>NW_023604972.1:28233153-28833153 GCF_014898055.3 Talpa occidentalis
AATTTGGGCGAAATTCGCCTCTTTAAGGCAAAAGAATACAATGCCTAATATAAAATTAGTATAGAAGAGAGTATTTTAAATTGAGAAAAGAAACAAACTACAAATGTCAGAAAGTCTATAACTACCACAAATAGTGCATAATCCAGAAAAATGAAATACTTTTTATTGTCTCACACACCTAATACACCTTCCCCCTACATTTGAAAAATATTTGTCTTTTCATTTAAAAAATGATTTGTGTAGGGACCTCCCTGGTGGTGCAAGGGATTAAGTCTCGGCTCCATAAGCAATTTGCAGCCACTGTAGCATGAGTTTGATCCCAGGCCAGGGAGCTAACCCACATGGTGCAGCAGACCTCTTCCTGCCTCAAATCTGCCTGTTCTGCTCCCCACTCTGTCTCTGGTGAATCCTCTCACCCCCCTACGTAGACCTCTGGCCTACACCCCAGTTCTTCTATGAAAAAATAAATAAAAATCTGTTTTAAAAAAGACTTTGTAATATTTTCTGTGATGACAATAGAAAGATAATTCACATTTTCCTTGAAAACAGGTCATCACAATTAACTGCTGATAGTTGAGAAGAACTTCCCTCAGCTTCACAATTCATTTATTATGTTAAGCATGTGTTGAGTTTATGGTCAAATTTGGGGAAATCATCATTCATGTATGAGTGATAAGATTTCAGGACATTTGCTAGTTGTTGTACAAGGTCTAGTCGTGAGCACTGTTTGAACTGACAGCACTTGTAACAGGGTGGTCTCCAGGAAAAGGGGAGGTGCCAGGTTCCCAGCTCCACCCAAGGGAGGGTGGAGCTGAGCAGGGAGGAGGAGAAGGTGTAGAGAAGACTGGAGAAGAAAGGAAGACGATGCAGAGACAGAAGGGGACCTGCAGGAGGCACATGGAGCAGATACATGCAAAGAAGCTGCACTTGCTTCTTGGCCTTGGACTGGCTGAAACACATGTGGATGAGGGACCAGTGGCAGTGTTTATCTTGATTTAGGTCTTTTCCTCCCAGACTTGTCTGGCCCCTTCTGCCCCTTTCCAATGGGTCCCCACCAGGAGGTGTCTTAGACTTGAGGCAGACTTTTGGGCTTCAGTGACCCTGCTTTGGGCCAACCTGTTCGGGTAACTTCAGGTGCTTGATTTGGAAACTATATTCTTTGTCTTTACTTTGTTGCACACTAATTGTATAAAGTTACTTTCTATTAAAGGCGTTACACACTAAAGTATGTTTTTTCTTGATGTGGTGTATGGCAGGACCTATACAGAGCAGGCAGATTTGGGGGTGCTGGGGTGCCCCTCACCCTGCTCTGTAACACACTTATGAACCAGATTGTTCCTTTGTCTCTATTTTGTGGTATCCTATGATTTCTATGACTTTTTTTAATTGACAGTATGTCAAATATCAAGAAATTTAGATATTTTTCTAATTGAATGTATCTTCACTCCTCTTCACTAATGGGCTTATCAAACTATTCAAAAATGGATTCATTACTACTTTTTGAAATTTATATCTTCCTCTTGATGAATTATTGCTTTTGGTATCGTTCGAAATTTTTTGGTTGCAATTTATTTTTCAATGTCAGACTAATTTCTGTTAATTTCATACTTCATAGTAACCACTTTTGTTTCATATTCCATTATTTTTTTATAGTTTACAAGTGATTTTTTTAGTAGAGGAAAAACTAGCTTACAACGGGCCTCCCCGGTGGCACAGCGGTTGAGCGCTGGGTTGCAAAGCTGCCCGCAGCCTCTGCAGCGCCAGTTTGATCCCTGGCTGCTCCCCGGCCACCGGAGGAGGGTCCCACATGGCGCGCAGACCTCTCCTGCCGCCCGCTGCTCCCCTCAGCAGTGTACTTTGGCCCTTCTGCCTGCTCTGCTCCCCGCTCTGGCTCTGGTGAATTCTCTCACCCTCCAGCGCTTCTGACTGTACCCAGTGCTTGTATAAATAAATAAATAAATCTTAAAAACAAACAAACAAAAAAACCAAAAAAACTAGCTTACAACACTATGGGTTTCAGGTATACAGTTCCTCATTCTGTTTGTGAAAGACAAATATTGATGGTTCTGAGGCAGGAAGTTGCTAAGTCTGCTGCTTGGGGTCTGCTGCTGTCTTATGCTGTTTGTTGGATTTGAAAGTTCCTGCTGTGTGCCGCTTGCCCACAGTAGTAGCTATGGCCACCTTCACTCCCTTCCCAAATAATAAAGTCTGTGATGGATGGGGTAAAAGTTTCCACATACCAACCGTATAAAACCCTACCATTCCTAAATTCAGGGCTCAGACTTTTGGGAGCTATCCCACTGGGCCCGCCGGTGTGACAAATAAATCTCCCTCATGCCACCTCTCTGAGTGGCACCTGATTTCTCTGGGAAATTGCCATGACAGTTCCACTCATATGTGGACTAGAAGTAAAAGAAACAGAACGCAGCGAAATAACTTAGATTCTGACAACACTACCTGTGTTACCACAGGATCCTGGGAAGCAGGGTGGGGCATGGTAGGTGCACATATGGGGGTGTGATGCTGTATCCCAAAACTTATATATTATTGTAATCTAATGGTAAATTTAAAAAACTATTTAAAAAAATAAACAAGAAAATATATTCTACTCATTTCCTCCCTGAAGTTTATTTCAAAATGATGGATGCACTAATTAGTTATATTGTGGTAATCATTTCACAATATGTACAGATATATCATCATGTGAGTACCTTAAAGTTATATAATTTTATTTGTCAATTTTACCTCAATAACATGAGAAAATTGTTTTTAAGTTAAATGGTGTCTGTTACTTTTCTCTCATGTTCCCAAAATTTTCCAAAATAACTTTCTAAAGACTTTATTTTTGCGTAGAAGAGCTGGAGTGTTGGCCAGAGGTAGGGGGAGAGGGAGTGAGAGGATTTACCAGAGACAGAGTGAGAAACAGAATAGGTGGATTGACTGAAGTACACTGCTGAGGGGAGCGGTGGGTGCTATGTGGGTTAACTCCTTGGTTGGGATCCAACTCAGGCTTTTGAGGTGATAGCACTGAGACTTAACCCCTACACCACCAGGGAGGCCCGAAACAACTTTCTTTCTTTTTTTTTTCTTGTGGGACCCTCACTGGCGGCCGGGGATGGAACCGGCTCTGCAAAGGCTGCGGGCAGCCTCGCAGCCCAGCGCTCAACCGCTGCGCCACCAGGGGAGGCCCCACGAAACAACTTTCTAAATCGCCGGTAAAACAACATATCTCTGCTCAAGTTCTCCTGGGCAGGATCCCCAACCCAGCAGCAGGCAGCGTCTATAGGAGATATTGCTGATTCATAAATTATTTAATAAAGCTAATTCAATCTCTAAAACCAAACCAAACTGCGGCTACTTTAATGCTCTTCACTTGTGGGAGAGTGACAGAGAGGAAGTTAGAACCAATCATGGTTAAAATAGCTTACTCTTGAAAATTTTATGTAAACCTCTCACCACATAAGTTACTGATTCCATTCTGTCTTTCTTCTGTACAAAACACAACTTAATTTAGATCACAAGGATAGTAAACTAGTCTAAAATACAGACAATTTAGAATTTCAAAAGATTTTAAGTGTACATTTTAAGGTATGAACTATAAAACACTCACCTAGTTTTGTTCTTGACCTCGGATAAGTCACTCACCTATAAAATGAGAGAACTGGTGTATCTATTGAACTAAATAGATGATATCTAAGATATCTAAAGACCTTCAAAGTCAAAAAAGGAATCTTAGATATCATCTATTTAGTTCAATAGATGATATCTAAGATTCCTTTTTTGACTTTGAAGGTCTTTATGACCTTGGTGTACATAATAGAACATATCCTGGGTTTTTTTTTCAAAGCAGAAAATAAACCAGACCTTTGTTAAAGGTTGAACTTACAATAATTATTTATAGTTAGTTTAATCATTTTTTTATCTGTATGCCATTAGGCTTGATAGTCTTGGCTTTAATAAATGGGCTAAACATTTGTTCTGGTTACAATCCTCATATATTAATTGGCCTAGAACCTCACACTCTTCTGTTAGACTAGAGAATTTACTGACAGCTCAGTTCCATGGTGATTACCATTGATTTAATATTGTTGAATAAATTTTATATGTACATGCTTATTATTAACTCAGCAAAAGCATCACTGTATCATTAGGCTTTCTTGCTCATCGTTAAAAATTTCTACCTTCTAGGGGAGATTATTGTTTTTAAAATAATTTAAATAGAAGATAAAGCCATTTTGCTATAATTTGCTTTGAACTCCCAAATTTTATTGCCTTTTGGAAAAGATTGATGCTATTTCCACCTTAGCTAACCAGTTAGCAAGTGTTTATATTTCTGAAAGCAGGTGTTGGGACCCCTGGTATTGGGGGCACTGGGCTTTCTCTCCCAGAGGCCTTGACTCCTACGCAGTTCCATTCTATTCCTCCTCAGGGACCTGCTGTATATTCTAGAGATCTCCAGAAGGAACAGTGCCAGGATTCCTACTGATGCTCCCTCTACCCTCCCCAATGCCTCTTGGACTGGAGGAGAGGCTGGAATAACTGAGTGCCTGCGTTGAATGGGCCCCTTGTTTAAAGTTGGCCTTAGTAAGTCCCCTGTTACATAGACAACCCAGTGCCACGTAAAATACAACAGTAATACCACATTGTGGGGGTAGGTTCTTTGCCCCTTAGAATACCTAATAGGCTAACATATCTGGTCTCTTATGCCACCTTGTTCAAGCCTCTTCTAGGAGATGCCAGTGGTTTGGAAGGAGTTACTCCCACACACCATTCCTCTTCCCTTTCTCCGTGCAGGTGAATCTGCCTGCCTTGGGTTCAGTTATGAAGACAGTCATCGTTGCTGCATCTCTAAATCACATGCTCCCATTCAGCTTTTACCAGTAAGTAAGCTGCTAATTTTTTGATCTCCATCTGCTTGCTTCTTTTGCATCTCTCAGTTGGTTCAGGGTTTGGGTGGGGAAGAAGGGTGCTATTGATGGATTCTCTCAACTCTCCATACTACATGGGGCAAAACCCAGGGGACTAAGTTAACCAAGACACAGTTCCTGCCCAGGCTGTGGCCAATCTAGCAATCATGGAGATGTAAATATTACAAACATGTAAGGATAACTCACACCAAAAATTGGGTAATCTTGTGTCCACCAACATAAATTATTCCACCTTTGAGTGAGTCATTACATGGAGCACTCCTGGTTCTAACTGCCTGTAATGAGGCTAATGATGTGGTTGCTAATGGTTGTGAAATGTTTTTTCTGTGTGTGTGTGTTGAGATGGAAGAGGATAGACAAAGAGGTGAGGGGAGAGGAGGAAGAAATATACTGGAAACATTTAAAGCTGACTTTGGCACTAAACTGGTTTTAACTTGCCAGGTAACAGTGGAATACACCATCACATCTGCCCTACCCTGTTCATTTAGATCAGCAAACTTCATTCAAGCATGAGCTAAGTGGCCGGTACCTACTTTGTTCTTGGTTTCAAGGTTCCTTCATTAGGCAGTGCTGGCATGCTTGGTGAAACTTCTGTTTTAGACCAACAGATTACTCCCTGAACCCCAATGCAATTACACTTTTCCTTTGTCCTGTTTCTAAATGTCACTTCAGTCACCTGGAATGGGCTTTCCCCAACGTTCTTGTTGGCAGTTGTCTCCATCCTGCCAAGTTCATGTGCCTTGATTGCCTTAGTGGATGGAACACTCAGCTCTGGGCAAAAAGAGCCTTATTTTTGCTATTTCCAAATGTTTCCTTGAAGAGTGACATGCTGAATTTCTCCAGGACTCTCTAATGGGGTCCCTGAATTCATAGTTCTATTGTGGCCAGTGTCTAAAACAAAATAACTTCACAGCTATGGAAACCACCTGACAACTTCTCAAAAGACACATGTATGATATCTATTTGATGGTGCTTGTTTCAACTCAGGTTATATCCTTTTAAAGGGATGTATATTTTCATCTTCTAAGACATTTATTTAACCATATTGGAAGAGAATGAACAAATCTTCACCCCCCACCTCCAGTGAATTCTGGAAGACATATCAAAGAAGTCTACTAGAGTCTCAATGCTTTATCTTAAAATTTCATATGTAATTTGTGTTCTTCTTTGTAGTATGTCCACATTACATTAGCATAAAGGTGCTATGGATTGCTCACACTGAATTATTGTGATGGTTTGAAAAGATGTGTAATATTGAACTGCTGAGTCTGCATATGCTAATACAGTGTCTGCTCAGCTCTGGTGAATACTCCAGTTTGAGAAGCACGGTGAATAGTTGCTGGATGAACAAATAAGTGAAATATTTATTGGATGAACAAATAAGTGAAATACTTAATGGAATTCTTTTATTCTTTTTTTTTTTTTTTTTTTTTTTTTCAGTTTTTTTTTTTTTTAAATATTAAATTTTATTTTTATATTCCCCCATACAATTGCAAACGCCCCATTCTGACCCCAATCCTTCCCCTCCCGCCCCCCACCCCCCAAAAAGTGTCTCTGGTTCATAGTTTTTTGTTGATTTTGATTTTCACTTTCTTATATTCATTTTCCTGGTCCCTTATTTAAGTTTTCTAGATTCCTGCTATGAGTGAGACCATCCGGTATTTTTCTTTTTCTTTTTGGCTTATTTCGCTGAGCATGATCCCTTCCAGTGCCATCCATGTTGCTGCAAATTGCATGTGTTTATCTTTTTTGAATGCTGAGTAATATTCCATGGTATATATGTACCACATCTTCTTGATCCAGTCATCTATTTTTGGGCATTTGGGTTGTTTCCAAAGCTTAGCTATTGTAAACAGTGCTGCTATAAACATAGGAGTGCAGGTGCTCTTTGGAATTGATGTTTCTGTGTCCTTTGGGTAAATACCTAGGAGTGGAATTGCTGGATCATATGGAAGCTCTATGTTTAGTAGGTCCAGAAATCTCCACACAGCTCTCCATAGTGGTTGGACCAGTTTGCACTCCCACCAACAGTGCACAAGAGTTCCTTTTTCTCCACATCCTCGCCAACATTTGTTGTTGCTAGTTTTTTTAATATGTGCCATTATCACTGGTGTGAGATGGTATCTCATGGTAGTTTTGATTTGCATTTCCCTGATTACAAGTGATGTTGAACATTTTTTCATATGTCTGTTGGCCATTTGCATTTCCTCTTCAGAGAAGTTTCTTTTTAGCTCTTCTGCCCATTTTTTGACTGGATTATTTTCTTTGTTGTTGCTGAGTCTCATCAGCTCTTTGCAGATTTTTGTGATCAGTCCTTTATCATTAGTGTTGGGTGCAAAAATGTTCTCCCAGTTGGTGGGGTTTCTCTTTGTTTTTGTTATTGTCTCTTTTGCTGTGCAGAAGCTCTTTAATTTGATGTAGTCCCAGCTGTTTATCTTTCTCTTCACTATCACTGCTTTGGGTGATGTGTCTGTAAAGATGTCTTTGATGTGCAAATCCCGTAGTGTTTCGCCTATATTTCCTTCTATGTATTTTATGGTTTCAGGTCTTATGTCTAGTTCTTTAATCCATTTTGAGTTGATTTTTGTGTATGGTGTGAGGTAGTGGTCAAGCTTCATTCTTTTGCATGTAGCGACCCAGTTTTCCCAGCACCATTTATTGAACAAACTTTCTTTGCTCCAATGCATAGTCTTTGCTCCTTTGTCAAAGATTAGTTGACCATAAATCTGTGGGTTTATTTCTGGATTTTCTATTCGATTCCATTGGTCTGTATGTCTGTTCTTGTTCCAATACCATGCAGTTTTGATGATTATGGCTTTGTAGTATAGTTTGAAGTCTGGGAGTGTGATGCCTCCATTTCCTTCTTTTTTTTTCAGTAGAGCTTTGGCTATTCGGGGTTTTTGGTGATTCCATATGAATTTCATCAATAATTGTTCTATTTCTTTGAAGAATGCCATTGAGATTTTGATTGGAATAGCATTGAATCTGTATATTGCTTTTGGTAGGATGGCCATTTTAATAATGTTTATTCTTCCAATCCATGAGCAGGGGATGTCTTTCCATTTCTTTGTGTCTTCTTCTATTTCTTTTAACAGTGTTTTATAGTTTTCTTTGTATAGGTCCTTTACCTCTTTTGTTAGATTTATTCCCAAATATTTGATTTTTTTTGTTTCGATAATAAAAGGGGTGGTTTTTTTGATTTCTTCTTCTTCAGATTTATTGTTTGTGTATAGGAAGGCTACTGACTTTTGCGTGTTGATTTTGTATCCTGCCACTTTACTGAATTGATTGATGAGTTGAATTAGTTTTTCTGTGGAGATTTTGGGGTTCTCTATGTATATTATCATATCATCTGCAAATAGTGATAGTTTGACTTCTTCTTTTCCTATTTGGATTCCTTGGATGTCTTTCTCTTGTCTTATTGCTCTGGCTAGGACTTCCAGTATTATATTGAAAAGCAGTGGTGAGAGTGGACATCCTTGTCTTGTTCCAGATCTTAATGGAATTGCTTTCAGCTTTTCACCATTGAGAATGATACTGGCTGTTGGCTTGTCATAGGTGGCCTTTATGATGTTGAGGTATGTTCCTTGTATCCCAAGAATTTCAAGGGCTTTTATCATGAATGGGTGTTGCACTTTGTCGAAAGCTTTCTCAGCATCTATTGATATTATCATATGGTTTTTATATTTCTTTTTGTTGATGTGTTGGATAACGTTGATTGATTTTCGGATGTTAAACCATCCTTGTGCCCCTGGAATGAATCCAACTTGGTCGTGGTGAATTATCTTATGGATACATTGTTGGATTCTGATAGCTAAAATTTTATTGAGGATTTTTGCATCAGTGTTCATTAGGGAGATTGGCCTATAGTTTTCCTTTTTTGTGTTGTCCTTATTCGGTTTTGGTATTAGTGTAATATTGGCTTCATAGAACGTGTTTGGTATTGTCCCTTCCTTCTCAATTTTTTGGAAGAGTTTGTGAAGGATAGGCACTAATTCGTCTCTGAATGTTTGGTAGAATTCATTTGTAAATCCATCAGGTCCTGGGCTTTTGTTTTTGGGGAGGTTTTTAATTACCATTTCAATTTCGCTGCTTGTAATTGGTCTGTTTAGGTGTTCTATTTCTTCTTTATCTAGCTTTGGGTGATTGTAGAGTTGTAGGAATTTGTCCATCTCCTCTAGATTGTTGAACTTGTTTCCATATAACTGTTCATAGTAGTTACTGATTATTCTTTTGATTTCTGCTGTGTCCGTTGTGATTTCTCCTCTTTCATTTATGATTCTGTGTATTTGTGCTTTCTCCCTTTTTTCCTTTGTGAGCCTGGCTAGGGGTTTGTCTATTTTATTTATTTTTTCAAAGAACCAGCTCTTGGTTTCATTGATCTTTTGGATTGTTTTTTTAGTTTCAATTTCATTTATTTCTGCTTTGGTTTTTATTATTTCTTTTCTTCTACTGGTTCTGGGGTTTTTTTGTTGTTCTTTTTCTAGATCTTTGAGCTTCGAGATTAGGTTGTTTCTTTGAGTTCTTTCTTGTTTTTTGATGTGAGCTTCTATTGCTATATATTTTCCTCTTATTACTGCTTTTGCTGCATCCCATACATTTAGGATATCGGTGTCCTCCTTGTCATTCAATTCAAAGAATTTTTTAATTTCTTCTTTGATCTCCTCGTTAGTCCAGTGGTCTTCCAGTAGTGTGGCTTTTAATCTCCATGAGGTAGGATAGTTCCTTGCCTTCTTTTTATGATTTATTTCTAGTTTGATGCCTTCGTGGTCAGAAAAGATGGTTGGTATGATTTCAATCTTGGTGTATCTGTTGATGTTTGTCTTGTGCCCCAGTATGTGATCGATCCTGGAGAATGATCCGTGTGCGCTTGAGAAAAATGTGTACTCCGTTTTTTTTGGGTTTAGTGTTCTATAGATGTCTGTTAAGCCCAAATGCTCTAGGTCCTTATTTAGAGCTTTAGTTTCTTTACTTATTTTTTGTCTTGTTGATCTATCCATTGTTGATAGTGGTGTGTTGAAGTCTCCCACTACATATGTGTTTTCTCTGATGTCTGTTTTCAGAGAGGACAACAGTTGTCTGATATATTTTGGTGCTCTTTCGTTTGGTGAGTATATGTTAATGAGTGTTATTTCTTCTTGAAGTATTGTCCCCTTAATCATAATGTAGTGACCATTGGGGTCTCTTTTTATTTTTTTGAGTTTGAAGTCTGTTTTATCTGATATAAGTATAGCTGTTCCTGCTTTCTTTTTTGGCCCATTTGCTTGTAGGATTGTTTTCCATCCTTTGACTTTGAGCCTATTTTTATCTTTTGTAGCTAAATGTGTTTCCTGGAGACAGCAAAAGGTTGGGTTTTGTTTCTTAATCCAGGCTGCAACTCTGTGTCTTTTTATTGAAGAGTTTAGTCCATTTACATTTAGAGTTAATATTGATATGTTAGCATCTGTATTTGCCATTATGTTTGTCTTTCCTTTGATTTTATTTATTTATTCTTTTAATAACTTTTTTTTTTTTTTGGTCTTCTTTCGTTGTTATTCGTCCCTCTGAGGTTCTGGCTTTAGGATTCCTTGTAGTATTTTTTGGAGTGGGGGTTTAGTCGCAATGAAATTCCGGAGTTTCTCTTTGTCTGGGAAGGTCCATATTCTTTCTTCATGGAGGAAAGAGAGCTTTGCGGGATAGAGTATTCTTGGTTGGCATCTGTTTTCTTGGAGTCTGTTGACTATGTCCCTCCACTCTCTCCTTGCCCGTAGTGTTTCTTCAGAGAAGTCTGATGTCAGCCTGATTGGTTTTCCTTTGAATGTTATCTGTTTCTTCCCTCTTGTCAGCTTCATTATTTTTTCCTTGTCCTGGATTCTTGGGAGCTTTACTATTATGTGTCTTGCTGTGTTTTTCCTTTCGTCGTGGAAGTTTGGTGTTCTTCTTGCTTCTTGTATATCAATTTTCAGCTCCTTCTTCTCATTTGGGAAGTTCTCTTCAATTATATCCATGAATATTTTCTCTGTTCCTACATCTCTCTCCTCTCCTTCTGGAATTCCTATAACTCTTATATTTCCTTTCCTCATGGAGTCAGATAGTTCCCGAAGTCTTTCTTCATTCTTTTTCCTTCGTACTTCTCTTTCCTTTTCTGTTTTGGTTCTTTTTATTTCTGTGTCTTCAAGATTACTTATTCGTTCTTCCATTTCATCTATTCTGCTTTCATTGCTTTTCCCAGAGTTCTTTAGTTCCTCCATTAATTCTTTGATCTCCTGCATTTCTCTTACTTCCCTCTTTAGGGACTCAATTTCCTTCTTCTGATCTATCACTTTTTTAATCATGGCAATTTTAAATTCTCTTTCTGGAAGGCTCAGAAGTTCTTCCAAGTTGCTGTCGTTGCAATCTGGGGAGTGGTTTTCTTTTTGTGGTGTGCTTCTTTCCTGAGGAGTTTTTAGGTTGCGTGTGGTTCTTCTACTCCCTACTGTCTGTTTTCTAATTTGTCGTATGCGTTGGGACACTGTGTTGCTCGGACTGACTGACATCTTGGGTGAACTTCTCCGCTCCCCTCTGGCTCTTCCAGGAGCCATCTCTGTCTTCTGGGGGAGCTTTCTGCTGGTTTTAGGCAGTTTTTACTGAAGAAATGTCCCTGTTCTCAAATGGCGAAGCGGGATGCAGTCCCTGCGCCTCCGGTTTCAGGCACACTCTTCTGCGCACCCGGTCTGCCCCGGACGTGGGTGCCTGCTCCCTCTGTGGGCTGAGACTGCTGGTTGGAAGGGGCCTGGCGTGGAATAACTTCCCGGCTGGCCACTGGGTCCTCCAGAAACCTTCTGCCCTTTTCAAGCAGTCTTAAGAAATGTCCTGTTTTATAGGGTGTTAGTGACTTTTTTTTTCCTGGTCGCTAGGTGGCGCCAGAGATCTCTCCTATTGTCCTTGGGGGGCTGTTTTTCGCCTCCCCCCACCCCGTGGGACAGAGAACAGAGCGGGAATGGTAGGGTACACCTCAACAGCTTTGGGGTGCTGTGTCTGCCTTGTGCCCCACCGTCGTGGAGAACCCACGCCCCGAATTTTCGTGCCCGGGTCTCAGTTCAAAGCCCTCAGTTCCAGGACGCGGGCTGTAGCCCAGTTCAGTGGCGCGGGAATGGCGCCTTTTGCACCGCTCCCGTGCCTGGGCGCCTGGTTCCTGCTCACTCAGGGAGGGACCTTCACCTCAGTGAGGACCTCCGCGCGTCTCCCCGCAAGCCTAGGTCGTCTCCCCGCAAGCCTAGGTCGCAGGCGCGGGGACCTGGGCAGCCGCGATTCCGGTCTGCACTTGCTTTTCAAGCGCCGAGCGCGCCACTTTTCCGCGCCAGCTTACCGGCAGCCCGGGCTGTGTGCGCGTCTCCCGGGGTCTTTGTTCTTCTCTAATGGCGCCCGGAGCCGTTCGCTCACCGCAGCGGCGAATCCTGCAGGGTTCGCCTCAGCTCCCGTTCACGGGGTGTCGTGGCTGCAATAGTTCCTTTCCACTCACAGTCCCGCTTGCTGCGTCGTTTGTTCTTGTGGGCCGTTTTGGTTTGTTGTTTCCTCCTCTCTGCCGGTCGGAGAGTGCCGCCTCTGTGGGCGGGGGAGGGGAGCAGGGTTCTGCGCTTCCCTCCCTTCTAGTCCTCTTTTATGGCCACTTTCTTCTTCGGGCAGTTTGCTGGCGTCACCCGTTTATCTTCCGTGTCCCACTTCTCACTGGGACCTGCCGCTTTTCCTCCCTATTAACTTTTTTTAATGGGAGATCTTACTCGCAGCGTCTCCTCGCCGCCATGTTGCTCCGCCCCCTCCTCTTTTATTCTTTTATTTAGATAAGTCATTTCAGAATTTTATGTATTGGCTCTCAGTGTTCCATAGGCGCTAACTCTCATATGATAAAAGTTTGATCTGTGTCATTCGAGTTGGACCAGCTAGTACACAGATGCAATCACTTCCTGTGTTCTGTAATTAGCTTTACTCACTAGGTGGGAAAATGAAGGCAGGTAAATGAATATCACAATATGCAATGAGTAAATCAACCATCACACCCATGCCTCCAAGGAACCCCTGGCCAGCTCTCCCTCCTGTGAGAACCCAGAACCTCCAGCTCGGGTCTCCAAAGCAACCCAGCATGTTCGGCTGTGATTACATGGGCACATTAGACTCCACCCCAGAACCCTGAGCTATTCTTGCTGGGACACTCTTGATCATCTTGATATACTCAGGGAAGATGACTGTCCCTCCCACACAGTGGGTTCCCAGGAAATGTTAGAATTAATGAATAAAAATGTATAAATCAAAGAAACAGGTGAATGAATATTCTTGCTTTTCCAGGTCTGTCTTCTAAGTAAGTCTTTTTTTTTTTTTTTAAGATTTATTTATTTCTGCATACGAGAACTGGGGGGTAAGTCAGAGGTGCGGGGGGGGTGGTGAGACGATTCACCAGAGAGAGTGGGGAGCAGAACAGGCAGATCTACTGAAATACACTGCTGAGGGGAGCCGTGGGTGAGACAGGAGAGTCTGCTGTGCCATGTGGGTAGCTCCCTGGCCAGCTGGGGATGGATTGAACTCATGCTGCAGTGGCTGGAGATAGCTTGATAGCACTGTCTTTAACCTCTGCGCCACTAAGTTAGTCTTCTTAAAAAACCTGGACTAAGAGGTATGTTCTCCATTTTAAGTCTAGATGAAGGATAATTTAATTATAAGTATGTGAATTAAACACTTCTCAAGGCTTTCCTATTCTATTTTTACTGTATTGAAAGTTATTCCCTCAGGCCTTTTATTCATGAGGTGGGGAGCAAAGTGACTGATGCCCTATCAACTCAGTGAAACCCTGGTGATTGCTGTGGTTAATCTCTGAGAACAGACTTCTTCCTTCGCTGTTTCTAGAACATAACTTTCTTTGTCAACTGTGGAGATAGAAATTATCACCTTGATCACTATTTTATAGAACTCTGAGTTTAAATCTAAGGAGAGTCCCTTGTTAACTATTTTATGGGCACAGATGGCAATTCTTCAACTTATAACAGTTTTAAAAACAACTTCAAGGAGATGACATATGATAAAGTCCACTTATTTAAAGCACAAAATTCAACGGCTTTTGTAATTTGAAGTTGTACAGCTATCAATTTTGGAATATTTTCATCATCCCTAAAAGAAGCCTCACATCTTTAGGGGCTTCCCTGGTGGCACAAGGGGTTAAGACACAGCACTATGAAGCTACCTGCAGCCACTGCAGCATGAATTCGATCCCCAACCAGGAAGGTGGCGCACATGGCACAGAAGACCTCTCCTGACTCATCCCCTTCTCCCTTCAGCAGTGTATTTCAGTATATCTGCCTATTCTGCTCCTCCCTCTTTCTCTGGTGAATCCTCTTATCCCCCCCCCCCATCTCTGGCCTGCACCCAATCTTGTATGCATAAATAAATAAATCTTTAAAAAAAAAAAAAAGAACCCTTATACCTTTAGCCTTCATTCCTCAGCCTTTCTCTCTGGGACTCCAGCCAGGTACACCATGAAAAAGCTCTGTTGCAATTACAAAATGTTACTTTGTTTGACCATGAATTGTTAAAGATAATTCTGTTTTCAAATTGATGCAGAAATCTGCATCACACTGGCTTGGGCAACAGGGAGGATTTACGACTAATAGGATTCTTGGAAGCAATGAAAAAACAAATCAAGGGAAAGGCAGGCATGCAGCTGGGCCTTAGAAAAAAATAAAATGAGGGACTTGAATGCCGTAAAATGCTGCTGCTTTTTTCATTCTTCTTTTCATATATATTTTCTGGATAAAAAGTCTGTATACTTAAGTATTATTTTAAACAAAGCAACCTAAATATCCATCAAAAGGGCATTAACCCTCAATAGGAGAACAGCAAGGTCAGAGGGTAAACCCAAATACCTTTATTTGGGAATCACAGATAATTACAACACAGGATACACAAATTTTGGCAGAAACCTAACATATGTCTAGAGGAGGGACCCAGGGGTAGGAGTGGAAGGGTTCTTAGGGAAAAAAAGGATGAGGGGATAGAGAGTGAGGTTGTAGATGAGTCAGACAAAGGATCACAGGTAAAATGGTCAGGTGGAGGTGACACAAAGTGAAGGTGGGTGAAAGTTCTCTGTATTGGTCCTTCCAGAGAGGCGATTCTCATTGGTGCTGGCTTTTTAGAATGTTGACAGTTTGGCCCAATCCAACGGTGAGATCCAGTTTTATGAGGATGATAAAGAGGATGATTCTGTGGTTAATTTCTCTGTTTCTATTTTAATTTGACTCAGTGACGTCATTCTTCATAAAGGTAAAGTATATATAACCAGTCTGGGTAATAATATACAGCCACTGAAAGTCATATTACACAAGATAAATGAATTTTTTTAATTTTAAGATTTATTTATTTATGCATACAAGAACTGGGGCACAAGCCAGAGGTATGGGGGTTGGGGAAGGGTGAGAGGATTCACCAGAGACAGAGTGGGGAGCAAAACAGGCAGACTGACCAAATACACTTCTGAGGGGAGCAGCGGGGCAAGACAGGAGAGGTCTGCTGTGCCATGTGGGTTGTTCCCTCACCAGCCAAGGATGGAACTCATGCTGCAGAGGCTGCGGACAGCTTCACAGTGCTGTGCTTAACCCCTTGCGCCAGCAGGAAAGCCCCAAGGTAAATGATTGGCATGAGAAAACATTCTTAATGTATTGGGCAAAAAGGGTCAGGTAACCAAGGCTAATAATTAAATAACTACAAATCAAGTACTAATAAAAATTAAAAGAACTACTAGAACTATACATTCTTAAGTTTTAAAAGAGGGTTGTAACTGTGTTATTGTTCAAAAACACTTCCTGCCTCTTCTGTATAGGCGCAGGCTCACCGAGGTCAGTGTGGCCATTGTATTTGCTGTCTGAGTGGAAGTGAGGTTTTCTTGACCCATAGGCAGAGGTTGCTCCCTCAGCTTGAGCACCTGCAGGATGCTTGCTGACAGGGCACAGCTGCAGTCCACCCACCCTGGACACATGATGCGAGCAAGAAATAAATATCTGTCATTGTAAAACATGAACTCTGCTTATCCTACAATGGCATAGATGCTTTTAAAAAAATTAATGAGCACAATTGAAAGTTTGAAGTGGCATCTCCTTATTTTACCTCTTCAAAGAAAAAGGTTTCTGTTTTTTGCTAGACCAGATTGTTATTATACCATAAAAAGTATTATCTCTTAGAATAAGAGATTCTTGTCCTCTGATAAAAAAGAAAAATAGTCTCCATCTGTTCTGACTGAGCTTGATGTGTTTATGCTCCAAGAGGCTGGGGAGAAAGAAGGAAGCAGAGAATAGGACTCTCCTGGGCTTCATTCAATTTCATGTAAAATAAAAATGCAAATGGCAACTTGAGGTCAAAGAAGAGATTCCAGCCAAAATGAAAAGGCCATCACCTTTGAAATTAAATGAAAACCCGGGAAGATTATAAATATGGAAATTGAGGTGGCAGCAGTGAACTTACATAGAATGGCTACATTCCCAGAGCAGGTGGAACTGAATGATGCTGTTGTCAGTTACACAGTAACTCATATCCTGTATGTAGTGAGTAAAAATATTACAGTCATAGTAGTTAAACAACAGTGGAATTCAATGGAGAGCTAGGTAATTACAAACTCATAGGAGCAATTTATTTGAATTATGATATTAGGGAATGAAATTAAAAGTAACTTCATAATTAACCGGTATTAACTGAAATAAAAGTCTCAATGATCCTTAGGCAAAAAATTTATTAGATAATCTAAGTAAGGATTTGAATCCAGGAGAAGAGCCTGGTGGGAAAAAGCTACAAGCCAGCCGCTTCTCCCACTCTTATCAGGTAGGCTTTGCTTTATTTTATTTTATTTTATTTTTTATTTAAATTTTATTTTTATATTCCCCATACAATTGCGACCCCCTTATTTTGACCCCAATCCCTCCTTCCCCGTCCCCCATGCCCTATAGAGTGTCTCTGGTTCATAGTTGTTTGTTGATTTTGATTTTTTCTTTCTTAGAGTTATTCTTTTTCCTGGTCCCTTATTGTCGGGGCCCAGACCTGAGGCCCAGACCTGAACATCCGGGTTCTTGCCTGAAGCAGGTACTGAATGTTAGCTCAAGTGAAGGTTTCAAGTTTCCTATTGTGACGACTGATCCTTTCCCCCTGCTTGTTACTGTGGCTTGTTTGCATTGGTGGTCTCTCCTTGCTAGAGATAACGAGAGACCTCCTCCTCTGAACCCTATATAACATTGTACACATTCCTGAATAAATGAGACTGGCGATGATCCTGGCTTTGTCTCCACTCCTCGCGTACCCCTGTCCCATACCAAGCCCCTGCTTCCTCCCCTGGGTACCCCGTTGATCTGCCCGGCTGGCCCGGACATTTGGCGCCCAGCGTGGGGCCCGGGTACGAGGAAGAACTTACAGAGGGAGAAGACGCCCGAAAAGGAAGCTAGCTAGCTCAGGAGGAAGCCTTATCGACGTGGGACCCTGCCGCGTCGTGGATAAGGTAAGCTCAGGTACAGCGTCTGAATCATGGGACAGGAAATAAGCCAGCATGAGATATATGTGAAGCAATTAAAAGTGGCACTTAGGACGCGAGGAGTCAGGGTCACAAAAAAGGATCTACTCCACTTTTTTGATTTTGTTCAAGACCTGTGTCCTTGGTTCCCTCAAGAGGGCACAATAAATCAAAAAAGATGGAAAAGGGTGGGGGGAACCAAACAACTGCTTAGAAGTGCTTCTCCCAGCACTGCAGGGGCCCCATCCCCCAATGATCGCTGTGAGGACTTAATTCCGTTTCACAGTGATGGGGAGGATGATCCATCCAAAGAAGAACAAAAAGAACCTTTAGAGAAAAATGAAAGGGCCTCTCCCGACCGGCCCAAAATAAAAAAGAAAAACAGAATTTATCCCTCTTTGAGCAAGTTTACTTTTGTAGCTACAAACCCTCCTTGCTCCTCTGAAGAAGAGGGCGGAGTTGACGCAGACACCATTTTAACTCCTCCCGGGCTCCAGCAGCTTTGTCTGCTTTCCCGCCTCCCAAAAAGCCCTTTTCCGCGGCTTCTGTCTTTCCAGTTATTAAAGCTCTAGATGCTCAAGGCCAATGCCGCCGCTATCACCAACCACATAATTTCCAACATTTAAAAGAATTAAAAACCGCCGTTACCCAATATGGTGCTAGTGCCCTTTTCACTCTCACAATTCTTGATTCTATCGCAGAAGGGTGGCTCACTCCCCTAGATTGGCAAACTTTAGTAAAGGCTGTCCTTGATGGCGGAGATCATTTACTTTGGAGGACTAAATTTCAGGATCTCTGTACAGCCCTAACCCAGTTCTGATCTGGGGAAGGGGATCTGTATGTGTCTCTTCACAGACTCATGATGCGGCCCGATGGTTGCCTGAAGGGCTTGTCAGATTTGTTACAGATTTGTTACAGCATGGTGACCGCTTCCTGACTCATCCTCTATGCTGAGATGTTACTTTTCTCTTCGGCCTTTGCCGGCTTCAAGGATCCAGGCAAGATTGTGCCTTTGACTCAACATCTTCATGGTAAACCTTGTGAGTACAGGTGGGGCTATTTCTCTACCGCTCCTAATGGGTATGTCTCTTACATTACTTGCCCTGGCCACATCACATATTTGATCACTGTTGCAGGCTCCAGCCGTAAGTCCCGCTATAAATGCCTCCGGACAGCTATAGGTGGCCCCTCACATGGAGGGCAGTGTACCTGCACTTCCTTTGCTGAGTCAGTACACTCCTCGTGTTACTGTTATAGAGCAACCCTGGGGTGGGGGTGGAGTCCACAAAGCCTATGTAAAATTAGCTTTGGGACATCCTTTTCCCCCTAACATTACAAGACCTTTTCTGAATGCATGGCCAATAATAATAAGACTTATTATACTGCTGTTCTTATCAGGACATCCCCTGCGAGTCAGCTATAGGCCTCTACCTTGCTGACCACCTGTGGTGCCAACAAAAAGGTGGGTGACACAGTGTGCTGGGCAACTACTGCCCCAGTACATGTCACCGATGGAGGAGGTCCTCAAGACAAAGCCAGAGATCACTTTGTCAGTACAGTCTTAAAACAGCTTGCACCACGCCTTCCCCCTGCGCTTAGCTATCATCCACTTGCCCTTCCTGCTGAAAGACAAAAGTTGGGCATTGACTACAATACTTTTAATATCCTCCACTCCTCTTTCAATCTACTTAATTTAACAAATTCCTCACTGGCCAATAATTGTTGGTAATGCTTACAAATGGGTTTCCCTGTGCCTTTGGCCTTTCCAACAACCAATTCCTCACTTGTACCATACCGTAATTGCTCCTTCACGGTTCCCATTTTGGTTCAGCCTATCCAGTTTTTTGACACGCCGGGCGCAGTGGCGCGCGCCTGTAATCCCAGGCTACATGGGAGGCTGAAGCAGGAGGATCGCTTGATTGGCAGTTCTGGGCCACAGTACGCTGCACCCACGTGTGTCCGTACGTTCACCTCCTCAGACGTGGTGACCCCTCCGGGGTCGGGGGTACCACACCAGGCAGCCTGCGTAAAGCGGCCGGCCCAGGTCGGTACCGTTGGGAGCACAGAGAAAGGCTCCTCTGGCGTTCTGGAAATAAATCACATCCATTGCCGGCTAACAGGACTGGTCAATGCGTGTTGGGTTTCCTTCTACCCAACATAAACGTGGTTCCTGGAAGTGAGCCCATGCCCATTCCAACGGTTGACCAATTTTTTCAGTAGAAGTAAGAGAGCAGTACACCTGATTCCCTTATTTGCAGGCCTGGGTATAACTGCCGCCGTGGCCTCAGGGACAGCTGGATTAGGCATATCTCTCTCACAATATACTAAACTGTCTCAACAACTTATTAATGATGTTCATGCTCTCTCTAGTACTATTCAGGATCTTCAGGATCAGGTTGACTCCTTAGCTGAGGCAGTCCTTCAAAATCGACGGGGCCTTGATTTGCTAACTGCGGAAAAGGGGGGTATTTGCTTGGTCCTGCAGGAGAAATGCTGTTTCTACGCCAACAAATCAGGAATTGTCCGCAATAAAATCCGACAGTTACAAGATGACCTGGAAAGAAGACGCCAGGAGCTAGCTGAAAATCCACTCTGGACTGGTCTCAATGGACTCTTACCTTACCTTCTTCCCCTCATGGTTCCCCTATTAACCCTTTTGATATTGGTTGTGGGGGGGGGGGGCCTTACATTTTTAACAGAATAATCTCCTTTGTAAGACAACAGATTCAGGCCCTTCAGGCAAAACCCATTCAGGTACATTACCATAAGTTGGAGATGCGAGATAAGGGAGGCTCTTACTCAGACTTACACTCAGTCTGAAGAAATAAGACTCCCTTCCCCTGTGCGATGGACTGGTCAGCCAATGACGGGTAAGATCGGGGGCAGACTCAAAATGGCTTGAGGTGCTAAATCGCCACACGTCTGTGACTCCTGACGACCTAAGACAGGCGCAGTCCCCGAGGGTTTTTGGCGCAGTCCCCGAGGGTTTTTGTCTTTTCGCTCTCTCATTAGAAATAATAGAAAAGGAGGCTCTGTCGGGGCCCAGACCTGAGGCCCAGACCTGAACATCCGGGTTCTTGCCTGAAGCAGGTACTGAATGTTAGCTCAAGTGAAGGTTTCAAGTTTCCTATTGTGACGACTGATCCTTTCCCCCTGCTTGCTACTGTGGCTTGTTTGCATTGGTGGTCTCTCCTTGCTAGAGATAATGAGAGACCTCCTCCTCTGAACCCTATATAACATTGTACACATTCCTGAATAAATGAGACTGGCGATGATCCTGGCTTTGTCTCCACTCCTCGCGTACCCCTGTCCCATACCAAGCCCCTGCTTCCTCCCCCGGGTACCCCGTTGATCTGCCCGGCTGGCCCGGACACCTTATTTAAGTTTTCTAGATTCCTGCTATGAGTGAGACCATCCAGTATTTTTCTTTTTCTTTCTGGCTTATTTCGCTGAGCATGATCCCTTCCAGTGCCATCCATGTTGCTGCAAATTGCATGTGTTTATCTTTTTTGAATGCTGAGTAATATTCCATGGTGTATATGTACCACATCTTCTTGAGCCAGTCATCTATTTTTGGGCATTTGGGTTGTTTCCAAAGCTTAGCTATTGTAAACAGTGCTGCTATAAACATAGGGGTGCAGGTGTTCTTTGGAATTGATGTTTCTGTGTCCTTTGGGTAGATACCTAGGAGTGGAATTGCTGGATCATATGGAAGCTCTATGTTTAGTAGGTCCAGAAATCTCCACACAGCTCTCCATAGTGGTTGGACCAGTTTGCACTCCCACCAACAGTGCAGGAGAGTTCCTTTTTCTCCACAGCCTCACCAACATTTGTTGTTGCTAGTTTTTTTAATATGTGCCATTCTCACTGGTGTAAGATGGTATCTCATGGTAGTTTTGATTTGCATTTCCATTAGTTAGGCTTTGCTTTATGAAGTGTTGAGATATGTGGGGCTTTCTTAGAAGAGGAGATGCATTTGAGACAAGCACAGGACAGAAACAAAGAATTCACAGGCATCATTTTCATGGGCATATGTTAATTTCCAGACAATGTAACATACTTACCATAAATTTGTTATCTTTGTAAAGCATAATTTGTGCATGAGAGAGGGAAGAACATAGGAGATAAAATATTTTATCATGAGGAAATGTGTTTGGTCACACATCTGCTGGCCACCCCAAGGAAAGGTCCAGGCTTCCAGAGAGCGATTCCTGTTGAGCTATGTAAGTCGACAGGACAGACCATTGGATACCTTCACAGCATTTCTCTTTGATGTGCTGCCTTCTGCTTCTGTGAGTCCTTTTCCTTTGCCCAAGACTTAATTTTCATATTGGCTATACAAACAATAAATCAAACTTAAAAGATACATGGAAAAAGAGCAAGAATCATGATAAACTTTCCCACATAGTGCCACAGAGGGACAAAATGGTAAAACAGAAAAATGTAATACAAACACTGCTAAAACATTACGTTTGTAGAAGAAGAAGGGAAAAAGACCTCTGATGAAATTGCCCCACCCCATCTTGCTGCCCTCCAGTATACTGTCTCTGCAATTGGAAAAAAGAATCAGAATGACTTGGAGAAGAGAATTAAAATGATCTCAAGATGGAGAGGTTATTGATGTAATTGCCAAACAAAATGCAGAGCCTTATGGGGATGGGGACACATAAAAAATAAAAGTTACCATTCACCCAATGATGTGAATACCATATGCATGTGCTGGGTGCCTTAGTACTTTATTTAAATTTCAATACAATACTATGTTATGAAGTAGGTTTTATAGCAGAGATGGACAACTTTTTACCAAAACTTGCTGTCTTTCTTTTGAGCTCACAGCCACTGTGTATTTCCCAGACTCCCTATCAGTTAGCTCTTACCACAGTTAGCTCTTACAACACTGTCAAAAAGAAACAAAACACTAAGACCAAACATTGAGATCTGAGTGGAAGAGAAAACACACAGAAATCACTGCATTCTTAGTAGAAGTCAAGTTTTCCCTAGCACTTGATTTTGAAAAAGAATAAGCTTTACAGGACACCTACTTGGCACACACAACACAGATTAGATGCTCTTCAAGTGGGTGCATGGAAAATAGACATGGACAAAGAGGAAGGAAATTGTGGTTTTGATTTGCATTTCCCTATGAAATGACATTGACCATCTTTTCTGTGCTTATTGGCTATTTGCCCATCTTCTTTGGAGAAATGTTTATCAAAGCCTTTGTTTATCTTTAAACTGGGTCATTTTTCTTTTTATAAGTGAGTTACAATAATTTAAAAAGTATATTCTGGATATACTAGACATATGATTTAAAGATATTTTCTCCCATTCTGTGCATAGCCTTTTAACTTAGTAGTATCCTACCAAGCACAAAAGCTTTTAATTTTAATGAAATCCAAGATATCCTTTATTTCTTTTTTCATTTATGACTTTGATTTTGAATCAAAGAATCCATTGCCGAACTGATGATCACGAAGATTTACTCCTATGTGTCCTTCTAAAAGTTTTATAGTTTTACACTTTACATTTAGGTCTGGTGCATCTTGAGTTAATTTCTGTTTATGGTGTGAGATGGAGTCTTACTTTGTTCTTTCTCAGGTGAATATTCAGTTGTCTTTTCCCTATTTGTTGAAAAAACTATTCTTCCTCCATGTCCTTGTCTTGGCAAACCTGTTGAAAGTAATTTGACCCTAAATGAAAGAGTTTATTTATGACTTTCAACTCTATTCCATTGATCTATGAGTTGTTACAATGAAAACAAAGACTTGAAAATTCTCTGAGTTGATAAAATCAGTTTAGTCATACAAGCAAAGTTTAATTCACCTTAGACTAACTTGACCTGGACAATTTTTTGTTTATATCCCCAGAGATCACAAGTAAAACTTAAACTGTTTCAAAGGTTGATATGAAGTAACTACAGATCAATTTCCTATAATTTCAGAAAATTTTAGTGTAATAATCACTGTGAAAAATAAGCAGCCCTTGCCTGCTAAGGTCCTTTATAGCAATATTCATGGGAGTTCTGTCCCATGTTTTGATTTCAGTGCTCCTGGTTTGCACACTGCCTTTCTCATATGTGTGCAACAAACTTTTACTTATTATTACCTTGATGATTCATGGGTTTTACTTCGGCTGTTTCTGAACTTTCGATAATGTTTATCCTTGCGACTTCCAGTATAAGTGAGTGATTTGGAACTCTACTCAAAACCAGTATGGACTTGCAGCAGTAATTGCTCTTACCTGATTCTTACACTTTTTTTTTTTTTTTGGCAACCCATGGTTACTGTTTAATTCCACAGCAGACTTTTCAAAAGTGATCAATGATAACTCTTCTTAAAAATTAAAGTGTATTAAAATGAATTGTTTTGAGATGGAGCTAAAAATAAACTCAATGCCTCCTGAGGTGTGATACTATTTGAACAAGAAATAACTGGCCCGATTCACTCCCTCCATTGTTGGTTAGAGCATCTCTCACCTTCTTAGGGATGGGCACTCTCAGAGATGATGATTCATAAACTGGGGCGGGGAGGGGGGGCAAGATTTTCATTCTTACTAGCTGCTTTCTCTTCTGAGTAAATGTTGCGATGTTTCTACAAGTCACAGAAAATCCTATAGTCTGGAATTTTCGACCACCCTCCCAGAACTCAGTTTGCTTATTACCAAAGACGAGGAGCAGCTTTGCCAGAGGGCTCTCCGCGGAGCCAACCAACCTCGGAACACTGCTTAGGTCTTCAGCAACGCCAAGGTGCTGCTCGCCCCACGCCGCCGCGCCTAGGGCGGCACAGCCTGGCTTGCGGGTCTTTGCGCACAGTTCAGGCTCGGAGATCTGCGTCCTTAGCCTTCCCTCGCGCCTTCTCTCCACGCACCCCTGCCAGCCTTGCTCAGATCTGAGCATCACCAACCCAAAGTCGCGCTTGTCCCCTCTTCTGCGCTGGCAGCATCCATCCTCGGGGCTGCCTTTTACCCGGAGGCGGGGTCCGAGTGCCAAGTCCCCGCGCCGGGATGCCTGTCCCCTGCAGCGGCAGCCCGCGCGGGGCTGCGCCGAGGCTCGGGCCGCCGCAGGGCGCTAAGGGGGCGCGGGGACCCGGGTGCCGGCGGCGGCTGGGGAGCGCGCACGGGCGGCGCCGGGCCGGGGCCGGCTGGGCTGGGTGTGGTGGGGCGGAGGCGGAGCGGCGGTGGCCGCACCCTCTCGTCGGTTCAGCGCGCGGGTTGCGACCGGGGTGAGGGGATCCGGGCGCCGACGCAGACCCGGGAGGACCCGGCGGCTGGCGCGGGGCACAGGGTGCGCGCGCGCCACTTTCCTGGAAAGCGCCGCTGCAGCAGCCATGCCCTCCCTGTGGAGAGAAATCCTCCTGGAGACCCTCCTGGGTAAGCTGAGGCCGCCCGCGCCGCGCGCTCTCGGGTGCCTGGGGCCGGTGGCCCTGCCCGGAGCCGCGGCGCTCGGCCGGATCGGCCTGGCGTGCTGAGCTCTGGGAGGTAGAAAAGCGCCATCAGCGCCCAGAATAGAGATGCTTATCGCCTCTTGGGACCTTTTGCTACCGAAGGTAAAAAGAAAAGACCTAGATTGAGGTTCCGCAGCTCAGGAGTCAGCCGGGCGCCTGCAGGAGGGGGTGCCGCGGGAGCCCCCACTCCGCATTGGGGTGCGCTCGAGGGGCGCGAGTTCTCCACGTGACGGCTGCGGACTCGCGCGGCCACACCGCCCTCGAGCCCCCTCACTCCCGTGATCTTTACGTTTAACTTAGTAAAATTCAGTACTGAAATTTAACTTCAGAAGGAGAGGAGCGCCGTCTTCTCCGGGTGCAGGTGCGCTCGCTGTGCTGGAGCTGCCACCCCCGGCCTTGGCGGGGCACAGGTGGTTTTGGGGATGTTTGCCCTTTTGGGCTTTTGACGGAAAGCTTTAAACTCGAGTCCTTTATGCTCGCTCAGCAGCTTTATTTATTTATTTTAAGATTTATTTATTTAGGGCCTCCCCGGTGGCGCAGCGGTTGAGCGCTGGGTTGCGAAGCTGCCCGCGGCCTCTGCGGCGCCGGTTCGATCCCTGGCTGCTCCCCGGCCACAGGAGGAGGGTCCCACATGGCGCGCAGACCTCTCCTGCCGCCCGCTGCTCCCCTCAGCAGTGCACTTCTGTCCTTCTGCCTGCTCTGCTCCCTGCTCTGGCTCTGGTGAATTCTCTCATCCTCCCGCGCTTCTGACTGTACCCAGTGCTTGTATAAACAAACAAACAAATAAATTAATAAATAAATAAATCATGCCTCTATTAAAAAAAAATATTTATTTATGCATACAAGAACTGGGGTGCAGGCCAGAGATGCGGGGGGTGAGAGGATTCACCAGAGACAGAGCGGGGAACAGAACAGGTAGATTGACCGAAGTACACTGCTGAGGGGAGCAGTAGGCGAGATAGGAGAGGTCTGCCTCGTCATGTGTGTTGGTCCCTGGCCAGCCGGCCGGCCGGGGATCGAACTCATGCTGCCGAGGCTTTGGCATGCTTCATAGTGAGGTGCTTTAACCCCTTGCACCACCAGGGAGGCCCGTTGCTCAGCTGCTTTAGAAAAACGTCCAAGACCAATTGTTGGTGTCAGTGGGAGCTGTACGATGAAAACGTACACACAAATGTTTGGGAGGATTGCTAGACTCTCGTGGTTTATTAGGAACGAGCGTGGAAGGGGCATCTCTGTGAACAATATATTTTCTGGAAGTTGACAATGCTCAGGAGGTCCCATTTTCCTGGCTCAGCCTCTGTAAAATTACATACATTCAGCAAGTACCCAGGATGCCAGGTTCTCCGTGTGCTTGATGTCATGTACTCCAAACAACTCTGTAAAGTGATTTTTGCTGATTGAGAACAGGAGACTGAGAAATAACTTGGGTGGAAGTTACTAAACTTAGTGGAACCACTCTACCTGGGTTTAAGTTAATTCTACCTTTATGACCATAGACAATGACTTCACTTTCTGAGTCTATTCTTGGGAATTTTCCTTGTTTGCTCCTTGTCTTGTTCCTTTTTTGCATTTTTTAAAAAGATTTATTTGTTTATTTATGCATACTAGAACTGGGATATAGGCCAGAGGTGCAGGGGTGGGGGTGGGGTGACAGGCTTCACCAGAGACAGAGTGGGGAACAGAACAGGCAGACTGGCTGAAATACACTGTAGAGGGGAGCAGCGGGCAAAACAGGAGAGGTCTGCTACACCATTGGTTAGCTCCCTGGCTGGCCAGGCATCAAACTTGTGCTGCAGAGGCTGTGGACAGCTTCACAGTGCTGTGCTTAACCCCTTGCACCACCAAGGAGGCCCTTTTCGCATTTTTAAGAGAGGAGTAGAAATACGGTCAGCCTCCTAGGACCTGGGATTCTATGTATGAGGAATAAGAGATGATCCCCATACTTAACATAGAGCTTAATATTGGCAAGTGCCCATTAGTGTTAATTATCATTATTGTAGAAGATTACACAGTAGTTGGTAGAGGTGAAACTAACTTCAGATGTGGGTATTCTATTACCATCCCACACATCCACCCCAGCATGCACACACTGCCTTCTAGGGTTGTTCTTAAAACAGTGTACTCAGAAGAAAATGTTGGCTAACTAACCTGCCTGTGGCTATAGTATGGCCGGAGAGGAATTTTACCAATCAGGCTTCCTCCCAGGAAGCCCCAGTCAACCTAGATGGTCCCAATGAAGAGGCTTTATTTAGTAAAAGGACTCCTATTCCTCCAGGGTTATGAATAAGGTAAAGGGTGAAACAAAGGATTGGGAGGAAGTTGCAAAGCAGGAAGCCATTCTCAGCCTGGGCCTGACCCAGAAGGAAGTAGTTCTGTCTGGGGGCCCAGGTAAGGCCAGAGTTGGGAGAAGGTGGCCCTTGGCCTGGAGGCATAGGCTCACTGTTTGAAGCAAAGATGAAACTGACACTTTGTCTCTCTTAAAATGTTTATTTTTTCTCCCTTAGGGTATGTTTCTTTGTCTCTCTGCCATGGCCTGGGACCAATGATCTACTACTTTCCTCTGCAAACTCTGGAGCTCACTGGGCTTGAAGTTTTCGGTGTAGCATTTCTTTCTCCCATCTTCCTAACAGTCACTCCTTTCTGGAAACTGGTGAACAAGAAGTGGATGCTCACCCTGCTGCGGATCATAACTGTTGGTGAGATTTGAAAGTGTTTTTTTCTTTTCTTTTAAGATTTACTTATTTGGGCATACAAGAGCTGGGGTGTAGACCAGAGGTGTGGGGTTTATGTGTGAGAGGATTCACCAGGCACAGAGTGGAGAGCAGAACTGGGGAACCTACTGAAATGCACTGCTGAGGGGAGCAGTGGGAGAGACAGGAGAGGTCTCCTGTGCCTTGTGGGTCAGCTCCCTGGCTGGGGATGGAACTCCTGCTGCAGTGGCTGGTGATAGCTCTGCTGAGACTTAACCCCTTTCACCACAAGTGACGCCCCATTGAAAGTGTTTCTTGAAGATTTTTTTTTTCCAGTTAAAAATCAAGTGAAATTTTGTAGACTTTTTTTTTTTGAATGCTAACTGATTGAATATAAAAAAAAAATTCTCTTTCTCCTACTACTATCTTAGGAGAGTTTTGTAAAATTGAAAGGATAGGGCCTCCCAGGTGGCGCAGCGGTTGAGTGCTGGGTTGCAAAGCTGCCCGGTCCGGCCACGCAGACCTCTCTGTTCCCCGCTCTGGCTCTGGTGAATTCTCTCACCCTCCCTCCGCGCGCTTCTGACTGTACCCAGTGTTTGTATGAATAAATAAATAAATAAATCTTTAAAGTAAAATAAAATAAAATAAAATTGGAAGGATAGACTGAGAGTCAGTGTATTTTAAATTTCTATCTTTTCTGCCAGATTGAAAAAACCTGAAATCACTGAAATGAGGAGGTAAAGGATAATATGGAGAAAATGTCATCTCTTTAACATATTGTGTCCTTTTTCCCCCTCCATGATATAAAACTAAAAAACATTAAAAATGGTTTTATACATAAATATGTAAAAAATGGAAAAGTAGACATGACAAATGCTACAAATAACAAACTAGAAAATTCATTTGCAATTCTTTTAGTCCAAGAGCTAATTTCCCTGATACATGGTTTTTTACAAATGAATAGTTTGAATAAGACTAACCACTCAGTAGCAAAGGGGGCAAATGTTATGATCCACTTACTAGAAAGGAAATATAATTATTTCTTAAAATATATGCAAAAGTGCATAAAATTCAAATTATACATACATCTATTTATATATTGTTTCACGGCAGATTGGCAAAGCACTATTGTGAGGGTGAAAGTGCAGGCACTCATATATTCCTGGTGCAGATATAAAGAGGCACAATGTCTGCTGAGAATATTTTTTTTTTTTAAAGAGGCACGTATTTTATTTATTTATTTGTTTGTTTGTTTATACAAGCACTGGGTACAGTCAGAAGCGCAGGACGGTGAGAGAATTCACCAGAGCCAGAGCAGGGAGCAGAGCAGGCAGAAGGACCGAAGTACACTGCTGAGGGGAGCAGCGGGCAGCTGGAGAGTGTGCGCCATGCAGGACCCTCCTCCAGTGGCTGGGGAGCAGCCGGGGATTGAACCGGCGCTGCAGAGGCCGAGGGGAACTTCGCAACCCAGCGCTCAACCGCTGTGCCACCGGGGAGGCCCCTGCTGAGAATATTTTTTATCAAAATTGCAAATGTATACATAACCTTTCACCAAGCAATTCCACATCTAGGAGTGTGTCTTACAGATATGCCCACATGTGTGTAAAATGTTAAAAATATAAAGTTATGTAAGCATTGTAGCAATACTGGAATGTCTTGTTTTATTGTACTTCACTTTGTTGAACTTCAGGCATATTGCATTTTTCACAAATCCTACATCCATCAAGACTTTAAGAGCCATTTTTCCAAGAGTAGGTGCTCATTCTTGTCTGTGTCACATTTGGTAATTTTTACAATATTTCAAACGTCTTCATCATTATTATATCTGTTATGATGATCTGTGATCTTTGTTAGTACTATTGTCATTGTTTTGAAGCGCCACAAACCACATCCACATAGAGTGCGCTTCATCTATGCAGTGTGTGTGCTTTGACTACAATACTGACCAGCTGTTCTCCACCTCTGTCCCTCTCCTCTCACCTCCCTATTCCCCAAGACACAATATTCAGCCAGTTCATAGTCATATAATGACCTCTAAATGCTCAAGTGAAAGGAAGAGCCCTACATCTCTTACTTTATTTATTTTTTAAAGATTTATTTATTTATTTATACAAGCACTGGGTACAGTCAGAAGCACGGGAGGGTGAGAGAATTCACCAGAGCAGAGAGCAGAACAGGCAGACAGACGAAGTACACTGCTGAGGGGAGCAGTGGGCGGCAGGAGAGGTCTGTGCGCCATGGGACCCTCGCAGGTGGCCGGGGATCGAACCGGCGCTGCAGAGGCTGCGGGCAGCTTCGCAACCCAGCGCTCAACTGCTGCACCACCAAGGGGCCATACATCTCAAAAGTTAGAAATGCTTAAGCTTAGTAAGGAAAGCATGTCACAATCTGAGACAGGATGAAAGCTGGGCCTCTTGAACCAGCTAACCAAGTTGTGAATATCAAGGAAAAGTTATTGAAGGAAATTGAAAGTGCTACCCCAATGAACACATGAATAAGAAAGTCAAACAGCCTTATTGTTGATATGGAAAAGTTTCAGTGATCTGGATAGAAGATCAAACCAGCCACAACATTGCCTGCAAGGAGCTGTAGAAGAAGAGTTTGAAGTTAGCAGAGCAGTTAGCAGGAACAACACACCAATTCCTGCGTGTTTGAGTCTGTAACTGAAAATTTGGTGATCTTGCCCTTCTGCTGTAATGCATTGGTTCCTCTGAGTTTTCTGAATGACATTTGTTCATGAACCATACTGTATATTTCTTCTGTCTGGAAACAGTCATTTGACTTTCTTCAGAAACAGTGACAGGAATGACTAGGAAATTGCCTTCTGCTTTTCTGTGTGTCTGTCTCTGAAGAAGACAGAACATGGTGAATGCAAAGAACTCTGTGGCTCCCACAAGGATATAGAGCTCTGGTTTTTAAAAAGCTGGGTTCAGAAAGAACAGCGGCGTATGCCGCTGAAAATGCACCCTTTACACAGATGGAATCCATAAGGATGGAAAGATATATTCAGTGATCACGAAATTTTCTGCTCGAGAATGAATAGAAATGATGCTAGCTCCAACTGCTGTTGGCTTGCATTACCCATCTATGAATTACTATGGCTTGGGCATTGCATTTTCCCATCATACTCCCCATTTGGCTTTTGAGGAAGTGATGTCATCAGTGGCACATTTTTGTTGCCTTTGTTCAGCATCACCTGTGCTATGCCATCAAATTTATAGTGTCACCAACTGAGCAGTTAGTGGCACAGTCATCTGGCTCAGCAACTTCTGGTGGCTGTAAAGGAATGTGATATTAACGACATTTGGGGTGGATGTAGCATTTGGGATACCTCTTTTTACTCCCCTTTCACCTTCTTCCTCTGTGAAAACCCTCTTTTTTGGGCAGAGATGGAACTATGTTTGAGAAAGGGGAATAGGTGGGAAAGTGACACAGAGTTGAGGGTAAAGAGGCCAGAATTGAGAATGAAGAAGCCAGTTTCTGCCAAACACTTTTTCAAGTGACCATGAGTTTTGCTGATGCTAAACAGAGGTTGAAATAAGTCATGCTTTGCCTTTAAACTCCCTTCTGATGCTTCTTAAGGGATGGAACAGCTTGGTTTTTCAAATGTCCTGAGGCATTCTTACATAACTACAGAGATCTGTGTATTACATGCTATCTCACCTCTGGCACCTCAGATATTTAGGTTAATGAACCATTAAACTAGTTCATACTCCCATTGATTTAGTTGACCTTAAAGACTTTGACCCAGTAAAACTGTTACTCTCAAAAGATAGACATTAACAAGTGTTGTGAGGATATGGAGAAACTGGAGTCCTCAGACCTTACTGTGGGAATGTAAAATGGTGTGACCACTTTGGAAAATAGTTTGGCAGTTACTCACGTTTTTGAACAGTTATCACATGATGTAACAACTCTACTCCTTGGTATATGCACACCCCCCCAAAAAATGAAAATATACATTCACACAAGGCCTCAGGCACAAGTGTCCATAGCAGCATTTTTCATAATAGTAAAAAAAATAGAAACAACCCAAATGCCCATCAACTGATGTGTAGATAAACAAAATGTGGTAGATCCAGGAAATGAAATATTTTTAACCATAAATAGGAATGAAGTACTGATACATGATATACATGCATATACATGATACTATACCATGATGAACCTAGAAAATATGATATAAGTGAAAGAAACTAGTCACAGAAGACCATATGCTGCATGATTCCATTTCTATGAATGTCCAGAATAGGAAAAATCTAGAGACAGAGAGTAGATCATTGATTGCCAAGGCATGGGCAGAGAGGAGGAATGGCTAATGGGTATGGGTTTCTTCTTGGGGTGATGAAAATATTCTGGAATTAGTGGTAATAGTTGCACAACTTTGTGAATATATTAAAACTCTTTGAATGATATGCTTTAACATGGTGAATTTTAGGTTATAAATGATATCAATGAAAAATTTAAAAATGATTTATATACACACAATTACTGTATTTTTAACTCTGTCATCCTGAGTTTAAACTCGGAAACAGAAACAGCCTTTGTCAAATGCAGATCATTGAGTACCAATGCATGATTACCAGAAATGCTTAGTTCTCCTTATTTTTTTGCAGGTGGCATAGCCTCCTTTCAGGCTCGAAGTGCCGAACTTCGGCTAGTGGTCCTTGCGTTTGGTGTGTCTTCCTCGCTGATAGTACAAGCTGTGACATGGTGGACAGGAAGTGGGTTACAAAGGTATGCCTCATAGCTTATGCACCTATACACAAACAAGTTTAATCAGTTATGAAAGGGGAAGTTGAGATCAAGAGTTCCAAGTTATGATATTCATCTTACATCTGGCTTTCTAGAAGTCTCCACCTCCATTTTTCCCCCACACCTCTTCACAAAACCAGGATGTGAATCCTTGCTGTTTTAATCATGTTTTGAGAATTAAGAAATTATAACAAGTTGTTTAGGTAAGGGTTATAGAAAGGCTACGTCATGCCCATTACTGCGAATTACCAGCAAGACTCTTTCATACACTCACTCATTCGGTCAAGCTGGGAAATTCACGATGTGGACACAGTACATTGAAACCCCATAAGAAGGCTTTAAAAGTACTTTTGTACTTACAGATACCTCAGAATCTGGGGATTCATTTTAGGACAGATTCTTCTTGTTGTTCTCCGGATATGGTACACGTCACTAAACCCAATCTGGAGTTATCAGATGTCCAACAGAGTGATACTGACCTTAAGTGCCATTGCTACACTTGATCGCATTTGCACAGGTAAGTGTATGTTCACTTTCTTTAGGGATTTTCTCGAATAGTTTATCTTATCAGAATGTAGGACATATTAAAAAGATAAAAAGTCTTTTTGTACTACACCTCCATTTCAATCTGTTTTCCCCTCCGAAGCAGTAACCATTCACATGCAGTCAGTGGACTGTTATCCAAACAGAAGGCACCTTTTCCTTGCCAGTACAGAGGGTGAGAAAAAAGGGGACATCTCTGGCTTGTATCACTGAGGAGGGGTAGAGGAAGACCAGGCCACATCTGCCCAGCTGGCTTTCTACTCTGTCCTCCTCCTCCTTTGCTCTGGACAGGCCTTCCAGGGTGGGATCCTTCATCCCTCTACCTCTGCATGACCTCAGGATATCACTAACACGGTGGGAAGTTATTTGTGAGCTAGGGCTTGGAAACTAACTGGGTTCCCCAATCCCCAATCCTGCACCGACTCTAGGTGTCTGAAAATACTTAAACCCCAAATCTGAAACTTGAGAAGAAAGGAAAGCTTGCCTATTCACACCCTCTTCTAATTCACCTGCCGCTCTCTAGAGCTGACTTTCTCCCAGGCACACACCCAGCTTGGATGTTCGCTTCATGGGCTAACTCCGGATCCTTCTGAAAAAAAGGGAGAAGGTTACAAGAGTCTAATTAACTTGCTCCTGGCTTATTGTGTGGCTTTCAGTGAGTCACTGTTCTTTTGTAAATGCAAGGGGAAATCTCACAGGTTAATGGAAGTGTAGAGGGTTTTGGCTGTCTGTGAACAAAGTGCTTGTACAATCTCCCTCTGGCCCCAATTGGCGTGAAACCAGGGTAGTGAGAATAAGGGGAAATCATGCAAATAAGTTCGTCAAGTGACATGATTCTTTGTTAGAGCCTATAGAACTCTGTTAGTGCCCCAGTCTATGTTTTATGTTTTTGAAAACACCAACATTTAGAGGTGGAAACTCAGGCAGCAATTTTCACAGGTACAGCCTGATAAGGATCTAAACTTCAGGGTATCATTTACTTTTCCTGACTAGAGTTTTGTTCTTTCTCGCCTCTGTTTTAAATTTATATGACCCAATTGTCAGTGCCTTTCTGTTCTGGGCCTGTGTCCTGTTCTGGGCCTGTGTCCTCATTGACAAAATACAAGACTCCTCACCAGCTTCCCCCTGGATATCTGGTCATACCAGGAAATTTTTGTAGTTTTATTGAAAATTTTCTGGATCTTGAGGGAGGCGTCACTGCCATAGTACACAGCTTACAAGTCAGCAAGTGCAGTTTAGGGAACTGTCTTTTCTAAAGGCTGTCTGCTTAGCCTCTAGGCCCTGACCTCCTCTACCTTCACTACCTTCTCCCTCATCCCCATTATTTTCAGCTTTATTCCTCCGTCCTCTGACTCCTTTATTGGCAGACTGACTATCCTCCTCTCTGTGAACTAGGGTGCCAGCCCTACAGGCAGAACCCAGCTTCCTCTTATCCTGCAGAGGGTCTTCCCAGTGTCACAAATCTTATGCCCACAGGCTCTCCATTCCTACAAAAAATTCTCCTGCCTGTATTTTCTCTGCTTATAACGTTTTTCTGTGTAAAATCATGGATGTAATGACTTGAAACCTCTTGGTGCAATAATCCCATGAAGCATAACAGTTAAATATACTGGTGCTATAGTAGACTGACTGAGCTCCAACTCCAGTTTTTCTTTACCAGCTGTATGATCTTGGCCAAGTTACATGTTCTCTCTTGGCCTCAGTTTTTTTTTTTTTTTTTTTTTTATAGAGGCATGTTTTATTTATTTATTTGTTTGTTTGTTTGTTTGTTTGTTTTGTTTATGCATGCACTGGGTACAGTCAGAAGCGCGGGAGGGTGAGAGAATTCACCAGAGCCAGAGCGGGGAGCAGAGCAGGCAGAAGGACCGAAGCACACTGCTGAGGGGAGCAGCGGGCGGCAGGAGAGGTCTGCGCGCCATGTGGGACCCTCCTCTGGTGGCCGGGGAGCAGCCGGGGATCGAACCGGCGCCGCAGAGGCCGCGGGCAGCTTCGCAACCCAACGTTCAACCGCTGCGCCACCGGGGAGGCCCTTGGCCTCAGTTTTAATCTATAAAATTGGATTAATAATAGACAGACCTCCTAGAGTTGTGAAGATAACTGCTCGGTGAATGCACTCTTGTTACCTTAGGGACACAGGGTTCCATGAGAGCCCTGTTCCTTTGGGGGGAAGCAGCCTGGTGTCCCGGGAATGTTCCATTCAAGTTGAACTGCATTTGTTCCCTGAACAAACCATTTGTGTTGCCTACATATATTTTTGCCTATACCATTGATTTCACATGAAGTAAATAACTTTCTACATTTTTGCTTGTCAAATTCCCGAATGTCCTGTTTTCCCTAAACCTTTCCTGATCTAGCCCCCTTGAAATATTCCCTCCCACCAACTAACTCTCAATATTTTCTCCTTTGAATTGTGGTTGCCTGTGTCATCATCCCCTTCTAAAGCTCAAAGTCAGCTACCATTTGTTACTTGCCTAAAGTCTGTTATATATGGAGGGTAAATTTCTATGTAACTGACCCTTTTCCGTTATTATTCCAGATGGTGAGTGCAGTAAACCTGAGGGGAAAAAGACTGGTGACACCGCCAAAAGGAAGGCTGCTAGACCAAACTGGCTGTTGGTAGGAGCTGCCTTTGGCAATCTTATGTTCCTCACCCACTGGATTTTTGGAGAGGTATCTCTTGTTTCCAGATGGGCAGTGAGTGGGCATCCCCACCCAGGACCAGATCCTAATCCATTTGGGTGAGTTTGGGTTTGGAAGCTGTCAAGAAATTGACTAATACGGTTGGAGGAAAAATATCGCCTTTGTCCAGCCGGTAGATCTGTGCTAGCCTGTTATTTCATATTCCACTAGCCCTAGATATCAGTAACATTGCATGAAATTATTGTGTTCCATGCAGATGAAGAAGCTAGAAGCATATTTACTCCAGTGCAGAATTGGTAAAAAGTAGACAAGGGAGGACTGAGTTTCGTGCACAGTTTGTGAGGTTCCAGGAGTTCCTACAAGTGCACTCTCAGAAATCCTCATGTGGAAAACCATTGCAAGTGGCACAGAAGTCATGGCCTTCCCACGTCATTTTCTCCAGCCCCCCCCCCCTTAGAGTTATGGACATTTGAAAGAATGACCTGAGACTGTCTTGATGAGAGCGACTGGGATGGCAGCCTGGGCATAGATCTCTATTTTCATCAAAGGAGAGAGTCGAGGGAGGTCTCTGAATCCTCTGATACTTTGGGAGTTGCTCCAACCACGGGACACCCATGGAGTTAACAATCTTGGCTTTAAGGATCCTTGTGCTTGGTCCTCACTCTACTCTTCCTGCTACCTCTTTTCTTGCATGCAAAAATAATGAGGAAACCTTGAAACATCACCTCAGATATTTGTATTTCTCTTAAAGAGCTAAAATTCCTACGTCTGGAAACATGTAGCTACCTTCAGGGTCTTTCCTCAATACATGTCCGGGCATATCCCCCAGGTGTCTCAGCCTCAGCATGTCCAAGTCTGGACTACCAGTCCCCAGATATATTCTTTCTCCATGCCATGGTTCACTCTGCCTATCCACTCCATCACCCAAGCCAGAAATCAAGCGTCATTCTAGAATTTGTGTCTTCTTCAATTTGGGCATCTTATTGGCCATTCAAGCCAGTCAGTTCTGTTACTTCTCTAAAATGGATCTCTTTCTCTGTTGTCTCAGCCACATCTGCCTTAGTGGAGTCCTCACTCTCTGCATTCCAGGCTCTCACTATTTTCTCCTAAAGGTCTCTCTTCAGACCTTACAGACTTGTGAGGATTGAGTAAGTTAATAATACATGTAAAAACCTCAGCACAGTGCCTGGAAAGGTTGTGCTGCTTTTAGCTTCATTTATATATGACTGCTTACTTGAATGCATGTTGGAGCTAGAATTTCTTTGGAGGTATATAGTTAACTTGTATTTTCCTCCACTTCCAAGTTTTTTTTTTTTTTAAGATTTATTTATCTATGCATATAAGAGCTGGGGTACAGGCCAGAGGTGTGTGGGGGTGGTGGTGAGAGGATTCACCAAAGACAGAGCGGGGAACAGAACAGGCAGATCCACTGAAATACACTGCTGAGGGGAGCAGTGGGCGAGTCAGGAGAGGTCTGCTGCGCCATGTGGGTAGCTCCCTGGTTGGGATCGAACTCATGCTGCAGTGGCTGCAGATAGCTTCATAGTCTGGTCTACGGCCATACCACCCTGAACGCGCCCGATCTCGTCAGATAGCTTCATAGTCTGCATCTTAACACCTTGTGCCACCAGGGAGGCCGCCACTTCCAAGTTTTTGCCAAAGTAGCCAAAGAATGAAATAGTTTGTGGTTGTTTAAAAAAAAAAACGACACAAAATAATCAATTATTGATCAGATAGACACCAGTGCCAGGAAGGCAGACACTGTAGATAAAAACAGCTTTGAAGAAAAAAAAAGAAAGACAAGAGGTCAGTTAAAGTAGAAGCTATTTCCAATGACTTTTTCTTCTCCTTGGCCAGTTCATTTAAAATGTCACTTGGAGTCTATGGACTGTAATTTAATAGTCTGAGAAAGCTCAATTCCTGTCTATATTCACCATGAAAGACTACAAAAATCCAACCAAGTCAATGTCAAGATCAAATTGACATTATCAAATGATTCATGAATCAGGTGCATCCCACCTGGCAAGCAGAAGTGCGCTCCATGGGGCCACAGAAAGGGAAAGGTGTGCAAAAGTAACACCAGGAAGTCATTAATGAAAAGAAAATACTTTAGGCTACCTATGGGGAAGAGGTAATGCCTATGTGGCAGGTTACGTCATCTTCCTTTGGGGAATGGAAAAGATAACCAACCTCATTGGTTGGTTCCACACTGACCAGAAGGTTCCACACTGACCAGCTACGACTACATTCCTTGGGAAGGGGGGATTGAAACTATAGTCAAATTAGGTATTAAGTCTTGATAAACTTAGCATTAGCAAATCCATTTTGGGCCTATCATTTCTTTCTCCCCAGCAATTTCATTTTAGAGTTGCTATTACTTCCATTTTGTGAATGTATATAACTTTAGTTCTCAGTGGGCTCCCTTTATCTCATTGGTTATTTCACACTTACATCGTCTCTTGGAAGTACCTAGAAGTAGGAGATATATATTTCTGTTCTGTATTTGGGGTAACATATTAATAATGTCAGATGTCTTACAGCGCGTTCTCTTTTTACAGAGGTGCAATTCTGCTTGGCTTAGCAAGTGGACTAATGCTTTCAACTTGTTCATGGTTTCCTGCTTGCAGTTTAATCTGGTGGGTTACAGGTATGTGGAGTTTACCTGCAGATGTGCCAGTCATTCAGTGTGATTGTCCTATTTACTCACAAACATGTGTACCTACACTGGAAGCAGACGGCCAAGGCAGCTGTACAAATATTTGCTGTTACCAACTGAATTATTATAATCAGCTGCAGCAATGCAACTCAGTGGCTACCAGTGACTCCTGTACCTTCCTACTTCATTTTCTCTGTCCTTCTTTAGCTGTCTCCTTCTGTCCTATGTTGGCATATTCTTCCCCATCTCCCAAACAAGGCATGTGTGTCAGTGGTGATTTTATGGAAGGCCTGGGGAGAGGGAGGGTTATACAGCACCACGTTGCCAGATTTCTTCCCGTCTCCAAGATTCTTTGCCTCTCTGGTTTTCAAGAATGCCTTCCTTTGGAACTCCTAATGAAGCTCAATGTCCTTTTCTCTTTGACATGTAACAGTTTAAATGTAACCCTGTACCCAGCTTTGGGGTCCATGTTTGCTTATTCATGTCCTTTCAGTCATATCCTTTAGGGTCACAGAATACTGTTGAAGCCTGTCATAGCTCAAGAGCAATCTCCCTATTTTCCTATGACTGAATTAAGTCATTTTCTCCTTTCCTCTTAAAAGGTAAAAATGGTAAGAATCAATTACAGTGTTAAATTAAAAAAAAAAAATCCTCAACTCCTGCGACAGAATAAATACTGTTTGGTTTCTATGAGGAGAGATATCCTTATACATAATAATTAAGCAGGTGACTCAAAGTGTCATGCTAGTTGCTGTGTGTGGGTTTGTGGGACGATGTGTATTGATGATAGAAGATGTGGGTTGAACAGCATCATAAGGAATTTTTGCACACCCTACATGCCATCACCCTTGCATGGAGGCTGTTCAGTTAGTGGGGTCGGCCACATCCTCATCCTCCTAGGGCCATGTGAGTCAACTATTTTTTTTAAGATTGATTTTATTTATGCATGCAATAGCTGGGGTGTAGGCCAGAGATGTGGAGGGTGAGAGGACTCACCAGAGACAGAGTCGGGAGCAGAACAGGCAGACTGACTGAAATACACTGCTGAGGGGAGCAGCGGGCAAGACAGGAGAGATCTACTGTGCCATGTGGGTAGCTCCCTGGCTGGGGATCGAACCTAGGCTGCAGTGGCTGGCGATAGCTTGATAGTGCTGACACTTAACCGCTGTGCCACCAGGGAGGCCCTGAGTCAACTATTGAAATCACATTGCGCTCTGCTTGCTTGATAGTGTCTTTTCCATCCAACATTCACATGGGGTCTGTGGAAGTTGCGTGAATATAGGAGTGACCTTTCTTCTCATCAAAGAGATGCCTCATGAGATTCCTTGCAGCAGGATAACTTAGTTAATGCTGAGGTTATAGTTGGGATAAATTTGAAACAGTTTGTTTCAAATTTTTCAGAACACTGAAAGTTTATTCAGGATTTATATCATGCCCTTTCTCATGCAATATAAGCAAAATGCTTGCTGGCCAGGTAATTAGCAGTTTCATTTTAAACGTGGGAAAACTGAGGTCCACAGAAACATAAACTGTTAAAGGACAGAAAAGGAGTGAAATTACGATGTTACTCTTACACCTATTTTCCCAGGTAAGTAAGGTCATTGCCTTTAGAGTGAAATCTAATCTAGTTTTGCTGTCTATGTGAAGTGTTAAATAGTATTTTAATAGACCCCAGGGTCAAGCAGATTTAAGGCTTTAATAGGCTATTTGCAGTAGAGAGGAAAGCAGAGCCATAACTCAGAGCTTCCTTCCCTCTCCTGCTCACCTGAAGGAAGTTGGAGCTCATACTTCATTATCTAAATGTGGGGCCTGCTTGTCACTTTGATTTATCTCTGGAAACCATGTCACCAAGAAGAATGTAGAAAGAGTTTTTTTTTTATTGTACAGTTAGTTTGCAGTCTCAGCTGGGTCTCAGTATGAATTAATTTGGGCAGTGAGCAATAGAATTTCATAAATGCACATATAAACGAGCTTTAGGGGCCTCCATAGTGGTGCAAGGGGTTAAGTCTCGGCAGTATGAAGCTATCAGCAGTCACTGCAGCGTGGGTTTGATCACTGGGCAGGGAGCTAACCCATATGGTGCAGCAGACCTCTCCTGTCTCACCTACTGCTCCCCTCAGCAGTGTATTTCAGTTCAATCCACCTGTCCTGCTCCCCACTTTGTCTCTGGTGAATCCTCTCACCCTTTTCTCCCACATCTCTGACCTACATCCCAGCTGCTGTATGCATAAATAAAAATAAATCGTTAAAAATAAAAAGGAGCTTTACATTTTGATTACAGTTCAATTAGTAACACCAAGGTTGTATTTAAAAAGACCAGACTGTACTAAATCTGTTGATTGGATCCAAGTGTCCTATACTGTGTGATATAATTTTATTATATGAAAAATTTGATTTACTGAAATTAATGTTAGTTATTAGACCTATCATTGGTATATTCAATTACTGGTAAGTTTTCCTTGGTGTCTTAGATGAAGATTTGGGTGATATTATTTGCAAGGACTCTGTCTCAAACAAGCAAAATACAGTTATGATGGAACAGTTAAGGTAAAAAGTCATAGTGATAACAGTGTGTGTCATGTCACCACTGATATTCCAGAAGGGGGAAATGCATACATGTCGATATTGCTTTCTATGCATAGATTATACCTGGAAGGATGCAGACAAAAATGCTAACCTTGGTTGCCTTCACTAAAGGGACCTAGGGGGGTGATGGACTAGAGGGACTCTAATTTTAAAATTTTGGATTTTAAATGTATGACATTTTAAAATGTAATTTTAGTAAATTTTAAAATATATACCCTACTTAAAAAACAGGAACTAAATTACCACCACACTGTTGTGAGAATAGCCTGCATAAAAAAAAGACCAAAAACAAGTTTTGGCGAGAGTGTAGAGGAAAGGAAATTTTGTACACTGCTGGTAAGAATGTACATTGGCCCAGCCCCTCTGGAAAATAGTTTGGAATATTCTCAAAATTCAAAAATTGCTCTGCCTTATAATCTAGCAGTCCTACTCTGAGGTATCTACCTGAAAGATGCAAAAAGACTAATTTGAAGGACTACATGCATCCCTATGTTCATGGTAGCATTATTTACAATAGCCAAGTTATGGAAACAACCTAAGTGCCCAAGGACAGGTAAGTGGATTAAGATGTGGTATATATACACAGTGGCGTACTACTTGACTATTTAAAGATGATGAAATTTTGCCACTTGTGACAACATGGATGGGACTGCAGTGGGTTATGTTATGCAAAATAAGTCAGAAGGAGAAAGACAAATACCAGATTATTATACTCATATGTAGAATATGGACAAACAGAACAAAGGAACAGAAATATTAAACCAAAGCAAACCTTAGAAATCTGACTGTAGAACTCTGACTGTAGAGAGTGAGGAAGAAAAGAAGGGGGAGGGCCTCCCCAGTGGCGCAGCGGTTGAGCGCTGGGCTGCGAAACTGCCCGTGGCCTCTGCAGCACCGGTTCGATCCCTGGCTGCTCCCCGGCCATCAGAGGAGGGTCCCACATGGTGCGCAGACCTCTCCTGCCGCCCGCTGCTCCCCTCAGCAGTGTACTTCGGTCCTTCTGCCTGCTCTGCCCCCCGCTCTGGCTCTGGTGAATTCGCTCACCCTCCCGCACTTCTGACTGTACCCAGTGCATGTATAAACAAACAAACAAACAAATAAATAAATAAAAACATGCCTCTAGGAAAAAAAAAAAGAAAAAAAAAAGAAAAAAAAAAAGAAAAGAAGGGGGAAAGGGAGCTCAGTGTAATATGGTGGAGGATTATGGGTGCTCTGTTTGTGGATGTGGTGCTATAATCTGAAAAGGTGTGAATTTATTTATACCCCCAAATGATACACTATGTTGTAAGCCATAGTTACCTACTTAAAAATGATACGGTAAGAAATCAAAAATTAAAAGGAAGTAAAATAAAAATAGATACTAAATTAAAAATAAAAGCAATAAGTGAAATTTGAAGAGATATTTTCTTTCCCTCCAGAAACTTCTCTGTAGTAAGAGAGAAGCAATAAAGTCATTCTAATGTCTTTAGAGCAAAAATTCAGAGTAGGTCTCCTTTTAAAAACAGTCACTGGTTGGGCCTCCCTGGTTGCTCAAGGGGTTAAGGCTCAACCTATGAAACTGTCTGCCACCTCTGCTGCGTAAGTTCCATCCCCGGCCGTCCAGGGCGCTACCCATATGGCTCAGGAGACCTCTCCTGACTTGCCCGCTGCTCCCTTCAGCAGTGTACTTTGGTCAATCTGCCTGTTATGTTCCCCACTCTGTCTCTAGTGAATCCTCTCACCCCCCACACTTCTGGCCTGTACCCTAGCTCTTGTATGCATAAATATATAAATCTTTAAAAAAAAATAAAAATAGTCACTGACATCTAATAAACTGGAACAAATTTAATCTTTTAAATGAAATTCAAAACAGGTACTATTTTCATCATTCATTTCGAAAAGATTTTTGGAAGGAAATTATCTCCAGTAAGGTTCATAAGGTGAGACTTTTGGCAAGATTTTGAAGGAAATGAAGGCTTGGTTATATAACTTTTCAGGAAAGAAGTTGACCATGAATAATGAATCTTTAAAATGCTTTTATCTCTTGCTACAGTAGTTGTACTTCTAAGAATCTGTTTTAAGGAAGTAATCAGAGATGTATTAAGAGATTAATTGACGAAGAAATTCTTCCACTTATTGATGAAAGCTTTATAAATGGCCAACGAAAGGAAAATGGCAGCTTCTATTGTGGTGTATTTATCCACTGGATAAAACATAAAAATGTTTTAGAAAAAAACTTAATAACATGAGAAAATGTTCTTGATATTATGTCATGTGAAAAACAGAATATGATCTTCAGTATGTGGCATGATTCTATTTATATAAAAATACTCCTATTGTACATAAAGTCTTAGAAGAAATACGTAGGAGTATTGACAGTGCTTATCTCAGTCTTAGGCAATTCTTAATTGCTTCTTCAGTCCTGTATGTTCAATGTCTACATTAGTTTTATTAAAATGACTATTGTCAGATCTAAATATTTGAAGGTCACACTCTGAGCTAAGCTACTTGGATTATGGAGGACCCTAGAACGGGTTCTCTTGTCCATCTGATAGATGTTCTTCTTGAAATGGGGGGACTGGACAGTCCCATAGCATTGCTCTGTGATGGTATAAGTGGAATTCATGGATTATTGTGAGCTATTGGACACAAGAAGCTGACTGGGCCACTGCCTGCAACCCATGCCTCCATTTCTAGAGTTCTTTCGCTAAGCAAAGAGGAGTCTGCTGTAGATACCCTTAAGGACGGGTCAGCTATCCAGCGTTGATTGTAATGTCTAAGAAATATATTTGATGGAAAAATGTTATACTGATGTCTCCTGATACTTAGAATATCAGATGCTATGAGACTTGATGTGCTGTCTCTAAGTTGATTTTACAGGAATTGGGAGAAATGTTCCTTCAGAGTTGATTCAACAAATTAACAGACATTTGCTAAGTGCCTCCCATGGACCAGACCGATTGCACAGCACCCCCCTCCCTGACCCCTCCCCACCCCCCACACACACCACAAAGCTGTTGAAAACAAAAGAACTGATTACAGAATTGCTAAGACAATGAGACCAGTGATGTTATCTCAGTTACATCTTCTTTTGAGATTGAGGCTGCAAAAGTCCACTTCTATGTCCTAGAAACCACATTGACTCAACATGTTTACTATGTCCTACCTCCAACTGGAAAAATTAAATGACATAATTTTTTTTTAAGATTTATTTATTTATTTATACAAGCACTGGGTACAGTCAGAAAGGGGGGAGGGTGAGAGAATCTACCAGAACCAGAGCAGAGAGCAGAACAGGCAGACTGACAAAGTACACTGCTGAGGGGAGCAGTGGGCAGCAGGAGAGGTCTGTGAGCCATGTGGGACCCTCCTCGGGTGGCCAGGGAGCAGCCAGGGATCGAACTGGCGCTGCAGAGGCTGTGGGCAGCCTCACAACCCAGTGCTCAACCACTGCGCCACTGGGAAGGCCCAAATGACATAATTTTTATATTACAGCTTCATATTTTTCAGTTTTTATTGCTCTTAGGACCTTAACAAGTAACTTAAAAGTGCTTTCCCACCCCTACCCTTCCTGAAGGAATAGTTTGGGCTGAGATTAACTAGACCTACATTCTGCCTCCAGTAACCAGCTGTGTGACCTTGAACAGATCCTATTAACTTGCTGGACTCAGTTTCTCATCAGTCTGGAGATTGGGCAGTATAAATGGTTAAAAGTCAGTCATCCTGTAAGTTTATTTTTTTTTAAAAGAAAATGGAAGAGTCTATTACTGTTTATCTGTCTTATGCTTTTCCTTTCTCTCTCACAAATAGGAGCGGCTTCGGCTGCCGGTCTCCTCTACCTGCCCAGGTGGGCAGCTGCCATGTCTGGCTGTGTGCTCGCGCTCTTCACGGCATCCATGTGGCCTCAGGTGCTTGGACATCTTATTAGCTCAGGGTCAAACCCTGGGAAAACGATGACTGTTGCCATGACATTTTATGTTCTAGAAACATTTTTCTGTGCGTGGTGCACGGCTTTTAAATTTGTCCCAGGTGGTGTCTACGCTCGAGAAAGATCTGATGTGCTTTTGGGTGAGTACATGTGAAAGTTCTGGATTAAAGTAACTGGGGGAAAACACCCATCCGAAGTGACTAGGACTTAGCACACCACAGGAAGGGTGGTGATAAATAGGATGATCTTCTCTTTCTTATTAAAATTAATTCTTGAGTAAGAAAAAAACAACTGGAGGAATATTGAAATTACTACTTACAAACAAATGTCTTAGTTCATTGGTGAGTTTCAGTAATATTTATTACTACAAAGGTCTTTAAAGTGAATTTATTGTGAAAAAACAAATTTAATACATCACAAAGTGTGCATTAACACTATGCAACACTTGTATTACAAGATACGTAGGGGAAAGTCTGGTCACGTGCTCATGTTGCTTTTTTAATGGTAAAGCCCATAAATATAAATATAGGAATTATAATGGGGAGGGTCTCCTAAATTTTTATCTATGACTTTTATTTACCATATGTGTTTTTTACTACCTAAATGACTTTATTTAAAGATTACTTCGAATGTGTTTTTTTTCTTTTTATTTTTATTGTGATAACATCAGTTTATAACATACGTGTAGGTTTCAGGTGTCCAGTTTCTCACCTTGGCACCTGTATATGTCACACCACACCCACCACCGTATTTACCATATTTTGGTCAATAAAATAAAGTTTACATATATGAATCACAGCAAAAATGATAAATTCCCAAATCACAGGATAAATATGTTTTCCATTTCAGTGGCTATGGATTTATGTTGCAAAATTAAAATTTCATAAACTTAGCTTACTTTAATAATTTAAAAACTGTTTTATGGCAATTATGAAATTACTGATGTATCCCAGGCTCATGCAAATCAGATGCTGCCTATCACTTTAGCTTAAGTAAAAAATGCAAATGCTTCTCTGAAAAATGAGAAGACTGTGTGTTTGAAGGGGAACCAGTTCTTGCTTGTTCAAACATTCATTTTTTCATTTGTGCCTTTATTCATGAAAAATATTATGGCAGGCCCTCCATGGTGAAACAAGGGGTTAAGACACAGCACTATGAAGCTATCCACAGCTACTGTAGCATGAGTTCAATCCCCAGCGAGGGAGATACTCACATGGTGCAGCAGACCTCTCCTATCTCACCCGCTACTCCCCTGAGCAGTGTATTTCAGTCAATCTGCCTGTTCTGTCCCCCACTCTGTCTCTGGTGAATCTTCTCACCCTCTGCATCTCTGGCCTGTATACCCGAGTTCTTGTATACATAAATAAATAAATCTTAAAAAAATAATATTATGACATGCCTACTATGTTTCAGGCACAGTGCCAGGGGCTCCTGGCTTCAGAGACACAAAGTCCTTGCCCACCTGGAGCTATAGCGCAGTGGGGGAAGTTAGATAGCTATATCACACATGTTGCAATAATCTGTCATATTTCCGTCTCCTTGAACCGATTGTAAGAATTTTGAGAACAGGGGTCATCACTACTCATTCATACCCTTAGCTCTAGGCCCATGACCTAGTATTGACCAGAGAGTTCTTTTTTTTTTTTTTTTAAAGATTTATTTTTATTTATGCATACAAGAACTGGGGTGTATGGTGTGGGAGGTGTGGGAGGTTGAGAGAGGTGTGGTAGGGTAAGAAGATTCACCAGAGACAGTGGGGAGCAGAATAGGCAGATCTACTGAAATACACTGCTGAGGGGAACAGTGGGAGAGACAGGAGAGGTCTGCGCCATGTGGGTCAGCTTCTGGGCCAGGAATTGAACTCGTGCTACAATGGCTGGCAGTTGATAGCGCTGAGACTTTAACCCCTGCACCACCAGGGAGGCCCCAAATGAGTTCTTGATAGGCCTTTGTTGAAAAATGGAAATATAGCTGGAATGAGCACTGGTCAAACTCTATTCCCAAGAACTTCAGCCTTCTGGAATTTCTCTGTCCTCTCAAATACAATTCAAAAATAGCCCCTCCTGCACAAGTTCAGTAAGTGATGCTGTCAGTCTCATTCTAAATCAGCCTTTCCTGATTTCCCGTAGAACAATGAAGGAGAAGGGGTGCCCTTGCTATATACCCAACTGCTCTGGATGTTTCCATATAAACATGCCCCCCTCCACCCATAAGCCAGACATGTATCAGGACAGGTGGACTTGGAAGATATATTCTAAATTACAGGAACTATTTTAAGACAAACTTTGCTATTTCTGGAAAATATCCAAGTTTTCAATATACTAGAGAAATACCTTGCTTCATTTCCTCTGTGGTGATCTGGACTTTGCAAACTTTGGGTTTCTTCTGGTTTCTTTCAGGTGTGCCTACTCTGTCTGTCTTCCTGTTCAATGCCCTGCCTTTTTCCTTGCTCCAGTTTGCTTAGGGATCTGCCATGTGGAGAAAGTAAGAGTCATTCTCAGGTGTGAGTTTATTTCTTTAGAATGTTAAAAATGATGTGTTTTTTGAGTCTCTTCCCACTACCTACGGGATTGCAGAAACAGTGCTTTATTACAGCTCATAACAGGAAATTTTTATGGTGACAGTATATTATAAGGTACAACAGCAAAGTAATATTGGTAATGTTCAGAGTCACTTTAATACAATTGAAAAAACTTATATTAAATAAGAAACTAGTTATAAATTTATTGTCTAGGTTTTTCCTGCTATTTCCTGGAAATTGCACATAACATTTTTAACTAGCCTTCTGCTTAAGCTCAACAATTCCTTGACTTTGTAAATTAATGTATTGTTCAATTACACCTCTCTTTGCATTCTTGCTATCTACAATTTCAGAAATATATAAACCTAACTCATAATCTGTGTGGTCCTGCACCCCAACAGAGCTCAACTTGTATTATTGGTACAGGTGGAGTTCTAGCACACATCCCAGGCCAGAATTACTACCACAAACACTGCCATTGAAAGAACCTACATATCCTCCTTCTCAATGTGGTGCACTGGAGATCTTTTCACCAGAGCGGATTGTATCCCTTAGACAGTTGAAAGGCTCCTTTCTCATTCATCCACCCTCCCTGGCCCAGTCCACACTCAGTGACATACACTATTTGCAGGCTAACAACTAGGAAACACTCAGGAAATTTTAAAAATCTCTTATCTGGAAAATGCAGGCATCCTCTCATTTAAAGCATAGTTCCCAGAGCCTAAATTGATTTCTTATGATCGTCCCATTATTTAAATACTACTACTGTAATTGCTTCAGTATTGACATAAATGAACTCAACTACCGAATTTTCAGGGTGTGCCCATTTATCTGCAATCTTGATTCTGGGAACTTGCTCTTGGAATGATTTTTGGATTAAAAAATAATACACTATTTTCTCTTTTAACAGGGACAGTGATGCTAATTATTGGACTGAATATACTGTTTAGTCCTAAGAGAAGCCTTGACTTTCTTCAAACAAAAAACAGTCCTAAAGTGCTTTTCAGAAAGAGTGAAAGATATATGAAAATTTGTAAGTGTAATTTTGCTCCCTTTTATAAAAAACATTTTATTATAAATAAAAATTTTCAAACATATATGAAATTATAACAAGCCCTCATGTACCCTTGACACAGTTCCAGCAATTAACATTTTGCCAACATTGTTAACAATGTTAATGCTGAAATATTTGAAAGCAAATCTCTGTTATTTTGTCATGTCAACCATAAATGCTCTGTCTTAGTTGTGTTTCACTGCTAACATACATAAGATGATTCAACAGGCAGCATTTCCAAAATGTTTTGTTCTAATCTGCTGTTTATCCTGTTCATTGAGTTTCTAATTTCACCTATTATAATTATCAATATAACATTATTTCTAGAAATCTTTGTGATTTCCTTACAAATTTTCCTGACCATTAATTTAATCTTGTATTTTCTAGTCATCCTATGTGAATACTCTTTTGTTTTTCTAACTGTATTAAGCATGCTTATATTGTATTCTGATCCTAAAATTTCTATTATCTGACACATTTATGGATTTCATTCTGTTCAGTGTTTTTTTTTTTCCCTGCGTATGCCTGCACATGGTAACTTTCTTTCTTGTATATTATTTCTTCTATGTATTTGTGACTTATTCTTACTTCAAGCTCATGGTCTTTGGAACATTTTTAGGGCAATTCTTTAAAATCTGGGTTTAATATGCATGCCACACATGAAAATAAACCTGGATGTTAAATATTCCTCCTTTGCACACAATCCTTGGCTAATAGAGTCAATAATTTCATGACCTTTTTTAATGACAAACTTTCTAAACATGCGTCTCTACTTTCTGTTTAGTTTTGTGGTTGCTTGTTGGAGTGGGCTTATTGGGATTAGGACTACGGCATAAAAACTATGAGCGGAAATTGGGGAAAGGGGTAAGTAATTAAAATTTTTGATACAGAGTTGTGCATGACAAATATACATATGTACATTTGTGCCCCTCACCATCATGATTGACCTGGATCTAATTACTCAAGGTTCCTGGATCCCATCTTCTTAAAGACTTATTTATTTATGTATACAAGCACTGGGTACAGTCAGACGCACAGGAGGGTGAGAGAATTCACCAGAGCCAGAGCAGGGAGCAGAACAGACAGACCGATGAAATACACTGCTGAGGGGAGCAGCGGGTGCAGCAGGAGAGGTCTGTGCGCCATGTGGGACCCTCACCAGTGGCTGGGGATCGAATGGGCGCTGCAGAAGCTGTGGGCAGCTTCACAGCCCAGTGCTCAACTGCTGCGCCACCAGGGGAGGCCCCCCATCTTCTTAAACCTCAGGTCGCAGGCTGATCACATAGTAGAATTATTTTATGAAGTTGGGTTCTTGGTATGGAAGAGATCCATACACTAGAAACAAATTTCTTGTGTTTGTGTAGTATTGAATTATTTATGTCATTCCATAATTTACCATGTCTAAACTATAAAATATAGAATTATTTTGCAGTTGGCTTCTTTGTACTGTTTGTTAGATATTGTGAAGGCAACAATGTGAGATTGCCTGATTCAAGAAAAATCTTACAGATAATTCTTGACTTTGCAGATCGTAGGTCACTTGTACATTGGTGGGTCATGAAAGTTTCTTATAATTTCCTTTTTCATCTTGCTGCCTAAAGTTTTAAATGTTTGGGTTTTTTTTAAAGATTTATTTATTTATTTATACAAGCACTGGGTACAGTGAGAAGCGCAGGAGGGTGAGAGAATTCACCAGAGCCAGAGGGGAGAGCAGAGCAGGCAGAGTGACGAAATACACTGCTGAGGGGAGCAGCGGGTGGCAGGAGAGGTCTGTGCGCCATGTGGGACCCTCGCCCTGTGGTCGGGGATCGAGCAGGCGCTGCAGAGGCTGTGGCAGGCAGCTTCGCAACCCAGCGCTCAACTGCTGCACCACTGGGGAGGCCCCAGTTTTAAATGTTTTATTGGCCCTTTCCTTATGGAAAGGCAGGTGGAAGCAAGAGCAAGTCATTGCAATGTTGTATCGAAACTTAGAAATTTTGATGTGTTTCGTAATGCAGTCAGAGTTACAGTTTTGGCTATATCAGAATTTGTGGGTGAACTTTGAATTTTAGCAATCTGTATTACCAGGCAAAATTTTTTATATTAAATAAAACTATACTATACTGAGGATAGAGGCCATGCTTCTTATGTTTGAGCTTATGCTCCCGGTACCTCACAGAGTGCTTGACACATATTCAGAAAACAGCAACTATTTCTTAATAAGTAAAATTCATTACATGCTCTCTTGCCCTTTTCTGTTGTTATTATTGCAACATAACACCAATCAGAAGAGGACACTGAAAGTCATCCAGGGATTTAAAAGGAGCAATTTTGTAAACGGAATAATTAACCAAATAATCTTTGTATATATAAAATTGAAACGCCCAGCTCACTGCTGGTAGAACATGTATATTTCACTGTTCATGTTAAGTAATAGCCCTCCTACATAAAATGTTGCTGCTTATCCTTCTTCCATCCTGAACTTGTAAAGTCCACATTGAGTTGTTATGTTAGTTTCGGTGATGAATTTGTCTTAATTCAGCCATACTCTTTCATAGGAAAGGTGATCCTGCTGTAGATCTGTAAGTATTCATTTGAGATGAACAAATACCATTGTACTGACTAAGTGCATGGACACAAAAGAGCTGTCAAGGGGCCTGTGCTCCCTCCTGCACTCACCAGTACTGCTGGGGTTAGCATTATATCAAACCCGGGGGCAGTCGACAGTCCACTTTACAAATATGTTAAAGGCCTCCATGTATCTCTCTCTGATCTCATTCTCCTCTGGTGCAGGTAACTCCTGTGCTAAATGTGGTGTTTGTCATTGTCATTTATTGGTGCATAGGATATATTCCTAGACAATATTATTTTTTCCATGTTTTTTAACTTTATCTGACATAGTTATTTTACAACGTCCTTTTTTTTTTAACTTAAAATCATCTCTAAGATTCATCCATATGGAAATAGGTAGCTCTGTGGTCTTCCATTATACTTATGTTACACCATTTATTTATTCATTCACTTCTTATTGAGGCAATAGCCAGGTTGTTTGTTTGTTTTGCTATTCTAAACCATGCCTATCATAAATGCTCACTTTCCAAACATTCCTTCTAACTTCTAAGATTGAACTAGAAGATCACAGACTAATTATGAAAATGACATATAGTTTGCTATGTCTTCTTATTTTTATGACTTATATGTGGGCCAATGTCTAAGGAAATTATTTTGCTGAACTATGAATTTTGACAAAGAAAGGTGGAGAAAACTGGGCCAGGGAAACTGCTATTATTCAAAGTTTTGCTAAATTATGATTAAAACACTCTCTTAGGTACCAACCACACAGGTCTCTGCTGCCATCTGGCCTTTCAGGTTTGGCTATGACAATGAAGGATGGTCCAATCTAGAAAGATCAGCACAACTGCTCAATCAAACAGGTACCTCTTGTTGCAATTAGTTCCGAACTTTTGTTATTGTTGCCTTTATTTTGTGTTAGATCATAAGTAACAGGAGACAGGATTGCTGGGTCATAAACTAATCTCTTAAGAAGACTTTTCCTTTGGAGGGCAGCTGCGGGAGGATTAAGCTTCTGCAACCATACCTGTCTAGAAGAGCAATTAATTCAGTTGATTCTGAACAAAGTCTCATACTGGGGATTCTTGTCATGCCTTTGCTCTTAGAGATGCCCCTGCTGTTGACACCTGTCACTTGGGTACTCACTGTTGGGGACCAGAAAAATGTCAGATAAAAAGGGAATGTGGGGCCTCCCCGGTGGCGCAGCGGTTGAGCACTGGGTTGCAAAGCTGCCCGCGGCCTCTGCGGCGCCGGTTCGATCCCCGGCTGCTCCCCGGCCACCGGAGGAGGGTCCCACATGGCGCGCAGAACTCTCCTGCCGCCCGCTGCTCCCCTCAGCAGTGTACTTCGGTCCCTCTGCCTGCTCTGCTCCCCGCTCTGGCTCTGGTGAATTCTCTCACCCTCCCGCGCTTCTGACTGTACCCAGTGCATGTATAAACAAAAACAAACAAATAAATAAAGAAAGAAAGAAAACATGCCTCTATATATATAAAAAAAAAAAAAAAAAAAAAAAAAAAAAGGGAATGTGGGTCAGAATGATGTTCCTTTGAAAAGTAAGTGGCTTTCAAGAGCCTGAATTTTATTTGTTTCTGTGTCCTGGGTGCTCCTCTTTGTAGGAAGAATCCTTTAGAGTGTGTGGGTGTTTGGTTCTCAGACCACCTACTCGAGTGTGACATGATGCATCAGGCACTAACTATTCTGGCTGTTCCTGATGATGAGCAGGTCTCCAGAGAGATTGCTCAGGGTCTATGTAATTCTAGTGCCTCTAAGAAATGTCTTTGGCGCTTAGTCTTTTAGCTCTCATTACCCGCCTTAGAGGCACATCTGACCAGGGTCCAAAAAAACCCAATGAACTATCTTCTGTGTCAATATCATGGAGGTGCTGCCCAGGAATAATGTGTGAGTGTGTACTGCTCTGTTGTTTCTGAGGTAAGTTGGCTATTTGAGAAAGACATTAAGTCTATTTGAAATTTTAGAAAAAGATGTTAAGAATATTCAGAAATTTAGAAAAGTTATGCTTTTATCTTTTCCTGGGTTTACTTAAGGTCTTCCATGAATTACATTCACAATATGAGAAGATTCCTTGATAGCTCAGAATTGAGCCACTTCATTTTAGTGACTCATTGGAAAATAACTTAATTTGTGATTTATGAGTAAAGGTAAAGGGTTAGTTTTGCTAATTTTTTTTGCATTGCTATAGTTAATGACTCTATGCATTTTTTTCCCTGAACAGGTGCAGATTTCATAACGATTTTGGAGAGCGATGCTTCTAAGCCTTTCATTGGAAACAATGACTTAACCATGTGGTTAGGGGAGAAGTTGGGTTTCTATACTGACTTTGGTCCAAGCGCAAGGGATCACACCTGGGGGTAAGTGTGCCTAGGGAATTAATCCTGAATATAGCCTTGAAAGATGAGTAGCATAGACTTGGAGTAGAAAGTTGAGGTCCACACTAAGCATGGCTGACCTAGAAGACTGTCCTCATGGAGCCTACATTCTAGTGTGAAGAGATTGAAAATACACAGTGATCAACAGAAATAAGATAATTTGAGGTAGCGATAAGTGCTGTGTAGAAAAGTGTAGCAGCTGGGTGGCAGTGGCAATGGGAAGTGTTGCTGCAGGTGGAATTGTCAGGAAGATCTCACTGAGGACCTCCATTGAGAAGGATCCAGGACCCAGGGATGTGCAGATCTTAGGGAACCACCAGGGCAACGACTGAGGTGCGATCAGGCTTAGTGTGCCTGAAATGTAGAGATCGAGGAGGAACCAGAGATAAATGAGATCTGAGATAAAACAAACAATAAAACTCCCTAGAAATAGGACTGTAGAATTGAGGCTTTCAGAGGGGGAAGATGAAAGGGAAAGCAGAGTGGAGAGAGAGGGGGCACAGTGGACTATAATGGAGGGTTAGTGGGGCATTGGAGGTGGGTGTGTTGTGGTAACATATACCTGAAGGGTGTTATCCTGTACCTCTGAATCATATACAGTGTTGTAAACCAATGTTACCACAAGTAAGAGAAAAATGAGCTCTGAGAGAGTCCCATAATCTATGCTTACTCCTCAGCTGAAGTCAGGTGTGATGGAAGCCATTAGATTTTAAAGACTTGAGCAATCTGATCTGAGTTACACTTTTAAAAGATCATCCTGGCTGCTCTTGGAGACAGATCATAGGGCACAAGAATTGAAGCAGGGAGACAGGTGATGAGGTGGATGCAATAGCACAGGTGAATGTGATAGCAGAGCCTCGGACATGGAGAGAAGGGGGCAAATCTAGAAACTATTTTGGCTCAAAGCTGACAGTATCTACTGTTGATTAGAGGTCAGGGGCCAGAAAGTGACAAGGGCAGCATCCAAAATTTTGACCTAAATGCCCAATAGGAGAATGCCACTTAATGGGACAAGACAACCAGCAGAGCAGAAAGAATGTGCTAAGTTTAAGATGCCTCTGGACAGTCAGGTGACAAATACTGGGAAGTCTGAAGGACAAGATGGGCGTGAATATTCAGGTGTCATCACTATAGAGATGGTCCTGTCAGAGGGACTCCATGAAATGATTGGAGACGCAGTGCATCCAGGCAGGGGAGGGAAGCAGCCTGAGCTCTGAGTTCTGCTCATCCTTTTCACATATAGTTCTTTGAGTTGGATAGGTAAAAAACTGTTAGATAATTTGATGAGGCAAAAAACTGTTAGATGAGGCAAAAAACTGTTAGATAATTTGTTTTTCTAATTTTGCAAAAATTTTACTTTGTGTCCTTGCTGGCAAGATTGTACAGTCCCAAATGTGTTGATTTACATAAGAAATGTTGATGCAAATATGACGCCAGAGTGACAATGCAAGTAAAATGGATTTTGAGTATTACTAATTATGACCTGTTCATGTCTCCATAGCACATGTTAAAACAGACTTGACAGTGCGGTGCTTAGTGCCACAGCGAGACATGCTAAGGAGCAGAGATGCAATGAGCCGACAAGCCAGGTGCATTCTGTGCCTCATTATTGCTCTAAATGCGTCTCAATGGGATGCATGTAGTGTGACGCATCCCCATTTAACACGTTTGCTTAGCCCTGTCTGCATGGTGTGGTGGAGCCGTCAAACATGCATATGTTTCTTTTCATTTGAGTACAGGATCATGGCTTTGTCAAGATACCCAATTGTGAAATCAGAGCATCACCTTCTCCCGTCACCAGAGGGCGAGATTGCACCAGCCATAACACTGACAGTGAACATCTCGGACAGACTGGTGGATTTTGTTGTCACACACTTTGGGAACCACGAGTGGGTCTCTTTAGTCTATCTAATAGTATAGAAAGAAATGAAAGTACCTTGCTTTCATTTCCATGAGATGATCTTTCTTACTTCTTTTTCCACCCCAAATATTTCCCCCCGTGTTGGTGCTTTGAAAATTTGGGCGTAGGAACATCTGGGATACAGTTGGTGATGGTAAGGGCACCTGATGTCCATGTGGGTCAGCAGCTGCGAACACCTCTGTGCAGGTGCTGCACCAAGTATATTACTGAGGTTCATCTTCACTCTGTATAAAGTAAGTGGTGGAATAGCCCCATTTTACTGATAAGGAAAGTAGAACAAGACTTAGATGGGTGACTTGTGCAAGCTGCGTCACATAGCCAGGATGTAGGGAGACCCAACAATCTACAAGTGCTTGAACCACAGGGTAAAACCAAACTATGGAGCAACCAGATTCCCCCTTCTCATAGGATTACTACAATTGGAAGGACTGTGAGATTGGAGGGCACTAAATGATATTCCTTTTTTTTCCTCCTGTTTTCACTATGACTGGGAGGTAGGCAGACGAGTCTAGCGAATGGAGATTGCTTTTAATCTGATAAGCTATTTGAAGCACATGGCTTAAGGGTGTCCAGATGGACCTGCCAACATCACCCCAGGACAGCACACAGATCTGACTCCCCCCAAACAGCAGTCGACCTTCTCAAGTCTTCCCTTGGTGGAAAAAATATGCCAGAAAACACCCTTTCTCTAGGTAGGTTCCAAGGAAAGGGAGAGGAAAGATTTGAGACAAGGATTTCAGTGAATTCTTACAAACTTAATTAAATTAAGAAAGTCCTCTTCAAAAGGAAAGGGGGGGAGAGGTCCTTAATGATTTTCTTAAAAAGTCCCTCATCCAGGAAACATGAAGTTTAGGGAATGGGGTTTATCCCCAAAGAATAACATTTACAACTGAGTAAATCACGAAGCACGCCAATGATACATTGTAAAGCAAAGATAAAAGTACGTAGTTTATACTCTACCAAACTAAATATTCTGGCCTAATAATTGAAAACACTGATGTGATGTCTCAGTGCTGTAAAGTGGGACACAATTAATGACACAAGAGGCCTCAGCCTTTAGCATGACTTACAGAATATTAGAGGGATAACAATATTGAACTGTAAGTTTTACCTAAATGAAGCTAAATTATATCTACTACCTTTATTTTTTTGGTTACCTCACTTTTTCTCACAATATTATTTGGATCTGTGAAAGCCTATTTGAATATTTTATGAAGTAAGTAGAGCATACGTAAGATAAACAAACCATCCAAATGTAATGAATGCAAATCCTTAATGTGAATCCATCAATCTGACTCTTGCCTGCCTTCTTTGAAATCAGTAGGGTTTGGAGAAAGGATGGTCCACATTGCTTAAAAAAGGTATTTGAAGAAATGTCTTCTGTTTCTCCCAGTAATTTTTTTTTTAAATGAAAGAATCTGAGACTACCACCACTTTGCTTTTTTTTTTTTTTTTAAGATTTATTTATTTTATTTATTTATTTATACAAGCACTGGGTACAGTCAGAAGCACGAGAGGGTGAGAGAATTCACCAGAGCCAGAGCGGGGAGCAGAGCAGGCAGCATAGCAGGCTGAGGGACCGAAGTACACTGCTGAGGGGAGCAGCGGGCGGCAGGAGAGTTCTGTGCGCCATGTGGGACCCTCCTCCGGTGGCCAGGGAGCAGCCGGGGATCGAACCGGCGCTGCAGAGGCTGCGGGCAGCTTCGCAACCCAGCGCTCAACCGCTGCGCCACTGGGGAGGCCCCCTCTCCCAGTAATTTTCATGTAGCAAGTAGAGGCATAAAAATCATTCCAATGACCTTGAATTGCACTTGAATCAGATTTGTCTTTTTAAAAGCAGGTACTTTTGTGTTTAAGGATTACAAGGTTTCAACCCAAGAAACCGTTGAATCTGCTTCTCTCCTTTGCCTTTCTCCTAGATGCCCCTACCCCCTTCAACTCCCTCTAACCTTTCCTGAAATGTAAAAAATATACTTGAGAAGAATAGAAGTCTAGAAGATATTCCTCAGAACGTTTGGAAAAGAAGAGGGAAATTTGGATTCAAAACTCTTTGATTTAATTAATACTATCTATTATTCACTTGATTTAATAATAATAATAATAATAACAACAACAACAGCAATACCAACAACAGCTAACACTGAACAAGGTGATGTAACTTGAGGGAGGGAAGCTGTACGGTGTAGTGGTTAAGAGCATGGAATGCCAGATATGGAATCAGACACTCTGGTTTGATTCCTGATTCTTCGCCTGTCTTTCACTAAATTGTTTAGCAAGGGTCTTAGTTTCCTTATCTGCAAATCAGGGGTAATAATCCTGTTTGTTCTATAGGATTCTTATGAGTATTAAGTGAGATATGTTATTTTATGCAAAGTACATGAATACATTAAGTGGTCCATTAATACTGACCATTATCATTAAGCTAAATCAGACAACTCTTAAGTGTACGATATGTTGGGCAGTTTAAAAAAGAATTCATTCATCAAACATAAATCAAGCATCTGCCATGTTCCACACCTGTGCTTGGTATGGTCTTGTTTGCCTTAGAGCCACAACCTTGTGTTCACTGCTTAGAAGCCCTGTCCACAAACAATATGGCCTCCCTACAAGTGACAAGAGAGCGTTCAAGTTCCAGTAATTCATGAAGATATCGTTACAGATTTTTGTTTGCCTTTGTTTTCTACAATGCTAGATACAAAAACTCTTACTGTGACTATTTAGAGATTTCAATTTCTAGAAATTTATGGCATACAAATGTGAAATCATAATAGGAGTGAATTACAGAATTCTTGTGCATGCTATTAGCTGAATCACGAGGATTTTAAAAATTACTGGCTGCACAAATATCTCTTTACATCCAATAAATAGGAAACAGCAGCATTGCTTAGAATTGCTGACTTACTTAGCATTGCTTACTTACCTTGTTTAGGTAAGTAGCATTTAGCTATATTTTAGGTAATTAAATGAGCCACCAGTTAATCACCATTTTTTTCTATAATATATACAAATATACAACGAAAGAAGAGCACAGAACCAATGGTCTGTTCTAGTTTTGCTTCTGTTGTAAGATAACCTCAGTGAGTTCCAGTTCTATTGTCTCTGAAAATTGGATAAAATTCTTTTTATTCCCAGCCCACTTTATAGAATTATTGGGCTGATCAAATGTTAAGAGTTTAGAAAACAAAAATGTTCTTTCTTCCTTCCTCCCACCTTCTCGTTTCTTAATGCACAGTCCTATACTTTTTACCTCATTATCACTGAATAAGATTTACCTCCTAAGAAAATTATAAAATCAAATTCATAGATGACTTTCTAATAATAAGTGATTTGGAAAATATATGTGGATGAAAATATTCTCTGGGGTGCAGCAGTGACTGGGATTTTCTCTGTCTTCATTTGAGTCTTTGTTGCACATTTCAGAAGGAACAGAATTCCCTGCACATCTGTTGAAGGGCTGGCATGCTAGGTGTTGGAAGGGTCAGAGGGACAGGTGAGAGATGCTGAGACACTCAGACACCAGTGTCAGTGAGACTCCACCATCCTTAGGGCTGACCGAATGTTGTGGAGTCCAGTGAGACCTGGAGATAGCAGGAGGGGCCACCATGTTCAGGGAATGTAGCTACTGTCAGAGGGACCAGCAAGGCATATCCCGACTACCCTCTCCTCCTACCCTTTCATCTCCCGGTGCCTCAGACTAAACCTAATAGAAAATATGCATGGGGAGGGATGGGGTGGGTGGAATAACATTTGTGTTGGGGGTGAGGGGGGCTCTCAGCCTGCCAGGCAGGAGAATTGGACAAACCCATGGGCACATTACTTAACCTCACTTAAAAATAGTTAACGCCTGCCTGTCAGTTATTATGGGCATTCAATAGCAAATATGTTTAACAAATGGTCATTCTTTTCACTCCTATTTCTTTAGGCATCATTTAATAGTATTCAGCTGTCTATACATCCTTATCCAACTTGAGTCCTTTCTTTGGATCCCACCTCTGTGAGGTTTCTCCTCGTCCTCAACGATCTCCCTCTATCTGCCTCTGTCAATGATTTTTTCCTTAACAAGCATTTATGATGTAACTTTCTAGATACATGTCTGTCATTCTACTGCCTATTTGCTTTTGGATTCATTCCTGGTTCTTCTCCCTTTTGGCTGCATATTGTAGAGAACTGCCTTTCCCAGATTGTTGCCCTCTGGCTTCTAGGTAGGTTTAGCGAGTGGGGGGCGCTGCTAGTGCAAGACTGGAAGGGAAGAACGGAGAAGTCAAGGCATTTCTCACCCCTCTCTCTGCTTTTTCTGCTGTGCCTGGCATCAGTTGAATCTCTTCTGTGGCTCCAGGTCCTCCTCAGAGGGCTCCTGCTCCTTTGGGACAGCCTCCTCCATAGTCCCCTCCCAACAGTCAGAGGTAGGTTCTAGACTCTGAGTATATCACCTCCTGTTGTCTCTGTAGCTGTCGAGATGTTGCTAGTGTCTCATTTTTGCTAAACTCTGCTTGCTTCATTGATTTGCATTTGATTGCCATCATCTAGGTAACCATTTTCCGCCATTAAATTCACTTTGTTCAAAACACCGACAGTAGTTTTAGTTTTCCTGACTGGATTATGTCAAAAAATGTGTCCCGGGCCTCCCCAGTGGTGCAGCGGTTGAGCGCTGGGTTGCGAAGCTGCCCGCAGCCTCTGAAGCGCCGGTTCGATCCCCGGCTGCTCCCTGGCCACCGGAGGAGGGTCCCACATGGCGCGCAGACCTCTCCTGCCGCCCGCTGCTCCCCTCAGCAGTGTACTTCGGTCCTTCTGCCTGCTCTGCTCCCTGCTCTGGCTCTGGTGAATTCTCTCACCCTCCCGCGCTTCTGACTGTACCCAGTGCTTGTATAAATAAATAAATAAATCTTTTAAAAAAAAAAAAAATTGTCCCTATTTTCCCCTAAATAGTCTGACTCTAACCGCCCTCCCAAAGCTTCATGTACTTGTCTCATTATCTCAGCAATATATCTATATGCTTAGCATAATAAAAGCATCATGCTAAGCCAGTATTTGCCCTAGAGAACTAGGGAGGTTTTTAGAAAATGTTCAGTTGAAGGTGTTGAATAGGTTACATAGGTATATTCTATGAATGTTAGGATTCTCCTTTTTACCAATATTCCTGCCTTCTTTTCTTTTTTCCTTCTTTTCTCCCTCTCTCCCTCCACTTTTCCCTCCCTCCTTTCTCAGCCTTCCTTCCTTATTTGACTACTAGTCTGAAGCTGAAATACTGATGTCCAGGTCTCAACTTATACATTTCTTCAGATGAGAAGTTGAGCAAATGCTGGTTTCAGGATAAATATTTAAATCAACTTGACTCCAAATGATTCTTGAAGAAAGAGCATGTTGTCCTTAGTCAAAAATTTGTCAGCCTACTCACTTGAAGCACTGTATCTCTGTCTTATTCATTCTCATGCTGTTAAGATACTTGTTCTGGATTAGTGTACCACTTGAAGAGATTCTATGGGAACTTAGGTATGTAAGACTTTTATAAAAATTATTTTGTGACTATAATAAAGAGATACATTTTTTGCATTCTTTTAGAGATGACCTCGATAGGAAACTCCAGGCTATTGCTGTTTCAAAACTACTGAAAAATAGCTCCAATCAAGTGATATTTCTGGGATATGTCACTTCAGCACCTGGTTCCAGAGATTATCTACAACTCATTAAACATGGCAATGTGAAGGTAATACAATCTTCTTAGGATTTTTATTTACTAAGTAAAATGTTTCCTTTTCTTTAAAAAAATCCCAACCCAACACTTAATATGTATTCTGATTTTCTACTGCTGCATTAAAAGCCACCCAAAACTATGTTGGCTTTAAACAGCTCGCAGGAGAAAATGCCCGCCTAGCAGTGTCCTGGCTTTCCCAGCAGGTGCAGTGCTTCAGTACCTCTGTGGTCAGGCCATAATCAGACTTGTGAGGCCACCTGTTCAGATATATGGTGTTGAAGGTCGCTATGCCGCTGCTCTTTATTCTGCTGCATCTTAACAGAATAGCTGGAGCAAGTAGAAAAGGAGTTGTTGAGCATGGTGCAACTCTTAAAGGAACTCAAAATGGCTGCTTCTGTTCGGAATTCCCATGTGAAGCCACCCGTTAGTGAAGAGTCTAAATGACATGACAGTGAAAGAGGTTTTCTAGCCTCACATCCAACCTGATCAATTTATTTGCTGAAAATGGCCGTTTGAACAATCCCCCTACAATTGTCTCTGCCTTCTCTACCATGCTGAGTGTCACTGTGGAGAAATGTCTGGCACACTGACCTCTGCATCTCCTTTAGATGAAGCCACATTTACTTAATTAAAAACCATCCTGAAGAACTTTCTCAGAGAAAATCACATGTTGAAGTTAGACGACAAGACCATGGGTAGAATTATTGTCCATATTAGAGAGAAGTATATTGATGTGTCTGCAAAAGCCAAGATTCAGAACCTGAGCAAGGTGATGTGAGAGACTATCTGAAAGTGTTGGTTTCTGTCAGTGAAATTCTAAACTTGGAGCAACAATAAAATGCCTCCTAAATAGAATAAAGTAAAATAAAAATCCACCAAAAATTACACTGGCTTGAAGCAACAGCAATTGTCTACTCGTGAATCTTCAGTTTGAATGGTTCAGTGGGGAGAGCTCATCTCTGCTCTGTAAAGCACAGTGGCGCTGGGAGACTGGATGACCCACTTTGCACATGACCCTCAGGTGGCAAATTGGTGCTTGGCTGTTGACCAGAAGCTCAGCTGGGGCTTTGGGTTCGGGCTCACATGGGCTTCTTCCTTGCATCATGGCTGGGTTTGAGTGCATGTCCCAAGAAAACAAGGGAGAAGCTGTACTGCCTTGTATGACCCGGACTTGTAAGTCATATAGTGTGATTTCTGTCATCATCATGCTCACGTTCAAGTGAAGAAATATAAACTCCACCTCTCGATGGGAGGAGTATCAAAGTCACAGTATGAGAATATCATCTAGAAAGTGAGTTTATTGTAGCCATGCTTAGAAAAGACACATTATGGAGGTTAATTATGATGCTGAGAGCAAAGATAAAAATGAAATTTCACACAGAAAGCATGGCTGATCAGACAGGCAGGACCTCCCTAAGTGGCAATGAATTAGTCCTCATCTGCTTATATCTAAAACACTTGAGTTTTTCAGTGTACCCATATATAATGATTCTCTGGGGATCAGACACCCAAATTAAGTCCTCAAGAATGATATACAGTTAATCCTTGAACAATGTGGGAGGTCGGGGGTACTGACCCACTTGTAACTTTTGAGTCCCCAAACATTTAACTACAGTTATCCCCCAGGATCCTCAAGGGATTGGTCTCAGAACACTTCCACAGACACCAACATCTGCAGATGTCTAAGTTCCTTTTAGGGGACTCTCTGTATCCATGGACTCTGCACTGAGTGTTCAACAACCAGCATCCATGCTTGGTTAAACCAGTGAATATGGAGCTCAGGGTTCTAGAAAAAAGCCTGGGCAAACTCAAGTAGTTCCAGCCTCAGCTGTATGCACTAGAATGCTAAATGCATTAACTTATAATGAACATAGAAATATAATTGTTCAATGTAGTCAAGCCCTATGTAGATTTCTTGATTCTTTATATTTTGTTTTTGACTTCATGTCTTGAGATAATATCTACAGAAAAAAAGAAAAAACTTATCCACTTTATTAAGTGCTTAGAAGGAAGGTGAAGGAAAGCATGGCACAATGGGGATCTTCTGCATGTGATAGAAAACACAAAAAGACAGTCGCTTAAATAGAGAGAAGTATATTTCTTCCTTTTCTTTTTTTGGCTATAGAAGCACATTTCTTTGTGTAAAAGTCTGGGTGAGATTCAGCACTGGCATGCACCATGTGGTGTCAGGAATGTGCTCCTTCTATTTTGTTGCTCCACAAAGCCTCCATTGCCAAGTTTGCCTCATGCCCAAGATGGAGCATCCATGTTCTAGTAAGCAAGATAAAGAAGATGCCAATAACATATGCAAGCCATTTCTAAGGAAAAATCCAGGAAACTGACCTCTCACACTTGTATTTACATTTCACAGGCTGAAATTTATTTTTTTTAATTTTTATTTTTTTTAAACAATATTTGCCTCCCCCCACACCCTCAGGTTCAGTCCCCATAGAATTTCCTTCCCCAAGGCACCCATGCACCATCACCACAGTCCCCTGTTCTCCTCCCTCCCTCCTTTGATTCCTCTCCCTTCTCCTCCCCTGCAGGAGGTCTCTGATTTATAATTGTATTTGCTTTGTTGTGTTTTGCACTGTTATTATTTTTTTTTTACATTGATGTCTTATTTGGTTCCCCTATATTCCTGTTATAAATGAGACCATCCGATATTTTTCTTTTTCCTTCTGGCTTATTTCACTGAGCATAATTCCTTCTAGTTCCATCCATGTTGCTGCAAATGGCATGAGTTTATCTTTTTTGATTGCTGAATAATATTCCATTGTGTATATATTCCACATCTTCTTGATCCAGTCATCTATTTTTGGACATTTGGGTTGTTTCCAGGTTTTACCTATTGTAAATAGTGCTGCAATAAACATAGGAGTACAGGTGCTCTTTTGAATCAGTGTTTTTGTGTCCTTTGTGTTTTGTGTCCTAGTAGTGGAATTGCTGGGTAGTATGGTAGCTCCATTTTTAGTAGACTGAGGAAGCTCCAGATGGCTTTCCATAGTGGTTGTACCAGTTTGCACTCCCACCAGCAATGTAGGAGAGTTCCTTTTTCACCACATCCTCTCCAACCTTTGTTGTTGCTTGTTTTTTTGATTTGTGCCATTCTTACTGGTGTAAGGTGGTATCTCAATGTGGTTTTGATTTGCATTTCCCCGATTATCAGGGATGTTGAACATTTTTTCATATGCCTGTTGGCCATTTGCATTTCCTCTTTGGAGAAATGTCTTTTAAGTTCTTCTGCCCATTTATTGACTGGATTGTTTATTTGTTTTTGTTGAGCTGTGTGAGTTCTTTGTATATCATTTTGATCAGTCCCTTATCAGTTGAATGGAGTGCAAAGATTTTTTCCCAATCTCACTGGCTGTAATTTAATCCTTTGGCCACCTCTGTGTACAGGAAGTTGGGCAGTGCAATATTTACTCTTGTTATCCATTTACTCTGCTAAAAATACTGCACCTTTGAAGAAAAGCAAGATGAATCTTGAGAAGATGAGTTAATATCTTCCATGGTGGACAGGCAGAGAGTGGAGACTGAGTTTGACCCTTGATCAGAAGGTTTATGGGGGTGACTTTTTTTTTTAAAGATTTATTTATTTATATAAAAACTGGGATATTGGCCAGATGTGTGGGAGGGGGAGAGGATTCACCAGAGACAGAGTGGGGAACAGAACAGGCAGACTGATGAAATACACTGCTGAGGGGAGCAGCGGGCCAGACAGGAGAGGTCTGCTGCCATGTGGGTTTCTCCCCGGCCAGCTAGGATAGAACCCACGCTGCAGAGGCTGCAGACAGCTTCATAGTACTGCACTCAACCACCTGCACCACCAAGGAGGCCCCGGGGGTGACATTTTAATACCATAGAGACTCCATGAAGAAGAGTTGCAAAGAAGATGATGAGCTCAGCTTTCACTTGAATTGAGGCAGTTGTGGAATGTGAATGGAGATCTTCAGCAGGCAGCTGATTCCGTGGCTCTGAGTTGAGAAGAGATAGATTGAAGTAGCTGCCACCATCTAGGTGAGCTCTGAAGCCACTGAAGTGGATGATGTTGCTTACGAAGAAGTACAAATGGAAGACAAAAAGAAAATTCCAATGAAAGCCACATTTAATGTGGTTCATGGAAATGGTGGGTGAGGAAAGAGAAGAAAGATTACTTTAGAAAAGAGATTAAGGTGTTATAAGAATATAAAAAATATTCAGAGAGTGTGGAATCACCGAGGCTGTGATTATCACTCCCTAAAAAACCATCCCAAAGCTTAGCAACTTAAAACAATGAAGGGTTTGTTGTTGTTTTATTTTTTTTGAAGATTTATTTATTTATGCATACAAGAACTGGGATACAGGCCAGAAGTGCAGGGGGTGAGAGGATTCACCAGAGACAGAGTAGGGAACAGAACAGGCAGACTGACTGAAATACACTGCTGAGGGGAGCAGCGGGTGAGTCAGGAGAGATCTGCTGCTCCATGTGGGTTGCTCCCTGGCCGGCCGGGGATCGAACTCGTGCTGCAGAACTCATGCTGCAGATAGCTTCATAATACTGTGCTTATTAACCCCTTGTGCCACCAGGGAGGCCCTTGTTGTTGTTTTAAACCTTTGTTGTTTTAAAACATGATTCTATGAATGGACTGGGTGGTTTGCTCTTCTTGCTTGGGCTCACTGGGGGAGTGGGCTGGTGATTCGGCCATGCCTGGGAGTGGGGAAGGTCTAAGATGATTCCGCTCACATATCTGGGGCCTTGGTGCTGGTTACTGGCCAGGTCTCTCTGTGCACATGGTCTCTCACCATTCACCAGCCTGGTAGGTGCTGCTTTTGGTAGCTGTGGGACCTTGTGGCAAATTACTTAACCTTTCTGTGTCTCAATATTAGTATCTGTAAAGTGGCGATAGCAATATCATACAGTTGTTATGAGGATGAAATGTAAGATGATGTCTGCAAAGCCCTCAGTCTTGTATGTAGAAAGAGCTCGATAAATGGTAGGTACTCATATGAATTGCGTGCATCTGGCTGTATGTATAAAATCAAGCAAGAGAAAAGTGTCAGTGCATGGCCTGTAAAACACATGGCAAGTCTGAGGAAAAACTGTAAGAAGGAAGTATAACTCTGCGTGTGTGTGTGTATGTGTGTGTGTTTTAGGGATGAGGAATTTGATTTGATTTTTATTTAATTTATTTTATTTATTTAATTCCCTGTTGATTTTCATTCTCATGGTCAGACACTGTGTCAAGATTGGCAGTGAGTTCTTATTTGGCTTTTTCTATTAGGAAGTTTATTAATGCGGGAAGGAGTTTTAATCATAAATGCTTGACAGAATAGATTTTTCTCCTTAAGAAATGAGTATTTAAATTCTGCAATCCTAAATTTTGACAGCATCTTTTTAAAACCTAATAAAATAAAATGATAGTTAAACATATTCATAATTTATCATTCCCAGTACATATAGCTGAATAACTATATTTTTCATCTCATCCCAAAGCAGACCAGAACAGCACTTTTTTTCACATAGTTGCTTTTTCACCATTAAAGAATTTAATTTAAAAAATAACAGTTTTTCCATATCTACAAAGACATACATATGCATGTGAAATTTAAAAGTAATAGTAAAGATTAATTTTTAAAAATCCGAATGTTTACCACTGAACTTAAGAAAACGAAAATTAAAAAACAGTGAACTGTGGTGTAATCTTTTAGTGATTCAAAAATGTATTTTTAATTAAATTTTAATAGTAAAATCTAGAAACAATGAAGTCAGGTGTATTTATTATTTATAGGATTTTTTAAAAGAACAAAATGGAGATTTCTTCAGTACAAAGGTTCCATATTTAGAGTTTTTCCCAACATAAAAAAAATATGATCTGCTTCTCAGATGAAAAATAACCCTGGTCTCAAGCTTTCAACATCAAAAAGACTCATGATTGCTCCCCAAATGTGTTTGTTTCCAGTGATTCAATCTAACAAACACAGATTGAGTGCCTGCCGAAAGCCAGGCTTCACGCTAAGTACCAGGCAGCAAAGTGATCAAGGGTCCCTGTGCTCGGGAACAGGAGGGTGGAGACAGAGACACAAATAACTGTACGGGACGGTGTGATGAGGGATGGGATGACAGATGAAGAGGCAGTCAATTCTGCCTGGGATGAGAAATTTGGAAAGCTGCAGGGAGCCAGGGGCTGTATGGTAATAATTGATTTTCCTGCCTGACTCCTTCTCTAGACACCTCACCTTTATCCTCCCAGCATCTAGAGCAGGAACTAGATGGCATGTTGTAGTGCTCTAAAACATTAGGAGAATGAATAAACAATTTGGACCTTAAAGGATCAGTAGCAACCAGACAGAGAAAACAGCATGCTCAAGACATATTTATTACTGTAGCTCTCACGTTTTCTTGGCAATTCAGAATGCAACACTGTCTTTAATGCCTTAAACATTCTCTTCTCTATCCCTTATTAGGATATCGACAGCACAGATCAAGATAGATGGTGTGAATACATTATGTATCGAGGCCTGATCAGGTGAGCATAGTGGTTTCGTGGTTGTTTTTTAATCTGTGATTACTGTGCTCTTTTGGGTCTTTTCTGGAAGGAAAAGCTTTATGGAATTAATTAATTGTGTTACTTTTTATAAACATTGATTTGGCCAGTTACACAGTTTAACATTTTTCTAAGGTGTAATCTAATGATTGAAGAAGGAATAAATAGCTAAGCAATTTAAGCTTAATTATATAAAGACGACATTGTGTAAGTTACTAGGCATGATAAGTACTGTACTGTCAACAGTGTTAGAATAGCACTATTTTGACTGTATGGTGTGGTGGAAAGCTCCAGGCTTGAATCACAGATTTGCCAAATTCTTATCATGTACTCTTGGGCAAATAAACTAACTTGTTAGAGCCACCAGTACAGTGTGATGAGGTCTCTAGGTAAATTATATTTAAAAATATCATTCCGCATCAAAAAGTAAATCTTTTCCACCTATATTTCCAAATAATACAGCTGAAAGACCTCAAAATTCAAAAATGTTAGTGTGTAAACTTGTTTTGAAGGCAATATTTCTTTAAACAAAGAGCAATTTAATGCTAAAAAAAGAAAGAACTAATCATTCTTCATTCATTTATTCAAAAAGTATGTATTAAATACCTACCATATGACAAATGTTATTCTAGGCAATGGGTATATAAGGACCAAATCCTTGACTATCCTGGAGTTTACATTCCAGTGGAAGGAGACAGGAAATAAGAACATAAGATATCAAGGTGGTGAAAATATGTTGAATTAAGTCAGGTCAGAAGGATTTGGGAGTCCAGGGGTGGGTGGATATTTTACAGAGTGGGGCAGGGTAGCTGCTCTGATAGAGTGACCTTTGGGCAGAAACCTGAAGGAAATGAGGGAATCCTCTTGTCTATATCCAGGGAAGAGCATTCCAGGCAAGGGGAACAGCAGGTGCAAAAGTTTGAGTGGCATGCATGCTTGGTATTTTGGGTGATAGTATGGTGGTCAGTGTGACTGGGGTAGAGTGAGATGGGGCTGATGTGAGAGAGGTAAGGGGGTACAGAGCATGTATACAGTGATTGATTTCCTCCACTTACAGAGTTCTCCAGTGGCAGGAACATGCTGGAGACCGTATCTGCTGCTCACAGTACTCCTGTTAGTACAGAATCTGTTTGGAGATATTTGACCTGAGGTTCTAATTACTTTTCTTAAGACGCCACTGGCAACTCTGACATGTGCTTTTAGGATTGGCCACTCTTGCTCTGGTCCCTCCTCAATATAGAGCAGTTCATCACCCTGAGGTGCTGTGGCATTGCCTGCCTAAAGATACAGGCTGATGTTGAACTGATCACCCCTTCTAAGATCTGTGATCTACATTTATGAGAGAAAATGTCTGCTATCTAGGAATAATAGAGAACCACAGAGTCAGTTTCTCTCCCATTGGATATAAGGTTTGTTCAGTTACTGTTTGGTGAAAGCAAACTCTTAGATATTCCTGTTCTTTATCCAATTTGTCATTCAGCAAGCCCTGGTGGGCATAAAGCACACCAGGTACCAGGGGTATAGGCAACAAATAAAACAAATAGAACTCTTCTCGTGGTGGAGGGAAGCTAGGCAATAAGCATGGTTGCTAATTCCATGATGTTGTATTTTTGGAGGCCAAGAGTGTGATGGGAAAACTTTGAGCAAGAAAAGAAACATCTAGAATATGGAGATGGGGTTCAATTATAAATAAGGTGTTGAATAGGTTTTTCTGAGAAGGTGACACTGGAGCTAGATTTGAAGATCTTTCCAGGTAGAAGGACCAATGAATGCAAAAGCCCTAAGGCAGGAATGCTGGGTGGATAAGCGAGAGAAGTAAGACTAGTGGGGCTAGAAAGTATGTGTGGGGGGATGGAGGTGAAGGAGATAAGGGGTCAAAAGAGGAAGAGAGTAGATCTTGTAAGTTTCTGTAGATTCTGCTTAAGGACTTTGGATATTATTTAGTAAAATAGTAACCTTTTCTGGTTCTGGACAACCACAAAAATGGGCTCATATACTTACTGAGGTGGGTCAAGGAGGCTCTTGAGATGTTAAGATCATTCTGGTTTCACTACCATTGCAGAAACTCTATTGAAGTCCAACACATGCCCGCATGGCTACAGGAGACATAGCTTGGCTATTATTTTGGAGTTTTCTTTTTTCTTTTTAATTTTTTTTTTTTAATAGAGGCATGTACCATTTATTTATTTGTCTGCTTGTTTGTTTGTTTTGTTTATACATGCACTGGGTACAGTCAGAAGCGCGGGAGGGTGAGAGAATTCACCAGAGCCAGAGCGGGGAGCAGAGCAGGCAGAAGGACCGAAGTACACTGCTGAGGGGAGCAGCGGGCGGCAGGAGAGGTCTGCGCGCCATGTGGGACCCTCCTCAGGTGGCCGGGGATAACCGGCGCCGCAGAGGCCGCGGGCAGCCTCGCAACCCAGCGCTCAACCGCTGCGCCACCGGGGAGGCCCTATTTTGGAGTTTTCAAAGGTTTAAAGTGAGAGCATATGAAAGTGTTAGATTTGTAAAGTATTTGATTTGTCAGATTGAAAACATTCTTTCCTTAAAGTCATATTAAAATGGTTGTTTTAATGGGGATATTAGAATTTCTAGAAAGCAATTTAAGCCACAGACTGAAATAGGTATAATTTCAAGTTGTTAGTTGCCAAGGAACAGTGGTATTTTTAGTGCCAATGCCAATAATTGCTAATCACTGAGCTCTGTACACATGTGGGCCAAGACCTTTACTACCTCTCTTTAGGAGAGTGGGATGGCAAATTTTTAGATAAAAATATTTTGATATATGTATTCAGTATGACTGTCAAAGATGTATTTAGTTTGCTTAGATTGCTAGAACAAAGTACAACAGACTGGGTGGCTTAAACAACAGGCATTTACTTTTTTCACAGTTCTGGAGACAGATCAAGGGTGAGATTGATAGGGAGAGATTCTTTATATAAAGACACTAATCCTATTGGACCTGGGCCCCATCCTTAAAACCTCCTTAAGTCTTACTTCCTGGAGGCCCTATCTGTAAACACTCTGGTGAGGGCTTCAACTTATAAATTTGTAGGAGGCACACATACATTCAATCTGTAAAAAATGGAAAGGTAATTTCAAAAATACCCAATTAATAAAGCCTGGGACTAGTGTTTTTTTCAGTTTTTTTTTCTGCAAAACCAATTCTATAAACTTTATCATAATCACCTAGTTCAATGCCCCGCACTTAGCAATAAATATTTACTTACAAAAATGAGAGATTCCCTGCTATCATGGAAGATTTGAATTGTCATTTTTCTTATCTTTAAGGACTTTTGGGAAGATGCTTGAAGGGAGTGTCTATGAAATAGGTTAGAACTTTGATCTTAGAGATTTGGGAAATAAATAACCTAGATTTACTAAAGGCAGTGAGCTAGAATTACAAGGAAATGCAGGGATTTGGGACCTGAGTTTAGACAAATATATTATCCTGTCAGATAGCTGAGACCCACCTCTGATGTCCTCACAGCTCTTCTCTTACCCTTCATGCTGGGCAGACATGCTGTCTACCTTGCCTGGCTTTGGATTTCTATTTTGTCTCTAGTGTATGTAATTTACAGACTTTTAAAAAAATTTTTTTATTTATACTAGCACTGGGCACAGTCAGAAGCGCGGGAGGGTGAGAGAATTCACCAGAGCCAGAGAGGGGAACAGAACAGGCAGACCGATGAAATACACTGCTGAGGGGAGGCAGCAGGAGAGGTCTGCGCACTGTGTGGGACCCTCACCGGTGGCCAGTGATTGAACCAGCGCTGCAGAGGCTGCGGGCATCTTCGCAGCCCGGTGTTCAACTGCTGAGCCACCAGGGGAGGCCCAATTTATAGACTTTTTAAAAGTGCTCTTCCTCCTACCACTCTGGTACAAGAAGATCCTGTTGTCTTTTTTTTTTTTTTTTTAATTGCATTGGTCTCCTAAATGGTCTTGTTACTTTAAGCCTTTCTCTGAGTTTATTCTCTACACAGTGGACATCACATCTCTGCACAAAACCCCTTGGTTCCCATCTCACGCTTAGAAAAAATCTGAAGTCCTTATAGGTGTCAGCAAGGAAGGCTTTACATCATCTGCCTACCACTCCCCAACTCATCTAATATGTTGTCCCTTACTCTACTTATGTCTTTGTGGAGTTGAGTCTCAAAAAATCCCAGCACATTCTGCCTTGGGACCTTTGCATTTGCTATTCCCTTCCCTTTCCCTAGAACACCTTTTCTCCATTATCGCTATGATTTTTCTCCCTCATTTCATTCAATTTTCTGCTCAAACATCACTTATCAAAGAGATATACCCTGACCATTTGTTATAAAATAGCAACTTCTGGCACCAAGTAGTCCCTGTGCTTTTCACTCTGATTTCCCCCCTTAGCACTTTAGGCACTTGTCACCACCTGGTGGATATGCATGCATATGCACACATTTAATTTGTCTCCCCAACTAGAATGAAAGCAAGGGCTTTGTATTGTTCACTGTTTATCCCCAGGACCCAGGACGGAGCCTGAATGTAGAAGGAACTTGGGGTGTGTGTGTGTGTGTGTGTTCATTGACTTCTGGGTGGTCTGAACTTTGGGTTTCCATAGAATAAATGCATTGACTTAATTATTTATTTATTTTCAAAGAGGACATATATAGATACAGTAAACATATATATATATATATATATATATATATAATATAATAAATTCTTGGCTGCTGCAGTTTCTCCATTTTCCATCTAAGTTTATCAATAACTGTGGATTACATCTATAAAGTGCTTTGAATTTCCTGGGGAACTGAAAGCTCTAAGCAAAAACAGGATGTGAAATTTTTCAGGCATATAAAATCTTTTATTTTAGACATGTAAATGTGGATATAAATAGGCCTGTGGTATTTGGATTTTTAAAGGTAAGAAAGGATTTAGGCTTATGCTCTGGTCATGCTGTAGAATTCCTGTTGCTGACTCAAAACATAATTGTGTGAGAGGTAGTTTGTACAGACAGAATATTCATTAGTGTGAAAAATAGAGTAAGGTTGCCAAGTACATTTGGTTAATTAAACAAACGTATGTGCAGGTTCCAATTTCATTTATATCAGAAAAGTAATATTTTGATATATATTTGGAGTAACAAATCAAGTGAATGTTAGCAATATACAGAATAGAGTTAGAAATAAGAAATTGGCTGAATAATGAAGGTGTCATCTACTAGAATTCATTCTATTTCTATATGATGATAAAACCTTTACCAACCATTTCTTTTTCTGTTGCAGATTGGGCTATGCAAGAATCTCCCATGCTGAACTGAGTGACTCTGAAATTCAGGTGGCCAAATTTAGGATCCCCGATAATCCCAATAATTATAGAGACAATCAGAGAGTGGTCACAAACCACAGGGAAGTTCCTGAGAATATTCATTTTAATCCCAGGTGAGTGAGTTCCTTTAGGTTATACACTAGAGTTATAAGGTACAACACGCTCTCTAGGGAAACTAAATGTTGCCTGACAATGAACTGCAAATTATATTTGGTCCTAGAGCTTTATTTATTTTTAAAGATTTATTTATTTAGGCATACAAGAACTGGGGTACAGGCCAGATGTGTGTGGGGGTGAGAGGATTCACCAGAGAGACTGGGGAACAGAACAGGCAGACTGACTGAAATACACTGCTGAGGGAGCAGCGGGCGAGTCAGGAGAGGTCTGATGCACCATACGGGTTGCTCTCTGGCTTGCCGGGGATCGAACTCATGCTGCAGTGGTTGCGGACAGCTTCATAGGTCTTAACCCATTGTGCCACCAGGGAGGCCCCTGGTTCAACAACTTTTTTCGTAAGAGAACTCATGGTTAAGATGATAAAAATCCTGCTTGGGTTGAAGTCATGGTTCCTGCTTTCTGGGAAAAACCTCAGGTAAAATAAAATCACATCGGCATGGTCGCCATCATTAACACCATAACCGCTGCTGAATGTTGGTATTCCCAGACTCTGTTCTAGGTGCTCGATTAGTTCTCTTGGGGATGGTACTCTTCTTATCCCCATTTTATAAGTCAGGAAGCTCAGGCAGAGGAACAGGGAGATAACTCCACAAGGGTTGCATGGCTCATCAGTGTCAGACTAGAAGTGGGAAGGGGGCCTCGTTGGGTTCCTGTGATTCAGCACTGACTGCACGCAGACCCATATGTTAGCTTTTAAAGCTACCACTACCAGACCCCCATCCAGGCCTATTCCTCAGGAGCTCTTGCTGGTCAGGACTTTGGGTTCCAAAAGTCTTTCTAGGTTATTCTAATGTGCAGTGGATTGCGACTATGGTGAGCTGATCGTTTGTTTCCATTACAGATGTTCTACCATCTGAAATATGTTGGATTTTGCTTAGTTTTAAATAGACATTATCTGAGAAATCTATTTACAGCAAAACACGTGACTTAGAGTATGTGCTCTTTTTTCTTCCCATGGCTGGGAAATGAGAAAAAACGTCTGCATAAAACTAAACCTAAGTGAATTATATACATTTTTATTATTTGACATTTCTACCACTTTTACCAGCTAACAGCTATAGAAACTCCTCAGACCTCATTTTGATGAGGGAAAAGGGATGTTCATCCATTCTCTTTTTTGTTCTTTTTCTCTCCTTACAAAAAGAAAAAATTGTACCAATGTAGTATGGGCAATGACTTTGTGGAGAAACTAGACCAAGTCTTGATTTGCTCCATTACTTATTCGATCTTGTCCTATGTAAATGTAATGTGGTTGTGAGAAGTGTGGGCTCTGGAGCCACGCTGCCTGGTTCAAATCCTCACTCTTGTCAACAAACAGTTGAGTAACTGTGGGCGAGATGCTTACTCTCTATGCCACAAGCCACTCGTCTGCAAAATGGGAAAAGTAGCAGTGCCTGCCTCCTAAGGTTCTTTGAGGTTGAATGACACATGAAGTTCTTAGACTAGTGCAAAGTGAATGCTCACATAGCCAGTACTGCAGGGCAACAATAGTATTTACAGTAGTAACTGTAGAAGTACAACAGAAGTGTCCCTCCTTTCTCTGATTAAGGTCACTTCTTAAATAGAACCAGAAGATCTGGGAAGCAAAGCTTTTCCTATGTCCTTGTTCTCCTATACCGGAGTGTGGAGAAGTCCAAATAACATATTTTGTTACTTTTATCCAAATAACACTACTGCACGCTGATCCAGACCAAATATGAAGTCAGCTTGATGTGCTTACCCACTTGTTTAATTATGGATATAGCAGAGGCATACATAGAAGGCCTTCCTTAATTTGAAAAATTTTTATAGGCGTACAAGTGAAAATTGATAAGATAGAAGTAGTCAAAAAATATTAGGCTTACCAAAAATCCCATTTCTATAACATCCCAGACATAGTATGCGCTCTTAAATGAGGTTAACCTATATGAAATGCCCATGTTTTAAGGTCAAAATGAGAGAATACCAGTTTTGCCAATGATTCATCATAATTATCAGTATAATGCATTATAGGAAATCTGATAATAGATTGAGGGTATATTTTATGAAATCTAATTAGTAATTTTTGAAATCATAGCAACTGAGTGAAGTATAGATAGTGATGTCTAGGATGAATTCATAATCATTCTATTTTGAGGGTGTGTGTACTATTTTATTTTCTTATTTTTTAATAGTAAATTATTTCTCATTGAGATGACATTGGTTTACAACACTGTATATGATTTAGGAATATAGATTTACACCTCTTCAGATGCAAGTTACCACATGATGCCCACCAGCAGAGTACCAATAGCACTCTGTTACAGTCTGCCAGGCCTCCCCTTTGCTTTCCACTCTCTCCAGTAGCCTCAGTTCTGCTGCACCATGTGGGTTAGCTCTGTGGCCAGGGATCGAACTCGTGCTACAGTGACTGTGGATAGTGACACAGTGACTGCGGATAGCTTCATAGTGCTGCGATTTAACCCCTTGCGCTACCCGGGAGACCCCCTACTGGCCTCAGTTCTGAAGCCAAGTTTCTAGGGTTTGTTTTGGTTTAGTTTTTTTTTTTTAATTAATTAATTTATTTTTTACAAGAACTGGGGTACAGGTCAGAAGCATGGGAGGGTGAGAGAATTCACCAGACCCAGAGCAGGGAGCAGAACAGGCAGACGGAGCAAAGACACTGCTGAGGGGAGCAGCGGGTGAGGCAGGAGAGGTCTGCTGCACCATGTGAGGTTCTCCCTGGCTGGCAGGGAATTGAACCGGCACTGCAGAGGCTGCGGACAGCTTCGCCACCGGGGAGGCCCTGTTTTGGTTTAGTTTTGTCTGTTGCTTTGCTTTGATTTCTTTATACTCCACATATAAGTGTAATCATCTGGCATTTATTTTATTCCTTCTGACTTATTCTGCTTAGCATAGTCCCCTTCAGGTCCAGTCATGTTGTCACAGATGACAAGATTTCATGTGTTTGTGTTTTTTAATAACTGTGTAGTATTCCAGTGTGTGTGTGTGTGTGTGTGTGTGTGTGTGTGTGTACCACATGTTACGTATTCACTCATTGGTCCTTGGGCACTTAGGTTGTTTCCATAACTTGGCTATTGTGAATAGTGCTGAATGAGCACAGATGTGCATGTATCCCTTCAAATTAGTCCTTTTGCATTCTTTGGTAAGATACCTAGGGGTGGAATTGCTGGATCATATGGCAGGTCTTTTTTTTTTTTTTTTTTCCAGTAATTTTTTTTTTTTTAATCTTAAATTTTATTTTTATATTCCCCCATACAATTGCAAACGCCCCATTCTGACCCCAATCCTTCCCCTCCCGCCCCCACCCCCCAAAAAGTGTCTCTGGTTCATAGTTTTTTGTTGATTTTGATTTTCACTTTCTTATATTCATTTTCCTGGTCCCTTATTTAAGTTTTCTAGATTCCTGCTATGAGTGAGACCATCCGGTATTTTTCTTTTTCTTTTTGGCTTATTTCGCTGAGCATGATCCCTTCCAGCGCCATCCATGTTGCTGCAAATTGCATGTGTTTATCTTTTTTGAATGCTGAGTAATATTCCATGGTATATATGTACCACATCTTCTTGATCCAGTCATCTACTTTTGGGCATTTGGGTTGTTTCCAAAGCTTAGCTATTGTAAACAGTGCTGCTATAAACATAGGGGTGCAGGTGCTCTTTGGAATTGATGTTTCTGTGTCCTTTGGGTAAATACCTAGGAGTGGAATTGCTGGATCATATGGAAGCTCTATGTTTAGTAGGTCCAGAAATCTCCACACAGCTCTCCATAGTGGTTGGACCAGTTTGCACTCCCACCAACAGTGCAGAAGAGTTCCTTTTTCTCCACACCCTCGCCAACATTTATTGTTGCTAGTTTTTTTAATATGTGCCATTCTCACTGGTGTGAGATGGTATCTCATGGTAGTTTTGATTTGCATTTCCCTGATGACAAGTGATGTTGAACATTTTTTCATATGTCTGTTGGCCATTTGCATTTCCTCTTCAGAGAAGTTTCTTTTTAGCTCTTCTGCCCATTTTTTGACTGGATTATTTTCTTTGTTGTTGCTGAGTCTCATCAGCTCTTTGCAGATTTTTGTGATCAGTCCTTTATCATTAGTGTTGGGTGCAAAAATGTTCTCCCAGTTGGTGGGGTTTCTCTTTGTTTTTGTTATTGTCTCTTTTGCTGTGCAGAAGCTCTTTAATTTGATGTAGTCCCAGCTGTTTATCTTTGTCTTCACTATCACTGCTTTGGGTGATGCTGTAAAGATGTCTTTGATGTGCAAATCCCGTAGTGTTTCGCCTATATTTCCTTCTATGTATTTTATGGTTTCAGGTCTTATGTCTAGTTCTTTAATCCATTTTGAGTTGATTTTTGTGTATGGTGTGAGGTAGTGGTCAAGCTTCAACCTCAATACTGTTTTTCATAGTGGCTGAAGCAGTGTACATTTTTAACAACAGTGCACAACGGTTCTTTTTTCTTCAACTTCTAAGATACCTAGGGGTGGAATTGCTGGATCATATGGCAGGTCTTCTTTTAATATTTTGAGAAACCTCAATACTGTTTTTCATAGTGGCTGAAGCAGTGTACATTTTTAACAACAGTGCACAACGGTTCTTTTTTCTTCAACTTCTATACTTGTTATTTCTGCTTTCTGATATGGGCCATTCTCATGGATAGGAGGTGGCAGCTCATTGTGGTTTTGATTTGTATTTCACCGGTGATAAGCAATGATGAGGAAAAAAAAAAACCCATAGCTTAACAGATATTCATTGAGTACCACTGTGCCAAGACTCTGCTAGGCCTTGTGCTAGACACTAAGGACAGAGTGATGAATGGACTAAGTTTTGTCCTATAGAATTTGTGTTCTAGTGGAGAGAAAAGCAATTCAAAGGTTATCACGGGTAGTAATTTTGTATACATCTTTTCCTTCATTTGCATATGTATCTATATATTACAAAATACCCCAACTTTATAAATACATGAAACGTATATACGTATGTGTGCTTATGTGTATTCATTTTATTTGTTAACCTGTTTTATTTAATCCAAATAGAACATGATGAACTTCCTTCCATAGAATGTATTCTGAAAATATTTTAATGATTATATGGTATGGATATACCAAACAAATTAGTCATTCTAGTTGTTTCTACACATTTGTTATTTCATTATTATAAAAAATTCTCCCAGGGACTTCTTATATCTTTAGGAATATACTTGATTACTTCTATAGAACTCAGTTCTAGACTTGAAATAGCACAGTCAAAGTCTGCAAAACTTTAATATTCCTTATCATTCCTATTTTGAGATGACAAAGTAAACAGATCTCCTACCTTCTATAGTATGAGGTTAGTTGGATATTGAGATTGCTGATTAAGAAAAAGAAGTCAGTGACCTCATTTGCTCAGGTCCTCAATTGTCTCCTCTCCAGTGCTTTCTGTATTTCATCATACCAACCTGAGTTATGTAATTAGTTATTCATCAGTAGAGTAGTTAATGTGCCGTGCGTGAGCACTTGTGGAAGACTTAGAAGTTGAAGTTGTGCCAAAATAGATTTCATATATGCATAAATGAAACGTGAATAACATTTCAGATTTTATGATCCCTTTACCTATAAAATAGACATTATTCAAACTGAGGAGAAAATCCAGACATTCTTCACCAATGTTATGAGTCAATAATCCTTAATTAGTTGTGATTTTGGAATGATGAATAACCACGAAAAGAGCACTTTGGTAGTTAAAACTTTAGTGAGCCTTTCCCATAGTGTGAACTCTATTTCCCCATTTGCTGTTTCAATTTTTTTTAAGATTTATTTATTTATACAAGAACCGGGGTACAGGCCAGATTCGTGGGAGGGTGAAAGTATTCACAGAGACAGAGCAGGGAACAGAACAGGCAGACTGATGAAATACACTGCTGAGGGGAGCAGTGGGTGAGACAGGAGAGGTTTGCTGTGCCATGTGGGTTTCTCCCTGGCTGGCTGGGATGGAACCAGCACTGCAGAGTCTGCAGACAGCTTCACAGTGCTGTGCTCAACTGCCTGCGCCACCAGGGGAGGCCCCATTTGCTGTTTTATAATTGATCACATACTTCCTGGTTTTATGATAGATAAGTAAAGCCATAAGGTTATGGTAAAAAAATTTACACAAAAACATCTTTCTGAATGTTTTTTACATTTTTATTTTTTAGATTTGGATCCTACAAAGAAGGACACAATTCTGAGAAAAACCATCATTTTCACATGAGCACTCCCAAATACTTTCTATGAACTATTTAAAACAAGAATTCATTGATTGGGAAAGTCTAATGAAAACAAAAGTGTGTTAGATAAAAAAGAAGAGATTAATGAAAGTGGGAAGCTGCACACAAAGGGCCTCAATTTTGAAAAATTATACTATCTATGCAGCGGGAAATTTTATCACTTTATAAAACATATTGCTTAATAAAAACAGTCCTCCAAATTGTTTTCCTTAAATATTATCTAAAAAAATGGAATGTGAAGCAATATAAGAAAATTTTACTATTAGAGATTAATAAAATCATTTTACCATTTTGATCTTAAAAATGGAAAACTGATTTATTGAAAAGTTGGAAGAACTACTTGCAAAATCAAGTGGTTTTAAATCCCTCTTGGGACAAAGCAGGGGAAAAATGTTTAAGGTTTAGTCTAATTGTTAGAAGAATAATATCCATTGAACTTTTGCGGATTTGTTATCATCAGCATGCTCTTCACTCTTGTTCCCTGAGCTTTGATGGAATCATCTGTCTCTTCCCCATGCTTTTATCACTCCATGCCTGTACATGGCACACCATGTTAGCATTCTCTAACCAGTTAGCACACCAGCTGTCAGGGAGCATACTTCATCATACAAGGGGCTCCCATGGAATGAATTTTCTTCACTGAAACCAAGCAATTAGGTGATGGGGAGAATTTAACCCAGTAGCACCATCTATACAAGGAATAGTGACTTTGAATGTTGTTCAGGGAGGCATACAACATCTTAGAATGAAAAGAGCCCTGACGCTTTTTGATCTCTGGGGTAGAGAGATCATATATGTGTGTTTGTGTACACACACACACACACACACACACACACACAGAGTGTTTAAGGGATTGGTATGTCAAGGAGAAAGGAGACTTCACATGATAAGGAGAAGATGACTCATCCTTTTACTCTGAGATAAAAAGATGAGTCAGCAGGGAGAACATGTTTACTGATAAACCTACACCTGGATGATACCCCCCAAACCACATTCTTTTAGGTCATAAGAAGTGGGAGTAGTGATTGCTTCTTCTGTTAGGAAAAGGGCAATGTTTGAGACAGGACAAAGATTCTTTTAACCTCTAGGATATTCACTGCATCTTTCAGTATTGAAAATCAACTTTTTTTTTGTTTTATATAATTCTTTTTAATTTTTATATTCCCCATACAATTGCAACCCCCTTATTTTGACCCCAAGCCCTCCTTTTCCCGTCCCCCACCCCCCATAGAGTGTCTCTGGTTCATAGTTGTTTGTTGATTTTGATTTTTTCTTTCTTAGAGTTATTCTTTTTCCTGGTCCCTTATTTAAGTTTTCTAGATTCCTGCTATGAGTGAGACCATCCAGTATTTTTCTTTTTCTTTCTGGCTTATTTCGCTGAGCATGATCCCTTCCAGCTCCATCCATGTTGCTGCAAATTGCATGTGTTTATCTTTTTTGAGTGCTGAGTAATATTCCATGGTGTATATGTACCACATCTTCTTGATCCAGTCATCTATTTTTGGGCATTTGGGTTGTTTCCAAAGCTTAGCTATTGTAGACAGTGCTGCTATAAACATAGGGGTGCAGGTGCTCTTTGGAATTGATGTTTCTCTGTCCTTTGGGTAAATACCTAGGAGTGGAATTGCTGGATCATATGGAAGCTCTATGTTTAGTAGGTCAAGAAATCTCCACACAGCTCTCCACAGTGGTTGGACCAGTTTTGCACTCCCACCAACAGTGCAGGAGAGTTCCTTTTTCTCCACAACCTCTCCAACATTTGTTGTTGCTAGTTTTTTTAATATGTGCCATTCTCACTGGTGTAAGATGGTATCTCATTGTAGTTTTGATTTGCATTTCCCTGATTACAAGTGATGTTGAACATTTTTTCATATGCCTGTTGGCCATTTGCATTTCCTCTTCAGAGAAGATTCTTTTTAGTTCTTCTGCCCATTTTTTGACTGGATTATTTTCTTTGTTTTTGTTGAGTCTCATCAGCTCTTTGTAGATTTTTGTGATCAGTCCTTTATCATTAGTGTTGTATGCAAAATTGTTCTCCCAGTCGGTGGGGTTTCTCTTTGTTTTTGTTATTGTCTCTTTTGCTGTGCAGAAGCTCTTTAATTTGATGTAGTCCCAGCTGTTTATCTTCGCCTCCACTATCACTGCTTTGGGTGATATGTCTGTAAAGATGTCTTTGATGTGCATATCATGTAGAGTTTCGCCTATATTTCCTTCTATGTGTTTTATGGTTTCAGGTTTTATGTCTAGTTCTTTAATCCATTTTGAGTTGGTTTTTGTGCATGGTGTTAGGTAGTAATCAAGCTTCATTCTTTTGCATGTAGCGACCCAGTTTTCCCAGCACCATTTATTGAACAAACTTTCTTTGCTCCAATGCATATTCTTTGCTCCTTTGTCAAAGATTAGTTGACTATAAATCTGTGGGTTTATTTCTGGATTTTCTATTCAATTCCATTGGTCTGTTCTTGTTCCAATACCATGCAGTTTTGATGATTATGGCTTTGTAGTATAGTTTGAAGTCTGGGAGTGTGATGCCACCATTCCTTTCATTTTTTTTCATGAGAGCTTTGGCTATTCGGGGTTTTTTGTGATTCCATATGAATTTCATCAATAATTGTTCTATTTCTTTGAAGAATGACATTGAAATTTTGATTGGAATAGCATTGAATCTGTATATTGCTTTTGGTAGTATGGCCATTTTAATAATGTTTATTCTTCCAATCCATGAGCAGGGGATGTCTTTCCATTTCTTTGTGTCTTCTTCTATTTCTTTTAAAAACTAGTGTTTTATAGTTTTCTTTGTATAGGTCCTTTACCTCTTTTGTTAGATTTATTCCCAAGTATTTGATTTTTTTTTTGTTTCAATAATAAAAGGGATGGTTTTTTTGATTTCTTCTTCTTCAGATTTATTGTTTGTGTATAGGAAGGCTACTGATTTTTGCGTGTTGATTTTGTATCCTGCCACTTTACTGAACTGATTGATTAGTTGAATTAGTGAAAATCAACTTTTTGAGGTTCTTAGGTCTTCTCACCTTTAGCTCCCCATACCAGGGTGGCACAATGGAAGAGGCCTACTTTGGGCATATTGAGAAAAGCCTATCTGTTCCTTCTGGGGAGACTATACATATATATATATATGTATATTGCATGAGCCAGTTTCAAGTATATAATCTCTCTCTCTTTCCCCCCCTCCATAAATTATATATATGTGTGTGTGTATATATATATATATATATATAATTTACCTTTCACTTCCATTCATATGTTTATGGATGGAGGGAGAGAGAGAGAGAGAGATTATATACTTGAAATTGGCTCATGCAATTATGGACGCTGCAAAGGTCTACAGTGTACTGCCTGCAGGCTGGAGACCCAGGAAAACCAAATTACATGTGGTGTAATTCAGTCTGCAGCTGAGGGCCTGACCCAAGGAAGCTAGTGTTCTAGATTCTAGTATGGGTCTGAAGGTTTGAGAAACAGGAGCATCAAGGGAGAAGATGAATGTCCCAACAGAGGCTAGCAGGCGGAGGTAAAAAGGCAAAATTCCTCCTTCTTCCATCTTTTGTTCTGTTCTGGTTCTCAGTGGATCACATGACGCCCACCCTCTTTGAGGAGGGCAGTCTACTTCACTGACTCCACCAATTCAAATGCTAATCTCACCAGGAAAAATGCCCCAATTGACACATACAGAGATAATGTTCTATATGGGTGCCCTGTAATGAACCAAGTTGACTCATAAAATGAACCATCACAAGCACTGTGATATCAAGTGGGTCTTGTTAAAAGTGTGGGTGTCTCAGGGCTTGCCCAGTTCTACTAAATCAGAATTTGCTATTAAAACAGGCCCTGAGCTTGGGGCCTCAGGCCTGAAACTGAGATTAAGATGATTCAGAATGGTTTATGTGTCCAGACAAAGTGGAAAACAAACAAACAATAACATAAAAATATGATTAATAATTCTCTAACAGGAGAATAACAGGTCTCAAATTATTAACACAAATAACTTTTTCATACACAATGCTCAGTGCATTAATCAAAAGTGACTGCACACACAATGAGATAAAACACCACTAACCACAGTGTAAAGCAACCAACCCATTCTGAGCAGGTTTATGAACGGTTCTAGCAGCCACATGCTCTTCGCCGTGGTTTGTAGTCGCTCCAACAATCCTCCGTACACTCCACTCCTCCACCCTTAACACCGCACTACCACCACACCACACTCTGCTGCACCACCCTTATATTATCAGTCTTTTAGCGCAGGTGTACCCACTTCAGGTGCCCGCCATCAGGCATGCACCCAGGATCACAGGGCTCTCTCATCTATCCTGATGGCGGAAGGGCAGAAAAGCCTGACATTTTCTTTACCCTACAGTCCACCCCCTCAGGGTTTTCTGCCATACAGTCTTTATCAGTCTCTATGTACAAATTATAAACACATGTCTTTTGGCAATATGAACACTGCAGCCATGGCCCACAAAAGTAAATGAAATACATCACAATATAACAAAATACAATGGAACACAAATACAACAGAACACAAATAAGTCCAGGCAGGGCCCCAACCTAGCGCAAAAGACAATTATTGGTACCAGCAGATGAGCCACCAAATCTGCTGCCGAAGGCACTGCTCATATGAGGGAGGGGAAATCACACACGGCATCTGCTATAACACACCAGGAGCCATCAGGCTTCCTGGCCTTCTCTGGCTGTAGTCTCGGCTACAAGGCACACACAGCATCCACCCCCAGGATGCACTAGCTCTGGGATTGGCAATTTTATTCTGTTGGGGGTAATCGCCAACCCTCAGGGTTTCTGTCTGCAGTCGCTCCAACACTCGGCCTTCACGGCCACCAATGCGACTCACAGACCCCTGCTCTCAAGCCAACCCACTGCACAAGCACATGGGTTGGGGATCCAAACTTTGCATTCGGCTTGGGCTCCACCCCAAGCCACATTCCCCACCCGTCCCCCAAGGACAGGTTCCTCAGCTCCTCACCCTCGCTCAAGAATGAGCAGGGCATCACCCACAGGTGATTTTACAAGACTCACAGGGCTTCAGCATACCCAGGCTGCTTAACAGCCACCTCAGGGCTTCTCAACTTAGCATTAGTACCAGCTTTTGCCTTCTTAGTTGGCTTTTCTCCTCCACCTGGCTGCTGGGCATGCACAGGCTGCTTTTGGCCATCTAGGCCCACTGGCCACCCCCAGATTCCCATCTCCTGGGGTTTACAAACAAAACTGTTCCACCCCCAGGGTCCCAAAACATATCAACCTGCAAGGTCCTCCGCCTTCTGGCGGGATTGTCAGTCCAAGTTTATCAGTCCATGTCCATTGGCCTCTCCCTGCGTCAGCAGCGGCCTGCTGCCTCAGGGGTCATTGGCTGGTCCTTTCCGGTTTCGTTGGCTGGTCCTTTCCGGTGTCGTTGCCTGGTCCTCTCGGGCGTCTCCTCCATGAGAGGTCTCGTCCCACAGCTCCGGACCGTATCCACCTTCTGTGCCGCCATGGCACCTCCTGCATCATCACAGGCAAACAGTCTGTTCTCCTTAGTCCCTCCAGGTCTTCAGAGGGCTCCATACCCGTCTGCATGGATCCTGCCGACTTACGCCAATTGTAGGGGCAGGACTGGATACAGTGCAGGTTTTCTGATCCCATGCAGACCGGGTAAAGGAGGAGTCAGAGTCCTCAGTGGTTTTTGCAGGTCTTTTATTGGGGTTCACCAGGCATATGGCAGGCAGGGGTGCTGGCTGGGGGGCTGGGAGGCTGGCAGGCCTGCCAGCCTCCCAACCCCCAGCAAGTCTTTACTCTATCTGGGCTCTCTGGCGTTCTCTGCTTCTGCTTCGGCTTCTCCTTCAGGTTCTGCTGCTGCTGGCTGGGGCTGCTGGCATCACCCCGTGACGCCGCCCTTAAAAGCACAGTCTTAGCTCAGCTGAATCCCATCTACCTATGCCCACACCCTATTCCAGGTGCCCGCCATCAGGCATGCACCCAGGATCACAGGGCTCTCTCATCTATCCTGATGGCGGAAGGGCAGAAAAGCCTGACATTTTCTTTACCCTACACGCAGTCAGCAGAAACAAGACATACTGAGGTTTCAGGTATGGGGGTTTATCACATATCGTCTATAAAACAGCTATATTTACTGTGCTTAAGGACATAAAAACTAAGCTTGAACATTCTAGGGGAAGCAAAAACAATCAAGTAACAAAGGAGATTTGAAAAAAGAAAAAAATGTTAGCATTCTCAAAAATGCTATAACTAAAGTTAAGAACTCAGTGACATTTTTAACATTAGGATAGACAAATAACTGAAGAGCTGAGGTAGTTCAGAAGAAATCTATATCCAGAAGCAAAAGTCTCCTTGCTGATAGGGGTAAATGCATCCATATAATATTTGTGAAGACACTAGCCTTATTCTGTATATAAACACATGTTTATTTACTAATCCCTTTATGCCTTTACACAACAACATGCTTGGTGCAAGTCAAAGCATATGCCTTTCACTAGTTTACACAGAAAGTACGTGAAGGCACTGGCCTTACGTCATTCCCCTGCCTGGTGGTGATGACTCCCAGGCCAGCGCATGATTCAGAGAGCCTCCGACCATCTCTGCCTGCAGGTACTTGCTGTTGCTGAATCCTGGGGTATTAGGCAGGTGAGGGTGCGGCCGACCACATTTCCTATGATTGTTGGGCCCTTTTGAGCAAACTCATTTAACTGCCTTGGAGGAAGGGGCCAAGTCTGTGGCCAATGGGGAGAAAGAAGAGTTTGGCATCCTGGAAACTCATTGTAGGGTAAGGAAAAATGTCAGGCTTTTCTGCCCTCCCGCCATCAGGATAGATGATGGATACTTGCGGTCCTGAATGCATGCCTGATGGCGGGCACCTGGAATAGGGTGTGGGCATAGGTAGATGGGATTCACCTGGGCTGAGACTGGGCTTTCAAGGGCGGTGTCATGAGGATGCCAGCAGAAGCCAAAAGAGAAGCAGAGAGAGAAGCAAAAGAGCCCAGAGTGAAGACCTGCTGGGGGCTGGGAGGCCTGCCAGCCTACCGGCCCCCTAGCACCCCTTCCTGCTGTGTACCTGGTAATCCCAATAAAGACCTGCAAAAAACTACTGAGGACTCTGACTCCTCCTTTACCTGGTCTCCTGGATCATAGAAAACCTGCCCTGTGGTACTCCTGCCCTCTACAATTGGCTTAAGTCGGCAAGATGATCCATGCAGACAGGTATTGGAGCCCTCCGAAGACCTGGAGGGACTAAGGAGTAACAGACTGTTTACGACGCTGGAGGCGTCATGGTGGCACAGGAGAGGGACAAGGTCCGGGAGCTGCGGGACAAGACCTCGCGAAGAGGAGACGCCTTAGAGGACCAGCCAACGACCCCCAAGGCAGCAGAATCGTCGGAGAGGAGAGGTCCACGATTTGGAGCTCGCCAGTGCTGATGCAGGCAGAGGTCAACGGACTTGGGCTAATAGACTTGGACTGATGAACTTGGACTGACAATCCCGCCAGAAGGCGGAGGACCTTGGCAGGTTATGGTTTTTTGAGAATCTGGGGGTGGCCAGTGGGCCTTGATGGCCAAAAGCAGTCTGTGTATGCCCAGCAGCTAGGCGGAGGAGAAAAGCCAACTGAGAAGGCAAAAGCTGGTGCTGATGCTAAGTTTGGGAAGCCCTGAGCAGCTGTTAAGCAGCCTGAGTATGCTGAAGCCCTGTGAGTCTCTTAAAATCACCTGTGGGTGATGCCCTGCTCGTTGTCGAGTGAGGGTGAGGAGCGAAGGAACACGTCCTTGGGGGACGGGTGGGGAACATGGCTCCAAGCCGAATGTAGAGTTTGGATCCCCGACCCATATACTTGTGCAGTGGGTTGGCCTGAGTGCAGGGGTCTGCGAGTCGCATGGGTGGCCATGAAGGCCGAGTGTTGGAGCGACTGCAGACAGCAACCCTGAGGGTTGGCGATTACCCCCAACAGAATAGAATCGCCAATCCCAGAGCTAGTGCATCCTGGGGGTGGATGCGGTGTGTGGCTTGTAGCCGAGACTACAGCCAGAGAAGGCCAGGAAGCCTGACGGCGCCTGGCGTGTTACAGTAGATGCTGTGAGTGATTTCCCCTCCCTCATATGAGCAGAGCCTTCGGCAGCAGATTTGGTGGCTCATCTACTGGTACCAATAATTGTCTTTTGCCACTAGGTTGGGGCCCTGCCTGGACTTATTTGTGTTCTGTTGTATTTTGTTGTTATATAGTGATATATTTGCTTTTGTGGGCCATGGCTGCATTGTTTATGTTTGCTAAGAAAATTGTATATATGTAGATTGTATGGCAGAAAAACCTGAGGGAGTGGACTGTAGGGTAAGGAAAAATGTGAGTCTTTTCTGCCCTCCCGCCATCAGGATAGATGATGGATCCTTGCGGTCCTGAATGCATGCCTGATGGTGGGCACCTGGAATAGGGTGTGGGCATAGGTAGGTGGGATTCACCTGGGCTGAGACTGGACTTTTAAGGGCAGCGTCACGGGGACGCCAGGAGAATCCAAAAGAGAAGCAGAAACCGAGAGAAGGCCACGGAGCCCAGAGTGAAGACCTGCTGGGGGCTGGGAGGCCTGACAGCCTACCTGTCCCCCAGCACCCCTTCCTGCTGTGTACCTGGTAATCCCAATAAAGACCTGCAAAAAACCACTGAGGACTCTGACTCCTCCTTTACCCAGTCTGCTGGATCCTAGAAAACCTGCTGAGTGGCCAGTCCTGCCACTACACTCTTGGACTCTGCTTCGGAGACTGATAATATGGTGGAACTTGAGTAAACTGATGAGTGAGTAAACTGATATAATTTGTCACTCCAGTAAAATGCAACATGTCCTTAGTGTTCCTTTTTTTTTTTTTTTTAAGATTTCTGAGGAAATCTATAAAATAGAAATTCAATCAATTCTATGGAAATTTGGGGTACTTTTTTATTTTTTTTAAAGATTGATTTATTTATACAAGCACTGGGTACAGTCAGAAGCGCGGGAGGGTGAGAGAATTCACCAGAGACAGAGCGGGGAACAGAACAGGCAGACTGACGAAGTACACTGTTGAGGGGAGCAGCGGGCGGCAGGAGAGGTCTGCAAGCCATGTGGGACCCTCGCAGGTGGCCGGGGATCGAACCGACGCTGCAGAGGCTGTGGGCAGCTTTGCAGCCCAGCGCTCAACTGCTTCGCCACCAGGGGAGGCCCTGGGGTACTTATTAATGACCATTCTAGAGCTTATATTTTACAACTTGATCTATGATGATTGAGAGTTCTAGAGACCTAATTTCTCTACACTTGTGGCTTACTTTGTAGAGAAGAAAAATGTACAGATTCCTCATGTTTGCATTGTTCCCTAGCAGAGTAAATCATCACATAAACATTTCTCTGTTGTTATTTTGTCACAATGGAAACTTTCTAACAATATTTCTGTAAATACTTCCAAACATTTCTGGCAGTTTTCCACTTTGATTTTTTTTTTCTTTAAAAAAATGAGCTAGCTAGCAAGATGTTGAATGTGGTTTCTGTTTTCTTGAAAAATTTTAAATTTGAGAATTCATTTGAGTATGTCATTATGGGGACAAATATTATGACTGAATATCTGTGTCCCTACAATATGCATATTTTGAAATCCCTGCCTCTCATGTGATGGCATTAAGAGGTAGAGCCTTTGGAAGTTAATTAGATCATAAAGGTGGAGCCCTCGTGAATGGAATTAGTGCCTTTATAAGAAGAAACGTGAGAGATTATTGTCAGTCCCTTTCTGCTCTCTGCCATGTAAGGACATAAAAGAAGTCATGTGCAAACTAAGAAGAAGGCCTTTATCAGACACTAGATCTGCCAGCAATTTCATGTTGGACTTCCAGTTTCTAGAACTGTGAAAAATGTTTATGTCGCCCTGTCGATGGTGATTTCTTACAGTCCAAAATAAGAGTATCAGTGTGGTAATCCAGTAATTCTCAACCTGGAGTGGGGGTTGTCTATAGATTGATGACAGCAGAATCCTTTGGGGGAAAATGGAAACATCCAAATCTGTACCCCTACTTTACCATGGACATACATTTAATAGTCTATGTCTTCTCCAATCTGGAGACCGGGCTCTCCTTTCCTCCCTCTTTGCTCTCTAACCAGTTTCCTACTTAATGGAATCTGGCAATTCAAGAGATGTATACTTTTTTTTCTTAAAGATTTATTTATACAAGAACTGGGATATAGGCCAGAAGCACAGGAGGGTGAGAGGATTCACCAGAGACAGAGTGGGGAACAGAACAGGCGGATCTACTGAAATACATTGCTGAGGGGAGCAGTGCATGAGACAGGAGAGGTCTGCTGCACCATGTGGGTATCTCCCTGACAGGCTGGTAATCAAACCCGCACCACAGAGGCTGTGGACAGCTTAACAGTGCTGCGCTCAACCCACTGAGCCACTGGGGAGGCCCTCCTCTTGCTTTTCATTTATCATTGTTTTTAAATGGTCAGATAGATTCTGGAAACAATGGGAAAGATAACTAAAAAGGAAAAGTACTTATCTGCTGTATTGTGGACTAGTGAATTTATTTTACACAATTTGATTCCCATGTATTGTGAAATATCTGATTATTTTAGCCATAGCTTCCTATAAGCTAATAATGCAAACCACCCTCTCCCCCTCTTTTTTTCACCCTTGCTCAGTTAGATTACCTTAATTTGTGCTAAGGAGCTCTACAAGAATTACTGCCTTGGCTGCCTTCATTATGTGAGCAGTTAATAGGAGCTGTAACATAGTCAAGTAATTTCAGAGTAAAGACATTAAAGAAGACTCCAAAATTGCAACCACTTAGTCAAACATTGATTGATAACACAAATAACACAAATTAGACACCTTTAATAAACTATAATTTTCCCCCTGCACTCAATTTTTAGGCATAAGAGGCAGATCATAAGAAAAATATGCCCATTTCAGAATCCCAGAAATCATCATCACAGGGCTGGAGGACCTAGAGATCACATAAATCAATTCTCTAGTTTTGCAGACAGGAAAATGAATTCAAAGCCACTGGGTGACTTGCTCAAGGACACAGCTAAATAATAGAAAAGCCAGTACAGGAATAAAGATTTCTTGACTCCCTGGCCCAAGCATTCTACCTTCCACATGATATTGTCTATTATAAAATTTGGTGAGGAAAGTGTTGCAAAGGTCTAGCATGAGGAACTGATATGTAGTCCCAACTTCTACAACATGAAAACTGATGTTCTGAATTGACTTCTGTCTGTCTTACACATCTCAAGTACACACATGGCGTCCCAGCCCTGGACTTGCCACCCTACTGGACAGAAGTTTGCCTTTCACCTCCATCTGGTTTTCTTTCCTTTTCTCCTCCCCCTAGTCACTAGCACAGGGTCCATTTCTCCTATGGAGATCCCTTTCCTGACCATTTCTTTGAGCTCATTTCTCGCCTTCACTGTGTTAGATCTGGTGTTAGCAGGAAATTCTCCATCCTCCCCAACTTGTGAGCTGCCCTGACCGAAGGGGGCCCACGCTAACTTACTCACTGGCTACCCTTCTGCTGACAGTTTGCCTGGCTGGGTGCTCAGCTCTTTCTTCCTCTCCTTACCCTTCTGGTTCTCTTGTGACATTCTCTTCTCAAGGAGGTGGAACTTGCCTCTCCTGGAGGCTACAGGGATAGACTTAAGCTCTTTTTTGTGGCCAAGGACATTTAGCTCCTTCTACCCACTGCTTGGTTTCCTCGTTAAGGTCAAGATCTACCTTTATCCTTATTTCTAGTCCAGGAATTTATTTGAAGGTCAACACTCTCCAATTTATGTATGCAGCCCTATCAGTCTATTTACTTATATGCATATTCTACTATAAATCCACATATCAGGTAAAAGTAGAGTTTAATTTATCACCAATGTTTTTAGATAAAAAGAAATACAAGTAGAAGTTGCAATCATTTCTCTCTGCATGGCCTCCCGCATCCTGCTGAATTAGGCAATGGATACTCTGGGAGTCCAGATGGGATCAGACTGGGTGCAGTAATGTAGTAAGATTTACTTCCCTTTTTTTTGAACACTTAATATGTACCAGGCAATGTACCAAGTCTGCAATACATTTGAAGTTCTACAGGAGCTCCATGTGTGGGCACTATTGACTGGATGTTATTGACAACACTGAGGCAGCAAACATTTATTGAGCTCTTGCCTGTGCTAAGCACGGTGTGAGCTCTGGACACATGCAGAAAACTGGGGTAGAGCCTCTGTCCTCTTAAAGCTGCCCAGGATGGTACATCTTGTCATGGGGAGGGTGAGGCAGTCGTGTGTCCAGAACTGCTGACACCAAGGCCAGTGCATATATATCTCTGGATATAATAGGCTAACATTGTTTCTTTTTTGAGCTGATCCTCCCCTTTTAAAATCTATTGGGGTGGCCCAGATGAGCCCCCATGTCCTGTGTTTCTCATAGTATGTTTTTCTACTGCTTCTCTCTTTTCCCACTGGACCTATTTCCTCCTGAGGTGGGAATGAGGTAAGGGCAAGAAGGGAAATGTGGGAGAGTTTCTATGACTTAGATGATTGTAGTGGAGCCAGATGGTTCCCAACATGTATACTGCTGGCTTAATATTATCTTGAGATCTAAGCAAGCAAAAGGCTTGAAAGAAGCACCATTTATTTGAGATTAGTGGGGAGGGGAAATAGTCGTGACGTAAATAGCTATGGAGCAAAAAAATTAGTATGAGCCATTCTGTTGACCAATATGAATCTGTTGTGTAAAGAATCTGGTTTTAAATCAAGACATTATCCAACAAAAGCAAGAAGAGCATGTTTCACAGTAGTTCTCCTGTACAGTACAAATGGTTTTTTGAAAAGCATCTCCTAGTACATGACATTTGCTCTATTGCTCAGATTGTCACAGGAAATACTGGGGTTATCTCCGGCAGAAGACACTCTGTCTTTACTAATAACCTATGCTGCCACTTGCCTTTATCTCAAAATTTCAAAAGATGCTTCCTTTCTCTTCCAGTGAAGCACTGGCTATGCTAGTCCTTTCATTTTTTTCTTACTATGGGGGAGCCTATTGTGATACATTAACAATTATATTTTTGTATTGCGGTAATAGCCTATTGCTACTGCTGCTATAGTTTATTGCTATAGTATCCCTTAGACTTAAACATAGTGCCAAATCTTTGCAAACACCTCGTCACTCCTTTTTCAAAGTGCTAGGATTTGCTCATTTACTGCATCTAAATCTACCTCATTTTCCACCAAATGGCAAGAGTACTGAAGAAATCTATAAAAGCACCTTGGATATCTACATCATATGTGAGCAGGGGGAAAAATCCCCTTCTAGCTGCTTCTGAATGTAGCCATGCTGAATAGCACATCACTTATGCAGAGCCAGGACTTCAAAGCAACAGCAAAATTAAAGTTCAATCAAAGCATCGTTCACTCGGAACATTTTTGCTTTGTGGATATCAAGTACTGCATGTACTTGCAGTGGCTTGAATTTCCATAAAAGGAACAACAGGAGTGCTAGATTGCATTCCGTAAAAGTGATGGTAGCTGTTATCATCACAAAGGGAAAAAAATTAAGGCAGAGGAAAGATGACAGGAGTAGAGTTAGCTGAAAATGAAAAGCAGAGTGCTTGAGCACTACAGGGGAACATTAGTGGGATTGTGAGGTGTGCCCCTCTGATGTGGTCCTTTATTATCTCTTTTATTTGCAATGTGTGAGGTTTGGGGAATATTTTTGATTTATGAAGTGTCACCTGGCTTTCCTGTCTGGCGAGGAATGCTAGTGTGGCTCTGTTTAGGGCAGTCGTGTCCGAAATGGGATCTCCTGGGGCTGCATAGACAATTATTAGTGGTAGAGGAAAAATATGTATTAGAATCACTTTTACTCCATAGTATTTTAGTGTTTTAAGTTTCTATTTTTGGTTATATTTATAGCAAGGCTATTGAAAGTGAGGTCCCTGACAGGCAGCACGGACATTATTGTCTGCCAGTCTTTTAGAAATGCAAATTCTTTTTTTAAAAAGTTTTTTTTTATTTGTTTATACATCATGCATACAAGAACTGGGGTGCAAGCCAGGGGTGTGGGGGTGAGCGGGGGTGAGAGGATTTACCAGAGACATAGTGGGGAGCAGAACAGGTGGATCTACTGAAATTATACTGCTGAGCGGAGTGGCGGGCAAGACAGGAGAGGTCTGCTGAGCCATGTGGGTCAGCTCCCTGGCTGGGGATCAAACCCAGGCCAAAGTGGCTGGAGGTAGCTTGATAGCACTGAGTCTTTAACCCCTGCACCACCAGGGAGGCCCAGAAATGCAAAACCTACTTAAATTCTGATACTCTAGGGTTGGGGACTGAGGAACTGTGCTTGAGTAAGCTCTCTGGGTGATTCTGATACCCACTAAAGTTTAAAGAGTAAACTGGCTTCTAATGTCTATATTTATAACTAAACCCATACAGGTGGGAGATGCATTCAGAAGGTTTTACTGATGGAATGCTGAAATTTATATAATGCTATAATGCAGTATTACTTTAATAAAAAATTATTTAAAAACATTGAAGATGATGCTGTGATGGAATCCTACTGCCTCAAGGACCACAATTTCTCTGGAAGGTCATTTTGCCTTTTCACTTCCTTACTTTCTGGGTGAGGTAAGCAAGCCTCTTACCAACTCAGGAAAATGAGAATAAAGTGAGATATCTCTATCTCACAGGACTGTTACAAGAGCTAAAGGAGCTCGTGTATCTTAGAAGCACATAGTGAACTTTGAGCACAAAATAGCTGTTGGCTTCTTTTCCCTTACAGCTGTGGACCACGCAGCATCAGCAGTTTAAGTTCTTCTCCTGCGAGGGAAATAATATATTCATTTAATTAATATATTAATATATTATATAATAATTTAATGATTATTATATAATAATTTTATAATTTAATCACTATATCAACAAATTATTAATTTAATAATAATATTTATCAATATATTAATATAAAATTTGAAATTTTGAGATAAAGGCAAGTGGAAGCACAGATTATTAGTAAAGACAGTATACTATATGTACAGAAGCCAAAAAAACCTCTTAGAGTCTACAGACTATCACCTCATATATTATGCTTCATGAAACCTTGACAATAAAAACAGATGGGGGGATAGTAAACCAGGTTTTTCAACATATTTACCCTTTCCAAGAGTTACACGTAATTTTCCCTGGAATTTCCAAGGTGCAAAGAAGAGCAGAGTGGGTGATGCTGGAGACTGTAGCAAGTCAACATCACACAGTTGTAAGAATGAGTTTGGAAAGTTCATAAGACTGTCTGAGTAGAGCAAGTTGCCTACACCACCTTGTGCCTCCTGCTCTACGTGCTTCTGCCTGGCAGCTGGACATAGCTGAGTTAGTTAGTGCCAACAGGTAGTGTTGGCAAAGGTCTCTTTGGAGACCTGGAAGTGCTCCTAATCTTTATGTTCCTAAGATTCACCTGGAAAATATGAGTAATTGACATAGTTCTATCCCCAGCCCCAGATTTTTATTGTATTGAAGCCAGCCTAGGAAGCTGTACTGTTAACAATCTTCCCAGGTGATTTTACTACAAATGGTTGATGCTAAAGAGAATTTCTATGCCTGGAATCGCAGATGTTTTTGAGCTGATAAACACGTTAGAGCTCATTTCGTGTAAGTCTTCTTCACCTATTTCTCTTCACGAGAGTCAAGATGATTGTCATTAAGATAAATGCACGATATGTTCTCATTAATGTATTCAAATTTGACAAAAATCATAAATGCTGAGGACAAAGAAAAAAATGCTACAGCTATCAGCAGTAGTCATTCATGGCAGACAGAGGCATTGATAAGATTGCCAGTGTCCTCTATTCAAGTCCCCACTGTTGAATGTAACACCAACTCTCAAACTTATCAGTATACAAGAGGGTGAGAATAAATGTTAACACAGGGATGACTTTGAATCCAGTCAAGTTTTTTTTTTTTGTTTAAAAACCTCATTAGTAATCTTGAGTATGTTATTAGTAATAGATTTTCTGGTGATACAATCACAATCAAGACACACCTTTGTGGCAGAGACTGGTAGGTGTCTCCTGGTATTTCTTTTCCTCCAAGAACCCCCATATTTTTGCTGGGCACTTGGATGACCAGAAAAAAACAACAACATCTCCCAATCTCTGGGAATGATCATGGAACTAAGTTTTTGACAATAGGATTTAAGAGGAAGTCATATGGTTTACTTCCAGGTAGTGTCCATATAGGGCTAGGCCCTTTTCTCTTTTTTGTGAAGGGAATGTGGAAATGAGAGCTAAAACAACCATCTTACACTAGGATGGAGAAAGCATGTGCTGAGGGTGACAGAGGAAAGAACCAAGTAGGAGCCCAGGTCCCTAAAGATGCTGGTCCTGTCTTGGGAACCGTGGACTGCCGATGTGTCCGTGTGAGAGCATTCCATTTCTATCACACTCAAGCCATTATTATGTCTGGCTTTTGGGTGTGTTGTGACTCCAGGTTGACAGCTCCTAATCTTGTCAACCCTCTCATTTTCCAGATGAAAAGAGAGAAAACTGGGGAGATGAATGCCATGACTGAAATCACACAGCTAGTGAGGCACAGCCCTACGTATAGAATGTGGGTCTCCTGGCTTCTGGGTCAGAATCCTTTTTAACATCATGGCTTTCTCAAGGTCACTGTTAGAAGTCATTCCTAGAATTGAAATCATACTTCTGCAATTGAATTGAGATGACAGATTAAATACCTATCTACCTGCCTCCTGCCGAAAGTCTTATTGACAAGACAGAGAAAACATTTGAAAAAGTAAATTCATAACAGCTTGGGAAGACAAGAAATGGTACTAACAGCAGATAAAGATTTTGCATCTTCCTGGGAATAATATGGAAAGATTCATGAAAGACAGAAAATAGGTGGGGTTGGAGTGATCGATACAGAGTGAGCTAACTGCATTCACATTCCCTTGTCCATGTCTGATTTCTATACCTCTCAAGAATATACCACATGTCTCCACTTAGCCGCCTCCACATTTTTTCAGAAGCAGAGGGGGCTTGGTCAGTTTCCCTGGAGCTATAGGAGCAATAACTCTCAGAGATCCATTTTCGAGGCAGGAGTCAGTAGATACATGTCCCAACCTCATGTCTTTTGGTCCCAGTAGTGTTGACTTCTGATGCCCCACACTAGCCTCAAAAACATACCTACTATTGGCTTCATTGCAAGTCACACTCACTTCACTTACACTTGGATGCTGTCCCTCCTTCCATACCACACTCTGAGGTATCTCTCAGTGTGAGTGCTTGGATTTCTCTAGCGCTCAGACAATAGACATCAAGAACTCCTCTTCCCTTCTCTGTGATACAGCTTTTTGCTCCAACTGCTTGCTTATCCCACCTCTTTCATATGTTATGCCAGGAGCTGTTATTCTCTTGTGATGTTTATTCTCTCCCTCTGCTAAAGAGGCTTCAACCTCAAGGATCCCTGTCCAACATCTTTTTCCCATGGTGGACTCCCAGGACAGTAAGGACACTTCCTATCCCATCCCACTCCTGTCACCTATGAGACCTGGGGCCTGGATGCTGTCCTCACCTGCCTGTGAGGGGAGCAAGTATAGAATGGAGCTTTCTAACATGGAAGCATGGTGCCTGTCAGGGAGGGAGGGCCCCCAGAACCTAGAGGAAGGAGAGCTGGATCAGGTTTGCTATAGGAGCTCGCACTCTCCTAGACACAAATGAGAGCATGTGACTTGAACTACAAAGAGGGAATGCAACCTATCCCCTGAGATAAGGGATTAGCTGGATCAAAGAAGTGACTAGAAGCAGGCACTAGATAGCTATCAACACAAGACCACCGTGTGGTTGTTCCTGTGTCTGGAAGTTTTTCCTTCTCAGTTTATTTACTACTCACTATTCATGCATCTCCAGCCACCTCATCAAGGGAGCCTCCCCTCCTGCCACTCATCTTTCCGACTGGATTGTACATGGAGTTGGGGCTCATCTGTTTAAGCCTACAGGGCAAATTAGAAATAGGTATCCTTCAATTGTGTGGTATAGGACTTTTGTAGTAAATATACTATATACAGATGTTGATTTGTGACAGTGTACACTTGAAACCTGTATTATGTTAAAATCCATTGTTACCGCATAAAAATTTTAAAAAGACAAAGGTTGCCCTTTGGGGTGGACAGTACCAGCGTGTGAAGAACAAGGTACCCCTCCCTCTGGGCACACATAGCTCCCATTAGGTTTCATCTGCTTTGTGAACCATGTAAGCAGATTTTCTCTCCATTTATTTGCCCCTCCACTGTGCTTCAGTGAACAGTGCACAAACTGTGAGCGTACATAGCAGCTGAGCCAGGTTCCCCTCTTGGAAGCTCTCAGAAAACTGTGTACCTTTTCTCCTCACTACTAGGAAAGACAGCAGTTTTTCTTTGCTTGCACGCTTACTTAAAGAATGTCTCATAAGCCCCATGAGGACAGCAATTGCATTTGTTTTTTCTCAGCATGTTATTCCTCTAGCCCAGTGGTCTGGCACATCAAGAGCTCTTGATAAATAATGGTTATTTCATGAATAAATGAATGAGCAAGCAAATGTGTGTTTATTTTATTTATTTCTCTTGGACAGGCTTTTTCTATGAGTTGGGAGACATGGTTGCTGGCAGCTTATCAGTCAACAGACAAAACTGTTACTTCTTAATTCTGACTCTAATATTTAAATTCCATGGATGAATGCTAATGGTCCCAGCTGAGATCACATAGTCACTGGAAGAGGCAAAAAGATTGACAATCCCATCAAAGTTTTGTTTGATGAATGGTGTGATGGGCATTTCCCCAAATGAAGAGGGAGCAGTCCTGGCAAATGAGGGGAGGGCTGGACATGAAACATACTTCCAGATGCCCTTCAGCAGTCGTTGACTGGCTGTAGACTGGTCACTTCTGGGTCTTTGTTTCCTCACCTGTGAAAGAGGGAATGTGCTGAGCTCACCTCTGAGATAGTTCAGCCCAACGTTCTATTCCCTTTTGTTCTGGTTCTGTTTCCTCCTGCCAAATTCTGTTCTAGTGCTGTAGGTGTTAAGTGGAAAAAGACATGAACGTGGGCAGCCTCAGTCAAGGAAGGCTTAATGGAGGTGAGCTTTATGTCAAGTTGGAAAGTCTGAGGAGGAGCTATATATGGAGAATGTTCAGGGTGGCGGGCTGGCAGGGGACGGATGTTAGCTATTGGTGGTGAGTCTTTTGTTAGGAGTCTTTTTTAATGTAAATATCTTTGTTGGTGGTACCATGTTAACTCATCTGTACTTCGCCCTGAAAGTATATCCCAGAACAGCAAGTCGGTCATTCACGAGGATCTGAGGGAATGCGACCTTGGACAGGTGAGTTGTGATCATCCGAATCGGTCCTGGTACACGTGTCTCTAGGGTGTATGAATGAATTAGGCTGGTGGCCTTGGGGCCTGTGCTTTGCCTATGGGCTGGATGGGGCATGAGAGAGGGAGGGGGTTTGACTCCAACAGCAGGAGAGTTAACTCAAGGAAGACAGAATTATCTCCATTTCATGACACTAAAATGGCACGAGGCTCCTATACACACAACTGGCACTGAACCCTCCCCAAGATAGTTTTTTTTTTTTAAAAAGATTTATTTATTTATGCATGCAAGAGCCAGGATATAGACCAGAGGTGGGGGGGGGTGAGAGGATTCACCAGAGACAGAGTGGGGAACAGAACAGGCAGACTGACTGAAATACACTGCTGAGGGGAGCAGCGGGTGAGGCAGGAGAGGTCTGCCTCGCCATGTGGGTAGCTCCCTGGCTGGGGATCGAACTCGTGCTGCAGAGGATCACACAGCTTCACGGTGCGGTACTTAACCCCTTGCACCACGAGGGAGGCCGCCCTCCCCAAGATTGTTAAGTAAAATCTTCTCGGCACCTCTCTGTTCCCTCCAAATCTTCAGGCAACTCCTCTGTGATTTTCCTCAAGGAAAATGATTAATTTCATTTTAATCATCCTCAGTCTTAGTGAGGTTGGCCTTCACTCAGTAAGGATGGCCTCACGTTGAAAATGGGAACAGTCTGTGCAGGAGGCCCATTCACCAGATGCCACCATGGGGGAGCCTTGGGTACTAGCAAGGGGAACTGGGAAAAGGGAGAGACAGTCACCAATTGGGTGGGAGGAGGGGCAAGTGGCCCAGTTCTGACCCGTGAGCAGTGTGATCCTTTAATGCCCAACACTCTGCTACTTAGGGTCTCTCTACACACCCCACATGTCGTCTTGTGCCCATCTGTTTCAGAAGCAAGAACATAAAGTTCCATAGCTGGCAACTGGGGAGACTGTTGATGGTGCCACTAATGATGAGCGGAGAGGACACAACACATTTCCCTGGGTCTCCTAGATCTGTACCTAGTGGTGCTGAAAAACCCAGTACAGTGTCCACATTAAAAGACTTGGGGTGTCTGTTGGGGGTGAAGGGAGGGTAAGCAGCCCTCTTCAAAATGCTATATAAGCAGCACTATTTACAACAGCTAAGCTATGAAACAACCCAAATGCCCAAAAATAGATGACTGGATCAAGAAGATGTGGTACATATACACAATGGAATATTACTCAGCATTCAAAAAAGATAAACTCATGTTATTTGCAGCAATATGGATGGAGCTGAAGGGATCATCCTCAGTGAAATAAGTAAGAAAGAAAAAGAAAAATACCGGATGGTCTCACTCATAGCAGGAATTTAGAAAACCTAAATAAGGGGCCAAGAAAAAGACTAATTATAATAAAGTAAAAATCAAAATCAACAAGCAACTATAAGCCAGAGCACACTGGGAGGGGGGGAAGGAGGGGAGAAGGAAAGAAGGATTAGGGTCAAAATAAGGGGGGTGGGAATTACATGGGAATATAACCAAGATGAAAATGCATACATTGTGCAAAAATGAAAAATGATGTAAAAATATATAAAATAAAATTAAATAAAATAAATAAAATGCTATATAAAGAAATAATATAGCTTAATAATTAAAAATACAGATCTTCTGAAGCCTGGATATAATTCTCCCAGGTCTTCCACTGACTAGCTGTGTCTTTGGGCATTACCTTACCTATCTGTGCGCCTATAAAATAGTTTTTTTTTTTTAAGATTTATTTATTTATACAAGCACTGGGTACAGTCAGAAGCACGGGAGGGTGAGAGAATTCACCAGAGCCAGAGGGGAGAGCAGAGCAGGCAGAAGGACAGAAGTACACTGCTGAGGGGAGCAGCGGGTGGCAGGAGAGGTCTGCGCGCCATGTGTGACTCTCAGAACCGGCACTGCAGAGGCTGCGGGCAGCTTTGCAACCCAGCGCTTAACCGCTGTGCCACGAGGGGAGGCCCTCCTATAAAATAGGTTTAACCAAAGTTTCTACCACTTGGGATTGTTGGGACGATTAAATGAATGAATTTGAGCATTAGAACAGTACCTGGTGCCAACTGCGTAGTATTTAAGTGTTTGCCAATATTTATGTCCTCAAAGTTAAACTATATAATACTTGAATGGAGGCTTAGAACAGACTGAGGAGTTGGCCATAGAGCTTTGAAACCAGAAAAAATGATGATGAGATGGAGGGATGACGAATAAAAGGGAAGCAGTTATGACCTTAAGGTAGGGCTTTCAGGATGAACTGACCAGGCACCGTGGGAGAGGGCAGAGTGACTGGGAGGCTTGGAGCGCCATGGGAGCTGATCAGGACCTGGGGCCAGGGGCTGAGGGGGTGAAACAATGAAAGAGAAAGGAAAGGAGGCTGTGGGCAGGTTAGGTGTTGTCTATGTGGCTGAAAAAAGCAGTTTAGACAGCAATCCAGTCTGGATCTGGGGGGTGAGCAAAACTACCCCTGAATTTTTCTATGTCCAATACCTCTACACAGACTTGAAAATGCTTCCATGATCCAGTGGAGCCTGTCCTGCTTTCCCATTGCTCTACAGCCTGAACCACTGGTTTGCTAACAAAATTCCTATTATCTGAATGCAGGCTCGGATGTCAGTCAGACTCAGGAGGAAAACTAACAAAGGGGAACTAATCTCTCAGTAACAAAATTACTGATAGCCACTGATTATTCCTTAAAGTGCCTGGATTTTTAAACTCAAAATACTAGATTGTAAATTAAAAATGAATCCTAATCTGGGAATTGTTAATGTAGGGCGTGATGGGGTGAGATTGGTAGGTTTCAGGCCTTTGAGGGAGAGTCATTATTGGTGACTGAAAGGATGATGGCTCAGTGACTCTTAAAGGAGCTTGTGACTCTGGAAATGTCGAGGGCACATGCTTCAATCTATTTTGGCTAAGGTGGTGCAACAAAGTAAACTATAAGCATTCAGGTTAGTTGGAAGAAAATATTCTTTCAATTTGGTGAGTCAGTGATTTGTGTGTGTGTGTGTGTGTGTGTGTGTGTGAGTGTGTGTCCAAATTCTTTTCTGTTTCTATTGTGGAATCATTGTTTGTTTGTTTTTTTTTTCCCTTCAGTGCTGTGATCTATTGCTTTCTTTCACCAAAGTGACTCCTGTGGTAGCTTCCACTGGGGGTTAAGGTGTGAGTGTTGGGGGGTATGTGGTAGCTGAGGTGGGTATGACCAGCATGCAGGGGCTGGAATCTACTTAGTCACAGGTTTTTGACCTCCTATACCTTCTTTATTTCTAAAACAGGAGGTTTTTACTTCCACAACGTGTTATCACCACGAAGGAAGTGAGCATATATTTTCCACAGCTCCTGCCCTCCCCTTCCCTCCCCCATTTCTTACTGCCTTCCGCAGACTCCATCCACTCTCCCAGAATGCCTCACTTTGCCATAATGAGATGCTCGGCTGCTGTGCAGCCACGACGTCTTGAGATGGATGGGGCCTTCTGTGCTGCCCTGAGAGGGATGTTAAAAAGACATTGTATTCATGGAAAAAGGCTAGAAAAGACGAGGAGAAATGAGAGCCTGACAACACACAGAAGCCATTGTCCAAGTGAAATGGTTATTCTTTCCGTCCATCCCCTTGCTGGAGTAAGTGAAGCAATGCTATATTTATGAAAGTCACTATAAAGGTCATGCAATTGTTTAGATTCAATTGGAAAATTACACCTTCTGAGATGAAATTTAATGCAACATCATTAGGACTTGATTAGCTCAATACGATTAAGGTGAAAATATCCAATTCAGAGAAGAACATGTGGTAATGAATGAATACATTTTTATTCAAATACCCCATTAAATCCTTAGGCAGGTGTGATTTCCATAAAATAGAAAGCCCTGGTAAAAAAGAAAAGTGTCTGTTAAAGCATCCTGTAGATCTGCTGGAGAAAAAGATTAGCCAGAAAAAGGGGGGGGGTGAAGGGGAGGGTTATTGATGCAACCCTAGTAGTCATGTGTTAAGAAATGTTGAAAGTTAGAAATAGTTTTAAAAATATATGAAATTTTCTCTATGTAAGAGGGACCAAGAAAATGCACAGCTAAATGAAATTGAAACACTTGTCAAATCTCAGTATAATTTGAAAGTTCTTAGTTTTGAGAGCTATAGATGGCTGCTGCATAAAAAAAGAAACCAGGATTTCTAGATAATTTAAAAATACACACTTTTCACTTGAAATAATCCCAACATAAAAATTAGCTAGGGACTCCCCGGTGGCGGTTGAGCGCTGGGCTGCAAGGCTGCTCTCAGCCTCTGCAGCACTGGTTCGATTCCCGGTCGCTGGGGAGGGTCCCACATGGCGCGCAGACGTCTCCTGCAGTGCTCGCTGCTCCCCTCAGCGTTGTACTTCGTCGGTCTCCCTGTTCTGTTCCCCACTCTGGCTCTGGTGAGTTCTCTCACCCTCCCGTGCTTCTGACTGTACCCAGTGCTTGTATAAATAAATCTTAAAAAAAAAAAAAAATTAGCCAACTGCACCTCACAAGATTGCACTTAGTTTACGGGGAAACATTTGAAAGCATTACATAATTGGTGCTCAAATATTCATTCCTGCTTGCCTCCCCTACTTTTATAGTGCTTTTACACATTTTATCTTATTTAGCCATTATGTATCCCTTGAAGGCATTAACCCTATTTTTATAGATGAAGGAACTGAGGCTCAGACAAATTTAATTCTTGTTCAAGGGTTTAAGTGGTAGGATCTTGAGTCTTCATCCAAGCTGGCCCAAAGGTAATGCTTAAAGATATTTTCTGCCTTTGCCTCTGGTATAACAGATTAAATAACTGTTATACCAGTAATTGTGGTTGTCAGGGATGGGTAAATTACTTCATAGTACAAGCAAGGGAACTCATTCATTATGGGAACACAAATGTGTCTCTGTTCACAGAGAATCCCCTCCAACTTATTACTTTTTTTTTATATAAGATACCCTCTCTTTATATTTACAGGAAATTCCTATATCCATTTGAACTTTCAGTAAATCAATTTTCATTAAGCTCGTTTTCAAAGTGTCTGAGCGTCCTGGCATTGATTTTTTTTTCTTTACTGTGTAAATTCTCAGATTTCAGTTTCACATAAGGCTAATTTCACATTTGGTGTTATGTGGACCCTTTGTATACTAAGGCAGTGTTCACTGTATACTCCAGATGAGAGGAAGAAAGTCAAGTTAATGAAGCATAGTCAAAGATGAGAAAAGAAAGATTTGGAATGAGAAGTTGGATATGGGGGTACTGAATATGATTGATGAGTAATACTACAGCTAACATTTATTGAACCAGGTACTTTTACATGCTTTACTTGTATTTATCCATTCACTTAATTCTAACTATACAAGTAGGTCCCATTATTTCTCTACTTTTCAGATGGGGAAATCAAGACACAGAGATGTAATTTGTCTCAAATGGTAGAGCCAATGGGATTTTAATCCAGGAATTTGCCTCCAGAAAGCCTAGGTTCTGCTTCAAGAAAAAGGCAAAAATGCTCCCAAAGCTAAAAAGCCCAGTGTAGAGTTGGTTCTAGAAAGCTCCATCTATTGAGTTTAAGAGATGCATTATAGCACCAATAAAGGCTGATGAAAAAATGGAAGTCGATTGAGTGTACATTTTAAGCCCACATGATACGGGCCCATCAGTACTCTGAAATAGCCTGTAGGGAATATACACAGATCCCTTGCTTGTGTTTAACAGTTGGTGTTAAGATAGGCTAGGGGAAAGAAGGCTGGTAAAAGAAAAAGTATAGTAAAGCAAGATAGATGGCAAACAATGCCATCTTTAAACTTATCAGTCACTAGCAGTTTTTTTTTTTTAAGATTTATTTATTTTTTATTTATTTATACAAGCACTGGGTACAGTCAGAAGCGCGGGAGGGTGAGAGAATTCACCAGAGCCAGAGCGGGGAGCAGAGCAGGCAGAAGGACCGAAGTACACTGCTGAGGGGAGCAGCGAGTGGCAGGAGAGGTCTGCGCGCCATGTGGGACCCTCCTCCCGAGGCCGGGAGCAGTGGGGATTGAACTGGCGCTGTAGAGGCTGCGGGCAGCTTCGAAACCCAGCGCTTAACCATTGCGCCACCAGGGAGACCCAGTCACTAGCAATTTTGAGGCAAGGTTGTCTTTTCTATTAATTAATGATTGGGACTTGACAGTACACAAGTATTAGAAAACATTTTTATTATCCTAGTAGTGTCTGGCTAGTGGCTATTTGCAATACTGTCCTATTATATTATTATATATGTAAAAAGTTCCATTCTTATGGAAATTAAAGCTTAACAGATAAAATTTGTTCCGAATAATGCAGGCCATTTAAGGTTAAAGGGTTAATTCCAACAGGTGAAAGCAACTGTCCTTTTCACTGATATACCAGAGTAGAAAATATACTATATTCAGCAGAGTCTCCTTATATACTCTGGATAATTAATCTCATTAAGTAGAGAGTTGCTGTTGAAATATGGTGAGAAGAACAAATTAGATAACAAAAACAAAACTTGGAAATAATCTGACTCATATTTTTCATAATATTTACTTGTAAAGGTAGCCTGGATAGATAGATGTTCTACTCCAGAAAAAGGCCCTCTAACTGGAAAGTGCATTTAAGTTTCTTTTTTAATTTCTATATATATTTTACATAATTATTCAGTTTTGTACATTTTGCTTTCTCCTCTCAGGTGTAGTCCCCATAAAAGTCCCACCACCAAGTCACCTGTGAACCATCACCAATCACCATAGTCTCTTGTGCTCTTCCTGCTCCTGTTTTAATCCCTCTCTCTCCTCCTCCCCTGCTTAAGTTGCCTGGTAGTTCTGTCTTTTTTCCCCCTTGATCCCTTATCTGGTTCTCCTATATTCCTCCTATAAGTAAAACCATTCAATATTTTTCTTTTGCTTCCTGATTTATTTCCCTCCAGCTCCATCCATGCTGCTGCAAATGGCATGAGTTTATCATTTTTGATTGCTGAATAGTCTTCCATTGTGTATATATACCACATCTTCCTGATCACCATCTCTTTTTGGGCATTTGGGTTGTTTCCATATTTTAGCTATTGTGAATAGTGCTGCAACAAACATAGGAGTGCAGGTTTCCTTTCAAATTAATGTTTTTGTGTCCTTTGGGTAGATTCCTAGAAGTGGAATTGCTGGTTCATATGGCAGCTCCATTTGTAGTGATTTGAGGAATCTCCACACAGCTTTCCTTAGTGGTTGGACCAGTTTGCATTCTCACCAGCAGTATAAGAGAATTCCTTTTTCTCCACATCCTTGCCAGCATTCATTGTTACCATTTTTTTGGTAAATATTTGCCATTCTCACTGGTGTGAGGTGGTATCTCATTGTGGTCTGATTATAAGTGATGTTGAGCATTTTTTTCATATACCATTTGCAGGCTATTTGCAACCACTCTAATTTTTAAAAGAACATTCATAACCATATTATTGTGTATTATCACTACATCTCTCAAGTATTTAGGACATATAGTAATCTGATTAAAAAGAGAAAAAACTGAAAGTCAGTATGGGAATATTATCACACATGCATGTAGGCATTTTGGCTACTTAGGGGCACTATTACTTATCAGCTTGGTGGCAGGTTGCTGAAGCTCTCTAATTCTCAGTTAATTTATCTGTAAATTAGAAATAGCATTAGTTGTGTTGTTGTGAAGTTAGGGGAATAATTTACAAGTAAAGTACTCTAAGTGTAGTGCCTATTTTATGATTTGCACTAAAAAATGTTGTTAATGTTTGGGTCAGTTAAAGTTTGGAGAAATTAACTATCCTAAGCTCTATGGATATGTTTTATCATCATCATCATCATCATCATCATCATTTCCACTTTCACATCCTGGAAACCCACTGAACTTGACTTTTGTAACTAGAGCTCTACATCCTGGCTCAGATATGAGGCCAAATTCCTTTGTTCTTTTCATGCCATGTTTTTTCTCATTATCTTCAAATCTTACTGGGTACACATTTATTTGTCTGAGCAGATCCAACTTAATTTTAGTCTTGAGAAAAATGCCATTCCCCATTCTGTATCCCCAACTCCAACACATACAGGAAAATCATGCCATAGTGGGATTTGTAGAAAAGTTTTAAAATTTGGTTAAAGAGCTATGTTATTCTTCCTCTCACTAGACTTCTCATACCAAATTCTAATCTAAATTTAGGGCATTTAAAAATATATCTGATTAAATTAATATTATACAACTAATCAAAGAGCCGTCAGTTGACACCAGGTAACTTGTTTTAATATCACCTTAAATCAGTAACCAGCTGAGTAAAATGACATAGAGAATGCATTTCCAAATATCTCTATCCGTCACTGTCCCTAGACAATTGCTAATTTTTTTCTCTAAGGATTTGAATATAAATAAATGTAAGTGTAATATTTATTTCAGTAAACATGCCTATAGGGATCGAGTTACTTGGGAATGGTACCGATGAGGAAAAAAATGAAATTTTATTTAAAAATTCCTTATTGATTTCATAAAAAAGAGGGCAATGTTTCAGCTATGAAGTATAGAGTTTGTATTATATTGACAACTTTCTAATGGGAAGAGGGAGTAGTTTCTGTAAGTTGGAATTTGAAACTTTGATATTGGACAGTGTGGTAAAGGCAAAATGATCTGGTCCAGCAAGTGGGAAATGAATTTATTGCTTTGTTATTTATCAACTAGCTGACTGACTTGGATTAGGCACTTAACTCCTTTAGACCTCAAGTCTCATATTCTTAAATGAGGAAGTTGTATTTGATAATCCCCAAAGTTCCTTACATATCTAAAATTTCAAATTATAGTGAACATTCAGTTCACTATAAGCAGCAGTTAACTAGTGCCTGCCATTTGAAAGCACTGTACTGGGTGCTAGTCATTTAATTATGCCAGTTTGATTATTCACAAAAACTGTGGGGCAGTGAGATCTTGCTAAGAATGAACTTTACCTCTTCATCCTCAAGCTATTTGCTGACTCTCTACAAAAGATCTGTGTAAATTACTTTCTATGTCTGTATTTGAAAATAATCAGATTGACTCATCTGAAAGCGATGCTAAGAGACAGGAAAGTGGAATATTCTATAAATTTCTGTGGATACCATGTTCCAGTAGAGTGCTGGGTGCTAAGGGCAAAGCAGCTGGCTGGTCCCTCATGTAACTTAACCATTATGTATATTAGCATGAAGTTAGCTGCAAACAAATCAAGAAAGCAAATAGCTAGCTAGAACAAGTTAATTGTGTGCTTAATTCAGATGTGTCAAGAAGCAGGCCCATTTCTGTACAAAAATAACTGTCTCAGCCCTTGAAGTATCATAAGCACCAAAAAAAAAAAAAAAAAAACCAACCCAAATATTACATACAGAAAACTGTGAACTTGTTATAAACTATATATAATTTATTATTTCCTAGATATAGAATTGGTTGAAAACATAAATAGGATAAAGAATGTAGGAGCAGCATTTTTTGCTCAGAATAAAAGCATACATTCTTACAATTAGATCTACCCAACAAGGAATGGCCTAGCTGAGATTCAGGAGGCATTCCATCTCTGTGGGTCCCTGTTGAAAGGTTCTCATAGGTCCCCCTTTTTAATGAGATTGTTGTCTACGGAAGGTTCCTTCTCTAACCAAGTGGATGAATTCAGGTAAATATCAGAGACTATGATTAGGTGAAGCGATTAACATGTTTAAATGATAGAAATTCGAGAGATATAAAATTATAAGGGTGTAATTTATTAATGAGACTTTAAGGATTACAAGGTATGAAGTCCAGTATCACACTGGGAATGGTGTGGGAAAGAGAACATGACTTGATCCAGTTATTTCAAATATCTGGTATTTGGTGTAACATTTATCGCCTGACTTGAAACCTTAAAGTCAGCACTCTGACACTCAAAATCCTTGGCTGTAGAAAGCTAACGCCACAACGACACGGGTTGTCTGTGGTGTCATCCATTCTCTGAGGGGGCTGGGGAATGCCTTGGCTGCCAGCTGGGGCCCTGGGAAACCGAAAAGTGTTGTCTGTGCTTTAAGGGGTAGGGCGCAATCCTCCGTTAATATCTACAAACATTGTTCAGCCACAACATGGATACGTATGCTGAGTACGTTTGAAAGGACTGAAGAAACTGCTCGGGATTCATGAAAATGGTGCAAATTCTTGACTTGAAGCTCAATGGTTAGAAGTCACCCAAATCAACGTCTTCCTCTGTCAAATACCAGCCAACAGTTACGTTTTCTGCATCGCCTCTCAGTGCCAACAGCTTAGGTCCTCTTAGTTTACGGTGGCTGTCATGAGGGCTGCTCCCTGCCCCCTGAACTTGCGGACGTGCCCGACGAGCACCCGGAGCCCGACGCTCACTGCGTGGCCCCAGACCACCTCGTGCACCGCTGGGGTGTCCCTGCAGAGGTGTGGTGAGCGCAGCGCCTGCATCCCTGGAAGCCTTTAGCTCAGCCTATCCGCGACGAAAGGCGAAGAAGTGTATGGACTCTGGGGAAGAAGTGCATTTCGAAAACGCGGACGGGACGGATTGCACAAGAAAAGGGAACCTGCACACCCCGGAGGAGGGTGTGCTGGCAATGCAGCCGCGGCAGGTCTTTACCCACCACCGAGCCGTCTGCAGCGGCCGGCGAGGGACGTCCCGGGCCGAGTCCGCACGGACGGGGCGCCCGCAGAGAGCCGCCCGGAGGCGCGCGGGGCCAGCCGGGGAGCCGGCCGCGCCGCGCTGGGGGAACGCAGACGCCCCCGCTCCGTGCAGCGGGACGCCGGCTGCCCCGGCTGCGCTCTCCCTTCTTGATTCTTCGGGGCGCACTTCGCGTGCTTTGTTTCGGAGGCCGCCCCCCCCTCGGAGGGTCTGCGCCTCCACCAATCCCGCCCGCCGCGGGGCGGGGCTTCAGGGTCAAGGTGGACCTAGTCCCCGGCCTCGCCCCTCCACGCGCTCTCGGACCCCCGGGGCTGAGTGACAGCAGCGCGGCCCAACCCGCGGCCCCCGAGCGTGGCCTCCGCCAGGGGCGTTGCGGGCTCGGGGCCGCGGGACCAATCGCTCCGGCCCTCGGGGGCGGGGCCTCGTCGCCGGCTCCGGAGCGGCGCTCGCCTCTCCCTCCGTCAAATGAGGGGCGCCGAGGGGCGGCCCCCGGGCCGCGGCTCAGCCAATGGCGGAGGCGAGGTGGGCGGGCCGGGAGCGCCCGGCGGCGGGTCCTCAGCGCGGATCCGAGGTGCGGCGAGCCGGTGGGGGGACCGCGAGGCGAGCGCGGGAGCCGGGCGGCGAGCGGGGTGTGAGCTGCCCGAAAATGCACTCGGATGCCGCCGCTGTCAGTGAGTAGCGGGGGCCGGGCCGGGCGGCGGCGCTCGCCCCGCGGCGCCCAGTCCCCGCCCCGCGCCGCCTGTCCCGGGAGCGCCGGGAGCCCCGGCCCGGGAGCCTCCCCTTCCCCCCGGGCCGGGGCCGGCGCCGCCGCGGGCAGCGTGCGGCGGGGGTGGGATGGGGGGAAGGGGCCGGCCCGCCGGGGAGGGCGGAGGTGAGGGGGGTGGGGACTGGCTTCATTTCAGGGTTGGGGGAAGGGGGGCGGGACGTGCGCTGAGGGCCGGGACTGGAGTGTCGGGGGTGAATGGAGGTGGCGGCTGCCGGCGCTGGCGGGTCGGGCTGGGGGGCGGCCGCGGCGGGGGGCGGGGACCGGGGGGCGAGGCGGGGAGCGGGCGGGCGGGCGAGCGGGGCGCAGGGGTGAGGGATTCCCGGGGGCTGCGCGGTGCGGGCGGCTCCGTGAGAAAGGCGGGTGAGTGCTGGGGGAGCGCGGGGGCGGGGACAATGGGAAGAAGGCTGGATGGGGGTGGGGAACAATGGGGTGGGGGATTGGGGGCAGCGGCGAGGGGGCCGGGGGGCCGGCGGGAGGCGAGGGCTGATGTAACGGGGAGCGAGACGGTGGGAGGGATCCGGGTGCGATGCGGGATAGTTGGGGAGTCCGGCGGGCGCGCGGGCGGGGCATGGAGGGTGCCGGGGTAACTGGGAGTGGTGAGTGGGGGCAGGCGGTGGGCTCCGGGGCGGAGCAGGTGTTGGGAAGACGGGGTACTCGGGAGTCGGAGGAGGAGGAAGTGGAGGGAGGATCGGGGTGGCGGGATGGGGGCAGGGGCCGGGGAGGTGCGGTGGGGGTGCAGCGCTAGTTCGGAGGCGAGGGCGGGTGGGAGGGGTCGGAGCTGGGGGGGGACTGTCACGTCCGGATTTGGTCTGCCCGGGGCTGGGGAGGGGGGTGTCAGACTGAGTTTGGGGGAGGTGCTTCCTTCCCCCCAGTAAGGCTGGGTCCCTGGAGGGGGGCGAGCCCTGAGCCTCGGGTGCGGGGCGCAGAGGGGGCGGGGCCGGGCTGGAGGGGCGGGGGAGAAGCCCCGGGGCTGGCCTCGGTCGGGGTGCCCCCCGGGGCGGGTGGGGAGCGAGGTCAGCGCCGGCGCGAGCTCGGGCTGCGGGACTGGGGGGCGGGGCAGGGGCGCGGGCTGCGGGTTTTCCGAGGCGGGAGCTGCAGGGGTCGGGCCCTGGAGGCTGGCTGCGGGGTTTTGCGCAGGGGAGGTGTCGGGGTCCCTGGCGGTCCTTGGGGTTGGCAGTCTGTGACGCAGTTGTCTAATTTCTGGCCGTCAGGTGTGGAGGCTGGTGTCTCGGGGACCTGCTTCCCTGCAGGGATGTTCGGGCTGGAACTCCCCTCCCCCACCCGCACCGCGCCCCGGGAGCTCGACCTCTCCCTGGCGTGCGGGGAGAGCGCTTTAGGGGTTTCCTTTAGGGTCTGGCTCAGTCGCCGGGTGTGAAGGGGAAAGACTGTCCCGCGGAATTCTGGGATTTGTAGTCCCAGCCGCGCGGGGCCGCGGTTGGGTTGGGTGCACGTGGGTAACTGTGGAAACGAGTCCCACAATGCAGCGCGCCCTTCGGAGCCTCCCAGCCTGCTAACTCGTGCATTATTCCCGGTGGACCGGAGCGCGCTCTCTGGAGGCGCGCCTGTCCCCCGGGATTGGAGCGGTTCACCAGACCTTCTCCCTGTGTCAGCAGGAGGGGGGGAAACCCAGCCAAGCGCAGTCTTTTAACACTTGGGTTCTTGATTCGCGAGTTAATTATTTCCCTCTGGCATTTGGTGGCCTTATTTGTAGATTCAGTGCTTATTCTGACCATCTAGCACACGTGTGGAGAAACATTCAAGATGCAACATAATCTGAAGCAGCGTTTGGGATGGTGTATCTGTTGTGGCATCTAGTGTATGTAAACACTAGGTTCAAAGGTTTGGTGTTATGTGTAAGTCTGGGAATGCGGTAGAGATTAATGTGGCCCTTGTGAAGATAATATAAATTAGGTGTTTTGTAGGTTTTGGGCTGATTGGATTGCCCAAGGATAAGGGGACTTTGAAAAAAGGTTTCGAAATGATTTGAGTGCGGGAGGCAGCTTAATGGAATTTAGGGTTGAAATGGACCCAATCGTAAGGCCAGAATGAAAATGTGTAGATGAGAGAAAGACTCTGATGTTTTCAGTTTTCAAAGAAGCAGATGGCAGTAGGGGAAAGTAAACTCGGTGGAGGAGCTCCTGTGTTTTTGTTTTTAGCTGCAGCTGTAATTCCTTCTCTCCACCTCTTTAAAATTAGAGACCTGCCTCTTTAAAATGAAAGACAGTTCTCTCAGGCTATGGATTGGCCAGACATTACAGTCTTTGCTGGTTCCTTTTACTTTTTTCTGTGCTGTGACTCCAGAATCTTGTCTGTAGAGAGCAGTAGGATTAGCTCAGAGATGACAGATCATTATGTGATATGCAAGCTATGAAAGTATTGGTTGCATAATCACTAGAATAATATAATAATGACCACATGATTAAAATTTCACCAAGAAGTCCTAATATTTAAAACTTGGTGTAGTTACAAATACAGTGAACTTATGGACTTAATTTGAACCATGATTCTTTACATGTTGGCTGAAAAATTGTTCAGTGTGTTTTTCCAGAAAAGATTTATATCTAATATTTTACTCAAGCTTGTGGTGAAATATCCCTGAAAACCTTTGTGATATGCAAATATATAATATGAACATATCTTTTAAAATGTGCGTTTCATCCTGGAATTTGCTCTTGAATAGAGTAAAGTGTATGAGTTGTAAATGAGCTATAATTGTCTTCAAGGTGGTGTTTTTGAAGAAAATACTTGACTGGTCATTTCCTTTTTCTTTTTTTTGATTACACCTCCAAGGGCCGCTGCCTCTGACATACACACTATCTCCCTCACCATTAGCCTGACAAACCGTAGGCTCCTATACATTGTTTGCTGGCCTCTTCTGCTCCTGTTTGGGTTAGGTTCCTCTTTGATATTCGGCCTTGGGAGGTTCTTTATTTTCTTGTGAACTTAGCTATGCATTTAAACAGATATTTCTTAGACTTCACCCAGAATATTTTGACAGTGCACTTGGAGGTAGATTTTTTTAGGTTATCTTGTCCATAACATTGGCAGAAAAGAAAGTGTCCCTGATTTTTTCCACCTTAGAGCACTTCTGTACATTTACTCTTTTCTTCATGTTTCTACCTCTAAGACACACCCCCATGGTATTTATCATTGCATGCTTTTCTGTTTTAGCTGCCCCCAGCAGCTCTTACTGATTTACTGCTTTCTTTCTGTCTAATAATACATGTTTGCATTATTCTCATCTCAATGTAGTAATCTTGTTAATTCAGCAGTATAAAAATCACCCTGTCAGAAACTGACCATAGTGATCTCTGTTGTATGCCAGTTGGCAAAAAACAATGCTCAACTAAAATTGGCTTAAGTTAGAGACCTTATTGTTGTTTAATAGCAAGAATTGTATAGATGGAGAGTTTTGATGCTGGTGCATTGTTTGGGTGATATGCTCTAGATTCCTTCCATCCTTTTCTTTCTCCAGTCTTAGTATTTTGACTTATCAAAAATCTTAGGCTAATTGCCTCAGAGTTTGCAATATGGTTGCTGCAGTGCCAGGCATCATGGCTATGTAAGAAAGAGATGATGGAGCAGATTTCCTTGTAACTTTCTGTTAGTAGAGAGGGGTCTTATTCCAGAAAGTCATCTTGAAGACTGCTCCATTAGTCATTGGATAGAACTGATTTCTTGCCACTGTTAGTCGTGAGGGAGGGTGAGAAAGTGAAAGTCTAGCATTTTCAGCTTCTGATAGGGATGTGGTCTTTGCTGGAAGAAGAGTGAGTAGAATGCTCTGGGTTGGCAACCAACAGGTTATGTCCCTAATCTCTCTACTTTGTTCAACTGTCTCTGGTGTGCCCTCTGCCTTTTTTTAATCTGTTGATTTATTTTCTGCCTCATTCTAAAATAGTTAGAGGTGAGTTATTAAGCACAAATATAATCCTATCAGACTGCGCATAAATGTTTGCCATATGTTTACGCCGTATATTTGACCCTGAGCTTACGAGTAACCAAAACAAAAAGAAACAAAGACCAATTGATTTCATTTGTTTGGTTACTCAAACTACAGTTCCAAGCTGGAACCCTCCACATATCTTTTTTTTTAAAATTATTAATTAATTTTTTTTCTTACATCATTGTAGTCCCCATAGTTCTCCTGCCACCATCTCACCCTGTGTGAACCATCACCATATGCCCTTGTGTTTTCTCCCCTGTTTGCCCCCCCCCCCCCCCCCCGTTCCTCCCCCTCCATTGCTGGATACCTCAGTACTGCCGTCAGATTGCTAGTTTTGACTTTTTCTTGACCTTTTGTTTGGTGGAACCCTACACATTTCTTATGCTTTCTTTGTCTAGTCGGCAGTGCGAGAGAGAAGCTGCATCTTTCCTTTCCCATACCTACTGACATTGCCGTAGGTCTCATCTCTCTCTTATATTGTTGTAATAACCTGTAGCCTTTGGCTGGGCTCATCTTCCTCTAAATTTATTTTCTCCATCACCAGTTGAACCAGTTTGTTCATATGATTCCCCTACACCCAAACCAGACTCCTGAGAACCTGGGGTTGAACAGACTTCTGTAGTTTAATCTCATTTTCTTTCCTCTGGACTGCTACTGCCTTCAGCTACTCCTCACCCACTGCCCTCAGTTACATCTGTGGGACTTTCCTTTATTATGGTCATTGTTTCCTCTCTAGCAGACTCACTCTCTCCCTCCATTGAATCTTCAAAGTACTGTTAGCACTTAGTCTCTTTTAACTTACATGACAATAGCTGCTTATTTACTCATTTGTCCCCTCCCCAGTTAGATTATTATCCCTTGATACTGGGACCATGTCTTAGTATCTACTTTCTCATCCAGCCAGGTGCCCTGCTTAGGTCCTCAAATAAGTGTTGAATTGAATCAAAGTGGTCAATCCTGAATAGTGAATTATCTGCAAGGTTTTAATTCTTCCCTCTGCTTTCCAGCATGTTTTTGATTCATCTTTCATTGTCTTTAGGTTTTACTTCCAGGAATTTTCTCCAGGCAAGCTTTCACTTACTCCTTCTCTACCTTTTTTGACAAAGTCAGCTATATGCAAACCAATTTAAGTAATCTTTTAAAATACATGCAGATAGCAGTTTTGGAGACTGCTTATGGCATGGAAAAATTCTCTAGGAGAGAATAAAATGCTGGCAATGTGGTACGGGACCTGGACTCTTGTGTGTGAAAGTACCGTGTTCATATCTCGCTGGCCTGTTAGTGCTGGGCAGACATAGCTAAGGCAGGACTCACAGATTGAATGGTGCGGGACCAGAGCGGTTGTGCTGCTCCCTCATTCTGTTTTATGATCAGATTCTGTTTGCAAGGGTTTATTTCTTAATGTTAACAATAATACACTGCAATTGCTCAAAGAGATTGCTTTCTTCATTTAGAAAGTAAAGTTTGTTAATTGGAAGTGATTTTTCTGAGAATTTGACATTAACGCTATTTTTTTCATTGGTCAGCTTGAATTAGGTTAATAATTTTTAATAGTTTGTGCTTTTTTCCCCCCTGAGATCAAGGTTAGGAACAATACCACTTGAGAATGATTCTTTTAAGCAATACATACATGGAAAAAAAATAGCCTTTTTTTAATATTTATTTATTTATATAAGCACTGGGTACAGTCAGAGGCGCGGGAGGGTGAGAGAATTCACCAGAGCCAGAGCAGGAAACAGAACAGGCAGACTGACAAAATACACTGCTGAGGGGAGCAGTGGGCGCTGCAGGAGAGGTCTGCGCGCCATGTGGGACCCTCGCCAGTGGCTTGGAATTGAACTGGCGTTGCAGAGGCTGCGGGCAACCTTGCAGCCCAGTGCTCAACCGCTGTGCCACCAGGGGAGGCCCTCGAAAAAAATATCCTTTAAGTAGAAAATGGTAATGAAATGTGTTGAAAATAGAGGCATGCATTTTAGTAATCATTGTGTGATTGTTTCAGATCCAAAAATCTTTTTGCCTGTAGTGCTCAGTATTCTAGCTATTTCAGATTTGAATTGTTTTTCTTTTGATTAGAAAACCGTGCTAATGAGTGATTTTCAATCTAAGAAGGTAGGCTTGTAGTTTGTGAAAAATTATTAATATACTGAGTAAAGCAGTACATGATATAAAAACCCCTGCTTCCCCTTTCCCTCCCCCAATAGTGTCGCCTTTGGGTATGATTCTTTGTAGTTTCTGCCTTTGAGAATTCTTTTTCTTGTGTATATATTTTTGAAACCCTTTATTACTTGCTGGGCTATATCAGCAGTATTCCTGGGGAGGATGGTATTACTATTCATTTGTGTCTGTGGTGGGTATTGTCAGTATTAGGGGCCCTGGAACTTACTCTGATTGGGGAATTCACACCTTAACAGAGCTGCTCTAACAGACAACCCACTGTTAGTGTGAATCCAAAGCCAGAGGTTGGAGGCCATTTGGAAAGCATGGGTAGTGGTGGCAGCTGTTTCTGGGACTAATAAGATTGTAGTCCCAGGGATCAGGCAGGTGCTGGCTGAATTTTAAAAAGTTCTTGTACCACGCCCTGCGGCCTTCGGTTGGATAGCCAGTGCACTTGGTTCAGCTCTTGGATTTCTCAGAGATTCTGAGAACTCTTCAGTAGTCCTTTGAAAGAAAAATCACTGTTCTGGTTTATTAACTAGTTGGTTTCTGATGTGCACAACTAAGAATTCTGAGAAATACAATATCCAGAGCTGTCACTTGTCAGTGTGGCAGAGGCCCTTGTGAAGAAGAACAGCAGTGTGCCTTTCCACTTGGTTGACTTTTCAGAGACCAACAGTCCTGGCTCACGGGGTAACTTAAAGAACGTGAGGGGAGCACACCACCCATGCCAGTTGTAGTAGCTACATTTGGGATGATCAGGGAGGACTCTTAGCTACGAACCAGTCTCCCCACTAACACTAAATCTTACTCTGTGCAGCACTATACTGCAGTTTTGTCCTAATTATTTCTTTGTCCCTTTAAAGTCTAGAGGTGTGATGTTCAAGATCTAATGTATAACATCTTGTGCAGCTCTTTGGATCTGACTTGGGAATATTAAACATGGAAATAATTCTTGTGATCCTTTTTGAAGGGATATTTGTTTATCCAAAATTCATATCTAATGATCCTAAATGCTTTTTAGTTAATTTTATTGAGTATCGCATACGTACTATAAAATTGTACCCACTTTAAACACACTGTTTGAATTTTAATAAAGTACTTGTACTGTTATAACCACCACTAAATTTAAAATCTAGAATATTTTCATTACCTTCAAGAGTTCCTTTGCACCTCTTGCAACCGGTCTTCTCTCTTCCATGTTTCACCCAATTTTTGGCTTTTAAATTATCGTAGGTCTCTTCCATGTTAGTTGATGATTAGTGATTTTGCTGTTCATGAGATTATTACAGTAAAAAAAAAATGTGATAAAGTGCTCTTTTTTTTAATTTTTTTTTTTTTAATTGATGCATTAGCTGGGGTATAGGCCAGAGGCACCGGAGGGTGAGAGGATTCACCAGAGACAGAGTGGGGAGTAGAACAGGCAGAAGGACCAAAGCACACTGCTGAGGGGAGCAGCAGGTGAGGCAGGAGAGGTCTGCCAAGCCATGTGGGTATCTCCGTGGCCAGCTGGGAAGCGAACCGTGCTGCAGAGGCTGCAGACAGCTTCACAGCTCTGTGCTCAACCTGCTGCACCACTGGGGAGGCCCTCTCTCTTTTTTAAACTGAACTATTAAGTCCGAAGAAAAACTGTCAGTGTTATATGTATCGTAGAGCTGGTAATTAATCCATTACCACGTGGAACTGTCTAGAGTTAGATGACTTACTCTCTTGACCAACTTTCCAGTAGATGGCTTTTCTTGCTTCTTTGTGATCCAGAGACACACAATGCTAGAATCTGCTCCTCGCATGTGATATATTTTAATTTTTCTGGGTCAGGGTTAGGAGGCAGGAAAGCATAGTAGTTACGTGTCATAGCCATAGAGTCAGATTGTCCGACTTCAAATATTTGCTCTGCCATCTCCTTAATACCTCGGGAGAGAACATTATAGAAACCCCGACTCCTGCCATTCTCTTGAAATTCCCTACAATCTTGTGGAAACACCCACCATACGCCAGAGAACTAATCAGGAAACACAGCAGCCTCCTCCTCCAACACTGGGAGCTTCCACAAGAATTCCTGATTTCAGGAGGATGAGAGGCTATAAGGAAGAAAAGAACGTCCTGAGGCATTGTCTCCCTTAGCCATGACCAAACATTTCAGCTTTTCCCTGTTGCCAGGCGCTGCTGTAACAGACACAGCTGGGAGGGTCCTATGTTTAAGACTTTCCCTCCAGTGAGTTCAGTGGTGGAGGCATAGAAGCATTGAACAGTTGAAGTTTGGGATGAAGGATGGTAGGGTAGGTGGGTGCCCCGGGGTACTGTGAGTACAAATGGGGAGTCATTAAAATTAGACTTCAGAGCAGGGTTAGCAATTGTCATGTTGAGTTTAGCATTTGAAGTTTTATTATGTGAAGAAAGGGATCTGCGTGTGCTGGGAGGTTGGTGGGGGGGAGGGGGAGGTGCTTTCCCAACCCAGGGAACAGCTTAGGTAAGGATGCCAAGAACTGGCAGTAGAATGGCCCTTAGGGAGACCAGAGTGACGGGTAGGTGGGAATTGCCAGGGGCCCAGTGGGGAAAGGCTGATTAGAGGCACCAGGAGAGTTTATGAATGGACAAGACAGAAGGAAAGAGAGAAGCCAGTGAGGTGGGGCACAGAGAGAAAAGGGACAAAAGGGAGTGGGGGGGGGGGAAGGTTTAACACCTGGACAGTGATTATTCTTGGTTTGCTCCACCTGCTTTGATTGGATTCACTCATTTTATCCTCATCACAACCCTCCAAAGTAGTGTGTGTCCTGTCATTGTGCTCATTTTACAGACAGGAGGCTGAGGGCTGTAAGGTCACTTACCTGCCATGGCCACACAGCTTGTACGTGGCGAGATGAGATTCTAGGTCCAGGGTCTGGGTGCCCCACCTCTGCCAGTGAAGTGGCCCTCAGCATTTTGTCTGTGCTTTGCACTTGGTTCTTATGCTCATCAGAGGTAGGGCAATTGAAATTCCATAGTTTGTCGCTCACTGGCCAGTGAATGATGCCGGCAGAGCCCATTGATATGGCTATCTTTGTTTTGCTTTTGGTTTTTTTCTTCTTGTAATGAGTCCCAGCAGGATGGGGAGCTGGGATAAATTCCTTCTTTTGCGCTCCTCCTTTTTCCCTCATTTCTGCCATTTTATTCTTAATGGATATTTAAAAACTGATTCTTATACGGGCAACTGATAATGATTCCCACATTTTTTCTTTAGTCAATAATGAAATAGTCATTTTTGGTATTAGGTTTTATTTTAGATGGACATTTATATTAAGTACTTTTTAAACATACACTTCTCCTTCTTTCCAAATGCAGGAGATAGCTAACAATATTGCAGAAATGCTAGAAAATGTAAAACTTACCATTTATAGAGCTACTAATACAGTTTTTTTTGTAACGTCTTTGAATTTTTTTTCTGTAGTTGAGGACAAATTTAAGTCTTTTCTTCATTAATATCTCTTTCTACAGAAGCCATTCCCAAATTTAGACCACAGTTACTTGTTCTTAATTAAACAGGAAGCTCAGCAGACATTGGCTCTTGAAGTCGGAGCTTTGAAGACCCCATCTTTACTTTTTGGCCTTCCAGGTTCTGTCTGTCTTAGTCTCTTCTACATTCTAATAATAGCAGGGGCCGCAGGAATGGCCCTTGACTGGTGCAGCATGGCCAGCACTGTGGCGAGTGCGGGGTGAGCAGCAGCTCATTGACCTCACTATAGCCTTGTGAAGAGGATCCTGTATCGGGCTGTTCAGGTCGGGACCTCGGGACATAGGGAGGTTGGCAAAGTAGGGTCCTTCAACTCCGATGCCTCTCCGTCGTGGGAGCTCTGGCCCTGGGCTTTCTGCTGCACTCCTTAGCCTAAATCTGGGCTCTTGTAATCTCAGTGTGATTAAAGGATGATTTTTACTCTGAACTGTCAGGTGGATCTGTGTTCTTCAGTAGGGGGGTGTGGTGAAGGGAATGAATCTAGGGCCTTCTGTACCTTGTCACATTGGGAGTATCGCCAGCTGGGTGTCCTGAAGTGGCCGCCTGCTTTGAGATGGCTCCAGCAGGCACCGACTCTGCGTTGATGACGGGTGCTAGGTGGCACACGGCCTCTCTTGGGCGCATGGTTTCTCCTCCCAGCCTCTTTTATGGGTCCTGGGAGACTTAGGAGGAAAAAACCAGCAGTGGCTTGCTTGGAGGGTTTTAGCTTTGGCTCTTGTGTTCCATGAAAACGCTGAGTCACCTACCATGACCCGCTTCCCAGCCTTTATCAGTTTTCCCCTTTCTGTGGCTCACCTTGTTGGTTTTTGTGCTTTGTAAATGGAGAATGACATTAACACCTTTGCTGCTTTTCATTTTTGCCTGGCTTTTCAGCCTTATAAAATCCCCACCCTGGATCTTAATCTTTTTCACTTGCTGGTGGAATGAGTGAAAAAGTGACTGAGGTGGATTCCTGTGTGGCCTGTGTTGTGTTTCCAGAGGGGGCTGGCTGCCGGCCGCTTGTGGAATGAGTTGAAGATAGGGATGGACCTCTCCCCTCTTGTTACACATCAGAGTCAGGCGCTGCCTGAGGAAGGGCAGCCCACTCCCTCTTTCATTTAATGGATCTGGATGGGCCCCTGGCATTGGTCTTTTTTCAAGTGCTCCAGGTGATTGTGATGTGGAGCCACTGGATTGGTTTTATTATTATTTTGGATTGGTTTTAAGCAGCTTAATTTGTGAGCTGGTTTGGTTTGGAGAGGAGGGCTCAAGAGATGTAGCTGCTTTGCCCTGGGCTGTGCCCCAGGCAACTGACAGGGCTGGTCCGCTGTGTGAACGCCTAGCCAACCCTCAGGTGGTGCTGCCCTGTGCCAGGTACTGTTGTAAGCACGCTGCTCATTGCATCCTTGAAGTATCCTTAGTGAGGCAGGCACGGTTACTATTTATTTTATAGGTAAAGAAATTATCTACAAAATGCTCTATAAGAAATTATAAAATGCTGCTTCTGGCAGTGACGAGCATGTAGTATGAAGGACACAACCTAACTTTTGGGTTTTCCTAGTTTTGCAGTATGAAAACCCATTGTAAGTATCAATATATGCCAAGCAAAACATGAGGGTGACAAACCACTGAAAACCATTGCATCGCGCACTTAAAATAAGTGAGCTGTAATATGGATTATATCTCACTAAAACTGTTAAAAACTTTCAGAAAGTGATGAGTGCCATGCAAAGATCTGAGTCTGGTGGGGGATAGGGGTGCTGCTTTGGATAGTGGGGAGTCAGAGGACACCTCTCTAAGGAGGTGACATTTGAGTAGGTAATTTCAGTGAAGTCAGTTGTCCAGCCTTGTGAACGTCAGAGGTCACTGAGGCAGAGGGCATACTAAATGCACAGCACTGAGGTAGGAAGTCACAGGAGTACTCCAGGAAGAGTAGCAGAATGGAGGCAGCCGGGCTAAGGGAAATGAGGTGACCTAGGTCAGATCATGTAGGGCCTTGTAAGGACTTCAGGACTTGGGTGTTTTTTGTTTTGTTTTGTTTCTCTTTATAAACTGAGGTAACAAATCCAAAATCTCAGTGGTTGAAATCAAAGTTCATTACCTGTCCTATAAAGGCTGTAGGGGGTCTCTCTTTAACATTAACATTCTCAAACTGTCTAAAACTCTTAGAGAAAAGAGGGCTTGTGTTTCTAGAAGGAAGGAGACCAGGCAAACCTAAACAATGGGTCTCAACTACAGTGCAACCTTGGCTTTAACACAGGTTTTTTGTTTTTTGTTTTTTTTCCTTTTTCCATATCACGGAGTAAAACTTATTTCAGGGGAGTGGGCTATATAGCCCTGGCTCGGAGAGCCCTGAGCGCTGCCTGCAGAGTTGCAGCCAGACGGCCTAGCTCTGCACTGCTGCATTAGCATGCTTGTTCAGCCCCCGGAGCATTAGGATGAATAATAATTTTGATAATACTCAATTTTGTCCAGTTTTGTTTCACTTTTTGGGCAATATATACTTGGCCCCTCTCCCCAAGAAGGTTTAGTTCATCATTTACTGGTTTAATTCATCAGTTCATTATCATCAAAAAGCATTTATTTAGTACATATCTGCACATAAGTGCAACATTAAAAGCTTGTTTACCTGTGGACATTGCTCAAATTGGCCTACTGAATAGTAAACTACACTTATGAATCTTTGGTGAATAAAAGAAGTGTACTTAAAATAGAAGTAACAATGGTGTTATGTTTTTCTTAAAAGAAAAAGTGGGTAGGTTGTTTTGTATTTCACCAGGTTTAGTGTCTTTATTTAGTATTACTCTTAAGTTTGTGTGCTTGGTTATTAACTAATTTGGGTGGGAAATGCTGCTGCTTTTTTTCCTTTAAGCAGTATGAAGATAGATGGACACTTGTTCTGATCAGAAATAAGCTAGAATGGAGGCTTTGCATTGGGAATAAGAAAATGTGATTTATTCCCAGCTTAACTACAGCTCGCCATCTGACTCTGCTGAGCGAGTAAAATGAGGAGGATTGGACAAAAAGACATGAAATGTTAAGCTCTCTTTCTTGTCTCCTGAATGCAGTCTTTTTCTTTACAGTACAATTGCATTTTATAGACAGGTTAGTTCTAAAGTCCATTTGTAAGGTGAAAATCACTTGCATTAAAAATACCACTGGAAATATTTTCGGAAGATGCTCGTAAGAGATGGTCTTGAATAAATCCAGCACAGCCAGTTCTTTTCTCCAGCATTGGAACACATCACTGGTGCTTCAGTTGAGCACAAGTTGCAGCAGCTGGCTTGCATTTAGGGACCATGTTTCATGAAAATGTATCTCTGTAAATACTAAACTCATAGAGTGTTGTGAGATAGATTGAATGAATATCAGATTCGTGTTGCCCATCTCCTGCTCATTAGTAGAAGGGAAGGCAGTTACTAGGACAACTGAATTTCTTTCTGCTGTCCGTCTTCTTTTTTTGCTAAGTGAATGAAGTTAAATTTGTGTGAGTTAAATGTGGATATTCTGCATTCCCATTACACTCAGGATTATTCCGTTGCATTTTTACTACCAGTGTCTAACTTAAGTCCCAGAGAGTTTCCCACTTCAGTCACTTCCCAGTAGCCTTCCTGAAAGTCCAGGCCACCCTTCATCCATGCCGTTTGCCTTAGAGTGACTTTTCTTTAAACAGACTCCTGGTTGAGCCACATCTGTGGTACCTGACCCAGAGCAGTGCTGCTCATACTTCTCCACCAAAGTTCAGCTGTGGCAGAGGTCTGATGAGGATCTTGAGAACTAAGCCCTGTTTGGTAGAATTTCCTTAAAGTTCTGTGCCATAATCATGTTTTTGTTTCTGTGTAAAATTGTTGTAGATGGATTATCATTGAGAAGAATAGATGCTGCTGGAATGTGCTGTTTGTTACATTTGCATCCCCTTTGGTCTCAGTTGGAAATACAAATCCTTAGGAAATTAAGTCTAAAGTGGTGAGCAGGAGTCACAGGTTCCTTGAGTTTCCTCTTTTACCATTGTGCTGCTCACATTCGAAGATAAATACGTGGATACGCTTGAAATGCCCTGGACGTAGAGAATTTAAGCTTTCATGCCTATGTATCTGCAGTCATTCTTTCGTTGAGTGTTTATTGAGCACCTAATATGCACCAGGTATTGTTCTAGGGCTAGAGCAGTGGACAAGATCAAGTTCTGGTCTTCATGAAGCTGATATTCTAATGGGAGAGGAAGATGGCAAACAAATATATGTATAAAAGAAAAGTAAAGCATGGCAAAAGGTGATAAAGAGTGAAGAAAAACTCCATTTGTTGGACTGGCAAGGTTCTGTAGACGGTCATGTGCAAATGGCAACCTGAGGAAATGTGAAGAATGTTCCCTGAGCCCATGACAAGGACTTTTCTTTTGCCTTGAACATCTTTTCCTTTATCTGTAATTTTTGGGTGAAGTTGGAATTAATTTTAACTTTTCCATATGTTGGCAAGTTGTCACTCTATGCACTGATAATAGTTGTCTCTTCCCTATTCATTTGAAATGCTGTTTTATCTTACACTAATTTTATATGTGTTTATACATATATCATATGCATATATGTTTATCAGTGCTTTTCCATAGGTTTGTCTTCCTGAACATGTTACCCTACTGCTGTAATTGCTGTACTTTTAAAATCAGGGAGGTGAATAAAAGCAATCTGGAATGGCAAACTACAACCCATAAGTGATATGTGGCCCACTTGGTAGTTTTTTAATAAAGTTCTGTGGGAACACAGCCTCGCTCTCATGTTTAGTGCTGGTGATCTGCAAAGCCTAAAATATTTACGATGTTGCCTTCTACACAGTTCACCTGCTTTATACTGTGTATATTGTGTGCATCTGATAGGCAAGTTCTTCCTCATTCTTTTTCAACAATTTCTTGGCAAGTCTAGCATATTTTTTCTTCCAGATGAACTTTGGAATCAATTTGCCAAGCTTGCCTGACTCCCTCACTTTTCCCCACCCCTTCTTTGGGGTAAGGATCTGGGAGGCAAGGAGGAATAGATATTTGATTGCATTTAATTTGTAGTTTAGTAAAGGAAGAAGTAATTGCTCTACAATACTGGGTCTTTCTAGTCCAGAAATATTATAACTGCATTTATGCCTTTTAGTAAACTTTTATTGTGTCTTCATTAGTATGTTACCTATTTGCTTCTTTCTGTGTGTGTTATTCTTTTGGCTGTTATTACAATTGAAATCATCCCCTAACTATATTTTACAAAGGATTATTTATTATCTAAAGGGAAGATTCAGCTTTTATGCACTTAAATTATTTCTGATCCCTTATTAGAAATAGGCTCTTGTTAGGTCTGCTAAATTTTAATTTGATTCTTTTGGTGTTGGTCATTTTCTGAACTTATCTATAATTGTTTTTCATTCATAATGTTTATGTCTCTCTCTTGTGAGACTCATTGCCTAGGGTAGTTTGGAGGAATGGATTTTGATCCACCTTGGGGGCATTTATTTTATTTTTTTAATATTATGTAGGCCACAGCAAATGGTAATTACCAAAAAACCAGCAAACATTCCCAGAAACCTTCATGCCCAGGCAATTTTTGTTGATAGTTTTAAGACTACCCAGAAGATACTATAGACAAGATATTATAGACAAGCTATTTATTAAGCAGGCTCTACCCTTTTGCAGAGCGATTTGTTGCTTTTAATACAGAATACAGGATTTGTATGTCACACAGGAAACTCAAACCTTGCCACCACTTTACTGTGGAGAGCCATTTGATCATGAAATAAAGTTGAGTTAACCTCACGTTATCCTTTGGAATTGAATAGGAGCAGAAGGAGATTTTTATGAATCAGTTAGTGCTTTCCTAAATACATTCTCTGTAAAGTATTTGATCTTTACCCTTAGCATCTTTTCCTTAAGGATGTGAAATCTATTTTAGATTTCAAGGTCTATTACTTGCCCTGAACACTGAACAGTTGAACCATAAACTCAGTATGTGCTAACCTTTGTGGATTTATCTTTTAGTGCTATTTTGGTCTTTCCCCTGAATTTGTGTCTCTTCTTTGGCTTCTTGGTGAAACTAAAGAAAAGGTGGTGATGTATATGGATGTGGACACTGTGATTTGTGAAATGAATCTTATTTTTCTCATTGTCTGTAAAGAGAAGCTTCATACACAGAACCTGTCCTTAAACACTCCAGTATGTTTTTCCTACTATGTTGAGATTATCTTTGACTCTCATTTATGAACATCAGATGGTGGTGTAAGAATATAGGAAGGCTGTAGAGCTGTATAAACCATGTGCCTCAATCACAGAGGGAGCTCCAACTTTTGGGTCTTTTATGTGGGGCTTGACTTGGACCCAGAGAAATAGAGACTATTTTAGATAGCTGTGTGGTGAGGAAAATGGTTTATGAGAATATAGTGATAATTGGTATCTTTTGTTAAGCCTTATTAGGATTGTTAGTGAATGTCTGGGCATTGTAATCTCATTTTATAGATGAGGACATTGGGAGGTTAAATAACTGGTAGATCTGAGATTCAAAACAGCTATTAGACCTCTAGAGAGAGGTTGTAAAGACCTCAATGTGTGTAAGAATATAGCAATTTTCATTTGTTTAGATTCTCTCATGTGAATTTTGACAGTTGAATTAACATCAGGGTGGTAAAAAAAAGCATAAGGGGATTCTGGAGACCTCATTTGCTTAATGATCTTTGGCAAGCCCCCTTCTCGTTCCTCCTGTGTGGCCTCAGTGAACAGAGAGGTTCTAGACTCTTTAAGTTTTCTTTTTTTAAAAAAAAAAAAAAAATATTTATTTATTTTTAAAGATTTATTTATTTATTTATACAAGCACTGGCTACAGTCAGAAGCACGGGAGGGTGAGAGAATTCACCAGAGCAAGAGCGGACAGCAGAGCAGGCAGACTGACGATGTACACTGCTGAGGGGAGCAGCGGGCGTCAGGAGAGGTCTGCGCGCCATGTGGGACCCTCGCCCAGTGGCTGGGGATCAAACTGGCTCTGCAGAGGCTGTGGGCAGCTTCGCAACCCAGCACTCAACCGCTGCGCCACCGGGTGGCCCCCCTTTTATTTTCTTAAAGGGAGTTTAATTTATATTTAAAGATGATAATAGAATATATCATTTGTCATCCTGTTTTCAATTTGAGAACAAAGCAGGTTTATAACTTGCTAGTGGAGGGGGTTGGGAAAAGGAGTTGGTGTATCTTTAAGCTCCCTAAAACCTCTTTCAGATCAGGCTGTTGCTTCTAGCTTTAGAGACCCAGATCATGTTTGAATGGAAACGTAAGTAAACAACCACACATACATTCACACACACCCCCCTTAAATTGCAGTTGTACAAAATAAGATGGACAATCAATATTCTGTGCCACATTATGTCATCATTTACCTTAAGTAAGGTATAAGACTAAACCATTCAGATACCAAAAAGTTAACACTTGTCTAAATTCAAGGCTTCATTCAGAGCCTGAGACCCTGCTCTCAGCCAAAAACTCTGATTCTTTAGATCATCTCTATGGTTGTCACTGCCGTGTCCCTACCTGGCTGCCGCTGGGTGCATGCAGGGTCTGCTTGCTCCTGTCAGTGGCGTTGTCTGTCAGTGACTCTGCTGCCTGCCGGCCCTCTGCCCTGCAGGCCAGCCCAGAACTGGATTCCTGGCACGATTTAGAAAAGAAAGTAAAGCTTTCTAAAAATTGGCAGGGATGTCAACTTGCTTTCCAGATTCAGAGTAGCAGCGCTGAGAGTCTGACCCCAACACAGGCAACTTCTCTTACAGAGCCTACTCTTCGGGTCTCTTATGCGTCTGGTCCATCCATGGCTCAAGTGAAATGTTCCAGTGGAGGGAAATTATTTTTCTTTTTGTCGGAATGGTGTTACTTGGGGAGTTACATTATCTTTTCAAGGTTCTTTCAGACTAACCTTTACTACCTTTCATGATAGTGAAAATAGGAACTAATGTAAAACCTGATGTTTTATGTTATGAAAATATTTCCACAAATGTTTATTCTTTTATGAAATTATACAGACTTTTAACTCATATTTACATAGCCTAATATGTATGCCTGCAAATTGAACTTTGTAAAACATTTGAAATTAGAGATTAAAGAACCTAACAAATTTACATAAAATTTTTTATTGTACAGAATTCTAACATGGAACAACTCAGTTTTGTGTGTATGATTTAGTGTGCATTTCTAAACTTATTAGAAATAAATTATACCGATACAGTCTTCGATTTGGACATGTTTCTTTACAAGTGTGGTTTCTGCTTGTGTGTTTCTGCTTCTGCGGCCCATGTTAATACTGCGGTGCAAGTAACTGTAGACTCCTGCAAGGGCCCTGGCCCCTCAGACTGGGAGCTTGCCAGGGCAGTTCTTTGATTTGTCTTGTTTGTTTAATGGGAGTGGGAGGGGCTTAGACTCTGTTTTCCCTCTTTCTTGTATAAGAGCCAATAAAATATATTGTGAGAAATGCCGAACCTTTGAGATGCTTTCCTATCATTTTCTTCCCAGGGGCTTGAGATCCTTAATAATAATTCTGGGGAAGAGAAAGGGAAAGAGAAAGTGAACACGTTTAATTTGAAAACTGTCTTTTTGTTTGATTTGTTAATTTGTTCACATTACTGTTTTTTTTAAGTTCAGATTCATTGCTGGTAGGTTTTTACAACTACTGAAGTATTTTTGTTTTGCCTTAGAATTCAAACGTTACCATTTGGTTGGAAATTTAACTTTATTATCAGACATCATTTCTAGGAGATAGATTAGTGGTTGCCTGTTGTGTTTTATTGAATAAGTATCAAATTGATGGAGATAGTATTCAGTTGTATCAAAACATTTATTTATTTTCGCTTTTGAGCTTTTTTTTTTTTTAGTCTTTTTGCAGTATGGGAAATAATTGATACTGAAGTTTCCCCCTTCTTCTTTTAAAGACTTTCAGCTGAACTCTCATCTCTCAACACTGGCAAATATTCATAAGATCTACCACACCCTTAATAAACTAGTAAGTCAATCCTTTAAAAACAATACTACCAACTGTTTGAAGTAGTTGTTTTGAGTGTATATTTGATAAAAATTTAGATGACAGATATTAAGATATCAGCTGTTTATAAAAATACTAAATTTTAAAACTTGCTGCATGATATGTGATTTTTTTAGTAATAATGAGCATATTTTTTTCAGAATTTAACAGAAGACGTTGGCCAAGACGATCACCAAACAGGTATCTATGATGCTAACACTACTTAATTTTAAATAAACTTCCTCATACAAAGTTTTGACAACTAGTTGAGCATGCTGTATGTTGCTGTAATACACTCCACTAATAGGTAGTTACTTGGCTGGAGCTGATTCTTCGGTTGTAGTGAAGGCAGCCATGTTACATCGTCTTCCCAGTAAGAAATCTCTTTTAGGGGTGCTGGGTGATGACAGCATGCTTTAATCCCTTTAAAGGGGCGAGGGATTCTCCGTTGTGTTTTTAAGATATTGTTTTGCTATTGAAGTATTTTAGTTTATATTAAAATTGTACTATTTAAGAATGCAGTTTGAAAGGTATTCCATAAATGCCCGTTGAATTGATATAAAAAATGATTTGGTAGTTAGCTAAGGGTGTGTGTGTGTTTCTTGTATAGGTCCTGAGGATTTATGAATGGAAAAATTGATTATTGTAAATGATTCTCTACCCTTGTGATTCTCAAAATTTAGCTAGCAATTATCACTTGGGGAGGCCCCGTTACAACAGAGTGGTAGGCTCTGCTCATGTTGTTTCTGATTCTGTAGACTTGGGGAGAGGCCCTAGAGTTTGCATTCCTGGCAGGTTCCCTGATGGTGCTGGTGCTCCTGGTTGGAAGACCACACTTTGAGAACCACTCTCTATAAACTGTTGATAGTCATAAGGTTCAGAAACTTACATTTGATCAATGGTCCTAAAACTTCCAGCAGAAGTTATTATATATTTTAATATTTTGAAAATATATTTTAAAAGTATTAAATTTATATATTATTAAATTTTATAAAATATATTAAATTTTTTTGAAATTTACCACAGTAATATGTGAATATATGCTTGTTGCAGAATTTTGAATAGCACAGAAGTAAATGGAGTAAAAAGTGACAGTCTTCCTTCATGTCTTCGAATTCACCCACTTTCCCCTCAGTATATACTATTCAATATTTGTTGTTCTAGACATCTTTATGCATGTTTTTATAGAAGGTTTTCCATTTAGCATCATTGAGATTATATTGTACATAGTATAGAGCATTTGTCTTTTCAAATAATGCTGTATATTGGAGGGTGTTGGGATTCGGAACTCTCCCCTCCCTTCCCTCCAAATTGATTCTGAATCATTTGAAAATTAGGCACAAAAAGGAACTAAAACAAATGTGCTGCAAGAATACACAGACTTGGGCCTCCCCAGTGGCGCAGCAGTTGAGCGCTGGGTTGCGAGGCTACCCGCAGCCTCTGCAGTGCCAGTTCGATCCCCGGCCACGTGAGGGTCCCACAAAAAAAAAAAATAAAAAAGAATACACAGACTTTACAGTATTTTACCTCAATTACCCTAACACCCATTCGTCACCATGACTAGATCAGGACAGGCCATCACACTCTTTTGACCCCCTTTTAGTCCTCTGACTTATGACACAAGTATCTGTTGACAGCCATATCTTAAAGAGTGTTGGGAAGGGGTAGGCTCCTTTCCTCAAGTCCTTCTTCCTGCATTCACCAGTTAGCTCAGACTTTCCTCCTTTCAAGGAAAGAAGTTAGAAAAGGGGGCTGAGACCATGCCTGGAATGTTCTAGAAGACCAGGCCATAGAGGGCCCCTTTCCTGACCTTTCTTGTCATTTAGTACAGATCAACTAAAAATAATTTTAAAAGTGTTATATGCACATTGTTTTAAAAGAAGTGTTGAAAATGTATAAAACAAAGTGAAGGCTTCTGTCCCATTTTAGTACCTCACCCTCCACATTTGTTCTCCAGAGAAACACATTCTTATATCTGTTTCCCAAATGATGATGATGACACATTTTCCCCCAAATCCAAGTATATATTTGTTTGTACATCTTATTTTGTCACTCAGATATCTTTTATAGTAGCACATTTATAAAACATCTGTTTTACCTTTTAATGTCTGTATAATTTTCTATTTCATGAATAGATGTACACTGATATACGTTTGATGTACATTTAAATATGTTTAACTTTTTTCTGCTGCCAATAATGCTGAAATGAAATTTCAGGTCAGCGCCAGTTTCAATAGTTAAGAAAAAGAGCACATTTCTCTCCTATACTGGAAAAATATGTTGGTGTACTTTGAAGATTTTTTTTAAACTTAAAGAGTTAGTGAAGTTTTGATATTTAAAACTGAATTTTATACTTGTGAAGTCTTTAGGTTGTCTTTCCCTTAGTGCAGGTAATAAGACCTTTAAGTTCTATGTATTGTGTATTATATAGTTAACTTTGAACTTTGGGTTTAAATGAGTATTGTTATATAGTAGTTTCACATCTTAATATTTAACCTGAATGTGTCAATTTAATAACTAAGCTGTAATTAAGGAAAATGAAAGTGGCCTCATATCCCCTCTTTCACCCTTGGGGACAGTGGTTATATCTGATGTTTAGTAAATGACATGTTGGTGTGTTGCTGATACCACAAGTCAGTCAGTGTAAATTAGCATCAGTAGCTTCTTTTTTTTTTAAGATTTATTTATTTTTTTAAGATTTATTTATTCATTCATGCATACAAGAACTGGGGTACAGGCCAGATGTGCGGGAGGGTTAGAGGATTTACCAGAGACAGAGTGGGGAACAGAACAGGCAGACTGATGAAATACAGTGCTGAGGGGAGCAGCGGGTGAGACAGGAGAGGTCTGCCATGCCATGTGGAATTCTCACCGGCCAGCCAGGATCGAACCCACGCTGTAGAGGCACTCCGGACAGCTTTACCGTGTGGTGCTCAACCGCCTGAGCCATCAGGGGAGGCCCACCATCAGTAACTTCTTGACAGTAGTCCATTTCATTTAACACTTCCCATCGGTTATAGCATCACTTGTGTGATTATCATATCTGACAGAGTATACTATAAAAATTAAATGACATAAAATCTATGTTTGCAGATATGAGAAAATCACCGTGGTGCTCTTTTGAATCTCTGGACCCACTGTACTTTGAGCATTATCTATAAAAAACTGTATATGGAATAACCAGACCTAAGGATAAAAGGGGCTCATGTCTTCCAGCTTTGATGCTTCCAATCTTCCAGTGAGTGAGTGAGAGAGAGGGAACACTAAATGTAGAGAAATAAGCGCAAAATATAGGGAGTGAATTTTAAGAAACTCAACAAAGAGCACCAGAAAAATGAATAAGGAAGACACTGATATCAGAAGTCAATATTAGGGAAAAGGGAAGATAAATTTTGTCTTAAACAGTAGGATAAAAATTGGGCATTTGCTTGCTTGTTTCACTCAAGCAAGCAAATAGGTCAGGGATCTGTTCAGGAAAATGAAATTAAACATTAGGCACTCATAAGAAGTCTTAAAATGCAATCTGTTTATTGACTTGAAATCATTTGCACAATGAAAAGTGAGGTGGAATAGCTATATGAAAGTATTGAAGTAGCAGAATGAATCATGTAAAATCTTACTAAGTGAAACAAGGCAATGATACAGCAAATTTACTAAAATGAGAAATTAGATGGTGAGATTTTTTTATGGGAATATGTGTTTGTACTAAGTTTGGAAAAGTCAGAAAACTTCTAATTTTATTGACTTCTTGTTGGGGTTGGGACTGGAAATTGGGTACACAATTTAACATCTTATAGAAATGAATTCTGATCAGGATTTTTTTTTAACTTGAGGCCCACAAGTAGAAAGATTTATTATTATTTTTTTTAAAAAAGGAGGCAGTGGAGTATCTACTTAAATACCATTTATTAAGAATGACATGCTCAGTTAAATTGTCATCCAAACAGCAAGCTGGGTAAACATTAAAGGGCCTTTGGTCTAATCTAGATGAACTCAAGTTGCTCCTTAAAATTTATATTCTAGGACTAAATAATAGGATGTGTTGGAAAATGTTGGCAGTATTTCTAATTATTTAATGAGAGAAGAATGGCTATATTCACTGACTGATTTATCTGAAAGTATAGTCGGTTAATAGAATGTTTAATTTGTTCTCTTTAAACACTGAACCCAAAAGAAGTGAATCTGAACTCGAATCATAACCCTTTGTAAAAAAAAAAAAAAAAGAAAAGTTATGTTGCTTGCCTAAGGATCACATAAAAAAGAATCAAAGACTGGGGGCCTCTCTGGTGGTGCAAGGGGTTAATCACTGCACTATGAAGCAATTCGCAGTCTCTGGCAGCCAGTTCGATCCCAGCTGGCTAGGGAGCTACCCACATGGCTCAGTAGACCTCTCCTGACTCGCCCACTGTGTCCCCTCAGCAGTGTATTTCAGTAGATCTGCCTGTTCTGTTCCCCACTCTGTCTCTGGTGAATCCTCTCACCCTCCACAACTCTGGCCTGTACCCCATCTCTTGTATGCATGAATAAATAAATCTTAAAAAAAAAAAAGTTTGAAAAAAAAAGAATCAAAGACTTCAAATGATAGGAGAGTTGATTGCAGACTTGCTGTCCATCTAAATGTTGAAGTATTTAGACTGAACACCAGAATATCAATCAAGATAATATTATGGAGTGTGAATTATAGTTTGGGAATACTTGCTGAGATTCTTCTCTTCTGCTTCTTCCTTCTTTATATTATGAAAAATTGTGACTTTCATATATAGCTAGTAAATATTTCTTTTTTTTTAAAAAGATTTATTTTATTTATTTATGCATACAAGAACTGAGGTTTATGCCAGAGGTGGGGGCGGGGGTGGGGGGTTGTGTGAGAAGCTGCCAATAGCTTCATAGTGCTGAGACTTAACCTCTTGCATCACCAGGGAGGCCCTCTGCTAAATATTTCTTTTTTTTTCTTTTTTTCTTTTTTTTTTTAAAGATTTATTTATTTATTTATGCAAGCACTAGTTACAGTCAGAAGCGCGGGACGGTGAGAATTCACCAGAGCCAGAGCGGGGAACAGAACAGGCAGACCGACGAAATACACTGCTGAGGGGAGCAGCCGACGTCTGGGGATCGAACCAGCGCTGCAGAGGCTGTGGGCAGCTTCACAGCCCAGTGCTCAACCGCTGCATCACCAGGGGAGGCCCTCTGGTAAACATTTCTAATGGGATTTAAAATGGATTCTTAAAATCATTTTTAAGATTTTGCTTGGGGGCCTCCTTGGTGGCACAAAAGGTTAAGTCTCAGCACTATGAAGCTATCAGCAGCCACTGCCACAAGCAAGCTTCAAAGGAGCTAACTTACCCAGGGAGCTAACTTCTCCACTGCTCCCCTCAGCAGTGTATTTCAATAGATCTGCCAGTTCTGCTCCCCACTCTGTCTCTGATGAATCCTCTCACCGCACCCCTCTCACCTTTGTCCTACACCCCAGTTTTGTATGCATAAGTAAATAAAATAAATCTTTTAAAAAAAAAAGATTTTTCTTGGGTACTTGGCAAAGAATAAAACATGCATTGCCAATCATGTTAAATGACCTTTTGGGTTTCTTGAAGTTTGTTAAGAAGTTGCTTTTATATGTTAAGTACTTATTGATCTAGGATCTTTCAGATGCTCAATTTTATTGGCCATTTTTAAAAATCTAATCGAGGCAGTAATAATACCTTTTAGATTTGTGAATATAAGGTAACTTTAAAAGTGCTTTGCAACTATTAAGTTTATTAAAATACCAGTTTTAGTAGGTTTCTTTTGCCTCTACCTATAGTATTAGATTGTACTCATAGATTTTTTTTTTTTTTTTTTTTTTATAGAGGCATGTTTTATTTATTTATTTGTTTGTTCGTTTGTTTCGTTTATACATGCACTGGGTACAGTCAGAAGCGCGGGAGGGTGAGAGAATTCACCAGAGCCAGAGCCGGGAGCAGAGCAGGCAGAAGGACCGAAGTACACTGCTGAAGGGAGCAGCGGGCCGCAGGAGAGGTCTGCGCGCCATGTGGGACCCTCCTCTGGTGGCCGGAGCAGCCGGGGATCGAACCGGCGCTGCAGAGGCTGCGGGCAGCTTCGCAACCCAGCGCTCAACCGCTGCGCCACCGGGGAGGCCCCATAGATATTTTTAAAACATTCATATAGTTTATTCTTTGAAGCAGATAAACATTGCATAGCTTCCTTATGTTATTTGCTTGCAAATTTTTTATTAGTTTAAAGGTAGTTCAGCTTAATTGAAGATTAAGTGATAAAAATGTTGAGCTAGTAAAGTCTAAATTAAGACTATAACTATACGTTTGTAAAACATTCTTTTATGTTTAAGAATTTTTATTATAAAAAAATCACAGAGTTGCTTTAAGAAGTAAACATTCTTGAATATTTGTATTTTAAAAAAATCCTACCTACCAGAAAACTTAAAGTCTGGTTTCACGGACAGATGGAAAAAAAAATCTGAAATGATTAGGTGTATATTTTTTTTAAGCAGAATTTTATTTATGCATGTTTTAGGAACATATTTATTCAACAAAAACTGAGAGTCTACTGCTGCAGTCTCAGTAACGCGTATATCTTACTACTGTACTGAGATATTGTGTTAGCTGCTGTATATACACAGGTGAACCAGACAGGGCCCTTCCAAATGAACCCCTTTGTAAGTGTCCTTAAAACTGAGTTGCTGCTCTTGCTCAGGTAGGATCCCTGAGGTGGAAGGGAGCAGGTTCAGGCCAAAAAGTCTGGAATTGAGTGACCTCTGTGTATTTTGTTGATTTAGTTCATGTTAGTAAATTTTATTTTAAGTAAGCTTGTTATCCTCGACATTAAAAAAATTGCTTTTTATGTAGCCTGGGACTCTTCATTGTCATGGGTTCTAAGGTTCTTCCTGCAGAGCTGTGCAGTGTAGTCCTTTGTAACTTTGCTGGGGTATTAGTTTGCTTCAGCCTTCCTGAGGGGTGGGGATGAGAGGACCAGATACCAGTGAGTGCCGGAACTGCAGTGGGCATCAGGGAGTTGAACAGACATCATTCCTCTGTGAAAGATGGCCCCATACAGTTGATCGTGACTTCATGCACTGCTTTCCAGGGCTCCGTTGCTCTTTCTGTTTTGCTTTTCTTCATTTGAAAAATGGGATGCTGACAATGCCTACCTCTGAGCGTTGTTGTGAGGCGTGATGAGTGCCAATATTCCTCCATTGTGACTTGCAGACAGTGTTTCTTTATATTCCCAGTGTCCAGCTGCCCACAGCACTTGGCACAAAGCACTGATTGAATGGATTTTTTTCCCTCAAAAAATCCTGATAGGTAGATATCACAGTTCTCATTTTTCAGTTGATAACCAGAATAGGGTATTGACCAAGCCACAATAGTTAAATGAAAAGCTGGAGTACATTTATTGAATGAAGATCACTCAAACCCTGGTGCTGTGTGCTCTCTCTTGTCCCGAAAGCCCACTGAAAGGTCCAGGCCTTCTGTCATGGGGCCAGCAGGAGGAGGAGAGATGTGGGGTCCAGAATGTAGCATTTAACACTTCTGAGACCTTGCGAAGTCACCCAAATGCCTAAGACCTAGTTTTCCCCACCTATTAGGTAGAGATAATTATCTCTGCCCTGCCTGTCATTCTGGGTTATTGTGGGAACCAAATGACATACTTGATCTACTAGCACCCATGCCAAGATGTAGAGTATCTTAATTATCTTTTAATTGTCCTGTAATTTATAATGATTTGAGACAGCTTAAGTGAGACTGGGTTTGAATCCCAATTTTTCCACTTACCTAACCTCTCACCGCCTCCATTTTTCATCTGCATAGGCAATAATGATGGTTCTTTTTTCATAAGCTTGTTATGAGGTTAAATAAGTGAATACATGCCAAGTGTTAGAACAGGGCCTGTCACACTAAGGTCTCACTGAGTGCTCAGTTATTATTGCTTGTTATTGCATTTTGATATCTTACCATGGCAGTGCTTTTGAAAACCACATTGAGGGTTGAACGAATCTACTTCAGATAGCAGAAACAAACTAAGAAAATTATTATGGTCAACATCATGTCAGACTTCTGCCCTCAAATCGAAATCCTTTTTTTTTTTTTAACCAGATGTACCTTGAAATTTAAGAGGGTTGGGACTGATATGCTTGTATGTATTTTATTTTATTTTTATGTTTTTAAAGATTGATTTATTTATGCGTACAAGAACTGGGTTACAGGGCCTGCCTGGTGGCTCAGCAGTTGAGCGCTGGGCTGCGAGGCTGCCTGCAGCCTCTGTAGCGCTGGTTCATTCCCTGGCCACCGGCGAGGGTCCCACAAAAAAAAAAAAAGAACTGGGTTACAGGCCAGAGGTGTGTGTGTGGGGTGAGAGGATTCACCAGAGACAGAGTGGGGAACAGAATAGGCAGATTGACTGAAACACCCTGTTGAGGGGAGCGGCAGGTGAGACAGGAGAGGTCTACTGTGCCATATGGGCAGCTCCCTGGTTCGCAGATTGAACTTTTGCAGCAGAGGCTGCGGGCAGCCTCATATGTTGTGTCTTAACCCCTTGTGCCACCATAGAGGCCCTGTATGTATTGTAGACTTGAGTTGGATCTTGCTTAATGAAGTCATAAATGAGATGCAGTACAATTCCTTTTGAAGGAGCATTGACATGTAAGAAAAGCTGAAAGATAATTTAGGTAATTTATAGCAGTATTTTTGGAGAGTAAATTTAAGTTGTGATAACTTCTATATCTGGTGTGGCTTGGGAGGGAAATATTAGCGTATTTGTGCCATTGTAATATTTATTTTTTGACTGTAACATTTGCTCAAGGAACTAAAAGCTGTCTCTTTACTGCATAGTATTTACAGATAACACTAACTCCTTTATGCTACAAGTCATGAAAGTTTATGTCTGAGAGGTGACGTCCTAATTATGAAGTGTTATAATACCTTAATTCTGGGCCCCTGGCATGCTCTTTCTATAGGAAGTCTGCGATCCTGCAGTTCTTCGGACTGCTTTAGTAAAGTGATGCCACCAAGGAAAAAGAGAAGACCTGCCTCTGGGGACGATTTATCCGCCAAGAAGAGTAGGCATGACAGGTATGTCACAGAGACACTAGGTCAGAACTGATGACATCCATGTTAAAGACACACCATCCTCCCTAGCCCAGTGTGGGTCTTCCAAGTGTACAAATGCCAACTGGAATATTGCTTTGTTTCTGCCAGGTGACCTTCCAATGTATAATTATTTCGTGATTTTACTTTCGATGTAGGTTTATTTAAAAAAAAATTAGAGTTCTTCGAAATTAAACCTTCATCTTAGTACACTTATCTGCCAGAACTGGTATAGACTTCCTTTCAAGGGCTTGTTATCTGTGCCTGCTGGGAACTGCAGATTGTTGTGTATCTATTCTGTGAGAGGGTCTTGCTCACTAAATACTGCCACAGAAGTCTTGTAATTGCCTTTGCAAAGGACTAAAGGATCTGAGTCCTTGGCTGCAGAGAGCTCCTGTCCTGAATATGCTAAACTTGCCTGGGACATTAGCTGAGCTGAGATTCTTTCTCAGAAGAGTCACAGTTTGTTAGAAACTGTGAAAATCAAGACTGTTTAACCCCCTTTTTTTCAGACAAGTGAACTGTTAATTTTGGCAACTCCAAAGATCTGTTATACTTGTTTATTTTAGACATCTTTACTGTTTCACCCTGATTTTAATGTCATTTTTTCCTCTCTACCTTAAAGAAAAAAAACATTGAACAAACATTGTAGTTTTAATCTTTTCTGCCTTTTTCCATCTTCCTGAAGACAGAAGCTCTGTAGGTCACTTCACTGATGGGGCTGAACTTCCACATCTATAAATCAAAGAGATTAGATTTTTCTGTTCTTTCTTACTGAAATACTTCATTTTTCTACAACTTACAAGGATAGAGAGATGGACTATAAAATAATGTCTTACTATATCTTAGATGAGCAGAAAATATCTGAAAGAAGATAGCAGCGGTTTAGAAGATAACCACCAGCAATTTAGACCAGTAATTTTTTAGCTTTCATGTTACTGGACAATCTTCTGGTGATTAGATGTTTTTATCAGTGAATTATTAAGATCTAATAATCATTTGGCATTTTGTGACCATCTGTAGCACTTTGTATTTTTCACCACAGTCTGATACTAATTTAGTATGGAAAAGCTAATTTAAAAACTGGTGAGCAGGGTTGCAGAAAAATGTACCCTTATTGATAGCACTTCAGGGGTCATCCAAGGAAATTAGGTATCCTTCAGCATTATGAGTTTCATCATTGGTTTTTTTTTTTCCCTTTTAACTTTAGTTACATACCATAATTTGTACAATTTCAGTGTACAATTCAGTGATTTTGACTAAACTGTCAGAGTTGTGCAGCCATGGTTAAACCAGTTTTAGAGGATTCGTATCACCCCAATCCATAATGCCTATTTGCAGTCACCTTCTGTTTCCATCCCCAGCCCCAGGGCAACCATGAAGCCATTTCTATCTCTAGAGATTTGCCTTTTCTGGACAGTACATATAAATGGCCCTATTGTGTCTTGCTCCTTTTAGTTATGATTTTGAGGTTTATCCATATGGTAGCATGTATTAACATTTTATTTCTTCTGTTTGCTGAGTGGCATTCATTATTCCTCTTTATGTAGGTTTTTTTGTAAGTAGGTAAAACCTTACTCTCTTATGTAGGTCTTCAGATTGTTGATCAGTTACAGACTTTGAGCTGAGCTAGGAATGTCTGAGTCCAGAGTTGGAGCATTCTTGTTTGAATGCTTGGGCAGTATCCACCTTTCTTCTTAGGTAGTATGAATTGACTACCTTTTATAGAATAAATACAAAATTGGTGGTTTATAGTTTCAGTAATTTAACACCTTATAACCATTTTATTTATTTATTCATTTTTGTATGAGAACCCAGAGTCTTTAATCAGAGATTATATACAGATATTCTTGTGAAATCTAGGTCATGAGTAAACACTCATTAAAAAGGAATTACATATGTTTTTTTATATTTTTAATGTAAATAACAGTCATTTATACATGTTTATTTAATGACAGCTTATATATGACTAAGGGGTAAACTGAAATAAACTTTGTATCAGTGTCACTGTTTTAAACAAACTGCTTCCTCTCTCCTTCCCAAGTAGGGAACATCTTGGTCCTCAAACCTGGGTTATCATGAAATAAGGAATTCTTGTGGAAGCTCCCAGGGTTGCAGGAGGGGGTTGCTGTGTTTCCTGTTAGTTCTCTTGCTTTTACTGGGTGTTCCCACTAAGTTGTAGGGTTTCTCTATACTGCGATCTCCTGAGGTCTTTAAGGTTGCACTCATCAGGAAACCATCCAAGGAATTTTCTCTTGTCACCCTTACTCCTGGAGACTGGTACATGATTTGATGGTTCTTTTTGTTTAATGTTTTCTTAAGGTGACTGATACTGACATGTCCTTCCTTAGACTGCTCTTTGCCCAGCCTGACTGGTAAGACACAGAAGTCAGGAGAACTTAATGCAGAGGCATGAGGAAGCTCTAGGGTCATTGATTGAGGAAAATACTTTAAACATTTCTTGCTGTCATTCTGCAGTTAGTTCTGGGTACTGAAGTAGAAGAGAGTCTATCAATACCTTTTTATTCCATTCTTATCACTGTTTGCTAATCAGAGAAAAAGCTGTATTAAATGCTTACCATTTAATTCTACAGTGGGTATGAACATGCTTAAAACTGTAGTTTTAAAAGCTGAAGCTTCCCACTGCAGGAAGTAAAATATTTAAGATATACTTGAGATAGTGATTGAATAGATGTCTGGTTTGGGTAAAAGAAAAAAAAAAAATCTCTTTAAAAAAACTCAGCTTCTTTAAGTAATTTAAAACTGCTTTTTCAATTTCTAGTATGTATAGAAAATATGATTCAACTAGAATAAAGACTGAAGAGGAAGCCTTTTCAAGTAAGAGGTGCTTAGAATGGTTCTATGAATATGCAGGTAGGTAATCATTTATATCATCTAACACTGACCCCCATGAAAGCAAAGAATACCTTAGAGGGAATTAAAGAATAAAAAATAGGTACTTTTCAAATTTGCTGCAGTGTGTTTGTGTGTGTGTGTGTGTGTGTGTGTGTGTGTGTCCGTGTCCCTGTCCCTGTCCCTCTGTGTTTGAGGGAGGGAACATAGTTGAAACAAATCACCCAGTGTCCTATTTATAGCCGGCAGCTAAGCCAAAGAATTCAGAACACTACAAGGGAACTGAAAAGATGAAATGTACTTGGGAGGAATACTTTGGATTGCTTGGAAACCTATTTAGAATGTTGGTAACGGGTGATTATTTGGTTTACGCATCAAAGTTAAAATAAGCCTTGCTGCTTTAAACCTTTATGTGGTGCAACAGAATTTCCTATATTAAGTGTCTTTTTTTGAAAGATCATTTGGCAGAAAATGTTTGTCTTGTTATTTAAAATGTCTTATATTCAGTCCCATTTTTGCAAGCATTATAATTGGTTGGTTAATGTAATACTGAAATCTAAGGTTTGTTATTGTGACTGCATATGCTGTAAAGAAGAGAAAAGCAATTTTTCAGACAACTTTGAGCTGAGGGCTTTTGAACCTTTCCTCTTCACTTCATTTCCGGCCGCCTTTTACCTATCATATTGACTGTTGCAACAACTTTAAAATGAGTTTTCCTGTTAGTAGCCACTGCTCCCAACCAGATTCCCTGTGTCTTCTGTTATTAAAAAACAACAACAACAACAAAATGATCTACAGGATTAAATGATCTACAGGATTCCCTAACAATCCACTCCACCTTCAGCTGATAATTAAAATCCCCTGCTACCTAACTCACTCACTGTTATGCCTTTGGAGTGTTTTTCTTCACTTTTCCATATGAAAAGCTGTCTTACATCTTTTAATCCCCTTAATTAGTGTAATAGCCTCTATGTACTCCCACAGGACAGTTTTCATAACTAGTATTGATATCCATTTATTGGCTATCAAAATGAGGATTCCTCTTGTGCCTTGATCTTATCATTTTCCCCCTCCCATTTCTTCCCCTCCCCTCTCTCTGATGAAAGAAACCCTTGCATTTTTGGCTCCAGAGATTTTTCCAGGGGCCTGGCAGGTAAGCCAGGCCACACCAGTCAGATAAAGTTTCCTGGGATTTTCAGATCGAGGCTGGTGGTGAACTTGGAAGGATGTGATCCTGACTGCTATAGTTCTGGGACTTCTGTTAGTTACCCTAGTATCTTTCTAGTTAATTTCCTATGGTCACATGAACTAAATTGAGCTGAATTTTCTTTGTAGGGCTTAGCACTAGAGCAAACACTTATATAGTCTTAGAATTTATCTGTTTTCATATTCATGTCATTAGAACATGCATCTCTTAGAGATATTTTGTATTCCCAGTAAAAGTAATTGGTAATTTCCAGGTGCTGAATGAATGGCGATTTTCTCATTTTTGTATCACTCAATTATGAAGATCTTTGGCTTTCTTATTTTGGTTCACCTGTATTGTTATGAAAATGTTCTTTAAAATGGAAATTTTAAACAGGAGAGGTATGCTTAGTCCCACCATCATAACACAGCTCTGTTGATTTGTGTGTATGTTTTCCTTAACAGGCAACCATAGATTTTTCCATAGTATAAGCCACAGTTCTGTTTGCTTTAAAAAGAGAGCAGGCTACAATTTTCTTTCTTTGCTTTTCTCTGGTTGTGGAGGTGACGTGGGATAAAGATTAAGTCACATTCTTTTGGTTCCTCAAGATTGCTGCTGGTGCTTCCTTATAGTTCATTTCTGTAGGAAGTTTTTGTGGGTGTAGCTCTATTTTTTTATACCCTTCCTCCTCCCCCCCTTTTTTTCCTTCCTTTTTTGAATCTTATCAGTAAGGAAAAAGGGTTGACTTGGGAATAATTAAAAGTCCCAACTGACGCTTGCTGTCTCCTTCAGTGTCCCAACCACACCAATAGAAACTGTAGGTCAGTATTATTCAAGAAAAAAACCTGTGGTAAGAAGGTGCAGGGTGAACGTCAGGTTGGTCTAGAGGATGAGTCTGGGACAGGTTGTGAGGCAGCAGGCCCCTAGATGCTAGAACGAGGGGGCCTTTTCATTTTCCTAAGGAAAGAGCCAGTTGGCTTGGGTTGAAGATAAATGCTATCTCCCTGCACCAATTTTGAGGGGGAGTAGAAGGGCTGTAGGGGCCTGGGTGGACCTGGACATGTTTAGGGGCACTGTTCACCCCCCACTCTGCTTTGCATGACTCCTGTAGCCTGAACTCCCCTCCTCTTGCTTCTCTCTGGCCAGTTGACCCCGTTCTTCATCCACTCCATGACGCTGCTCTCACCTTTTAAATCCCTGTCAACTCAAATTTCTGATTCTTAGAAATTTAATAAGTAAAACCTTTTCCACTAGGGATGCTTCCTTTCTTTGTTGTTATTACTGGTTTACTCCTTTTTTTACTTTAATACTTTAGTTCCTTAGATAATTTGAGACTTTAGGAAGGATTGTTGGGGTCATCGTTGCCGGGAGCATGGTGTTTATGCCTCCACTTGAAACTGGAATCCTTGTCTTTTCACTAGAATGAAAATAATCAGTTTTGCATAAATATTTTATCAAAATAGTTTCTGCTTTCTAAGCCCTATGCCTAACAATAAGGAGTTAAACCACATATACAGGTGCCAGCATTGACTTCAGAGTTACACTAAAGCTCACCTATTTAGGTCAAAACTGCTTTACAAGTCCGGACTGTAGGCCCTTAGTCTCTACTTTGGATTCAGTTCTGTAGCAGAATTGTTTTTTCCATTTATCAGAATGAGATCAGGGACCAGGAGCCAGGTGCTCAGTGACCAGGTGGTCTGTCAGTGATGCTAAAAACTGCCAAAGAAGACAGCGTGGCCATGTTTACCTCAGTGGTGTAGTGTGGTGTAATTACTGAAACTTTACCAGGCGGGTCTTGAGCCTTCACGAAAGATCAAATATGTTTAATTAGGAGCCTCTGCTTATGATGATAGGGGAAGTAGGCAGACCACTTTTCTGTAGGTTGTTGTCAGATCTGACTTCCAGATGTACCTCCAACACCTTGTCACCATCACATTTCAGAGCTGATATTTTAGGTATAATTTAAAAAAAATTATCTTCCTTGAACCCTCCTTTTATCCTGCTTTGTGTTGGCCTTAAGATAATAATTTTTCTTTAATCTCTCAGCCTAGATACTTTACAGTAGTGGAATGATGGAAAGAGCTATGAACATATACATAGAGACATGCACATGCCCAATATATTGTGGAGCAATATAAAATGTATCAATTAACAAGAATAAAGTAATTGTATAGGCTCTTCCATAGGAAGATTATCTTACACATTCAGTGAAAAAAGTAAGGTGTAGAATTTATAGGGATAGCATGAGCCCATGTGTATGGATAAAGAAATTTAAAACTGTGTTTCACTGTGTCTGCTTTCTGAACTATATGCCCAACAATAAGGAGTTAAACTACATATACAGGTACCAGCATTGACTTCAGAGTTACACTAAAGCTTACCTATTTAGGTAAAAAAAGCTCTACAAGTTCGGACTGTAGGCCCTTAGTCTCTATTTTGGATTCTGTTCTGTAGCAGAATTGTTTTTTCCATTAATAAAATTTGGGTCAGGTTTATGTATTAATACAGAAAAAATAGCAAGCTAAAATTTAAATACACTGAGTTTTCTTCTAATAATCAAGATAACTAGGAATACATAGAATAAGATATAAAATGAAGGAAAAAAGAAAACTTAAAAAGGTAAAATTAAACATATGAAACAAAACCTTTTGCAACAAAATAGTACATTTATGATTAGAAAGAAAATAACAGCATGTAGAAAAGGTATTTGCTCTGCCTTGTTTTATGTGGAAGGTCCCTAGTTGCTACTTTAGGGGTGTCCAAGGATTTGAAGAAGTGAACTAACATAAAACTTGCCAGTAAATACTATAGGTGATTTTAATATTCATCCTTTGTTGAAAACAATCATCTTAGACCTTTATTGTGGTCTAGTTATTACTTTGTATTAAAGTTAATCTATGCTTTTTCTCCCTTCCTGAAGGGCAGACAGCATGTTTTATTCATCTTTAGTAAGTAGCACACTGCTTAGTTCCAGGATGTGTCCAGCAGATGTTATCTGAAACTGAGGCATGTTACGATGGTAAATTCTGCTGGATTTGATGAATTGTTAGATCTAGAAGCTGTGGAAAGATTGTCAAGTGATTCCTAGATTCTGGTGTTCATTCATATATTTATTAAAGTTTATTGAGCAAGTATTCCATGTCAGGTGTTTGTAGAGGTTATAAGAACACAAATAGCTCTTATTTGAGGAACATGAAGGGAAAGACAGATGGGCTGGGTTTTAATATAGCTGTGCTCAGTGGGTGACGCATTCCTAGCATGGTTTGGGTCATAGGGGACTGTCTGGCCCAGCCTCTCAGGTAGGGCTGGAGAGATTAGGAGGACTGTCTGTCTGGTTTCAGTGTTAAAGACTGAACAAGTTAGCCAGGTAAGATGGGGCAAGGGAGAGGTAGAGGGACTGAGGCCACAAAGAGTAATGTGATGTTGGGTATGTGTCAGGGTGCGGGTGCAGAGTAAACCACAGGTAATAAGTGTGTCTAGATCTTAGTTTCATTCATTTGGTAATATTTATTGATTTATTTCTTTCCAAGAAATATGATTTAAAGGTGGAAATATAGGAGGCTGAAGAGGAAGAGGGGCACTCAGGCACACTAGATCATAGAGAATCTTTTTAATATCTCAAGACTTTGGACTTGAGACAGTAAGAAACCACTGAAAAATTTTAAGCATGTGGGGTTTGTGTTTGAGATAATTTAGGTCATTGAGTGGCAGCATGGGTGAGAGAGGTGATGAAGGACTGATTTGGGAATGTATGAGAGATGATAAAGTCTGAACAAGCCAGTGCAGGTTTGGTGTAGTTAAGAAATATTAGGAAGTATAATTGGCAGAACACTTGATGGTTGATTGGATGTGGAAAGTGTCAGAAGAAGGAAGGAATACAGGATGACTCTCAGATTTCTATTTCCGGTGGTACCGCCAGCTGACACAGAATTCAGGAAGATGAAGGGACTTTACATGGAGAGAAAATAGGCTCAATGAGGTGGTGGTTGATAATGTGGAATGCTGGAGGAGTAGGTATGGAGCAGAAGATAATTTAAATTGTGGCAGTTAAACAGGTGGTTGGGGTAGTCAGATGGTGATGTGGTAGACAGTACAAAAGTAAGGGGGAATGTGTGGGCCAGAATGAGATTGGAATAGTGCCTAGAACTGTTGTTGTTGTTGTTTTTTAAAAGATTTATTATAGCATACAAGAACCGGGATACAGGCCAGAGGTGTGGGGGGTGAAAGGATTCACCTGAGACGGGGCGGGGGGGGAGGACAGAACAGGCAGATTGAAATACACTGCTGAGGGGAGCTGTGGGAGAGTCAGGAGAGGTCTGCTGCGCCATGCGGGTAGCTCCATGGCCGAGGATCAAACTTGTGCTGCAGCGGCTGCAGACAGCTGCATAGGTTGCCGTCTTAATCCCTTGCGCCAGCAGGGAGGCCCCTAGAACTGTGTTTTTGTTTGACATTCCTTACGGAGAGTGCATAGAATGGATTTAGAAGAGGTTTAAGGATGGAACTTTGTACATCAAATTCAACAAGTTGCGAGAAGCAGAGGAACTCATAAAGAAGCCAGAAGAGTTGAGGTTAGGAGGAAAACCAGATCTAGAAGCTGTGGGTGGAGAAATTTTGCCAAGGAACAATTGCTTATTTTCAGAAAGCACAGAGAGGTCAAATAAAATAATGATTGACTATGTCTGTTAGATTTGGCAATTAGGGGCTTATAAATGACCTTGACAAGAAGAACCTCCATGAAGAGATAGAAACAAGACACCAAATTGTAGTAGTTGAAGAATGAATGAGAAATAACATAGAGATGGAACCTGTGGACAGTTCTTTCAGGAAGGAGAGCTAAAGTTCAAGTGGGAAGAGTCTTTATTGCCTTATGAAGAATAAAAAGACTACTTAATTTTTTTCTGTGTAAAATAAACAATTATGCAATTTCCTATTTAATTTTATAAAGGCTATTTTGTCATTTTTTCTACATTTCCAAAAATTAGATTTATATATTAAAGTTATACCAAAATAGGAAAAGATTTTTAAGCTAAAAGAGCAGGAATTGAACTCAGGCAGCCTTATCTTTAGACATAAAATATATGTACAGTGTCCATAGGTTGAGGGACATGGTGATAAATTGACTTAAATGATAGTACAAGAAAGATTTCCCTTTGATCCATTTGAAATTCCAGAATATTTTTCAATTTAAACCAGCTGATTTCTTTCTTCATAAGGAGTTATGGCCTTTAAGGGTTACTTGATTTTAGTTTACTTTTAATAATAAATATTTTGACATTATATTACTACTGCAGTAGTAATACTATGCATGGTTAGATTTAATTTATATAAGATTGCATTTCATCACAGGTACTGATGATGTTGTAGGTCCTGAAGGCATGGAGAAGTTTTGTGAAGACATTGGTGTTGAACCAGAAAATGTAAGTCTAACTTACTAAGTTGAGCGAGCGAATCAGTTGATTAATTTTCTTAAATTTTTTGTCCCTTGACAAATAAAACATAATAAAGAACTAATGGTGGGCCTCCCCGGTGGCGCAGCGGTTGAGCGCTGGGTTGCGAAGCTGCCCGCGGCCTCTGCGGTGCCGGTTCGATCCCCGGCTGCTCCCCGGCCACCGGAGGAGGGTCCCACATGGCGTGCAGACCTCTCCTGCCGCCCGCTGCTCCCCTCAGCAGTGTACTTCGGTCCTTCTGCCTGCTCTGCTCCCCGCTCTGGCTCTGGTGAATTCTCTCACCCTCCCGTGCTTCTGACTGTACCCAGTGCATGTATAAACAAAACAAACAAACAAACCAGCAAACAAATAAATAAAGCATGCCTCTATTAAAAAAAAAAAAAAAAAAAAAAAGAACTAATGGTATGTTTGTTTTCATGTGGCAATCTAAGAAATAGGTTCCAGCTCTAATTTGAGTTGTAAGCAGAAATTTTTGCCATATTGGTATGGTGTAAAATACAGTCAGTCTTTTTCTCTTTTATTATATTTCTTGTTTCCTGAAGGTACTGTAATAAAGTAATTAAACTACACGTTTAAAAAGTGGTGTGGGCATGTGCATATACAGTGACAGATGAGGTGGGGCATGGTGTCACTCTGCATTGTGAACCTTTGTCCCCCTTCTCTCTAATGTAGAGCATGTCCAGTAGTTAAAATAACTAAGTTATTCATAAGGATTTAGAGTAGCTTGTAATTATCATGAATGTTTCACAATTTTCACTTCCAAGTAAATTTCATTCAGAAAGTGATTGCTTTTAAGTATATGTCATTAAGTATTTCCTTTTAAAAAATTTGAAGTTATTTTATATGCTTAGTTATTTTTGTGTAACTTTTAATGATGTTAGTGTTGAATATTTTTTCCTGTTCCTACACTTTTCTCTTACACGAAAATAAAAAAATACAAGCCCTGGTTCATTGACCATGCAGGTGAATGTATTAGCTTCTAGTTCAACAAATGTGTGTAAGATCCCAAATGAATTTATGATATGGAAGAGCTCTCAGGAGATCACCTCCTTCATTCAGACTGTTGGCAAGATACTTGATGTTCATGCATATGTCATGCTCTTCAAGAAAAGTAGGAATTGATACTTCACACTTTTTTCTTAAAACCTTTTTTTGCCATTATCATTTCTTGGCCCTCAGTAAAACTTTCAATCTTCTAAAAAGCCTTGGAATATCTTAGATTCATTATGTGGCTCTTTGTCTTGTTCTTTTTATTTTAATGTGATCCAGTTTGGTGTCTTAATAAATTATTCAATTTGGCTTAAAGTTTTGGGGACAATTGGGTCAATAGTATTTTGCTTAATCCCAGTACACAGACTGCTCATAAGCATAGAAAGAATATGTCACTGACTTTTTTTTTTAAAGATTTATTTATTTATGCATACAAGAACTGGGGTACAGGCCAGATGTGTGGGGGGTGAGAGGATTCACCAGAGACAGAGTGGGGAACAGAACAGGCAGATGGACTGAAATACACTGCTGAGGGGCGCAGCGGGCGAGTCAGGAGGTCTGCTGCGCCATGTGGGTTTCTCCCTGTCTGGCCAGGGATCGAACTCATGCTGCAGAGGCTGCGGATGGCTTCACAGCGCAGCGCTCAACCCACTGCACCACCGGGGAGGCCCCATGTCACTGACTTTTAAGAGGGAAATCTTCCAATGGGAGGTGGGCCAAGGTTGGCAGAGTGTTTTCTTGGAGCGTAATAGTGGTGGCGTGAAAGTGAGTTCAGTGGTTCCCAGTGGAGGAGATTGGGAGACAGTGGTAAGGCTGCAGGTCTGAGTGGGATTAGGGGAATGTTTATCCTCAGAGGGCAAAAGTATGTCGGGATGGCAGATGCTGATTCTGACTGAACATAAAGGGAGGCATGGCTCCTCACAGTCCCTCACCCCCAATACCAGTACACAATAAAAGAAGCAGCTATTATTATACCCCTTTTGGTGGTGTGAGCCCTTTAGTTCTCTATTTCTGTAGGAATGGAAATAGTCTTCTGTGGGTTCCTATGAGCTGGCTACAAGCTGGCCACTTATGGGCAACTGTGACCTACTTGCTATCCACAAATCACAGCAGAGAATTCCTTGACTACCTACGGAGTATAGTATCATGAGGCAGGCCCGGGAACGCCTAGGCCGCTGTTGACTTGATAACATGACTCTCTCCATGGTGGTCTCAGGATAACTCTGCCTGTGATAACATCACATACTTTGTTGACACAAATGTCTCTTGGCATAGGGTCACGATGTCCCCTTCCTTGTCCCTTGTAAAACTTTGTCCCCCATCCCTTTCTCACCCTTCCGACTTTATTCCTCATACTATTGTGGCATGGCAAGCTTTTACAAGCCTGTGTGCTTTCAATAAATGGCACAAGAACTTCTGCTCAAGTAGCAGTCTTGCCTTGCAAACCTGCTCCACAACTGCTGTGTCCCTCGTCATGTTCCTGCCTCAAAGCGGCACAAAGTTCCTGTCTCAACAGTCTTGAAATGTTGAATTGTGTTGAAGACTGAGAGACTGAATTTCAGAATGTTATGCCAAGTATTTATTACTGTATTTCAATTCTGAGATGCCACTAATAGAATTTGTATTATTTTTATACCATCACTAAGAAGGAAAAAATGTTGCTAAGTAAACCTATATGCCTTCAGTAAGGATGCATCCTAATTTCAGAAACGTTAACATTTGAAAAAAAGTGGTGAAATAGTTTTAAAGCCTTGCCTGCATTGATGAGTAAACATGTTAAAGTACTTAAAACCCTTACCTCACCTGGTACTTATAAGTTATGAAATCTAAGCACGCTTGTAAAATTTAAGTCTAGTTTCATTTACTAAGGTAATGGCAAAACTCCTCATTTAAGTGGTTTGCTTCCTTAATTGGTATCATAAGGAAAAGTCTATATGAATATCTGTATTGGCTGTTTGATTGTATTTCATGCATACTTGTGTGTTTATTCCTGTGCCCTCACCTTTTATTATCTTATGTGTGTATGTGGAATTTTAATTTTTGTGATGGAACATTGAATATAAATATAGTCTGAAAAGATACCAAGTTTGAATTAGAGAATGTGGGTTAGTTCAACTAGGCAGACTGACATATAAGAGCCAGAATTCCAAGAAAAGCTGATGGATGAGGAGAATGTTCACTAGTTTGTGAACAGTTGATGAACAAGTAACCCCTTCTTTTTCGGGAAATTCTTCTGAGTAGCCTGTGTCACCACATTTCAATCTAACAATCCTAGTATGTGATGATGTACATAATATTTTGAAACACTGGTTTGCTAATTAGTTCTAGTAATCTAGATTTTTTTTTAAATCTGGAAAACCTAATTACTTAAAAATTTGGTAGGAACTGATTCATTGATGAAGGCCCTAGAGATTTAGTGTTTTTTTTTTTTTTTTTAATTTATTTAATATTCAAGCACCGGGTACAGTCAGAGGCGTGGGGGGGGCGCGGTGTGTGTGACAGAATTCACCAGAGCCAGAGCAGGGAGCAGAACAGGCAGACTGATGAAATACACTGCTGAGGGGAGCAGCGGGTGGGGCAGGAGAGGTCTGTCGCGCCATGTGTGACCCTCCCGGTGGCCAGGGATCTAAATGGCGCTGCAGGGGCTGTGGGCTGCTTTGCAGCCCAGCGCTCAACCGCTGCGCCACCAGGGGAGGCCCGAGATTTAGTGGTTTCTCACTGAAACTAATTTCTAAAGTGGAAAACCGTAAAGCAAGCATGAAGAGAAAACTTTTCATTAATTTTGGTTAATAAAACAGATGAAATGGGAGATTTTTAGTCCACAAGCTGGTTGGCAAACAAGAGAAAGGACATTTTCTGAACCTATGAAATTCCGCTCTTGTGGAGTTCTTAATGTGCATGTCTGTCAGAGACTTAACTTGTCTGATGTGATTTCTGACTGCTTGTCTCATTATTTCATGTTATATTATCCTTTCACCACCACTACCATCTGACCCAGTTGGATACGTGGATTGTGGTTTAATAGCCTGGGCAGTTCTTCTCGTAGTTGAAATAAAGCCTTAGATCTTGTGTAAAAAAAATCAAACTGCCCAATATGGATACTGTTCCCCAGTTAACTATATTACAGAATATTAATTTCTTCCCATTGTCTTTTTTATTTGGTATAGCACATGGAGATAGCCATTTGATAGCCATTCATTATTTACATGATTCCCAGTGTAGGACCTGCATGTTCCTTGTGTCTGGATGACTCTCCAGAGATAGCCAGCTCACAGAGTGGCAGGATGGTCTTAGGAGGCCCTGTCACTCTTTTTTACTTCTCTAAGACTGGCATGTTAGTTACTCCTCACCTTAGGTCTTTGAGGTAGGTGAAATGGGAAGACTCCTTCCCCTTCCCAACCAGGGATAGCCTAAGCTCTGTTCTTTTGCAGAGCCTTTGAGAGGGCTCAAAACTGGTTGCATATTTCAAATGTCATTTTATCTTTACACCTTCAGGTATTTGTTAGTAACACACCATCAGTATCTCTCTGACATCTTTTCCGTAAAGCAGCTAAGTTGTCACGGTTCTTAAAACCTGCAGTTTAAGAAAATTCATTAAAAGCACAACTGTGGTGCTGAGGGACCACTTCCCCCCTCAAGTGCTTGGGCCGAGCCACACATCCTGTGCCCATTCAGGCACGGTGCTGTTTAAATGAAATGTGGGCCACTCTAAAGTAATTTTCCCTTAGTGTCATATAGTTCACCAGTGTATTTGCCATACCAACCCATATGCGTGTCTCAACACCACCTTCTCACTTTTTAACACTCTGTTCTTCCTTTTTTCACTTAATGAATCTTGTAGATTATGCCATGTTTGTACCAATGGCTCCACTGTCTTTGTCTTGGTGGTGGCATAATATTCCTTTGTGACTGTAGTCAGCAAGGAAGTATTTAATTAGTAATGAATAAATGTTTTGTTGTTTGGTTCTTTTACTACCATAAATTGTGCTGCAGTAAATATTGTTGAATATACATCTTTGTGTACATGTGCAGATAGATATATCAATAAGATAAGTTAGGTGGAGTTGCTGAGTCAGTAATGGGTTTCAATTTTGACAGGTCCTGCAAAATTGCCCTCTGGAGAGGGCACCACTTTACACTTCTACCATCATGCATCAGGAGTTTATGTTTCTCCAAATTTTGCCAGCAGATTGAATTACCAAACTTACAGATGTTTGCCAAACTAGAACTCATTTTGGAAGTTATCCTGTTCATATTTCAGTGACTAAACTATTGTGAACAGAAACATTAACAAGATGTTAATATAAATTGCTCAGATCTGTCATTCTGATTTGATTAATTTTTTTTTTTTTTTAAACAGGTAGTTATGCTTGTCCTTGCTTGGAAATTAGATGCACAAAACATGGGCTATTTTACGCTACAGGAATGGTTAAAAGGAATGACTTCTCTACAGTAAGTCCTGAAGCTGCACTGGGAGTGCAGGAGTCCTATTCTTCCTACCTGCCTACCCTCCTCCCTGGGAGCTCCATGGGTGGGTGACTGCAGGAAAACCAGGTGACCTGGGCATGTTTCTCCTGGGGCCATAACTGTAAAGACCACGCTCCATTTTTATGTGATGAGGGGACTATTGCCAGTGAATTTTAGCATTTACCATTTTATATAATGTATATTGTTTTTCTTAATATTCTTTGAGTGCACCTTTGCCAAGTAGAAATAGAGCAACCTTTTCTCATATGTGTAATTTAAAATTTGTCTCATGGCCACATTGAAAAAAGAATTAAGAAACAGATAAAATTGATTTTAATTTTTATTTACTCAATATTGCATTCCAATGTGTAATCAATATTTTAAAAAATCATTGAGTTATTTTTACATTCTTTTCCATATTAAGTACTTAGAATCTAGTGTGCATTTTTTATTTATAGTACAGCTCAATCTGCATTAACTGTATTTCAAGTGCTTAGTAGCCACATGTGCCAAGTAAGTATTGTGCTAAACAGCACAGGTTTAGAGCTTATAAGGCAAAGGCTTTTAGTGACTGTTTAGGTTTTTAGTTTATGAGAAAAAGTTAGTGAGAAAAAGTAAATAAAATATAAGTGAAAATATTTGATATTTTCTGATTTAGATGTTCTGATTTTAGCTTTGGGCAAAATTGGAACTTCATTGACTAGTGGTTAAAATAAAAAAATAACATTCTGTTTGTGTTACTTAACCCAGAAAAAGAAAATCAGTGATTTCATTTGTTCACTTTGTGCTTACATGCACGTGTGTGTGTGTGTGTGTGTGTGTGTGTATAGGGTTTCATTTAAAGAAGCATAAATTATTATTCTATATTATGCACTGAAAGATAAAGTTTAAGTGCATGCCAGTTCCAATGGTTTTGGAAGATGAAGTGCCAATTCTTAACAACTTTGATCTAAAAGTACTTGGAATGACTTCTTTTACTTTTCTCTTTAACTGTGAATAATAGGCTTTGATATTTACTGGATTAAAATTTTAGAAATTGTCAACTTTTCATGTCATTATCCATTTGTTGTTATTAATCAGGCTTTATTGCATTGTGCTTTAGTAGTTTAAGAAGACTTTTCACTGTCCTCCCATTTGAGCCTCACAGCTGCTTTGTAAGGAAAACAGATCAAGCTTTATCTTGCACATTTTACGAATGAGGAAACTGAGGCTTAGCGGGGATATGCAATTTGTCAAAATAAATGGCAGAGATGGGAAGAAAACCCAAGACTTCTGATTCTTATGTCACATTCTCCTCTGATGGCAAGACTGAAAAGTCAAATTATCCTTTTACAAATATGATTTCTTTTTAGGTTGCTCCACAATTTTAGCCTCATGCTCTGAAAATCTTTTTAAAGGTGTGTTTGTTGTGTTGGAGAATTTCCCCTTATGATTCTAAGTCGACTGATTCTGTCATTGTTTGCCTCTCTGCCTTTCTTTGTTGCTTCTGAATAGAGCACATGGTGGCTCCTGTTTTTAACTGTCCTTGTAATGATGAATCATGGCCCTGTCAAGATTTTATTTCAAGACTTCAGAGGAGGCACCATCAGCATTTTCTCAGACATATTTTTTATTTGGTTTAAGAGAGTATGAATGGGTTCCAGTTCCAATGTGTGTGTGTATGGAGGCTTCCCCACCCCAATAGGCAAGGATGTCTGAGAAGTCAACTCAATTCTGACACCAGAATTGACATTCCACAGGCTAAGGGCTCAGCCTGTCCTGACCAGCTTCCTCTTCAGACACTAGTGGCAAGCTCAGGCTGTCCCTGTGCTGCTGATCCATCTGCTGCAGATTGAAGTCTCCTGTGTTTCCCTCCTCTGGTTAACTTAATTCTCTAGATTAGCACTCAGAACTCAAGAAGCCAGTTAAACCCACCAGGTCGCCCATTTATTATAAAGGGTATGAATTCAGGAACAGTCAAATGGGAGAGAAGCACAGGCCAAGGAGTGGGTGAAGTGTGGCACTCCCATGCCCTCTCCTCATATGCCATTCTCCCAGCACCCCCATGTGTTCACCAACCTGGAAGCTCTTTGAATTCCATCCTTTTGGATTTTAATGGCGGCTTCATTACATGGGCACGATTGATGAAATCACTGGCCCCTGGTGACTTTCAACCTCCAGTTCCTGTCCCCTCCGCAGAGGTCAGGAGGTGGGACTGAAAGTTCCAGCTATGTAATCACATGGGTGGTTCTCCTGGCAACCAGCTCCCACCCTTGGTGCTTCCCAAAATCTCCTCACTCACATAACAAAAGACACATTTATCATTCTCAACACTTAGGAAATTCCAAGGGTTTTGGGAGCTGTGAGTCAGGAACTCTGAACAAAGACCAAATATATGAGAAATGTATTTTGGATCATCTGAATGACCAAATGCATATTTCTTATCAATCACAATCTTGTAGGGTTTAATGTCCATTTTTGTTTAGTTCTTTGATTCTTTTTGCATTTGCTTTGGCAAAATATTTTACACAACGACAGGCTTTGCCCATCTGTTTTGAGGGCCGAGATTTCCTGGAAGAGGTCTCAGGGGTGTTAGGAGTAGGGGTGATGAGGACTCTCAAGGCTTTTTGTTTGGAACTCTGCTTGCCACTTTGTGTGATTCAGGTGCTAGTGGATGTGGCTTCCAATAGAATACTGCTACTTGGGCCTTGAAATTCAGGTGTAGTGACAAGCCTGATCCACTGCATGGGCATTGAGGGATCTGCTTTTCTTTTATGATATGAAACTTTGAGATTGGTTTCCTCATCAAAGAGGTGGACATAATTACTCAGAATAACTATTCATTTCTTTATAGTTCAAAAATAGTTACTTTTCCAGCTTTAGGAATCCCCCTTTGCATCCCTCCCACACCTCCCTGGATTCATCATTTGGTCTGCAAATATTTGAATGGCCGTGATGCCATGCATCGTATTCCAGGTCTTGCGGAAACAAAATCCATGAGCATGACAAAGTCCTTCTGGGGTAGCAGGATCTTGGAAGCAATATTTAGGCAAGAGAGTCAAAAGATTAAAAAAAACGATTAAAATAGAAGTGATCATAAGGCTACTTCTTTTTTTGCTACTTAAATAGACTAAATAGGAACTGTATTTGTAAGGTATTATTTACACCTTATTTGTAAGGTATATGTGCACCTAGTAAATACCTCTCAGAGGCTAATCCTTTATATGCTTTAAAGACAGAAAGTGTTGTCTCTTGAATTAACTGTTTGGATTCTTTTTTCTCTTTTGCTTAAGTTTTGGTTTTATTAGACTAGTCCAGTGAAATGTTTTGGACTCAAATTAGAATTAATACAAATAAAGTACAGAATCTGTTTTTTTTTTTAATCTATATTAGTACATTTAAATAACACCCTACATTTTAAAAAGTACTATATGGTAAGAGTGTACTAAAAATAGAAAGAAAGCTCTCAAGATTTGGAACTCGAGTTTTTAATCAGTCCTACCATGTTCTGGGTGTTTCTGGCAGTGTCTCCAAAGTCAGGAGGTAGAGTGATGAACTGTGCTCAGCCCTGGGCACTCTGAAGTCAGTCTCCTTGGTCCTGTCCAGAGGAATTATATGAAGGATCTCCTGGGTGGTGTTTTATGAGAGTGTTGGAAGAAGTGACAGTAGTTGGTGAGGAATGTCCCCAAGCTCGCTAGATCATTCTCAATCAGATATGGCACAACTTTTGTTTAAACTGACTGTGTTGTATTTATTGCCTTGTTTCAACATGTAAGATTTAAGGTTATCTCTGATATATCAAGCTTATGGAGATGTTTAAACAAGACCAAATAAGCTGTGTTAGAATTGTAGCTAACTGCATAGAACTAATTGATGGGCTGGGAAAACACTTTGTGGCCGATTAAAGGGGCAAAGGCAAACTTGTCCCATATCCCAGGAGAAATACTTCTGATTCTATAACTTCTGAGGATTATTGTCCTGATTCCTGTTGCCCCTGAATCTATTACAGCAGCAAATTTCAAATAAGAAATGACCCCACGTTATTTTGTTTTGGGGAAATGATTTTCCTTAGCAATGTCACTCGGTCACTGTATGATTTCTGTGAGTTTTCTTATCCATGGTACACCGAGAAACTGACTTTTTTCCTGACAAGTCTCAGGCTGCTCACGTAAGTTCTGGAGCCTGTTTCTTAGCAGGCCTGTGTTAGAATCTAATCCCTCTGCCACTAGATGGCAGCCTCTGGCTCAGATGGGGTGACTCAGTGGCCTATTTCCCTAATGGGGCAAATCCAGAGACTTGCAGGACAAGGCCCCTTTTAAAGCAGATTAAACTCCTCATTGACAATATTAGCTCTGACCCATATAACCGTCCTTAAAAGGTACATGGATCAAAAAGATTGTTTTGGGCATTTTGTACTTGAAACATGATTTTCATAATTTGAACTCAATTATTGGACTCAAATTTTTCATTTCTTACACTCCAGAGAAGATCTGTGAGCATCCCTAACACTGTGAGCAGCCCAAAAACTTGAAGCTACTGTATTTCTTTCAGCTATGTAGTGGTTATCTAAATGAATGGTTCCTGCTCTTGAGTCTTTTGTAACAATCAGCTGTTCTTCCTGCTCTCATGGGCAGGACTAAACTAAACTGCCTGCCAAAATCTGGCCAATTTCCTGTGTCTTTAGTTCTTGACCTTCCTTTCCAATGAAGAGCAGGGACCTGGGCCTTACATGTTTTAACTAACTTCCCTTCTCTTGAACCCTCCCCTTTACTACTATTAATAGTTATTTATATATGGCAAACAAAAAATCAAACCATACAGTAGAGTGCCTAGTACAGAGTCAATCCTGACACCTCCCCCATATTCCCAGCTTACTACTTGTGTATCACTAGAATCTCCATGCCCCTTCCCACCCTCATTTGGACCCTGGCACTAGATCTCTAACTAGACTATCAGTGTCTCTTTTTTTCCTTCCCCACCCCTTCTCCACAGAGATCCGGAATGAGCTTTTCAAGATACGGACATGATTATGGTCTCCCTGTGGCTTCCATTTTCTAGGATTCATTGTGAAAAAACACTGTGGACCACCAAAAACCTTTACAGTCTGGCCCCACTTCCCTTTTCATTTTGTGCCACTTTCCCTCTTATTCTACCCACTCTGTAGTCACAGTACTTTTGTTTTTTTGTTGTTGTTGTTGTTGTTGTTTTTTTATATCTTCGGACTTGCCATGCTCCATTCTGTCACTGGGCCTTTGCACATATGCTGTTCCTTTTATGTGGAAAGCCCTCCGAAAACATTCATCCAGTTTCTATTTAACTTTGGCTCAGGTTATCTGCCCCTTAAAAAAGACTTTTCTGATTTATGAAATAGTCTACTGTTATTATGTTATTTTTTTCAAACATTAAGAAGAAATAAAAGGCATTCTAAGTTAATGTAAACTCCTAGAACAGAAGTATTGCCTCTTATTTTGGGCTTTTAGATATTTAGTCATTTCATTAGAAAAATCATAGGTACTTTTGTAGCTGTGAAGCTGTGAATAGTTTTGACAAATGTAGTGCTAAAAATATATCAGTGTAAAAAAATTTATCAGTTTACTCTTGTGAGCAATAGCTTTTAGTGTGTAAAATATTTACATTGATATAGTACCTTATGTGTTGTCTGTATTTAGTAGTAGGAAAAAGCTCTACTGATACACAGCCACATCCAGCATTGAACAACTGTAATATTGCCAGTGAAAATGGTGACTTTTGGTTCTCATTTTTAAGAGCCAGAGACTGTGAACAGAAAATTAGTTTGTAAAAACAACCAATTAGTCTGCTTCCTTAGGAAAACTAAACAGTGTGTCATCTACCTGTGAAAAGAGGCTATCATCACCAGGCTCCCTGGAGAAATGGCTGATTTCAAGTCAAGTCAAGTCAAGTAAGGAAAGTACAGGGTGAGCTGGAATATCGTGTGCCACAAAGCAAGGACATGTTCAGAAGCTGATAGGAACATGTCAGAAGGCCAGTGGTGCCATCACCCAAATCAGGTCATACTGTGCATTGAAAAGAACAGATTATAATACTGAATAAGAACCAAAAATCCTTAAATCCAGAAAATGCAGAAGGTGCTGAGTAGAACTCTTTTTTATAGAATAATTGTGACCAGTAAATGTAAAGGGCATGATGAGATTAGAAAAAAATCACCATTTGTAAACATAAAATTGATTCAGGCAGGTATTGTCAAACACGGGGTGGTGAAATATTGAGAAACAGGAAATTTGTAGTCTGAAGATACCATCCCAGGGATTGCAAGAGCCATTTCAAGGGAGTACACCGACCTGTATATGGGTGCCACTTTAGTAAATCAGCTATCACCGATAACGAGGGAGACTGTTGGTAATAAACCTCCTAGTGAGTTACACTGAGAAGGACATTCTGTGTGGTGGTGTCAAAAGTGGCCAACCTAAACATAATCATAGGGAAGTTGTCTGACAGACTGAGATTCTAGGAAACGACTGGTCTGGTCTCTTCAAAAATGATGTGGTCAAAAAAGACAGAAAATAGGTGGGCATCTTTCTAGAGATTAAGGAACATGACAGCTAAAGGCAGTTCATGAGCACTGATTGGATCCTAGATGAGAAAAAGCAGCAGCTATAAAGAAAATTGAAACAATTAGGAAATTTGCATATGGGTGTATATTAACTGAGAAAACATTCAGTAGGAAATGGAGTGGTGATGGCATTTTTAAGTATTTAGTGGTGATAGTGTGTCATGTTTACTTTTAAATAGTGCAGAAAAAAGTGCATGAATGTGAGAAAGCACAAATGTGATGAAATTCATTGCGATTAGAGGGGATGGCTGGATGGTGCTTATTTGCAATTCTCATGTTTTCTGTACATCTGAAATTTTTTTAAATAAAAACTGTAGGAAAAAATAGGTCATTGTTGACGTATTCCAACATCAGGGTTTTTATCCTATCTTTGGTATTATGTTTTTTGTTATTGCCCCAACTAAGACAAAAACTCAGGTTATAATTTGCCTTTATTCTCTTTTTTTCTAGATGTGATACCACAGAAAAACTCAGAAATACTTTGGATTATTTACGATCATTATTAAATGATTCTACAAACTTTAAACTTATTTACAGATACGCGTTTGACTTTGCACGGGTGAGTTCTTTGGAGCCTATCCAGATGTTTTCTTCTCTTCCCTCCCCTTTTTTTAATTGCTCATTGAGGTTTGTTTTCACTTGCTACAGCAAAGAAGTTGAATAAGGTACTCCCAGGATGCTAGTTAATTTCTTTGTATATGTACATTTTCTAAACTAACCTGATTCTTAGCAATTGTAATAATGTTAGCAAAAAACTGCAGTGGCAGACATTTAATAACTCTTGCAAGTAATTAGTTGAAGAATTTATAAATGGGCATGTAATAGACACTATTTAAATGTCTCTTAGATTAGCCTGGAAAAACTTCCTTTTAGAAAGAACCAAATTTCACCCATTGAATTTACTGGAATAACCTATTCAGATCTAATCTAGCTTTACTTTGGGTGCAATATTGTATTTGGAAATTACTTGAATTTGAAAGTAGGGCTAACATTAGTTACATGTTATTTCTGATCATTTTTTGGAAAAGTGATCAGTCATCCTGTTTGTAACATAGTGACCTCTAGGTCTAAATGCATTGATAATGGTTCTTTAGGAGTGAAATAAGGTCCTGTTTTTCATTCTGGCCACTATAGGTAGTGGCACCAGTTGTGAGTATATTCATTCATACACAATCACAATAATATTTTATTTGGAAGCAGTATTTTCTGTTACGTCTGTGTGTTTGGTTGGATTAAGGTGACTAGGCTTTCTTAGTTGATTTTCAGTCATTTTCCAGTTTTTTTTTTAAAGCAAAGAATAATGATTTTTTTTCTTACCACCATCTCTTTCACTTTACCTGCTTTGGCTCTGCTAGTACAACACCAAAGGTTTGTTCAGTGGCAAATTCTGGCACATCTATAATAACCTGTCAGTAGTTCTCTGTGGTGCCCTCATTTGTGAGTGTTTGTTGCAATCTTCAAGTGAAATCACAGGGTGCATAAATATTTATAGATGTGAGCAGTTATTTGGTGAATTGAGGTACAGTGTTTTTTACTCAGTGGCATTTGTATAATTGTATATAGAAATTATCTGCTGGATGTTTTAGGAGTAGATGTACAGTTTGTAGTATGAAATGCTTTATTTCATGATAATGAAATGGAAAATGCTTTATTTTCCTCCCAAAGTGTTTTTATTGTATGGGTGAAAGTTTGTTTAGAAGCATTTATACATATACACACACACACACACACACACACACACACGTGTATGTATGTATATACACCTTCTCACCAAAATAATATTCTGTACCTTCTGTGTTTGGGGTTAAATTTTCCCACACATCCCCTGCTTTAGAGCCAGTTTCCGTTCTCCTCCCTGTCCTCCCTCCCGTTCTGTCTCCCTGATCCGTCTCCCCAGGGCCCTTTTGGTGCTCCACCGCACCCTCCTCAGTCGAGCCCTCAGCACTCTGCTTGCGTCCCTACCCTTGTCCTTAGTTCCGACCCTTCTCATCCAGCGCCAGTGGGTGTCATTCACCTGCCATTAGCCCCGGTGTCCATTCGCCGCCTGCTCACTGAGGCCTGATTCAGTATCTTCTCTTCGCCTTTGTGTCGTGTCAGGCTTCACTGTGTCCCTGAGCAGCTCTGAAGTGGCAGACGGGATGGTGTTAGTCTACTTCACAGAGGAAGGAAGTTAGAAGTTAGAATCGTTTTGTTGTTTTGTGTAGCTGTATCCCACAAATTGTGAGCTATTTTATTTTCATTTGCACTCTGTTCAAAATATTTTCCAGTTTCTCATGTGGCTTTTTTTTTTTTTTTAATAAATAATACAGGTGAAGAGTTTATTTTATTTATTTTTTTTTTTTAAGACTTATTTATTTATTTATTTATACAGCACTGGGTACAGTCAGAAGCACGGGAGGGTGAGAGAATTCACCAGAGCCAGAGCAGGTAGCAGAACAGGCAGACTGACAAAGTACACTGCTGAGGGGAGCAGTGGGTGCCACAGGAGAGGCCTGCTGTGCCATGTGGAACCCTCGCCGGTGGCCGGGGATCGAACCGGCGCTGCAGAGGCTGTGGGCAGCTACGCAGCCCAGCTTTCAACCACTGCGCCGCCAGGGGAGGCCCGGCTTTTTTAGTTTTTTTGACTCCTCGTTGGTTGTTTAGAAAACTATTGTTCATGTTGTTTATTTTCCAAGTTTTCAGGAATTTCCTTGTAATATTTCTCTTACTGATGCCTAGTTTAATTCTGCTGTGGTCAGAGAATATATGTTATATAATTTCAGTCCACTTAAATGGAGACTAGATTTCTGGTTCAGAGTATGGTCTGCTGTGATGAATATTTTATGTTTACTTGAGAAGAAGGAATATTTGATGTTGGTGGAATATTCTATATGTGTCAGTTAGGTCAAGTTGGTTGATAGTGTTATTCACATCTTCTGTATGTCTTTGATTTCTATTTTTTCCTGTTAATTACTGAGAGAGGAATGTTGAACTCTCCAGCTAAAATTATTTCTCCTGTTACTTCCATTGGTTTTTTGCTTCATATATTTTGAAGCCCTGATAGTAGGTATAGACAAACTTTGTTTTCTCATGTCCTCTTGAAGAATTGACCCTTTCAGCATTATGAAATATCTCTAATCGCTAGTAATGTTCCTTGTTCTGAAGTTTACTTTGATGCAGTATAGCCACCCCAACTTTCTTTTGATTAGGCTGCATGATTTGTCTTTTCCTCAACCTCTTAAAGATAGTACATAGTTGGGTTTGACAATAAACTGTCTTAATTGAGGTGTTTAACCCATTTACATGCGATGTAATTATTCCTGTGGTTAAGTTTATATCTCCCCCTATCTTCTTGGCGGTTTTTTTCTCCTGTTTGTCCCATCTGTTTTTTGTTCCTTTTTTCCTCTTCATGACTTCTTTTCAATAGAGTTTTTTTATGATTCCATTTTCTCTCACCGTCGTCTTGTTAACTATATGTTTCCTTTTTCTTGTGGTTGCTCTAGGCCTTACAGTGTATATCTTTAAATTTCCACAAATTTTAACTAATGTTACATCACTTCATATATAATGCAAGAATCTTTACAACAGTATACTTTCTACCTTTTCACACTTTTTGCTCTTGTTCTATATTTTATTTATACATGTGTTATAAATCTCAAAATAAATTGTCCTAATCTATTAAGACTGCTTTAAGAAGCTACCAGAGAATCAGTACCTTATAAACAACAGAAATTTATTTCTCACAGTTCTGGAGGCTGGCTGTAAGGCCACAATGGCAGAAGGGAAGCGGGATCTCTCTAGGGTATTGGCCTAGTCCACATTCAGTAAGGACTCTACTGTTATGACCTAATCAGCTTACCAAGGCCCACTTCCTAATACAAGCACCTTGGGAGTTAGAATTTCACCTTTGGAATTTTGAAGGGACACAAACATCTGTACTATAATGTATTTTGTTGTTTTTGCTTTAAATGGGCAAAAATGTCTTTAAGTCTTTAATATTGCCCAAATATATACCTTTTCTGTGCTTGTCATACCTTTTGCATCAGTCCATAGTTCTATCTGGTATCATTAGCTTTCTGCCAATAGAATTTTCTTTAATATTTCTGTAGAACAGATCTGTTGGTGATGAATTCTCTATGCTTTTATTTTGCTTTCAATTTAAAAAAAGATGTGCTTCTCTGAATAAAAGATTCTAGGTTCTGACAGTTCATTCAGCCATTACTTTAATGATATCTCCATTGTCTTTTGTGGCTTCTGATGATAAATCTGGCATAGTTTTTGTTCTTTTGGACATAGTGTCTTATTTTCTGACTGCTTTTCAGCAAATTGATTACAACATGTCTTGGCATAATTTTCCTTGTGCTTATTCTGATTGGAGTTTCTTGGATTTTTTTGGATCTGTGGGTTTATCGTTTACAGTAAATTGGGAAATTTTCTAGCTGTTATTTCTTCAAATATTTTTTTCTGTTCTCTTTGGGACTACAGTTAATTCCTATGTTGTTTGCTTGATGCTATCCCAAAAGCCATTGATGCTGTGGTCAAAGGCTTCCAGCTTTTTCATTTTGAATGATTTTTATCACTATGTCTTCTAATATTAATCTTTTTTTTCCTGCAGCATTTAGCTTGCTATTAATCTTAGCATATTTTTCATTTCAGATAGTGTACATTTCCTCTCTAGAAGTTGCATTTGTGTATTTGTTACAGCTTTTACTTCTTATCATGAGCATATTTTCTAACTTATAGAACATTTAGGTCATGTTTATTACAAGTGTTTTAACAACTTTGTCCTTGGGCCCTCATTTCTCCCCATCTGAGTCTCTCTGTGTGTGTTGGTTAATTTTTGTCTTCGTAGTGGATCATATTTTAGTTTCTCTGCTTGATATTGTGAATCGTGTTGTTGGTTGCTGTGGTTTTTGTTGCATTTCTTTAAAGAATATTGGATTTTTATATTTTTCTGGTGCCTACTTAATGCTACTTGGAATCAGTCTGACTTTTTGAGAAGCTCTGGTCCAGAATAGCCTTCAGTCCAGGAATGTTTTAGGCCTGCTAGTGAGGCAGCGTGCCTGAGGGCCCACCCAAGCCTGATGATGACCCTGGCTCTATGTGGGCTGCTCTGAGGCTTTTTGCTCACTCTTTGAAGAGCTTCTTTGCCTAGACTCATATGGTTTTCTTTCACATATGCACAGGTAAGTCCTTGGCCAGATTTGGGGGGAACTTCTATAGATTTACAGATCTCTGTGTAGCTCCCACATCACAGTATTTTGCCACAAAAGATGGCCACCTTTGTCTTCCCGAACTCCAAACTGCCTTTTCCAACTCAGCGAGACCGTTGGGCTGGATTTGGGTTTTCCTCTTCCAATTCTGTGGCCTGGAAAGCGTCTCCACAGAGGAAGCTGGTATCTCTGGAGGGCTTACGTTCTGTGTCCTTTTCCTCCGGGCTCACAGTCCTGTGCTGCCTGCTGTCCAGGGTGTAGAAGTCAACACTCCATGTATTTTGCCTGGGCTTGTTATTGTTTGAAGTGAAAGGAAGTACCTGGTTTCTCTAACTCCATCTTGGTTGGAAGCAAAATGCAAATACCCAATCACACCCAATCTTTTTTTTCCTACTAGAAAAATGACTCCTAGAGGTAATAACTCATAATTAACACAGCAGTCTTTTAAAATTAAGTTTGGAAATGACAAAGTTAAGGATATTCTAAATATTCCCTATTTCAGGTGACAATGGTATATAATGCATTAGATACTCTGAATTACACCTTATAGTAACAACCCAGGAAAGAAACTGTAGTACAATACCAGAAAATTAGAAATGGTTCCTTTAACATCTTTCCACTGAGATTGTCATCCCAAGGTGCAATTGCTTATCATCACCTTCAACCTAATATCAAATTAAAAACAGTATTTGGCTATAAAATTGTACTGTTTTTCTCCTAATTTACTTTGGCTTGAACTTACTTACCATCTCATGGATGTCACTGAATTATAAAACTTTAGTACTAAAAAATCACAGATCACTTTGTCCAGTGTTGTAGTTATGCAGATGATGAAACAGCCAGAGAGAAAGGGTCCATGCAAAAGCCCCTCCTCTCCAACACTCCATCAGGCCAGTCTCCTCTCCTCAGAGCCACGCCGCCTACCATGACTCAAAACTGTTACCAACCTATGCTCTCTTTAGTTAGAGGAAGGTGTTGGGATGTAAATTCAAGGGCAGTAGGATCAGTTCTCTCATACAAGTAAAAGTTCATCTCAGAATTTTCATGAATAGGTTTGTTTCCCCCAATGTAAAATTTATTTACTGTATAAATAAATATTACTGTACCTTTATGAACTGTGTATTTATAAGCAAATATTACCTTTTAAAAAACACCAGTGTTTTTATTCCTTTTTTAAAAAGGATCTAGTGAGAATAAGATTGGAAGCAGAAGATGAGATAGGCTAAATATAGTAATTTTTTGTTGCTCTGGAAATAGTAATTAAATATCAGTTAAATTTGATTTTCCTACATTCTCTTTGGTGGACACAAGTTACTATGCTGGAAAGTCATGGAGTGAGTAGACATGGCATTTTGAGAAGAGTAAATGTTGGGCCCTGTCAGCCTGCTGAGAGACCATCTTAGACCTAGAATAGACACCATGAGTTTACACTGCTGTCCATAGCAATAGATCTTTCTAGCAGTACATTCCAGTCCTGAGTGCAGAAAGAAGAGAGAACAATGGGATGGATTGAAAGTGAGAAGTGTGTGGATTGAAAGTGAGAAGGCAGATGGGAGTTGAGAGGAGCTAGCCTAGTGTGATTGCGGTGGAGCCAGATGGAATCGGGTGGGAGGTGGTTAGGGGAAGCTGCTGGAGAAAGGGGAGCAAGGTGACAGGCAAGGAATGGCTCTTGAGTGCACGAAGAATGGGAAGAGTATTCTAGTGTGGGGGTTGTTCTCTCTTGTTAACGCCTCAAAAAATAGCTTCAAAAGTTATAATGCAGGGTTTTATGGAAGCAGAAGTCACCAGTGGCAATCTCTCACACTGAGAGAAGCTCTTCTGGCAGTTTGTCTTTTGCAAGTCAGTCCTTACTACCTCACTTTTCCAGCGGTAGCTGCCTGAGCATGTATTTACTATTTCTGAGGCAGTATTTTGGGAAGATGTTAAGAATTTCTTCATAGTAAGGCTAATGTTTCTCCTTCCTCTAAATAAAACAGCAGCTAAGTCATTTCCATTTAACTAGAAATGATTATGAATGTTACTCATAGAAATCAGTAAGGAAAACTTTCTGGATTTGTGATACTTGAGAATTCTGCCTGACCCACATCTGTTGTGACCTTGCACTTCCTCTTCTAACTTGAGACAGTTTCTTCTGAGCCAAGACATTTGTCAACATACTTATTCCCTTCTGCACACAGCCCTCTCAGCACAACACACACATTATCTACTTTTCCCTTACATTTTTACTGGAAATTACAAAGAGAACAGAAGGTAGGCTAGGATGAGCACAAGAGTGGGGAGACTATGTAGTCATCTAGTCATCTAATCCTGAGTCCCTTTTCCTGGAAATGTTATCAGGTTTACCGTTAAGATTACTCTTTGGTTATTGACTGTCCAGATCTGCTTGCCAGTTACTTGTAAAGCTAGTTGGCCTCTGTGTCTCTTTAAATCTCTCTTTTTTCAGAACCTCTCAGGGAAGTGTAAGTGGTACATTGAAGAGCTGACAGTCAGACGTCCTGGTTCAAGTCCCAGCCCTACTGCATCATTTCATGCCTGCACCGTGGTTTCCTTAGTTATAAATTGGAGATGATGATAATTGGCCATGCTAATAGGATTCTTGTATTAAATGAATGAGTATAAAGGCACTTAGAACAATTTCTCATTCAAATTAACTTATTTCTCAATAAAAGCTAACCATCAAGTTTGAAATTGTTTAATTATTCTCCACTGACATTTACTTAGGTATCTGTAAACATCAAGTTTCAAGTAATGACTTATTGTCCAAGAATGGTGCTTAGAGTAGTAGAATCTGTAACAAATAAAATGACAAAGACTGTTCTTGTTGGCAGATTTTTTTTCTTTTGTTTTAAAAGAAGTGTCAGTCTTGAGCTTAATTAAGTAATTGCTAGGCAAACATTGTTTTCTGTAAACTAATGTTGGCTGAGTTGTAAGAGCATAATTATCTAGCTTCATTTTTCCTAATGAAGGGTACTCTTGGGTTTTATGACTTTTTTTAAACATGATTTAAAAAATAAAATCTCCCATTCAAAAAATGGATTTGCAGTGTATCAAGTCATTAGTTAAGATTCAAACTCTATTTTTACCTTATGTTTATTTACTTAGCTGTGTTAAGGAGACCTGCATTTTTCATTTGCATTTTGTTTTTTTTTTTTTGTAAAAAAGATTTATTTCTTTATGCATACAAGAACTGGGGTACAGGCCAGAGGTGCAGGAGGTGAGAGGATTCACCAGAGACAGAGCGGGGAGCAAAACAGGCAGATGGACTGAAGACACTGCTGAGGGGAGCAGGAGAGGTCTGCCACACCATGTGGGTTTCTCCCTGGCGGGCCGGGGATTGAACTGCTGCTGCAGAGGCTGCAGACAGCTTCACAGCACAGCACTCAACCAGCTGCGCCACCGGGGAGGCCCTCAATACTTTTCTTTTATAAAGTGTTTAAGCAAGTTTCATCTACTTCAGGGTAGTATTTATTTTACATTTTTTAAAAAAGATTTATTTATTTATGCAAACAAGAGCTGGAGTACAGGCCAGAGATGTGGAAGTGAGAGGATTCACCAGAGGCAGAGTGGGAAACAGAAAAGGCAGACTAACAAATACACTGCTGAAGGGAGCAGCGGGTGAGACAGCAGAGGTCTGCTGCACCATGTGGATAGCTCCCTGGCTGGCTGGGGATCGAACTCATGCTGCAGAGGCTGCGGATAGCTTCAAAGTGCTGTGCTTAACCCCTTGTGCCCCAGGAAGGCCCTCCGTTTGTATTTTGTAACCCCTGTAGTCTCAAGTGAGAATTTCTGTTTAGGAATTTTTAATTCACATGTCAATTTCTGATTTTGTTGTCACCACTTAAAGTTTATCAATCATGGTCATTTACATATTGTTTCTGGAGCCCAACTAGTCTCTCTTGAAAATCTTAGTGGTTTTTTTCACCCGGTGAAGATTTTGTTCTTCAATTTTAATAATTCAAAGTTCCATTCTTCATAAATCACTCTTTAAGTTATAGAAACTTGTGAAAGTTGAAATAAAGCATCTAAAAACATTGGGGGCCTCTGATATTGCATATCTGGATAACTATTTTTTTTTTTTAATTTTATAGAGGCATGTTTTTTATTATTTATTTGTTTGTTTTGTTTATACAAGCACTGGGTACAGTCAGAAGCGCGGGAGGGTGAGAGAATTCACCAGAGCCAGAGCGGGGAGCAGAGCAGGCAGAAGGACCGAAGTACACTGCTGAGGGGAGCAGCGGGCGTCAGGAGAGGTCTGCGAGCCATGTGGGACCCTCCTCCGGTGGCCGGGGAGCAGCCGGGGATCGAACCAGCACCGCGGAGGCCGCGGGCAGCTTCGCAACCCAGCACTCAACCGCTGCGCCACCAGGGAGGCCCATATCTGGATAACTATTAACACATATTTGAAGATTCACTTTTGTAATGCATTTTGATTTACATATTTACAATGAATTATTTAATTACTTTGTTTCAGTGATTTGTGCCATCTAAGAAAGAAATACCACATTTCACAGCATGCCCTATACTCGAATAGTCTTACATAAACAAAGACTTTTTTTCATATTAGAACTCCAAATCAGACCTTCATAAAATGTAATTTTTCTTTCCTCCACATGATCTGTTATTAGCTTGAGGAGTGAACTTCTTCCATATACAGAACATACCTCCCTAGATTATGCAATTCAGAGTAGGATCCTTTGCTTTTGCAGCTGCACTGTAAGAGGTCTGATCTCATCTGGAACTCCTGTTTTAATCTGTGTTTAAGGAAGACAACAAGGCCAGATCAAGTTGTGTGTCTAGGGCATTGGTGCAGCTTCATTACAAAGAACCTATTCAGTTCATATTATTTTTTGAAAAATGACCTTGTTTTTTAATTTGTTATCTTAGAAAGCTCAAGTTTATGAAATATATACCTATACATCTTGGGTCAAGAGGTAGGCAGGGAGGAAAGTTCCATTCCCTCCTGTAACCTTGGTGGGCTTTCTGGACATGCTGATTGACTCTTGACAGTCTGTCTCAAGGTACTTTCTGCTTAGGTTCTGACCTTAGGATGCAGAAATCTGCCCCTTGTCCTTGGTGCTCAGTGAGTAGAGGGTCACAGGGTGTTGATAGTGTATTATTTTAATTTCTTGTGAGTAGCTTCTAGATGCCGTTGCTGTACTCCTTGAATTTGTTAAGTTGATTTTTTTTTTTTTTAATGCCCATAATGTTGATGGCTGCCTCATAGCATCCTGGGAGACTCATGTCACTTATAATTGAGAACCCCTTTGCAGAGAATTCCATTAGGATCATGGTCAGAGAGCCTCAGGGCGTGTCTTCTTTGCTATTTAATAGATGTTTGCTGTGGGATCTCTCTACTGTATTGTTCCCAGGAACTTGGAGTGTTTCCAGTTACGGTCATTGCACTTGGCCTCAAATCCATCCACAGGCAATGTTGGTTATCAGCGCGCTGCCACTGTTCAGATCCTGAGTGCATCCATAATATCTTTCTCTTATTTGCTAGGCAGAAGATGGTGTTAGTGATTGCGAGCTGCTGGCTGGCACCCTTGCAGAGCAGGAGTAAGTGAGTGCGGTTCAGCTTTCCGAGCCTGTGAGTCTGCTGCCTCTCCTCCATGTTTTGGCACCACTGCCAAACACATGCATTGAAATCCTTCATGATCATCAGTTTGTCAGATGATTATATTGTTGCAAAGAGTCTGTCCAGGTCCTTCGTATCTATTTTTTTTTTTTTTAATTTTTTTGTCACTTTAGTGTATGTCCCTTGTGATGAGGACAGGCATTGACAATGTTGGAAGAAGGCACAAACATCTCAAGGCAAGACTAGCTATCGGAGGTTTGGTGAATGAATGCCACACTCCTCAGAAGGAGGGCTTTTGCAGAGCACCAGCATCGTCGGCCCAGGGCTGCACGAGCTGCTGCTCAACAGAGAACGTGGGCCCAGTCCTGTGGTGCCTCAGGTGTCTCTAACAGTTTGCTCGTTTTCTTGTGGAGTGCTTCATAGCGTGGTGTGCTGTTGCTGTCTGCCACACCTGTGTTACGGGTGAGAGGAAGTTTTCCATTTGCTTGCACAGTGCAGCACATAAGCACAAGCCCTCAGAGGGTGACAAACCAACGAAGCTTGGTTCACAAAGTTGGGCAGTGTATAGAGTCCCTTTCCTACCGCCCTCTCCTCGGGATTGGGTCCTGCCGCCCGCCCTGCGCAGGACGGCAGGCATGGCGGAGGGACAGATGGAATATGTGGAAAGGGGGCCCCGCCTGTGGACTTGGGATCCCCCCACCATCATCAGACTTGACCCGTGTGGCTGGTAACAGCAGGATGACGCGGAGCCATCTGACCTGGTCTGTTTCTGAATGGTCGTCACGCTCTATGACTGGGCCCAGAAGACAGACCTATCCCACGTCTTCTTGTACCTTCATCTACTGTGTGTGCTCGTGTTGAGCAGGCCCCTTACATTTGCTGTATTGTTAAATCCAGTGTAATCATCAGAAATTCTCTGTGTAAAAAAGAATACTTTTGCATTAGAGTCCTTGAAGTAACTATTTATTTTTTTTCTGGAGGTATGTGTGGCTGCATGTGTGGCTGACAGTGGTGACGGCGTCATCCCGTAATTTGGTGAACATTTACATTTCACGTCAAAGGGGGTAGCCAGGAACCATTCATAGAAAAGTAATTTTGCAACTTGCCACTGTCATTAAGATACCACATGAAGGCCAACTTGGGCTGTGTAAAGTCACCATTCGTCCCAACCTAGGTCCTATGTTCCTTTTCAGACAAACTACTCATTGGGAAACTTGAAAGGAAGAAGAGAATGAGAAATGAGGGTTTTTATTTGCAGATGTAAATGGAGTGAGGTTAATCTGCCCAAATTCAGGCTCTTGTATTATTCCTTTTTGGTTTCCTTATGAAATGTTGTCTTTCACTTGGTTACTAGTTAGGCATTTATTGCTAGGCGATTTTTCACCTGACAAATCCAAGGTAAGGGAGACTGTAACAGATGACTTTCCCCCAGCTTGGGTGGGTGAATTCATCCTCTTACTTGGAGAGATTCTCCAAAGTCCAGCATTTATTATGAGCTGAATTTAATTCCTATTAAGACATTTATCAATGAAATAAAATTGTTGGAAAATGATTTTTATTAAGGAAACCTGATTCCTAAGCATGGAAATCAAAACCTTTAAATTCCATTTAGTTGGGTTATGGATGTTTGAGTCAATAATTATAAATTGGGTAATTATCATAAGTGTCAAACAGCAAGTGATGGTTGAATTACAGATTTTTATTTATCCCATGAAATAATTGTAGATACGTTACTATGTAACTAATTGACTTTCTGTTAAGGTGATCTTTCAGTCGACATGGGTCTTTCTCACAATAAATTTGTATATTACCAAAACAAAGCTTTTCCATTTTGTTCAGCTTACTCCCCTACCACCTCCTTAGTCTTAATTCGGGGTTTTTATGGTGTGTGATAAATGAGCTATTTACTGATTTCTTGTTGAAGTTCAAAACAAATTTGGATTACTGGAATTTATTATTTGGGGGCATCTGGCTCATCCTTGTTTTTGTTTGTTAAACAGGAAAAGGACCAGCGCAGCCTAGACATAAACACTGCCAAGTGCATGTTGGGACTGTTATTAGGAAAAATCTGGCCCCTTTTTCCAGTTTTTCACCAATTCTTAGAGGTACCAAATTGTTATTTTTTGTAATGTATGTTTGCTTGCTAAGAACTACCAAATAATATTTAACTTAAGCATTTTATGTAATATTTTTGTTTGTTGTACTTTTCTGCCTGTAGGAAGTATGGTGACAAAATTGCTGTCCATGAGCAACTCCCTGTTTCCTCTGAGTGTATCTGTGAGAATTGGATGTTGTATGGCATTACACCTTGGTACAGATGCATCAGAACCAGTCACAGCTCTGTTCTTTCCTTTCTCACCCCTATTTTAAAAGCTTTACTTTTGTTTAGATTGTCTGCTTTTATAAAAGTTGTAAAGATTTACTTCCATTTGTGCCTTTAGATAAGTGTCCACTTTTATTAAGCAAAGGTTAAAAAACATTCATCTGCCTTCTTAATAAAATAAGGTTGTAATGTATTCTTATCTCCCAGTAACTTGGAGGCTTAGAACTAGCTACGTATTAGGCAAACTGACAGTATCTCCTTAAATTAAACTTTGTTCACATTTATATTAAAGATAATATGGCACTCTAGAATTCCATCATTGTTGCTTTGCTTTAAGTATGATGATGGGGAACTTTTTAAGCTGCTGGTTCTTAGGAACTGGTTTTCATGCAGTGTGATACTGTAGGACCTCGAGGTATCTGAGTTGTAAGTTTGACTTCCTTGAGTTGTCATATAGGGCATATCCTTCTTTAAAATGCCCTTTGCTTGAAAGGATATGAGGGTCTTGAGAAAAGCCTGAGTCTTGCCCCGCCTCTTGAAATAATCTGTCTTATAACATACTTTAAGGAATAGTCCAGAAAAACTTCCAACAGATGTTCTTTGAGGGCTGTTTTTAAAACTTGTGTTTTACTATTTTAAAACTTATAATATTACTAACTGGGACTCTGAGCTCAAGAAAAGTATAAAAGCCTGTTAAAATATAAGGAGTATTTTTTTGTTTACATACAGCCCATGTCGACAAATGGTCTGCTCTAATTTCTCTGCCAACCCCAGAAATAAGTTAGCTCTATTTGTAAAAGAAACAGAAATAGCTTCTTGTTCTCAGAGTTTAGCAGAATCGGGCTGGAGTGTGAAGCATTCTTTGGCTGAGAGACCTGCCACAGGCAAATTTCACTGCACAATTCTAGGAGCAGCATCAAGTGTTTCAGTGACTGGTTTTGCTTTTAGTTGCTTAGAAACTTAAACTTGTATTCTGTGCTTTGTTCTCTCTCTCATATTAATTTGCATTTTTCCTTTAATAGGACACAGTTATCTTTTGATTTGGCTTTTCTTGTCTTTGTATCCTCAAAATCATTGGCTCAGTTCCCTTTGCTTTTTACAGTACATACTGTATTGTTTTCCAGTGTTCCTGAGATCAGTGGTTAGGATTTTTGAATTGTCATATCTGGTTTTATTTTTAAATCTTTATGCAGGAATACTCCATTTTAAAATACACATATGGCATATTTCTTGTCTAAGAGAAATCGAAAAATCACTTCGTGGCTATTTTAATTTCTTCTATGATGGCACTCAAGTTTTTAATTACTGGAACTGTAATTTTCTTCCACCGCAAGAACACCTAGTGCAGAGACCACTTGCAGCACTTAGTTAATTCTCCTCTGGTGTCTTCACTGCCTCATGTGTTTAAAGCTGACTTCATATGAGCGTGCCAGTCACGTTAGGGACTGTCGCGGGGAGCTGTTTTTTACTTAGCACTTAACTTTTTGTCAAGCACCAAATGAGGTATTTTACATAAAACACATAAATTATCTCCTGCAACATCTCTATGAAGTAGATATTACCTCCATTTGCTATAAAAGGACTTCTGTAGTCCAGAAATTTTACCTCTAGGAATATAAAGTTGTCTTCCTTTGATGTGCTTGTCATTTTCTGTTGGGCCCCCATATAATATTTTTGTAACAAAAATTGTCATCTTGCTGTCTGTAACCATTTTCCTAGTTGGGTGCTCAGCACACCTCAAATGGAAAGAGTGTAAATAAGCATCATGAACTTTATTGAGTTGATTTAGCAGTTGAAACTGTCCCATTTGTTAATTGTGTCAATAATTCATATTCCTTTTCCCTTCACCAGCAATCAAAATATAAAGTTATTAACAAAGACCAGTGGTGCAATGTGCTGGAGTTTAGCAGAACAATTAATCTTGACCTCAGCAACTACGATGAAGATGGAGCGTGTAAGTAGCGGCGACGCCATCCACTCCTGCCCATCTCTGTCCACTTGCATCTCTTCTTCATTGTGAAAAAGCCTCACAGCTGTGTTGTTTTCTCTTTCTCTTCAGGGCCAGTTTTGTTGGACGAGTTTGTGGAGTGGTATAAAGACAAACAGATGTCCTAGGACTTTATGCATAGCAGCGAGAGAGTCACTGTTACCACAGTTATGTCAACCATTAGCCATAAATTGCTGTTTGTATCAAAGCGCATGCTGCTTTTCTTGCACTATCTCCCTTTTGCAGGGACGTTTTGGTGTTTGCTATTGAATGGGCCAGCTCTGCTTGCTGTGTAGCATTGTTCTCTTGGAAGGCTGCTTTGCAGTTGTATTTACACTACAGATTGGTGAATTTGCCAACGTCCTCACTGTGATTATGTGTATATTGCTGTTTAAATTTTGTATATGTGTATAAAAAAAAGCTTCACCTAGAGATTATTTCTGCAAAAATGTATTGTAAAAATAATTTTTGTGGCATATTTCTAGTCCCTTTTTTCAAATGATCCAATTGTACTTTATTTGGTCTCAAATGTAGCATTTCAGAAAACAAGACAGAACAACTGTTACCGTAAGCAAATGTTGCCAGAATTAACCTTACTGTTGAAGAGGCCAACTTTTGGAAGGAGGTGGGAGTCCTAACTTTTCAGAGGCATATGCCAAATATAATTTGTTTTTCTTAAATATTAGCATTTAAAATAAATGATGAAAGTTATAATTATTTGAAAATGCAGCTATGTTCCATGCCACAAATCATTTCCACCATGCAAGGTATAGTTTTGTGTTTTTGTTTTTTTATTTTCTAATGTTAAAGCTGTAGTAATTTGAATATAGGTACAAATGAACAAATTAAAATTGCACCTTTTTTATGGAGTTTGAACTCTTGTGAGCTTTCTTTAGGGTTTTTTTTTTCTTTCTCTTTTTCTTTTGCATTCTTTCTAGTCAGTGTTTGGGCTGCTGATGCTTCTTCCTATGCCATATTAAGTAAAATTTATTTTGCCGCCTCCATGAAAACCTAACGGTTTGCTGGCAATTTATAACTGCAGAGCACTTTTAGTTGTGGCTTGAATTTTTAAGCTTTCATGATGTCTAATTTTCTAGCTTTTTGGAAAAAACTATACTATAAATGAGAGGTGTTTTGTTTTGTTTTCCTTTTTTGTTTCTTTTATGCTAGGCTTTTCCTGGCAGAATGTCCATTGCAGGCAGTGGACACGAAACCACCAGCATTGCGCTAACTCTATTACACGGTAGGACCTTTCCTGGAGGGGCCACTCGTCATTACCTGAGTAATTTGTACAGAAAGGTGATAGCCATTATTTATGTGGATGAGGAAACAAGAATAAACAGGATGGTATTTTTAGGTTTGTATTTTATGTCTTTTTTTTTTTTTCCCCTGCCATATCCTGCTTGAGGAATGTATAGATAACATGTTTTCCCTTCAACTATCTGGTGCTATTGAAAGACTAATTCAGTCCCTAAAGTTTTGTGAAAACACAAAAGACTAATGATTTAAACTACGTAAAAAGCTAAATGGTGCATTTGAACAAGCAAATACTATAGTTTTATCTGAGCAAGATCCATGATTGAGCATGTAGTGATTGATAGAGGTTTGGATTACTTTGAAATTTAGCCAAAATATCTTTTTGATTTAATGTGAACATTTAAATGACATTAAATGAGTGAAGCACACAGACATGTCTCTTGACCACTCTTTCATAATTTCTTTGCAAACAGTGTTCAGATTGTCGGATAATTTTTTTCCCTAAGTGAACCACCAAAGACAGACATTTTGTGTATATATACGATGTGTGTGTGCTTATACAAAACCGTGATATGGTAGAATGATATTCCTTCTTCTACCAAATAAAAGGGTTTGGTTTGCTGTGAAATAAGCCAGAAGTTTCTAAAACTCTATAATGATTAATTATTACTCACTTAGGAATTTTAGACTCACTTTTACCTTACAGATTCACACCAGATTGCACAAAGTTAATATCTGAAAAGAATAGGAGATATTGATGGCAAGCACAGCTGTTAAGGCCAATGTGTTGAAAGGGTGTCTGTCCCCAGGGTGGGTATGTGTTCGGTGGTGATGCGCTATCGGCAGCTTTGAATCTGTGGAGAACTTAACTTGAATCTTCTTCAGAAGTATCCCATAAAGTTGAAACAATCACACTTTAAAAGCTACAGTTCTTACATATGATCAACTATAGAGTTTTGCTTAAAGCAAACATAAATCACAGATGAAACTTTTTAAAAGTTAAAGAAAATGGAGAACTTTTTTTTTTTTTAAACACTAAGCACAGTTAATCCTAAAATAAAAGAGTTGTTGCCGGGAAAATGTTGTATTTCATCCACAATGTTTTGATGATGGGGGAAACCCCAAGTAAAAACTTAGATTTTAAGAAGTATAATATCAAAGTAAGTATTCTGAATGGGAAATCTTGCACAACTAGAAAACTCTGAATACTTTAAGGTCCCCTGAAAAAGAAGCCTTTGTGCCTGCAGAGTGTTTGCCCTGGGTCTTCTGGATTTTATGTAGTTATTTGTTAGGGGAAGAAAAAAGGGATCAGACAGAACATTAAGAAACTTTTAAAAATATATACCCTAGTTATATAAAATTGAGCAGTCATCAAGCACGCACTTACTGGCTAATGTTAAATAAATTGGGTGCCTTTTTCTGGTTTTCCTTTATCACCTGAGTCTATACCCTTTCCCCTATTCCCGTTGTGTTTCGTTCTCCACACTGCTGTATTCTCGTACTGGAATGTAGCACTTAGATGTTTACTGCTGCGGTAGGTCAGAAATGTCATGATTTGATTTGCCATAAACATCCATTATAATGTTACATGCAGCTTTTTTGAAGCATGGACTCTGAATTAAGTTTTTATAAATCTGACAAGTAGACAAACCTCTAGACTCTAGTTTAATAACAAATTTCTGTTGCCTCTCAGTCGCCATGTTAACAGTGCTTTTGAAGTTTATACAGAAAGCTTTAAAACTTAGTTTGTGCCCTTGGTTTTTATTCTTACAACTGCTAAAATACCTCTGTAAGCCTTATCTTTTATTCTTTCACATGTTGTATAATAAATGTATAGAATTCATTGACCAACTAAAATGTTGGGTGTCTGTAAATGAGACCAAAATGTTGGGTTGCTTTTTTTCATAAAATAATTTCTCTCGGGGGTTACTGTTAAATGAACAGCAGCCAGCCTGTAACTGTGAATGCTTCGTGTCGTCAGTATTTGCATTACATTCATAAACGTGTGCAAGTCCTGTGACTCCCAGCTTAACTAAAATACTGTTATGCCACCTAACTTGAGTACAGCGAACTGGTTTTAGGTTTTAATGGAATTAATGTAAAATGATATCCCATAAATAAAAAGTATTTGTGTTTGGTTTCAGAACTGATTTCTGAATTCTTTCTTCTCTGACTTTTTCTTCAAAATCCACTGGAGGTAGTTTTAAAGTATTTTACTTTTTGTTTTTTTCCCCAACTTTGAGTTTCTTGAATATCTCAGTACTTGAATATCTCAAAGCTACAATGATATACAAAGCTAGAAATGATACAAGAATAATATAATGAATGAATGTACCCATATACCTATCACCTAGATTTTCTAGTTCTGAACATTCTGGCACATTATTTGCACCACTTTGAAGGGGTGTGTGTGTGTGTGTGCATGTTTTTCTCAGTATAGAGATCTACTTTTTTATTAATTTTAATTTTTATTTATGCATACAAGAACTGAGGTGTAGGCCAGAGGCTTCAGGGGGTGAGAGGAATCACCAGAGACAGAGTGGGGAGCAGAACAGGCAGAGCTACTGAACAACGCTGAGGGGAGCAGCGGGCAAGACAGGAGAGGTCTGCTGCTCCATGTGGGTCAGCTCCCTGGCTGGGGATCAAACTTACGCCGCAGTGACTGGAGATAACTTGGCAGTGCGGAGACAGTAACCCCTGCACCACAAGGGAGGCCCCTAGAGATCTACTTTTTTATGAACCATCTGAGAGTATGTTACCTCATGACACTTCACACCTAATATTTTGAAAATGGGGAAATTCTTATAACTGCAACTGAATGATCACAATCAAGAAAATTAACATTGATACAACCCTGTTACCTTATATGGTCCAGATTAAAATCTCCCCATCTGTAGCAATAATGGCATTGATAGTTATTTTTAATCAGGGGTAAGTGTGGCTTTTAGGCATCATGCCATGTTAGTCTCTCTCAACCCAGGACTGTTCCAGATATAGTATTAAAGACAATGCAATGACTCCTCAGCCAAATAGTGATTTCAAGATACTTACCATATATTGTACATGACTAAACATTGAGCCTAATAATTGAGTGCTCGCTATATAGAAGCCAGGCACAGATGACCATTTTTATCACCTATAAGCTCCCACCCAGTTCATCTCTTACATGTGTATTCAACCCTGGTTAACAGCATCTGAAATTGTCTTACCCTAAAATGTCAGCTCCCTGATGGCAGGCTCTCCAGCTTATAGTTAATTCCCCAGGAAAAATGCATGGAAGAAAGCAAGTAGCAGAATTCCCACTTGCCCAACAATTGTCAGGGCCTAAGAAACCTCACAAAAAGACTTGAGAATTCGGGAAGGACAGATGCAGAAGATTTTTAAAAATCAAGATAGGAGTTAGAAAACAAAATTTCTATAAATCATGATCCAGGTGCACTCTTTTAAGTTAGTGATGTAAATGTTTCTTGCAACTGTATTTTGGACCAAAAGTTGAGGATGAAGACAAGAAAATCTCTGTTAATGCAAGCATCCACACACAGGAGATGGATGGTGGTTGGAAGTGAAAGAAAAAATTTAATCCTAAATTGATGGAAAGGAATGGGAAGTGGCAAACCTTCAGACAGGGAATTCTTAACCTAGGCCACAGCTAACAGTAGAAAGTCATAAAGCACATTATCGAGTAATAGGAAATAGGAGCATGAGATGTATTTTATAGGGAATACAGTAGCCCACATAGAAATTACAAGAATTGCAATAAAAGTGCTCCAGTAATGTAATTGGAAGAAGAAAGACTGGAGAGAGAATAAATCACCAAAGCCTGCTCAAGCCAAAAAACCCAATGAGGTGCAGACATACCCAAGAAGGAGAAAAGTTACAGGAAGGTCACTCTAAAGACAAGACAGTTGAAAAATTGCCTTTTGAAATAATGGCATGAAGAGACAAGTGAACTGAAGAATAAAAACTCTTATCCACGGTAGAAAATGGAAGACCGTTAGGTCAATCCCAGGGCTACAAGAAGCGAGGAGGAAATCCTCAACTTGATTTGTTTGAACCTACAAGAAGGCAGGATTTGTTTTCTGTGGTACCATAATATGTGTTACAGCATACTGCAATGACTCATTTAGATGTTATACCCAAATCTTCTTGTGACAAATAAGTTCTAGGCAGAAGATTAAAGTCTTTGTAGTTTTTAGAAAAAAATTGCCTTTGGAACTTTTTTATAACTAGATGGGAAGCAAGAACTGTGAGGAAATAACACATCAAGCTTTCTGGCCCTGTCTACTTATCCAAACTTGTAGGCAAAAGAGAATCCAAAATAGGACATATTCACCACTGTGGGTACATTCAGCAGAAAATAATTTGAATTTCCACACACCACCTACCCCCACCGCCCCAACCCGCTACCATTGATTGGTTCCTAACATTTGTCTTCAATTGCCTTAACAAAAAGTAAAATCATCCCATGTATAGCAGTACTGGCATAGAAATCATGGTGACTAGTCTATGCCTGGAATAATAATTGGAAACTGAAAAACAAAAAATTGACTATAGTAACTAAATGGAAATTTTTTAAACATTTAATATGTAAATCTCTTCTCCCAAAGAGATGTATTCAGTCCTTTGAAAGAAATTCTTTTGCAGTCACTCTCTGAAGAATGTGGACTGTGAAGAATCCTGGCAATGAAAAAGTAAACTGAAGAGGGTTTGTGTTTTACTCTGACACTTTCCAGCACAGACACCTCAGATTTGCCTACATTTGAATATCAGAAATTCAAGCTAGAGCTCTCTAGAAATCTTAGGACAAATGTGTGATGATAAAGGAAGCTGCAGCTGTATTTAGTTCCAGTAAACCAGGAAGTTTTGGACCAACTTTCAGTAGTATGTTGAAAGCTGCTGCATTTGTCTCTACTTGCTTATTTCTTTTGATATCATTGCCTGTGGTGGCTTCTACATGCTCTGTCTTGAGAGTAGAACTTGGTGGAGGGTTATAATCTTATCACAGTTACTCCCAAGTCACTGAGTAAACCCAGAGGAGTCTTTGAGCAGCCTTACCTGCATGTCTGTGTTACAGAGCCTCTACAAGGTGACTCGCCTAGTGATTGTCAGCCAATAATTCAGCAACCAGGCCTGGTAAAGGATGACAAGCGTAGAGCAGGGGAACTCATGTTCCAAAGTCCACCTCACCAAGGGTCAGAGAGAAGCAGCCCGAAGATGCGGAAGGGGGTGGTGTATGGGGTGGATTTCTTTTGGGCACTGGGCTGCACGTATGCTCTTTTATTGCATGTTTGCATACAGATTACATGTCTCACATTAATGTTAGCTCTCTGGATGTGATGTTTAGTACTTAAATGAGGCCAGGGTCAAACTGGGTTGCCTGCTTCCCCCGCCTACCTGGTTGGCTGATTTTAACCAATTCTGTGGGTATGGTTTCTTCAACATATTTCCCCCCTTTCTTTGCAAGAGCTCAGCAGAATGATTTCTCAATTGTTATAACAGATTCTGTTACCCAGGTGACTGTGAGAGCGCACATAAACCCTTCAAGCCGTTATTCCTTCTCTCAAGGTTGATTTTCAGAATCTCAGTATTGCTTACTAGAATAAAAGTCTCAAAGGTAGAGCTTAGTAGATAATGAAAGTGAGGATTCGAACCCAAAAAGTAGTCTAACAGATTTTACTTTGCAAGAACTTGCCACAAACACAAATTTGAATTTAGTTTACATAGGAAGGAACCGTGAGTCATTTACATTAAAAATGTAATTATTCTTGACCACGGTTCTAAGAAGTTCTGATTGTTCTGAACTAATGATGTGTTGATGCTATCTGTGCAGAGAAAGGAAATGCTGGGGTTTTATCTCTTCCTTTCTAAAGACTGCATTGTGGAGATGCAAGGCTGAGTACCCATTATTTAAAACTTCTTATCCATTAGTGGGAGTTGAAAAAGGCTGGCGTTACCCACAGGCAGCAGATTTTGCATAACTGCTTCACAAATTCAAGTCGGCAGATGGCTTTACTCTCAGGGCTGCTAGACCAGGGAGCGGTTGTTCACAGATTTTATAGTATGTTCACTCTAATCATTGTATCAACAAACTTTAATTGTCTGTTAGACAAGATTCTTATGTAAATTTGGGAGCTTTAAAATTAACTCATGTACAGAGAAGGAAATTGGGGTGAATAGGAAGAAAATCAACAGCAGACAAGAATTTGCATTGCCCTATACCCATTGAGTGAAAGTGGCATCAGTGCTTCATAAATGGTAGACCAGAGAGACTGACTGGGTTGCAGCTGAGGTTGGAGAGCAGGGTGTTAGAGCACAGGATTCTCCTTCGAGAGGCCCAGCAGTGTGTGCAAAGATAGCAATAGAGGTGGCAGAGAGGTCAGGCTTTTCAGGACAGAGGAGTTTGTGGTGATCACCAACAGTATAATAATTAATGAAAAAATGCCAATGGAAAAAATGGAGTCTTCTATGATAAAGGCTAGAGAATGTTCTGAAGTAGAAACCTAGAGCAGGAGTTGATAAAGGGTGTTTCCTGAACGAGGTACTGCCTCAGATCCCCAAAGTTCACAATGGGGATGTGCCACCATACTTGCAACTGCCCACACAGTGCAAGGGTTCTCCCAGAAAAAGGTGCTCTCTTTACCCTTCTCATAGGAGGGTTTGAGCTGTCACCTTCTGGAACCTTTGACCCTAAGCCTGCCCCACCTCAGATGGAAGTAGTTGAAGCAGAATACTCCAGCGCATTCCCTGCAGGAGAGGTGTGGGTGGAAGGTCAGTTTTCCAGGTGGATCCCATCCCTCCCCAGGCGCAGCCAATAGGCATTTTTGTAGCAGGCAGGACACCCAGGGAAGGAAGACCCCAAAGATTCTGGAAGGAGTGTGGGAAGCTGATGTGCTGGGACGTGAGAAGGGTGAGAGAGTAAGGCATTGGGAGACTTAGGGGGGCAGGAGGGGGACCTATGCAGGGAGAGACAGGGAGGCAGCCAGCTTGAGTTGTGGATGAGAGAGCTCAGGAAATGAAGGAAAACCTTGATTTTTTCAGGGCTGATTTAAAGATTTCTACTGAAACAGAGAAAAGAGAAGTAAAAGGCTTAAGGAGAGAGATGAGAGCTTGGAAGATCTAAGAAGAAAGATGTCTAAGGAACAGGTCTCGTTGCCCTGAGATAAATACAATGTAAAAATCACTGAGATTATGTAATTGGCGCAGGAAGAAGATAATGGATCCAGAATGTCAATATTAGGTCAAGTGACATGGCCGACAGAGTCCAGCCCCCCCCCCCACCCCCAGTCTAAATTGGAATAAAAAGCAGGAGGAGTTGGGCTTTGGGCTCCTCTGACTTGGGAAACCTCTCTGCGGAGAACACCCACCTCTGGCCATGTCTTCTGAGAAATAAAGCCACATTTCCTTGAATGCTGGATGTACTTGGCATGAACCTATGTTTGCGGAGAGCTCACCATGCAGACGGGATGGTGACACAAAGTGGAAGTTTCCATATCCGCGTCAAGTTACCATCCTTTAGTCTTCAGACTAGCTCTGTGGTCAGCCCTGTTTTTGTGAAATGGTCAACAGACTTGGGCAGAACAACCTCATGTATAAAAAGGAGGCAGTAAAGACAGAGGCAAGTGTGAGAAAGTTCCTAAGTTACTCAAGTGCTGTCATTTGGTCGGTGGCTTTTGGGTTACAGGATAATGGAATGTGGGTATCTGTGGGATTATTCTGGAATGCTGCCAGGGATTACCTAGTAGATGAAAAAGGAAGTGAACCGTGTCTATGGTTCATAGACATGGCGATGGTTCATAATTACAATGCTAGCAACACCGACTGTTCCTTAATAATTTAGAATATACATCAGAGGAGGTATAATTCTACTAAGGATACAGTGAGAGCAGAGATTGAGGTGCCACGTTAGAAGGGCAATTTATGACCGCCTAGATAAAAAGGATAGCAGCAGTTTCCTGCTGTGAGTCCCCTCGAGGACTACATACCCACCCACCCTGCACTAGGAGATCTGGAAGGATGTTCTGGAAGATGTAAGTATAGGAGACAGTCATTCCTATGGGGAGCAGTCTAGAAATGGAACTGATGGTGAGTGGGAGGAGACTGAAGAATGAGTCTGGTGGTCTTACCCCGGGATTATGGTGTCATCACAGGTATGGCAACACATTCAAGAAACAGAGAAAGCTGCAGCAGTAGCTGACTTTCTCCATCGTTGTCCAACCCTGCATTCCCCACACTAAGGGGTTAGAGACGAGCTGTGTGGCCCAAGCTCTATACAAAAGATGGGTGACTTCTGTGTGGCCCAAGCTCTATACAAAAGATGGGTGACTTCATCAAGGTGTCTATTTTAAAAAATCTGTTTGAAGGAATTGGAAAAACTATTAAGAAAGTAAAAAATTTATTTGGGCAAAGGTCTAGAAGAAGAAAGCCAAGAGAGATGAGCTGACTGAGGCCACTTTCCCCTCCAGGCAATGAGGAATTCTGAAGTGAAGCAGAGACTGAGGAGCTCAGAAGATCTGAAAGTCTCAAAGTGACAAAATTAGAGTTCAGAGTTGGCCAGCTTTATGGTAAGGGCCCTAGCCACAAGAAGGGGTCTAAGATTGGCGAGAAATAGAGCAATACTTGTAGGACTAAAACTAAATTCAAATCATTTCAGTCCCTGGTGGGATTAAGTCTAACTGAGTCTAACTGCCTGACAGAACCAGAGCTCAATTGTATTTGGAATGATTTATCACCCATGAGTTTTATATGTAGATAAATTCTACTCACTCAAAACAAAGAATTTGAATTTAAGACAATGAGATGTAATTTATCTTCACTAGGCTAAAAGATGAAGAAAATCGGGCCTCCCCGGTGGTGCAGTGGTTGAGCGCTGGGTTGCGAAGCTGCCCTCAGCCTCTGCAGCGCCGGTTCGATCCCCGGCTGCTCCCCGGCCACTGGAGGAGGGTCCCACATGGCGCGCAGACCTCTCCTGCCACCCGCTGCTCCCCTCAGCAGTGTACTTCAGTCCTTCTGCCTGTTCTGCTCCCCACTCTGACTCTGGTGAATTCTCTCACCCTCCCGCGCTTCTGACTGTACCCAGTGCTTGTATAAATAAATAAATAAAATAAATAAATAAAAACAAATCTTAAAAAAAAAAAGATGAAGAAAATCAATCACTCAAAAAGCTGATGCTGGCATGAGTACCACCATATTTTGCTAGATATGATTATCTCCAGTTCTATTGAGATACTTTCAGTTTGTTCTTACTGTCTCCTTTGAACATGTGACCTTACACCTCTCGGGTCACAGCTGATTGGACTAACAGTACAATGGAGACCAATCCACAGACTGGCTGAGCCTTTCATAGTCTCTTCCTTAGGAATTAGAGCCCTGAAGCAGGTGGATATGAGATCTGTGTTGGCATGAAGGTTTAGAGTAGGCTCACATTTTACATGGTTCATATGTCAATAAGTCAGAAGTAAAAACTGATTAGCAAAGATCAGCAGTTAGAAGCAGCCATGAGATATGTGTTCCCTGAGAAAAGGATAGGGCAGCTTTAGTCCCCCAAGTTTCAGATTCAGAACCCATCTCCCAGCAGTCTTTGCTCTGCTTTAAATATCTATTTTTGGATGTCTATAAGATTATTAAAGCCTTGATACATAATTTGACACTTTTCCCTTTCTTTGAGAGCATTCTGATCAAGACGATGTGGTGCATATACACAATGGAATACTATTCAGCAATCAAAAAAGATAAACGCCTGCCATTTGCAGCAACGTAGATGGAGCTAGAAGGAATTATGCTCAGTGAAATAAACCAGAAGGAAAAAGAAAAATATCGGATGGTTTCACTTATAGCAGGAATATAGGGGAACCCAATAAGACATCAGGGGGGGAAATAATAACAGGGCAAAACACAACACAACAAAAACAGACAATTATAAATCAGAGACATCCTGCAGGGAAGGAGGAGGGAGAGGGATCGGAGGGAGGGAGGCAGGTGCACAGGGGACTGTGGTGATGGTGCACGGGTGCCTTGGGAAGGAAATTGTACACCTGGGGAGGGGTAGAAAGCAAATATTGTTTAAAAACGAACAATGATGTAAAAAATAAATTAAAAAATTAAAAAAGCATTCTGTATTTCTAAAGCTTCAAATTTCTGCTTGATCTGACTTTATCTTATACAAAATGAAGGCTAGTTCTTATTTAGTTCTAAGCAGCTCAATGGAAAGAGTCCAAGGAATTTACTAATAGCTAAAATATTACATATCCTATCATTGTGGTTCATTTCTTTCTGTAACTGAGTTCTGGAAATGCTTGATTATAGATTGTCTTTGGGAGAAGACAAGTAGAACCCCGACATGGCTCAGAAGGTTTAGGGGTGCCTGGCTGTCTGGGAATTCTACGGCTCCAACCCCTGGTAAGTGTTGGTGTCAGCAGATGGCAAAGTGTTTGTTTGCTGAAATAAAGCTTGACCGAAGCCCAGGTGAGTAATCGCTGCGGTGTTCAAGCTTGTCTGGGCGGCATTAGCTGCTCTGCATGACTCCTCTCTGGCAATATGATTATATGAACACCAATCTTAAGGGCACTCTTAAATGCTACCTGGGTGCTGCAATCAAGTTTCTGCAGTCATCGAATAGGGAAAGAAGAGCAGAGAAATGCCAGGACTTCCCAGACTTACCATTTCTGTTTCTTGGAGAGGATCTGACTAGGAAGTCTCTCCATGGGACAGGTTTGGGCTCTGTTTTATGTGTTCCCCAAATTGCAACAGCAATCAACCACATACGATGTGGGTGCTTTGCTTATTGCTCATGAATCAGTGGTATATGAGATCTTGTGAGCCTTCCATGACTCTAAAATATTTTTATCAAAGTAATATATGAACATGGTGATGAATTACCTAATTCAAGAAGGATTCTAATGAAAACAACAGTCCTTTACAGTTCTCATTTCCATCTAGTTCATTCCTTACCATATATTTATTATCCAAGAGTTTTGTTATTTGATGGTTTGTTCTCCAGTTTATCTGTTTACTGTGAATGTGTTTATTTGGGCTTTAATATTTTAGTGATGCTCTGCCAGGAAAAATCCACAAATTCACAACTTTTCTTGAGCATGTCAGGGAATTGAGACCGTAAATCAACCAACTATCTGAAAGTCCAAGGAAAGACAATGATATCCAAGTACATGGGCCCGGTGCCCCTGCTGGGCCAGGGCAGGTGCTGTCAAATGTCCTACATGCTGATGTGAAGGATTCATGTGGGATTTTTAACAAATTGTAAAGGCCGAATGTGTCCTGTATAAGAACAGAGAACCCACTGGAGCTGCATAATTTATACCCATTTTCAGTATCTCCCATGGGCCTCCCCAGGTGCTCCCAGGAAACACTGAGGGAAGAGTAAGAATGGTTTGTCATGGCCAAGGAGTACTGGGGTTTGGGAGTCACCTGCTTTACAGCAAGCCTGCTCTTTTTGGCGGGGAGAAGATGTCACCTCAGTAAGGACTAGTGGGGACCCATATGGCAGGGGTCTTCTCCCAACAAGATCAAGAATCAGGGTCTCCCTGGTGGCGCAGGGGGTTGAGCGCCGTGCTGTGAAGCTGTATGCAGCCTCTGCAGTGCTGGTTCGATCCCCAGCCGGCCAGGAAGATACCCACACGGTGCGGCAGACCTCTCCTGTCTTACCTGCTGCTCCCCTCAGCAGTGTTTTTGGTCTGTCTGCCTGTTCTGCTCCCCACTAAGTCTCTCATGAATCCTCTCATCCTCTCGCAACTTTGGTCTATACCCCAGTTCTTGTGTACATAAATAATTTTTTTTTTTTTTTTAAAAAGAAATGGTGTCGGCCCAGAGACATCGTGCACAGAACTGGGGCGATCCCTTTTCCACATCATGCCCAGGCCTCAGGCTGACTGTTGAGGACAGAGGATGAGAAGGGTTGGGGGACAAAAGATAGAAGCTGCTCCTGGCTTTGAGGGATGGTAGAAGGAGATGAGAGGAACCAGAGACGGGAGATGCTTCCTCCGAGTGGAGGTGAGGATTGGTTTAGATGAGACCAAGAAAATGCAGAGGGCATCATGTAGGACCCTGGGGTGTCATCTCAGATTACTGCCCCTCCCCCCAACACACACACTGAGCTGGGGACCCTCCAACCAAGCAGAATCAGTATGGTTAGGAGATGGGGGCTGGAAGATAGCTTTCCACAGCTGCTCTTTGTTGCATTGTGGTGAGGTTCAGATCCAGGCGATCCTATAAGAACTGAGATGGGGGTTTACTGGACCTAAAGTTTTTGCCTCAGATTGCTTTGGCCACATGTTCTTGGGCCCTGTCTTGGGACTGTTACCAGTGACCTCAGATTCTTTCCATCCCCTGATACTCCTTTGTCATTGTCAGCAGCTTGGGCCAGTAACTGGCCACTTGACCAGGTCAGCCTGCAGCTGCTCGTTCTGAGCATACAGCTGCCTCCAGGCCACGCTATTCACCTCACCCTCTCATTGAAATGTGAACCCCTTGGGAACTATTGCAGCTGAAATCAGCGGCCCACCATTTTCAAGCTCATGCAGCATAATTTGACACTGGTCTGGCTCTCTCAGGGTGACATGGAGGGAGTGAGAACATTCCCTCCTGATAAGCAGAAGAATTTCGTCCTGGGGGGTGAAATTTCAACAGAGACTGAACCAGAAGGAGGCAGCAGATACTCTCCTTTCCTTGCTCTTCCAGCCTCCCCTCTGTCCCTCCCTGCTCTTCCAATATCCTGTGATTCTGTGCACTCTCTCCAGAGACAACCATGTGCCCTAGCCTCTCCTTGCATGCACATCCTCTTGTCTCCTGTTGTATTTACCACTTCTTCGCAGTCTGGATTCTCTGAAATTGCTCCCCCAACCCCTTGCCAATAACAGACTGGTTTTTCAGTTTTGTTGCAGATTCTTTCTGGCGACCCACACTCAGGCTGCATGGGTGGAAGTTTGTTAGGGGCTTACCTGGGACCTTCCCTGAGAGGATTGTAGCCATGGGGAAGAGTTACCCTGGGTATAGGAGCTCAGAGTTGAGAGTGCAGAGGAGCCAGATATCAGCCTCTGTGAGACTTGGGGTGGAGTGTGAGAACTCTGTGGAACTTGGGCCAGTGAGGGGAAGCTGTCAGACCTTGACAACATAAAGGATACGTGACAACAGATTTCAGCCAGAGAATGACAACAAGATAACCAGGCACTTGGACACAGTGGCTTATTTGGGGTCTTTTTCTCCCCCAAAGCCTCAAGAGAGTATGGCTTTCATATACCCAGACACTGATGAAACAATTGGAGAGAAGATAAAAATTAGAGAGATGAAGTCATTCCATCAAGACCTTTAAACTACTCTTGATGGAGAGTACAAATGGTTTTCAAGAAACTAAGTTTAAACAGAAAGTAGACAATTTCATTTGGAGGAGAAATGAATAAATACCATTCATTGGCAAGTCTAAGTTGTTCCTGCCATCTCAGGAAGAATATCAGTTATAGATGAAAGAAAGAAATCCATTTGCTCTGCATGCCTTGTGAGCGATGTTGTGGCCCTGCTGTAATTCACCAGCACTGGATGAAAGGCCCAGAATCCCTAGGTCTGGCGGCCGTGGAAGTTGGCTTCAATGGGTGGGCAGCAGTGAGCACTGCTGTTGGCTAACTCGGTGACAGGGAGGTAATTCTTTCTTTATCTTAAAGGGTGACTGTTGGACCAGATTCATGAATTTAGGCAGGGCTTGCAGGCTGAAGATGCACATGGGGGCCAGGCAGGTAATATAAATGGGTGACGTGCACCAGATGGCAACAACAATGGTAATTTGAAGCATTTTCACCTACATAAACAGGGCAGCCTCTGCTCATCTCCTATGAAAAAGAGGGTGCAGGGCCTCCCCGGTGGCGCAGCGGTTGAGCGCTGGGTTGCGAAGCTGCCCGCAGCCTCTGCAGCGCCAGTTCGATCCCCGGCTGCTCCCCGGCCACCGGAGGAGGGTCCCACATGGCGCGCAGACCTCTCCTGCCGCCCGCTGCTCCCCTCAGCAGTGTACTTCGGTCCTTCTGCCTGCTCTGCTCCCCGCTCTGGCTCTGGTGAATTCTCTCACCCTCCCGCGCTTCTGACTGTACCCAGTGCATGTATAAACAAAACAAAGAAAGAAAGAAAGAAAGAAAGAAAGAAAACATGCCTCTCTATATAAAAAAAAAAAAAAAAAGAAAAAAGAAAAAGAGGGTGCAGTATTCCCAGATAATAACTTGCATTTATGGAGGCAAATAGATTATATCATTTTAAGCTCACAATAACTCCATGTGGGAGGGATTATTATTATTCCTGTTTTTCAGGTGAAAAAAAAAAAACACATGTTACTTTAAGTCTTGAGGCACAGAGAGGTTAAGTAACCTGAAGGTCAAACAAGTAGAAACTGGCAGAGCTGGGATTCAACTCCTGGTTACAAAGCATGCTGGGTAATGACCACACAATTCTGCTGACTTTTAATGGTTTATTAGAAAATGAGATGAACAAAGAGCTGACAAAACTGAACAAAAACAAAGTTAACAATCCAGTCAAAAAATGGGCAGAAGAGCTAAAAAGAAATTTCTCCAAAGAGGAAATGCAAATGGCAAATAGGCATATGAAAAAATGTTCAACACCACTTGTAATCAGGGAAATGCAAATCAAAACCAAAATTAGATACCATCTGACACCAGTGAAAATGGCACATATAAAAAAAAAAAAAAAAGTAACAACAAATCTTTACAAGGATGTGGAGAAAAAGGAACTCTCCTGCACTGCTGGTGGGAGTGTAAATTGGTCCAGCCACTATGGAAAACTATGTGGAGGCTCCTCAAACTGCTAAAAAATGGAGCTTCCATATTATCCAGCAATTCCACTCCTAGGTATCTACCCAAAGGACACAAAAACATTAATTCAAAAGGACACATGCACCCCTGGGTTTATTGCAGCACTATTTACAATAGGTAAACTATGGAAACAACCCAAATGCCCAAAAATAGATGACTGGATCAAGAAGATGTGGTATATATACAAGATGGAATATTACTCAGCAATCAAAAAAGATAAACTCATGCCATTCACAGAAACATGGAGGGAGCTGGAAGGGATCATGCTCAGTAAAATAAGCCAAAAAGAAAAAGAAAAAAACTGGATGGTTTTACTTATAGGAGGAAGATAGAGAATCCAAAAAAGGGATCAGAAAAAAAAAGTAATTATAATAAAGTAAAAATCAAAGTCAACAGGAAACTATAAACCAGAGACATTCTGCAAGGAGGGAGAAGGGAGTAGGAACAAGACAGGGCTGGGAAGAGCACAAGGAACTGTGGTGATGGTGCACTGGTGAATTGGTGGTGGGAATTTCACGGGGACTATACCCGAGATGAGAAAGCACATATCGTACAAAAATGAAGAATGATGTAAAAAATACATAAAATAATAAAAAGTAAATAAAATATAAAAAAAGAAAATGAGATGATTGCAGCATTATTTATGAGAGCCAAGAGCTGAAAACAACCTAAGCACCAGTTGGCAAATGAGAGGATAAAATGGGGTATGGGTGCTCCGGACCTCAGGTGTCCACACCTAAGGGGGAACATCCCATATTGTCAAAATATTAACAAGGATGTGAAACAACAGAACTTCATTAAATTTTTTAAAAATGTGGTATGTTTACACAATGGAACACTATTCAGCTACTAAAAAAAACCTGGTGAAATCCTGCCATTTGTAACAGCATGGATGAACCTAGAGGAAATTGTGCTTGGTGGAATGAATCAGATGGAGAAAGACACAGTATGATTTCACTCATGGAGAAATCAACAAACAAATGAAACAAAGAAAAAGAAACTTTTGGAATATAAGACCAATTAGTGCCAACTAGAAGGGGAAGGGGAAAGGAGGTGGGTTGTATGGTGAAGAGTAGAATCAGACTATTAGTAGTGCACTTGACGCAGTACATATACATGTTGATTTTTAATAATGTACATCTGAAACTTACATGATGTTATAATATTATGTTAATTTAATACAAAATTTCATTAAAAGAGAAATTGAGATTTAAAAAAATTAAATCTCCCAATTTAAATATTCAGAGTGTTTGGAAAAAATACTCAGCAAGCCAAAGAAAACCAAAGTGTGGGCCAAGATACGGTCTGTGGGTTGCCAGCTTGTGTTTGGCCTTCCAAGAAAATGAGTTATGAGGTATCCTTGGAAAGCAATGTTTTGTTTTTCCCCCCAACTATTCATGGTAGAGTTTAAACTTGTAGGTTTTCCTTCAGAGTAGTCAACTTGGGCACCTATATACTTTTACCAATAACGCTTCCCTTGCTCAAAATATTTCCAGAATTCTTTTTTTGGAATTGCCCTCAGAAAGATTTACAAATAAGCCATATTATTTTGTAGCCATAGCTTGTGGTTTTTTTTTTTTTTTTTTTTTGATGAAACTAGCATTTCTAGTCATTGACACCAGATGTGGCTCTGAATCACTTTTCGTTATTTCCAGAAATAACAGCCATTCTGAATATATGACGATTTCATGCTCAGGGAATCATTGAAAAGAACAGTCCAAAAGTCATCACAATATGTTTATAGCTTTCAAGATAACATTTTAAAGGACACGTCAATTCATCTCTTTATGTTATGATTGGTTTGAAAACCTGCTACTAATGTAAGTTTCATCTAATTTAAATTACCTGGGTTGGAATTTCTGGGCAAAGCTGTGATATTATCCCTTGTAAATTCTGTCACATTAAGTCAATCATTTCCTCTCACTCTTTTTTATACTGAGAATATGCACAAGATACAGACACTTGAATGATTTTATATCTACAAAAGAGTAACATCTGAAATGCCATCTGGAATCTTCAAAAGCTAAACAGTGTGCGCTGAATTTTTTAAAAAAGATTTATTTTATTTATTTATGTATATAATAAGGCTGGGGTGTAAGCCAGAGGTTGAGGGGGTGAGAAGATTCACCAGAGACAGAGTGGGGTACAGAACAGGTGGATCTACTAAAATACACTGCTGAGGGGAGCAGCGGGCAAGACAGGAGAGCTCTCCCGAGCCATGTGGGTTAGCTCCCTGCTTGGGGATCGAACTCATGTTGCAGTTACTGGCGATATCTTGATAGCACTGAGACTTTAATCACTGCACCACCAGGGAGGCCCTTGCACTGGATTATTTTCTCTAGACCTTTTGCTCTGAATGAGGTGGCTTTGGATAACACAGCTTTTCAGAATATAACTGTTATTTGCAGTTTTCCCTTAGTTCCTGCTATTTAAAATAAATTCCAATGAGCTATTAGCTCCATAAAGAATGTACTTCCTGTAAATTATTTAACTTGGAAAAGTCTAAAAAAGGAATGCCAAAGAATATAAATTATGGCCAGTTGAGTGGATCATTCTGCTTCTATTCTATCCGTTCTCAATTCATAGCCTCTCTGGAAGTGGAATGGACAGGCAGGAGCTACTCTGTGGCCTCTGATATCCATGTGCTCTTTCTACTAGATTAGAATTAGAACTAGGTAATCTGTTACCTATTGCATCTGTGACATATTTAAAAAAAAAGACCACCACACTCTCTTTTCACCCAAGCAATTGTTACTGCATTTACTGTTCTTTCCTGTCCAGATTTTCTGAAGTCAATAAAACAATCAGTAGCTGGTTAGGTCAGAAGAGTTAGCTTTTGTATACATTCAGGCTCAGTAGCTTTTTGGCATCTGGTAGGCACAGCCTCAGGTATTGATGGACAGGAAAAACTGAAAGCCAAAGAGGAAAGCATTCATGGAGAACTGAGTGGCAGGCAGTACCTTCTACTGGAGAAGTTTTGACCATCCCACTTAACACTGAGAACCTCACCACACTGGGTGGTGGTGGTGGGTGTGGGTGCCTGGGCTCCTGCAAACACACAGGTGCTGCTGCTGATGCATAAAGAGAGGCAAGAAGAGGATGTCATACTTCCAGGACAGCAAGGAATTAGTATCAGAATAAAGTATAAAATCCAGCCCCTGAAGTGGTGAAGCAGTTCTTTCAGCTCCATTCACTCTATTTCCCTTCCTCTCACTCACAGACACTTACCTCCTCTCCCCTCATCAGAATCTGTGATCCAAGGTTGGTCTCACTATGCTTGAGTTTGGAGGAAATTATCATAGACAGTAGGAAAGTATGGAGATGTTGATGTAGGGAGATTAAGTTGGGGCAGTAGGACAGACTATAACGTTTGTTGAGTGAAAGAGTGTTGCGTTAGAATGGAAATATCTTGGAGACCAGTTAGGAGGTGGATAGAAATAATGATGATCTAGAACACTCTATGCCAGATAAGATGCTTCCTGTGTATTTAACATTATCTCATTTAACTTTTATAACAACCCAAACGGACAGTGCCATTGTCATCCCCATTACAGGGGTAAAGAAACTAAGGCTTAGAGGCAGTGGAATGCAGATTCATAGTTAACAATCCTCTTGGGAAGGAAGGGATCCTAATTTGTAGCGTTTTCCAATATGCATAGTGTAAAACATCACCACTTCCAATTTCAAGATGCTTGCATAATGGCCCTGAACACAGAATTGGAAAGAGAGGTACAAAATGTGCTCCCGGATACCAATTCCAGAACATTTCTATTTAGAGAAGTTAGACAACTTCCCCAAAAGCACTTTCTGCACAGTATTGTCAGAATCAGGGTTTATTCCCAGGTCTCACCACAAAACTATCCCCTTAACCAAGCCACTCTAGCACTCCTGTGTTAATCACCAGGGATATAAAAAGGGTCCACCATGGTGGGTGGCACTGGCAAAGGCGAGGAAAAGACAAGAGTTTTTGCAGAAGTGCTCTAACCCAGAAATCTGAAAGGTAAAGCTCAGAGATCAATGACTACCTAGCTGCTGAAAGAGAACTGTGATTTGAGCTTAGCAGAAATTTACATTCATTCTTCCTGGACGAGATTTTTTTAGGGAGAGTTAAGAGTTGGTATAAACTGAGTTCATTTGGAAAGAACTGGAAAAACTTTGCTCTTTATTCCCTAGACCTTTATTGAAAGCTGTGGCTGGGGGAGCACAGAAGGGAGCTCTAATAGCGTCTGAAGGTGTGGAATAAAGAATCAGGTCTCCAGCATATTCCAAATCAAAGTCAGTGAAATGGCAGTGGGGGAAAGTGGGTAAAACCAATTCTTCTATTTTGCTTCTGTGACACCTTCTGGATCCAAGCTCCATCATCACAATAAAGGCTCTGGTTTGATTAAGGCCACTGGCACAAAGTGCTTTGTGTGATGAGCATGGGACAGAGTGTGGCACTTTGGAAAGAGCTCTGGACTAGATTCTAGTCCCCGCCCTGCCATTGTGGACTGGCTGACCTCACGTACACTACTCTGAGCCTGTTTTTGTGCTTTATAGTACAACAGAGGTTGATGATTAATTTTTAAAATTCCATTCCAATTAAAAATACATCTATTAAAAGGCTGTAAATCTTTGATATTTAAATATTTTCATTTCCTGGGCCTCCCCGGTAGCGCAGTGGTTGAGCACTGGGTTGTGAAGCTGCCTGCAGCCTCTGCAGCGCCGGTTCGATCCCCCACCCCCTGGTGAAGTTCCCACATGGCGCGCAGACCTCTCCTGCCGCCCGCTGCTCCCCTCAGCAGTGTACTTCGGTCCTTCTGCCTGTTCTGCTCCCCGCTCTGGCTCTGGTGAATTCTCTCACCCTGCCGCGCTTCTGACTGTACCCAGGGCTTGTATAAATAAATAAATAAATCTTTAAAAAAATAAATAAATATTTTCATTTCCAAAGTACTCTGCTTCGTGTGGAAATTTTGATGAGATGAATCTAATTGGAAATAGAGCAGCAATAACAATAAACATTTATATGTGCTTATTAGCATTACACACTGCTTTCTGTGCTTTCCATATGTTAAGTCATTGATCCTTATATCAATCATTTGAAATAGGTGATGTTATTATCTTCATTTCGTAGATGAAGAAACTGGTACCACCTGGTGTTAAGCCTCTGGGGTCGAAGCATAGAATCCTAATGAAGCGAAAATATATTATTGACAAATGAATGTAATAAAGATTCCAGGAGAACTTCCAGCCCAGGTGCAATGAACACTCCAGCGCAGGCATAATCAACAAGTTTGCTTACTTACAGCTCCTTCCCTTTCAAGATTCATGGCCAGGGCCTCAGCGCTCTCATCTACCAGTTCGGGCAGCCAACCAGCTGGTCTGTCTCTCCAAGGCCATCCCCGAATGCCTGCATCTTTCCCCCTCGCCTTGCCCCCCTTTTCTGGGGACTTTGCAGCAATGGTTGTGCCTGCAGAAAATGATGCTATCAATGTAACAGATATGGACACAGTTGTGTATAAAAGGAACCCTTGGTCTTTAAACCGGTGCTCAAACCTTATGGGGCTACCCAGGTCTGGGACCTCATGCATGAGTAATAAAGTTTCTCCTGACCTCACCATTCCTGAAGTACCACTTGTTCTTCCTCTGCCTGGGTAAAAGGCTAGAATTAATTTCTACAACACTAATACATACGTGAGGAAACGAAGCTCTGCAGGCAGTGATACGATGCTAGCCGAGACAGAGGGTGGAAAGCATCCAGAGCAGCCGGCACAGCCCGGGTGCAGCCCAGGAATACGTAGCCAAAGCAATCTGGGGAAGCACAAAACTTAGCTCTAGTACCCCCCTCTTCTCGGTGCTTGGGGGATTGTCTGGGTCTGAGTCATTGCAGTTCTGCTAAGCTACGTCCAAGTCCAATCTTTTAACTATGCTGTACCACTTATTCTGCTTGGCTGGGGTCCCGGGGTTGTGTGGGGGTGTCTTAGATGATACCCCAGAGACCTACATGATGCCATCGGCATTTTCTTGGTCTCATCTAACCCAATCCCCACCTCCACATGGGGGAAGCATCTCTAACTTCTCCCCTCCAGCTCCTCTCATCACCTCCTACCGTCTCTCACAGTCAGGAGGAGCTTCCATCCTTTGCCCCCCAACGCTTCTCATCCTCTGTCCTCAACAGCCAGCCTGAGGCCTGGGCATGATGCAGAAAAGGGATAGCCCCAAGTCTGTGCACAAAGTCTCTGGGCCAAGACTGGTTCTTGATCGTGTTGGGAGAGGTGCCTGCAAATCCTTACTGGACTTGCACACATATTGCAGTTCCCAGAAATCATTATTTCTGAGATTGAATGAAGTCATTATGACAAGAGATTGAATGCATTTTTCTTTAGTCATTTCTGAAAAGTGAACAGTCTGGGACAAAATTCCCAGTGCTTCCATCTGTAGATTTAGACTCTCCTAATTGGTTGGACCTTCAAAATGAAATGTAAATTGAATCTCGTTCATGAATTTGTAAATCATTTTCTCCTCTTCTGACTCACATAGGACGATAGCACATGACATTTTGAATTCAATTTAACATTTATTATTTAGATATGTGGTGTAACAATACATAGGTATTCTTTCTTGTAGATCTACTTTACCGTAGGGGTGAAGTCTAACATGAATATACTGGGGAAGAGAGGAAATTTTCCCCAATAGTCAAAATAACATCAGACTAGTAGGAGAAAAAAAACAAATTTAAATATATGTGTAAGATGAACCCACACAGATGTGCATTGCAAGGTGTAGGGTAAAGAATTGTCAGGCTTTTCTGCCCTCTCGCCATTAGGATTAATGATGGATGCCTGCGGTCCTGAATGCATGCCTGATGGCGGGCACCTGGAGTGGGGTGTGGGCATGCGTAGGTGGGTTCTCCTGCGCTGAGACAGGGCTTATAAGGGAGGCATGGAGGAGCGGAACCACCAGAAGGGAACTAGTAGAGAAGCAGAGGCCGTGAGAATGCTGGAGAGCTTAGGAAGAGTGGAGCTTCGCCAGGGGCCAGGAGGCCTGGAGGCAGCCCTGCCTGCCGGGTACCTGGTAAACACAATTAAAGCCTGAAAAACCACCAAGGGCTCCAGAACTCTCCTGCTTTACCCGTCTGCTCAGATCATAGAGATCCTACTCTGGGCCACCCTGCCACTACACAAGGTCAGTCAGGAAAATGGGGTATATATCCTGAGCTAAGGAATTGGAGAGGGGCCTGGGGCTTCCAGGAGAGGAGGGGGCTCATAACACGACAAACACCAGGTGCTCTGTAATGGAGAAGTCAGTCTGGTAAAACCAAAGGCCTCCAGTATTCATCCTTCTAGATAGTTAAAGAAGTGTGTTGGTGCAGGCCCCAAGCCCTTTGTCTCCCGAACTCTGCAGGCCATCCTCAGCTGGAGGCTTGCACATCATTTTGCATGTTAGAAGCACTCAGATGAATCGAGTGTTAAGTTCACGAGCATTACCCACATTTGTACGTACAATTTAGCAAGCCAAAGTAGAGCTTACGATATTTTTTAATGTGTCACTGTGTTAACTGAAAGTAACTCACTCCAGGTTACTGAATCAGCCAAAGTAAAAGCTGATGCATCCGAAGCCCTGAGGTCGAGGAGCAGATGGAGCATGCACCTAAGTGGAGGGATAAGTAGTAGAACTTACAAAGCGTCATTATCTGGGAAAGGCTATTTTTATAACTGCAAGTTTTTTCATAATTTAGTCTCCCTGCGAGTAACTCTTTGCTTTTGTGCAAGGAAACACTTCTGCAGCTATTTTGTTTTGTCATGTTTTACTTTGTTTTTCCTTGGTAACTGCAGTCAGGACTTGATGTTCTGGGTTTCTCCACTTCTGGATTTGGGTGTGAGTGAATTTCCATTTTTACTGCTTTGTAAATCATTGTGGAGGCTTTGACAGAGGTGCTTTGTAGGTATGGCTGGTATGCGCTTTCATGCCTAAAGCAGAACATACCAGGCATCTAATCACATCTTTGTTGTAGCAAGTGTAGCTCAGCAATACATGCTTCCCTCCATGGAGGAGCTCAGACTCTAAGTACCTTGCATGGAAAATTTTTCAGATCATTTTACTTAAATATTAAAATAGGGTTACCAAGTAAAATACAGGTCACCAAATTGTATCTAAACTTCAGGTAAACAATGAAAAATATTTTAGTATCAACACATTTTGCATGGGCCATACTTAAATACTGAAAAGGTATTTATTTACCTGAAAGACAAACTCCACTGGGCATCCTCTATTTTCGTTGCTGGCAGCTCTAACTAAAGTCACAGTGGCAGCTGGCCCTGCTGCCAATCCTCCCTCAGTAAAGAAGGAGATGTTGAATGGAGTATTCTCTTTTTTTTTTTTTTTTTTTTTTTTATAGAGGCATGTTTTATTTATTTGTTTGTTTGTTTATACATGCACTGGGTACAGTCAGAAGCACGAGAGGGTGAGAGAATTCACCAGAGCCAGAGTGGGGAGCAGAGCAGGCAGAAGGATCGAAGTACACTGCTGAGGGGAGCAGCGGGCGGCAGGAGGGGTCTGCGCACCATGTGGGACCCTCCTCTGGTGGCCGGGGAGCAGCCGGGGATCGAACCGGTGCCGCAGAGGCTGCGGGCAGCTTCGCAACCCAGCGCTCAACCACTGCACCACTGGGGAGGCCCTGGAGTATTCTCTTTTTCTTCAAAGTCTTCTGCTGTGCTGGTCTTCCCATGCTAGGGGAGCCAGGTGGGCAGTGTGCAGTCAGACTGTGGTGCAGGGCGGGCAGAAGAAGGGCAGGGGGAGCAGGCAGCGAAGGGGTTTCAGAGGACCGGCCACTGCCAGCTGGTCTGGAGCAGGAATAATTCCAGAACAAACACACTCCAGCTGCTTACATTCAAAAAAGGTGGGGAGGGCAGTTGAGGGCCATTTTAGCTGCTGCTGCTCTTTGGTGTAGTGGTTCCCAGTTGCGGGCACTGGTGAGCCCAGGCCCACCAGAGGGGAAGGGCCTGTGTGGGAACGGTGTTGGGGGCCTGAGAGAGGGAGAAACATAGGGCTCCTTTGGATGGCGTGAGCAATGGAAAGGGAGAACAAGGAAGTTCTGAACTTCAAAGCTGGGTCTGTAGGGTTTATCTCACAAGGCAAGAAGGTGAATTTCAGGCTGGAATTGTGGACAATACAGGGTCATGCCACTGCCAGGTCCCAACCTGGTCCCAGCACACACATTTGCTGCAGCAGATGGCCAGTTTCCTTGGGAAGGAGAATGTGGAAGTTGCTGTGACACCCTGGAAAGAATGATCTAGACCTCTCCTGAGGGCAGGCCTCCCTATCAAGCAAGTCAGTCCACGGAAAGGCAAGTAACAAGAGTGGTAGATGGCAAGAGAAGCATTGTCCTCAGTGAAAGGCCATCCCAAGTGGATTCTGGTTGAAAACAAGAACTAGCTGGGTGAACTTTGGCACATGAATTCACTAATCCAGTGCTCGCAGTGCTTCATCTACAGAATAAGGTTGGCGTAAGCGGTGGCTCTTCCAGGACTATCTCATTGTACACCTGGAAACTGTTCCAAATTAGAGCAGTGCTGCCCCCAATCAGCTCAGTTCCCTACACCCTCAGTGATAAGATAGACCAGAATGACACATTTGTAAAAAACATAAAAGGGGAAATGTATTTGTTATTCATGCATAATTATCAAGATTATTGCTCATCTTCCAGCATCATTTCTCTTGCTCTGTGTGTGTGTGTAGAAACGGTAATCTGGGAATATGATGAACATTAATAAATTGATGCTGAGGCAAAACAAAAATGTATCTTCAGCAACTGGATATCTACTAGATGTCCCTAGAACCTGGAAACATAGATAACACTGCTACTTTTTTTCACATTGGAGATACTTGTGACATCATCATGTATATTCACTGTTTGGATTTTATGAACACTTTGTATAGCTCTCTGACTTTTTTTAGTAAATTTATTTATCAGATACATAACATGTATATCTAACATATGATCTATCTATCTCTGTCTTTATCTCTGTATATAAAGAAAGCAAAACAAATGTGGCAAAAAATCTTAATAATTAGTAAAATTTTAAAAAAGCCAATGAAGTTCTATGTAACTAGGTTTTTCACTGGTGTATTTAGGTAACTGGTATTTAAATTGTCAAAGCACTGCATTTGAAGGGAAAATGAGCTTTTTAGTGCAATATGACACTACTTATTAAAGGTATTAAGTTAAAAAAAAACTTTTATTTACATGAATGCAAAGAATTTATGGGAAATATCAAGTATTAATAAACATTCCCTTTTCTAAAAATAGACACAGGTATTTTTCATTTTAGTTCACTTTGGAACTTTGTATTTGATTTGAAAAGCATTTTAAATTTCTACATTAGATCTTAGGCAAAAATTGCAGGAACTCATGAGTTCATTCCTTCCAGCTACACCTGCTAGAGGATGGGTTACAAAACTCAAGCCTGGGATGGTTAAGGAGCTGCTAATTCTCCTGTTTATTAGCCACACTTACCTGCTTTTCATTAAGACCAAGGAGTCAAGTGTATGTTTATTTTGATGAAATAATTCACTAAAAGCAGAATTATTTGAAATTTGACATTTCCTTAAGTTCTTTTCAATTCTTGATACTGGAATGTAGGGGGTGGGGAAATGTGTGTCACATGATCCTTGCTTTCCTGGAGCTTTCAGTCCAATGCTATAGGACACAGGTTGCAATAGCTTTCTAGGGTACAGCCACAAGGCATGAATAGAACCCCTATAAACTTCAGTCCATGTCTAATTCTGGGTCGAGCCTAGAGGGTTGTCAGAGAAGGAAGGAAAGCGTTGTTCTCATAGCATGAAGTCTCCAGGCAACAGCAGCAGTACCCAGTGCACCACCCACAGCAAACCCTGCCACCACAGGGCACGCTGAACAGGAAGGGGTGGGGGGGTGCTCTGTTGGTGGGGTCAATGGTGAGGTCCTGACCCAAGTCAAGAGAGGCCAACTTTAGGGTCTGAGCTGCTGGTACAACAGCCCACCAAGCCTATAAAATATATATGGCAAAAAATTAGTCCCATGCTTGCATTTCAAACATAACCTTGGGGCCCACATTTAAGCTGCCACTCAGCAATCAAACTTCATCAGGCAGTTTTTTGTCTTGTTAAGTTTGGAGGATAGCCAGATAACTACAGAAAGTAAGTCTGAAGGCTTGTTGTGACCAAGTGTCTTTAGGCAAGGGGACCAATGGTCTCCTTAAGTTCTCGAAAGAAATTGTCCTGGGACCTTGATAGAGATGCAGTGATGTCCAGAAAAATTAATGCAGACCTCTCCAGTCTCGCCCACTGCTTCCCTCAGCAGTTGTTTCGGTCAGTCTGCCTGTTCTGCTCCCTGCTCTGTCTCTGGTGAACCCTCTTACCCCCCGCATCTTTGGCCTGTACCCCAGCTCTTGTATGCATAGATAAATAAATCTATAAAAAAATGTAGTGCAAGGTGGCATGAAATAAAGGCTAAGTGGAACGATGCGGAGCACAGAGAGAGGAGTGTGGAAGATTAATTCTGGGACTATCAACAGAGGCTCCTTAAAGAGGGAAGAACCTTTGGAGCTGAGTTTTGAAGGGTAGGTGGGATAGCTGCAGGCAAGTCCTGGAGAAATGTGAATGGCAAGAATTCTAAATCCTTAATTGAATACAAAGATGTTAAGAAGAAGCAGTTAGCCTAATCCAGAGTGGGGGTCATTCTGCAGGTCAATTTGCCCTGTTTCTCTAAGAAATCACGAGCATGGAGAGAGGCAGTTGTGAGGGAAGGATTAATCTTGATTTTAAAAGACATGCTGCACTTCATTACAGCAAAATTCTCCATCTCCCTCCCACCTTCGCTCCCTCCCTTCATTCCTTTCTTACATGTTTGACAAATATTTATTTATTGAGCACTCACGAGGTGACAGGCACTGGGTTAGTCAATCACACCCCTTCCCTTATAATATCTCTCCAGGTGGTGCTTTCATTTCTATCCCTCTCCCCACTTTATTAACTAACGCCCCAATGGTCTCCTTAGCAACCCACTCCTTCCAATCTCAACCTGTCCCACAGTCCATAAAGCTAATGGAAAAATTGGTCTGGAATCAACAAATCTCACAGAGCCTGGACGGAGGCCACCTGGTAACTGCCCGGCGTGGGAGGCTGCGCTGTCCAGGGCATGCATGCAGCTCCACGGCCCTGGGCTCAGAGGCAACACTTACAAGATGTTCAGTGAAGTCACATGGCAAGGAAGACAAATGGAAGATAACAGAATAATGCAAGCATCTTTTTGAGAAAAATAAGAATGAAAATCTCTTTAAGAAAGGAATGTATTTTTAAGAGGAAATAGAAGCAAACACTACTTCACTGCTTAAGTGTGCATCTGTTTAATTAGGCATCATTTGTAAGTACTATACTTGCTGAAAAGACAAAGTGCTGCAGCCAAGTGCATATCTGCTAAATAATAGCATCGAGACAAGAGTGTCAGGGAAGAGAGACAACGGTGTGCCTGGTGACCATTTTTTTTTTGGGAGGGCTGTGCTTCGCCATCATCCAGTGTGAAGTCATCAAGTAACAGGGTGATCCCCAGGAAAAGAGGAAGTTTCAGGTTCCCTGCCCCACCCAAGGGAGGGTAGAGCTAAAGAGAAGCTGCAGAGGAGACTGAGGAAGGAAGGAAGCAGGATGGAGAGCCAGAAGGAGACTTGCAGGAGACACATGGAGCCAAGTGACATGTGACAAAACTGCACTTGCCTATTGGTCATGGACTGGGTGACACAGATGTGGGTGAGAAACCCGTGGGGAGGTGACAATGGCGGTTTTTGTCTTGGTTTTGATTTTGCTATTTTCCTCCCAGACTTGTCTGGTGGTTTCTGAACATTTTCTGTGGGTCCCCACTGGAAGATGCTTCAGACTTGGGAAAGGATTTTGGGCCTTGCTCTGGGCTGATCCTGCTTGGGTGGACTTTTACCCACGAGGGGACGGGTAACTTTGGGTGCTTGATTTAGAAACTAGATTCTTTGCCTTTCCTGTATTGTTTCCTAATTGTATTAAAGTTCCTTCCCATTAAAGTCTTATATGTTTTGTTGATGCGGCGGATGGCAGAACCTATTCAGGGCAGGCAGGTTTGTGGGGTCTGGGCTGCCCCTCTCCCTGCCCTGTAACAATCAGAGCTCACTTGTCATCAAATTGCTTGAGATAAAAGTTATCTCCTTACCCATATGAAATATAAACCTCTTTTGTTTGTTTGGATGTCAATAATCATGAAACTGGGTTTTTTTTTAGCTCCTCAGACCCCAGATGTGGTGTCGAGACTTGTGGGAAAGGGGCAGCTTTTTTTTTTATAATTTTTAAAAATTTATTTTTATTTATACAAGAACCGGGGTACAGGCCAGATGTGCGGGAGGGTGAGAGGATTCACCAGAGACAGAGCAGGGAACAGAACAGGCAGACTGACAAAATACACTGCTGAGGGGAGCAGCGTGTGGCAGGAGAGGTCTGCCGCGCCATGTGGGACCCTCACCGGCCGGCCAGCCGGGATCAAACCAGTGCTGCAGAGGCTGTGGACAGCTTCATAGCGCTGCGCTCAACTGCCTGCACCACCAGGGGAGGCTTGGTTTTCAGAGAAATTTTCAAAGTCACAAAGTGTAAGAGAAGATGACAAGTGCTATTTAATTACCGCAACAGTAAAGAGACTTAAAATACATTGTTTTTTCTTTTCCCTGTGAAAAGCTGTTTCTGGTTCTACCAATACTTTTAGAAGGAACAGTGTAATTTCTGGTATTTGAAATAATAGTGATGGTAAAAATAACAAGGCTTCTAACAATCTCAAAACCTAAACAGAAAAGGAAACTTTGTTTATATATCAAGCCCAGTAAATCAAAACAAAGGAATTCGAGTTACAATCAGTAATGAGATATTTTCAACTATGCCTGCAGATCACAGCAAAGCTACAGTTTATTATTAATCTAGTAGTTTATCTATATTAATGTTAACTTCTTTTACTTTGAAATTATTTTCTTTTTCTTATTTTGTGTGGAAGGACAAAACAAACAAGTAGCTATGTCGTTTGACTTTAAGTTATAAATCCATGTCTTGACAAATTTCGGAAAGGCAGGATTTAAGATTGAATTTTGGGATAGAAACTAAATATTGTAATAGGTACGTCATAGAGTACATCTAAAGCTAAATTTGAAGGTATTAATGTGACCTCATGAATGTAAAAGAGATTCTTTTCTAGCTCTACCCCTAGGCAGCCCAGCTCTAGTTACCCAACACTAGACTCGAGATGGTCTATTCTGCATCCCCATGTCTAACTTTTACATCTTAGTACAGTATATGATGCTATGTTATAATTAATTATGTGTGAACAAACCATCATGAAATGCTCAAGCTTAGAACAATTTACTATTACCTCTCAGTCCTGAAGGTTGAGGTGATCCACTTAGTTGTCTTATCAGGTTACAAACAGTCAGGGGGCCTCCCTGGTGGTGCAGGTGGATGAGCACAGCACTGTGAAGCTCTCCACAGCCTCTGCAGTGCCGGCTCCATGCCCACTGGCCTTGGAGCAACTCACATGGTGAGAGGACCTCTCCCTTCTCGCCCACTGCTCCCCTCAGCAATGTATTTTGTCAGTCTGTCTATTCTGTCCCCCCCCCCTCCCCCCCGTCTCTCTGGTGAATCCTCTCACCCTCCTGTGCATCTGGCCTGTACCCTGGCTCTTGTATAAATAAAAAAATAAATCTTTAAAAAAAAACCAAACAACAACAACAAAAAAAAAACAGGAGGTCGCTGGGGCGGAGGGCATTGTCTGGCATCCAGTGTGGGACAACTGGGAGCTGGCTGCACATCTCCCTCTCCATGTGACTTCTTCAAGTGCTTAGCTTGGGCTTCCTTACAAGATGGGGGTCTTAGGTAATTAGACTTCTTAGATGGTAGCAGGCTTGGTCCAGAGTAAGCGTAAAAGAGAAGCTGCAGAACTTATGACAATCTCAGAGGCCTTCAATATTGCTTCCTCTGCGCTGTATTGGTTAAAGCGTGACAAATTAGTTCAGAGTCCAGGAGGTGGAAGAATCACCTCCACCTCTCATTCTACAAAGAGGGAAGAAATGGATGGGTTTTCAAAGTATGCTTTGATGATATGAATTCGTTCATGGCAATTAGGGAGGGTCAGTCTAACCTAGAAATCAAGCTCAATCACATGAGATTTTTTTTCAAGGCAAGGAGAACCAGAAGAGCAGGAGAATTATAACCTTCAGCAGGAAAAAAGAAATCCCTATTGTACTGGAAGCAGGATTTATTTAGATGTGTTTTAAGAAAATCAAAAATATGTACTTGTTTCAGACTTTCTGGGGAGACCCCAAGAGGTACATTCCAGTTTTTGTGCCAGTCTTGCTACTGTGCCCAGGAAGAACCTGTTTTGGAGCTCTTCTGCCTGCACTATCTGGCACCCCAAACTCTGCACTAATCTGTAGCATTTCTACTTGATGGTTTGTGGGAATTTTAATATCTGTTGTCATAGCCTCTAGCCATGCCCGGCTGCCTGACTGGGTCAGCCAAGGTGATTTCCAAGGAGAGAAATGGTTGTTTTTCTCAGAGCTCTCACCACAAGGTCACCTATCTTTTGAGTGGTCTCTCCAACTTTATTTATTCCCCAAGGCTTTTAAGGTATGATTTTGCAGAATGTGAGGTTTTTCACTGCTGCAAATTTCACATCACAGCAGAAAAACCCTAAATTATTGATTCTCCACTAATAAATGTATTTATTCAAATCAGAAAAGATGTTATTCATGTTTAGCTATATGCATAGCTTCAGGGTTGTAGATAAATAACACGAGGGCAGATGAAATACATGCCAGTAAGAAACTGAAAGATTTATGCCCGGGTTTGGAGTATCCTTGTCTATCATGGTCACTGAGTTACATTCATTATATGCTAAATTATGAATTTATATACGACCCCACTTTGCAGAGGGGCCTGCAATATCTTAAAATTCAGCAGCACATTCATTGCCCACATTACCTAGAATTTTCAGGTAATAATAAAACAGTAAAGTAGAAGTTTGAAGAATGTAAACTAGCTAAAGTTTGTGCAAAATCTAGGGACAGGTAACCAGAAGTCTTGTCCTTAAAACTCATGAATATGAGATTTTCAGGCAATGGAAAGATGGTATTTTCTCCCCTCATTAGTGGACAGGCTGGCAAGAGCACCTGTTTTAATCCGTGGCCTGACAGGGACATCGGTTGACTTATAAATCTAGTGCAAAGCCCTAATGAAACTAATCAAAACTTCTCATTCATGATCTATATAGACTTCTCCCCCTTCCACCTCCATCTCCCTTGGCTCTGAGAGCAAGTCAAAGAAAACCTGTGGCTTTGAATGGAGTGAATTTTGTCTTTTAAATAGACTGACAGTGTGCAAACACCTATTTGCTCACATTTATTCCCTGTTTGGTGATTCTAGCAGTTACTCCTAGATACTTGATTTTATCCATTCTGGAGGAAAGTTTTGTCAGCTTGATCCACAATGAATTGATTGCATCTGAAGAGTTTGTAGAAGCTACCATTAAAAAGAAAATTCATTTATAGCACTTGGTCCTCTTCAAGAAGTATAAGGGTTTTTTTTTTTTTTCCCCCAGTTTTATTGAGTTATAGCTGGCATATAGCACTGTGTAAGTTTCAGGTGTATAGTATAAGGACAAATGAAAAAGAATAAGGTTTTAGTGTTTCATGTTTTGGTTTTGCAGCCATTGTTATATGGTTTTGGACCAATTTTTAATAGTTTTAGAAACATATAACTGTAAATTATACCAGGATTTTTTCAAATGTTTCTTAAATGACGATTTGCCAGTATAGAAATGTTAGGCTGATAAGTTGGTACTCTGCTAAAGAAATGCAGAAAGCTTTATCTTAATGAGAAGTGAGACGCATTTGAAAGGTCCTTTGTGGGGCCTCCCTGGTGGCGCAGGGGTTGAGCGCTGGGTTGCAAAGCCACCCGCAGCCTCTGCAGCCCGGTTCGGTTTGATCCTTGGCTGCTCCCGGCCCCCGGAGGAGGGTCCCACATGGTGCGCAGACCTCTCCTGCCGCCCGCTGCTCCCCTCAGCAGTGTACTTCGATCCTTCTGCCTGTTCTGCTCCCCGCTCTGGCTCTGGTGAATTCTCTCACCCTCCCGCACTTCTGACTGTACCCAGTGCTTGTATAATAAAAATAAATAAATAAATAATCTTAAAAAAAAAAAGAAAGGTCCATTGTGTACTAATAGAACTAGCAACATAATTGAAATAAATGAAACTAAAACAGAGGGAAATTGGGGTAAAGGAATCTATGGAGCTTAGTAGCTTAAAGTTGGAAGCAGTGTGGAGGCAGACCCCAAGGTGACAGTACTTGGAGATGAAAGGCCTCAAGTTTCACTCGTCAAGCAACTAAAAGTCAAGCTTACAGCAGACACAATGAAATAAGGGAAGGATCTATGTAGATTTGGGCAAGTAGGTTTGAGACTGTGGGTCTGGAGTTTGGGAGAGAGGTTGGGCCTTTTCATTGCAAACCTGGTCATCATGTATGTGGAGCTGGTTATGAAGCAGTTGGTCCATGGAGAGTGGTAAGGGTGACCTCAAGAAAGGCTGGGAACAGACCCTTGAGAAATGTACTTGATGAGTACAGAGGAAAAGTGTCAGGAAGGAAAAGGAAAAAATGTCAGAGAAGTGGTAGTATAAAGACAAGGATGTAGCTCCTGACAGCCTAGATTGGAAAGTCACACAAAGGATTAGGGTAGAGTACATTTTTCTTTTACAAAAAATGTCACTTCTCCTTTGGAGAGCTGATTTTTAATTTACATTTTATTCTAGAAAATGGTCCTTTTTTCAACATAACATTAAAAAAAATTTAATTGCTTTGAGTCCCTCAATTTTGCATGATCAATCCCAAAAAATTGTGCTGGTCTTTGGGCAGAATTTGTTAAAGTCTTTTTAATGGTTCCATCAAAGTGCTTCAGCCTGTACTGAAATAGTTACTTGACTTCCCCTTGATTTCAAGTTGAGTGTTGTTGTCTTTTTAGTAGTAGAGCTGGTCACCACGTAGAGAGCCAGTTCCTATCAGGTGCTTTGGGTCTGCATTTGAATATAAAAATCAGAATTACCTTTCTCTAATGACAACCTCTTGTTCTCTGATTATTTACTCCCATTTCTTTCACTGAAGTGCTCTTGTGTTCTTCGTGAACTGGATTTATTTGGGAATTCTTGCAATGATGGTACCTGACTCTTAGAGCCATCTTCAAAATATTCTCCCCTGCTCTTTCACACTGAAAAGTAGGTCTATCACCACAGGTCTGCAACAACTGTATTTGTCCTACAACCATTTTGGTCTCACAGTCCTCAAGAGGCTACACAAGTCTCTCATTTACATAAGTGTCCCATGGGTTGGAATTCATTTTGCCTCTTCTGGAATCTTGTGAGGGTTGTAATACCATTTGAGTGTCTGTTCTCTGGATGGAAGATTCATGTTCATGGACTGAGTCTATTCCACTGCAGTCACTCTTAGGATCTAAGGGAATTTTGGCGGAACATGGTGGTGGTGTTTGTGGTGAAATATCCACATTTGAAGACATGAAATCTTTAAGGGAGTATTGCCACTCCATTGCCTGGGGTTGAAGAGCTGTGACATAGTCGTAAGTGGACATGCCTGGGATTTCATCACTGACAGGGCTATTGCCCTGTGATCTTGACAAAGTCGATGTATCCTCAGATTTATTGGTGTTAGAAGTACTTTCCACATAAGTCTTATACATACCAGAGTGTGGACCAGAAATGAGAGGTTTTTCAAAATGATCTTCCTGAGTCTCACATTCCCCCGGAATCTTCTGGGCAGTGATATCCTCACCACCCTCTAAGGACCTGACACTGTCCTTCCTCACCCCTAAGTCTTTGTTCTCTGGGGGCTCACTAGCCCCACAGCTATCCTCACCGTACGCCTCTTCTCCAGTCCCATTTCTTGCATCTTCTGAATTTCCAGAACTTAGAGTAAATAAAGACCCTTCATCAGAATCATCGTTGATGTCCAATTCATACTGCGTGTCAGAAGGAGCATGTTTCTGGCCTGCTCCTCTATTAGCAGGAGTGACATCCATGTCACTCTTCCATCCTGAAGGACAGACAGGTGAGGGTGGGTCTGTATCTCCTTGGCCACAGAGTGTGACTGCATTGCAGCAGATTGAAGGCTCTTGCTCAGCACTGGTCCTCTTGGGCATTTGCTGCTGTAAATCCAGCCAATTCATGTAAGTGCTTGTTTGCATTTCCTTAGAAAGCTCCAAAGGTGAGATTTGGGTGCCACGTCTTGTCTGGGCCTCTCCAGTGCTCTGTGCTTTGGTTTGTGCTAGCATTGGAGAAAGAGAAGCTGTCTTGTCTCTTGAGAGTGTTGGGTCTAATTCATTTGAAATGTTAGGGATGGAGCCAGACACAGTTTGTAAACAATCAGGGACGTGCAGTGAGTGCTCACTGAGAAAATTATCCTGGGGCACAGTATCATACTGAACTTCTTCAATAACATTCCTGTAGATGTGGTCCTGTGCTGCTGACATCAGTGCATTATTATGAGTGTTTGCTTGTGCGCCAAGAACAGCAGGGGCTGCACTGTCCTCTGGAAACTTGTCAGGACTTCCCCTCCATGCCCCAGTGTGGGCCCCACATGGTTCCCTGCTCTGCTGGCTGCCAGGTGCCTTCCCACTTGTTGCCAGGGCTGTATCAGGAAGGACAACTGCACCTAGGATGGCCTCTGTTCTCAGGAAAGTGTTTTGGTTCTCATGGAGGTTTAGGTCATGGAAACCTTGGTGCGCATCTATATTTGGGTGCCACTGGATGTTCCTTGCAGCTTCAACTTCATCATCGAAGCCTTCATTTGAATGCGCATGAACAGAATGGGGTCTTTTGTTCTGGCATCTCTGTTGCCACAGTCTATCAATGAAAGGCCTTGTAAAAGCCCCCAGGCAGAAAGCCACAAAGAAGGTGATGAACACTGCCAGGCAGACAGCCAGGGCAAGGTCCTGGGCCGGGGCTTCCTTGCTGCCAGGAGGTTGCACATCCCCGGCGCTCCTAACTCGTCTTGACAGCCACCTCTGCTTCTCTCTGGTACCCGCACTGGCATGTTCCTCGTTCCGCAGGGTGGGAAAGCGCACATGAACTTCTTCCCAGGGCTGCTCAGCTTCGCTCTGTATGAAGCGATCCGCGTGATTCCACTGAACTCGAGGAAGGTGGGTCTCTCTGGAAATTCTCCTTTTTGGCGTCCACCAATATGTCTCCTCATTGTCTGAAGGTGAGGGATAAAAACATTCATTGAGGGCCTACCTGGTGGTGCAAGAGGTTAAGCACTGCACTATGAAGCTGTCTGCAGCCTCTGCAGCACGAGTTTGATCCCCAGCCAGCCAGGGAGCTACCCACATGGTGCAGCAGACCTCTCCTGACTCACCTGCTGCTCCCCTCAGCAGTGTATTTCAGTAGACCTGCCTGTTCTGCTCCCCACTCTCTCTGGTGAATCCTTTCACCCCCCACACCTCTGGCCTGTACCCCAGCTCTTGTATGCATAAATAAATAAATCTTTAAAACAACATTTAAAAAAAAAGGAAGTAACTTCCCTCTTTATGAAAAAAAATTCATTGAGTGGACATTGAAATAAGATTCCATGGGGTTTTCAAAGCGTCTGTGAATCCTCCGCACTCCTTATCAGGTGGTGATAAAGTGCACATATTCAGTGGGGTCTCATGGCTTAATTGATGTCTGATACCAAGCATAAGTGCAGGGCTCCGCGTGCACAGACACACGGCTGCAGTGTTAGGTTTGCAGCGGAGGGTCCAGAAAATTGTGTTTTTCAGGTTTCTTGCCTTACTGCTGCTCGTGGGAGGAAAGAAACCAGATGGAGGGACAGACACATGCTTCTCCTTCCATATCCTCGCCTGCTGCATGTTTGCCAGAACATTCCATCAACCTCAGGCAAAGTCTGCCTAAGTCCTTCCCATGTTTGCCATACTATTTCCTCACCTTTCCCCAGTGCTGGCAAACAGCAGAAACATTCAGGTTTTTCCACTGGTTCCTGACATTCAGAAGGCTGGGCATAGCTTATAGACCAATGAAGCAAGTGTGGGGTGGGCACCAAGACTGTCCTCTGTGCCTCATGCAACTCTTCTCAACCTTGCACTTGGGACACATTTCTACTTCAATGGCATCCTGAAGAGAACAGTGTCCCGGACTTGTTAAAAAAAGAAATCTGGCACTCCTACCCCTTCCCCAGGTTAGTTTTGTGATTTAGCCAAGAGAATTAATAGTGGAAAAAAAGCTTACCAGAGTGTTTGACTCTAGTAATATATTCTAGCACTGGAAAGAGTGGCAGGGTTCCAAAGAAAAATATACTTTTGAAATACGCGTGTTTTGTATATGGGTAGGATTATACTTTTAGAGGGTTAGCAAACATTTAAAATAATTATGCTTGGGGGGGCCTCCCTGGTGGCGTAAGAGGTTGAGTCTCAGCACTATGAAGCTATTGTAGCCTCTGCAGCACAAGTTCGTTGCCCGGGCGAACCAGGAGAAACCCACATGGCTCAGCAGACTTCTCCTGTCTCGCCTGCTGCCCTCCTCAGTGTATTTCAGTAGATCCACCTATTCTGCTCCCCGCTCTGTCTCTTATGAATCCTCTCACCGCCCCCTACACCTCTGGCCTGTACCCCAGTTCATGTATGCATAAATAAGTAAATCTTAAAAGAAAAAAATAATTATGCTTCAAGTTTTAAAGTTCTTTCTTTGCTCGATTATTTGTTAAGGACTGGGATTTAAAATAAGACATTTTTTGGGCCTCCCCAGGTGGCGCAGTGGTTGAGCACTGGACTGCGAGGCAGCCCGCAGCCTCTGCAGTGCCAGTTCGTTCCCCGGCCGCCGGTGAGGGTCCCACAAAAAAAAAAAAAAAAAAGACATTTTGGGAGTTTTAGAGCAAAATCCACTCCTCACAACATTTCTGGTTTTGACCAAGTCCAGTGGTTTCTGAACTATTTGGAGTAGGTTTCTTTGACCACGTGAAGAAAATTGTTCATGAAGGGAGGAAAACAGGTAGGTACTGAACACTGTTCTGGATATAGCCCAAGGCTAATCAATAGCTTATGTTTCAAATGAAACATCCTTTCAGGTGAGACTAAATTTTTCCTACGCTTTTTCTTTTTAGCTTAACAGAAATCATTCTAGACAAAAGAGGTATTACTGACTTACTTATAGATTTGTTGCAAATTATATCCCACTTTAGCCTCCAAGATTCAGAAATGAAATTTTGGAAGACAGCGACATGGCAGCCACACCGCCACTGGGTCCCAGCCAGGTTGGCCTGCAGATTGGGCAGTGCTAGAGCCATGGTCACCATGGGAAGGACGGCGGTCAGCTCGTTGTTGCTGAGGCCCACGACCTGCTTGAGAAGAGCCAAATTCAGGACATCTGTGAATAAGGACATTTAAAAGCAAAATAAAGAAGCTACAGGTACTGTTCACATCTCTGTGGGAGCAATAGGAGCTGAGCACTGATTTGAGACCCAGGGGATATTGGGTTTAAACCTTTGTTGTATCCCTAACTCCTCTGTGAGCCTTAGCAAAGTACTTCCTCTCTATGAGCCCACCCCCCAGGGTTGCTGTAAGGATTCAGTACAGGAGGACCTTTAACTCTGGCGCCTTTTTAGATGCTCATTTTCCCTTCCTTCTTTTCTCGGAGTTGCAATTTGTACAGGTAGTTAAAACCTAGACTTTCTGTTGTTATCATAGTCCAGAATTAGATATCTAATCTAGATCCTGAAAGTGGCATAAAATACTGGAGGATGTGGACATAGGATAGAGAAGTCAACTGTGGATGACCAGAAATAGCAAAGAGAGATCTTTTGCATCAATTATTATCTCGAGTTGTAGAGTGTCTCTCTGTAACTGTGGATATTCACTACACATAAATGACACATGGGAAGATGCATTACATACTACAAGTATTAAATAACATCTGAAAAAAAACCCCAGTAATATCTGTTTTAATACTCAGCTTTCTGGTACCAAATGTGTTCATTAAGTGCCAAAACCAGATTTTAGAGTTACTGGCAAACATGTAGAAGAGACAGTAGAGTAGAAATTGTGTAATCGTGGGCAGTTTAGGTGAATTGAGGATTGTAGATGAGATAAGACTTCCTTGGGGTAAGATTTTAGTATGTCCGTAGCATATATCACCTGTGAGCCTCGGAAGACTTATAAAGTAATACTTACAAAATAATAAATATGCAGAGAAAATAAAATAGACATTAAGCAATTACATAAACAAATATAATCAGCATACAATATATAATACTTATAATCAGTATGCAATATACTAACTGCGGGCGCACTGCCAGGTGAAGTGGACTTTCTTATCTGCTCTGGTAACCACCATGACAGACAGACTCCAATGGTCCTGCTTTCAGATATTCACACCTTTGAGTAATCCCTTTCCCTTAAGTGTGGTCAGGATCTGTGACTTGTTTCTAAGCAGAGTATGGCAAAAATAATCACTCCCATAGCTTTATTATATAAGATGGTGACACTCTCCCTCTCTTTCAGCTTTGAAGAGATTTGTTAAGAGGCGCACATAGCCCAGGCCTCAGGGCAGGCCTTGGCCAACAGTCAGTAAGAAACCAAGCTCTCATTCCAATAAGAAACTGAATCTTGCCAACAACCCAGGAGCCTGGAAGTGGATCCTTCTACAACTGGACCTTCAGGTGAGACCCCAGCTGTGGTCAACACCTCGACAGCAGCCTCTTGAGAGACCCTTGGTAATTTCTTGCCAACTGGCAAGTGAAAACTTGGAGTTGGGTTTAATTTGATTTAGAAAAAAAAGTGCCATTTCTTGCTGCTGACTATTATGTTTGAGTTAAATTCAAGTCTATTACTGAAGCTTTTGATTTTGAGGCAAGAGAGAGACTTCAGATCTTTTAGGGGGCTGTTAAACAGACTTTTTTTTGGACTAGTAGCCAGTACTACCAGACCTGAAAGTCTCAATGGAAATATTCCTCTAATGTAACTGCCCCTATGTCTGCATATTTGAAAAGTTATTGTATAACCTGTAGTTTTTTGAGCCTCTTGAAGACTTGTGGATGAATTCTGAATTGCTTGTTTCTCTTTAAATGGAGGCTGTCCAGGTGCAGGCAGTTATGAACATCAGCCAAACTGATCTGCAATATCCCATTGAATGATAGATCCAAAGTCTGCAATGACTTCAGTTTCCATAGTCCTGTTAATATTAAAGAGTAAGTTAAAATATAAACTGATAATATTTATTGCAGCACTTTTTTTTTTTTTAACCGCATTGAAAAGCTGGACACAACCTAAATGATCCTCAATAGAGAAATGGTTAAACAAAGTATGGTCTATCAATATGACAAAATACCATGTAGTCATAGAAGAGAAAGGGGTAGATGAACATTAACTGACTGAACAGAGAGGAAAATGTTAAATTGCAGAACAGTACAGAGTGTAAATCCAAAGTTACCAGAATAAAAGAACCTCACACAACCATACATATTTTAAGTGAGCAAAAAAAAAAAAAAAAAAAGAGCTTGCAGGGGATGAGTTAAACCATTTCCTTCCTCCTTACACTTAGGAAGAGGAGGGTTGAGGGAGGTAGGTTGGGGTCAAGAAAGAAACTTTGTTTTGATTTTATATACTTTTGAATTATTTCTTTCAATGAGCATGTGCTAATTTTGTAACAAAAACACCAATTAAAACATAACTTTGAAGGAGGTGATAAATATTTATTTGATGGTAAAACTATGGTAAAACTGGGCAGTTGTTCTATTCATATATTTCATAGATGAATACTTGAAGTTTTAAGATGTTCTTATTTTATAGCTATATCCTTTCTTTTAACTACTTATTGTTGATATTACAATTATTTTCTAGGTAATCTGGTATCTTTCAAAGCTAGTAAGGTTACAGCTAGATTGTAATCAAATTTTAGTCTCTGTCTTTGTGTTTCATTGAGTCCAGAGAGTAACTAGGAGACCCATTTGGCACGGAAAATAAAGATTGAGAATAAGGCGTCAGTTGTAGCAATCTTCCAAATTTGATTTCCCAGATGAATCTCCCAAGAAGTTGTATGCATTTTTACTTTTCCTCCTGTTCTTTTCTTTTATTTAGTCTGTGCATTTAACCAACTACTACATAACAGATCAGGTTTGTTCATTTCCCAAAGGGTTTTTTTCCTTCCCTGCTGTCTGCAAGGTACTTACCCTAATACTGATTATGCAGAGAAGATGACTTACAGAAAAGGACTGTGTGCCAGTGTTATCATATGCTCGTATCAGCTGTACACACTAAGCAAGAAGTTAAGTTGTAAGGATAATTCAATCAAAACACTATAAGCAAGTCAGTTGGTGCTGAGGACAAGTATAGCATAAAATCCATGTGCCTGTTTGAGCAATAAGAATACACACAAGAATGAAAGAGTCACCAGTTTTCAAAGCATTTACATTCCTACCTTCCGGTCTATAAAATTAACTACAGTTCGTCTGCCTCTCTATCAGATGATCAGTTCCTTTGGGGCAGAGTTTATGTCTTTGTGAACTCTTGCCATGCCTGAAATATATTAGGCATTCAATAGGCCAGAGGTCACAGTGTGTGGCATGTGCAGAGACCAAATAAAAATTGCTGGATCAAGTTAAAGAGTCGATACAAAAATTTGCATTTCTAGCTTGCCTTGAAAAATTTAAAGTTGTACCTGGGATAAGACAGTGTTTGGCTGGAGTTGAATGAGGACTGCCAGCTTTAAATAGGGCATTCACTTATAGAAGAACACGATTTCTTTGTCTTTATCAAAAATAGGAAATCAAAGGGTAGGCCCCAAAGCCTGCATGTTTAAAAAAATGGGAGAGGGCCTCTCTGATGGCACAAGGGGTTAAGCACTGCACTATGAAGCAATCTGCAGCCTCTGCAGCATGAGTTCAATCCCCAACTGGTCAAGGCGCTACCCACATGGCTCAGCAGACCTCTCCTGACTCACTTGCTGCTCTCCTCAGCAGTGTATTTCAGTAGATCTGCCTGTTCTGCTCCCCACTCTCTCTGGTGAATCCTCTCACTTCCCACATCTCTGGCCTGTACCTAGTTCTTATATGCATAAATAAATAAATCTTTTTTAAAAAATGGGAGAGAATCAAAGCTGATACTCAGTTGGATATACTGTAAGATATACTTCAATATTGGTTTGCGAATGGCCATTGTGAGTCTAGTGTGCTGCTCTGGCCACTCTAGACTACTCCTAGAGCCCCCAAGTCACCAGCCCGTTGCCCCCAGCCCCAGCAATTCTGTTTCATCACTACAGCCAGGAGACATCCAGCTGGACAGCCCAAGCTAAAGACCACTTGGTAAATGTTTTGAATATAACCCCTGGAGAAAAACAGATGCTTATTGTTTGTTTATGTATTTGTTTATTTGTTAAATTTGTCTATACATATATTTTTTACATCGTTGTTCATTTTTGTACAATGTTTGATTTCTCCTCTCAGGTGTAATCCCCATAAAATTCCCACCACCAAGATACCAGTGACCCAAGCCATAGTCGCTTGTGCTCTTCCCTCCCTGTTCTGATCCCTCTCCTTTCCTTCCGCTGCTAAATGTCTCCGATTTAGTTTTCTTGCTAGCTTTGTTTTTGTTTTTTGTTTAAAAAAACATATTTCTTGTGAAAAGAATATCCCTAGATGTTTTAATATGGAAACAATACCAAGGGTGAGGAAAAAAATGCAACACCAATAAGAGAGGAATTTAACAGTTTCTTTAACATTTTCCTGATGCCTGTCTGGTCCACACAGCTCTGTGAACTCACGGTTCCTGCACTATTTCAGAGTTCAGTTGCACTGAAGATGCACTCTAGTTCAGCGGAGAGGGAGGTCATGTCTAGCTTTGGCAGGGAGGGAAGAAATTATTTTAAAACTATTTAATCATGTACTATTTTTATGCTTTAAGCATTTTGTAAACATCTCCTTTTAAATCTTACAAAGCCCTGGAGGGTATTACCATTTTGAAAATGACAGAATCTAAGTGCAGCGAAACCACAAACTTGCCCAGTCACAGGGGTGGGGGTGGGGAGCGTGTGTGTGTGTGTGTGTGTGTGTGTGTGTGTGTGTGTGTGAAGATTGGCCTGGAATTCAGATCTTTCAACCATTATATTTTTTTTAGAAAGTCATTAAGCAAGGCCATAGAAGATAACTTGAATCTAGAAAAGGGAAAAATAAATCTGAGAGTGTGTGGGGGTTGGGAGGGGTGAGCTACGCCTTTCTTGGCAAGAGAATGGCTGAGGCCATGATGTATGAAATTGCCAAACATGGGTGGTGGTTTAGTGATTCCACTTGTATCGTGTAATTAATAGGGTCCTGGAGAGGATCTTAAGAGATTGCATTTTATTCCTGCTCTGTTTTTGACTTTTGATGTGAAATCATGGAGTTTTAGTTAAGCTCTTCATGCCTCGATTTCCTCCATTAAAAATCATCTCTCTCACTTGTAATTGAGACTTATCTTTGATTACTATAATTTTCAAGTACTTTGAACTCCATGGACACCAATGCAATAGTTAATTGCTCAGCAAAGATCCACTCCTCTATGGGCAGAGTAGACTTTCCCACCCCGTCACGTTTAGCCATGTAACTTGCTTTTGTCAATGAGATGCTAGCAGAGATTAAGCAAGCAAAGACTTGAATTGTGCAAATGTGGTGGACTTTGCTCTCTTGGCATCTGCCAAGAACAGTGTCATGAAAAGAACACACGTTGACTAGCCTGCTGGTTCAAAGATAATGAGGGATGTGTGAGCAGACTTGGACCCAACACACTGAGCTTAAGAAAATAGGTGCCATTCCTTGAGGATCTAGCACGTTAGCTGCCAGCATTGGGTGACTAAAGGTGTCCAGTGTGAATTACAGGGAAGTGCTCCTGATAAAACCATCTGATCTTGGTGAATTCCAGGGATCACCTGCAGATGGCATTCTGATCCCCATACAACAAAATAAATTTCACTTTGATTAAAAGTATAATCTGCTTGAAAAGTTTTCTTTGGGAAACTGCTTCCCATGGGGTGTGAAGACATATAAATAAATAAGTGCATGGTGGAATCATACTTATGGGAAGTTGTTTTTGAAATTAAAGGCAAAGGAATAAATTATAAAGAAAAATATTAATTTGACTACAAAAATTTATATTGCACATAGGTTGAGAACACCACAAAATGAACAAAGAATGACAGCTATAAGAAACAATGTAAATTGAAAACAGTAAAGCAGTATTTTAAAAATACCCAAAAATGGACAACTTGGAATTCTTTACTGAATGAAAAGATATTTTTTAAACGAAGACACATAAAGACCTCAGATATACTAGATCTGAGGGAACTCACGGCAAGCAGACTCACCCCAGAAGTTAAAAGATGTCATTCAACTAGATGAAACATGAAATCAGATGGGAGACAGGATCTATACCAAAGAACAAAAAATAGCTCTAGAAAAGGTATCTATGGGTTAATATACATATTTTTAAACTTAAATCTCTTTAAATGGTGATCAACTGTTTAGAGTGAAATGTCAAAAGGAACAGTAGTAGGTTGGGAAGTGCATTAGTGACTCCAGTTTGGAAACTATAGGGTAGATTTCAGTTTTTAAGAGGGGAGAATTGAAAATTGGGAGGAAAAGATGAGACATGTCTGTGGAGATGGAATTATTTATTGAACTACTTTCTGAGGATCACATAGGCCACGTGAAGTAAGAATTTGATTAGTCTTTGCATTTAAGTGAACGGAGGCAGTGTAGTTATTTCCAATAAATTATCTCTGTGTCTTTCTATTAGAAGGCCATGGAGGATATGCCCAGACATGATACATCCTTAGAAACACTCCTTTGGACTATGAACTTCTTCTTTTTTAAGGTTTTTTTAAAAAGAATTATTTATGCATATAAGAGCTGGGGTACAGGCCAGAGGTGCAGGGGATGGGGGGGTGAGAGGATTCACCAGAGAGAGTGGGGAACAGAACAGACAGATGGACTGAAATACACTGCTGAGGGGAGCAGTGGGCGAGTCAGGAGAGATCTGCTGCACCATATGGGTTGTTCCCTGGCTGGCCAGGGATCAAACTTGTGATGCAGAGGTTGCGGACAGCTTTGTATGTTGCGTCTTAACCCCTTGCACCACCAGGGAGGCCCTGGACTGTGAACTTCTTAAGTGTTCTCCCAACTATGATATCTTGATAACATAAAGCAATGTATTCAGGGGGTTTTAAGTTCAAAGAGTATTAAAAGAAATGGAATAAAATCTGGAATGATCCTGGGTAAGATATTTGACTTATATGTGGTCAAATTTATATAGGTGGGCCATGTTATAGGTGCCTTCTTAGCTTAATGATAAACATTTGTTTTGTTACTTTAGAATCTGAATAGATTTTGAGAGCATTGGTTATTGGTATTTCCAGAATCCAGTGGCAATCAGGAGAAGTTTAATTCCTTACAAATGAAAAGAATAGTACATCTGTTTTTATAATAGTTGTTTTTTACTTGACCAGACTTAAAAAAATCAGGTGTTATTTCATCTCATTTCTGATACATTTCTCTCTCAGATTCTGGAATTTAGCATGCTGACGTGAGGTTGCCATAACTGGTCTGGAAATCCCAGACACGCTGATCCTGCTGTATTTCTAGGTACTGTGTGGGTAATCTGAAAACATTGTTTGAGGAAGGTGGGATAGGTTAAATGGAGACCTATCCCTTTGTTTTCAACTTCTTGAAGTGATTTTTTCCATTATTAATGCTGTATCCAAAAATACAGGAGAAGGTGGAATGAGCATTAAAGTTAATTTCATGGCTGGCTTCTGTTTTGTAAACGGCGCTGGCCAGCACCTTCTCTGGGGGGAGGTCTCTCCATTGTGAAGCTCCGGGGTCACATCACACCTGACTCTGGGTGTCAGCATCTGACACTGGGCTAATTTCCTGAATGAAAAGCTTTTCTTTGGTTCTATAAACTGTCACCATTTTAAGACATGTGGGACATAATTTATAAAGTACAAATGGCTATAAGGCTAGATGTTTGATCACTGTTTTCTGAGTTCTATTATTATTTTAGATGAGAACAAACACCTATATGAATGGCTAGACACAAATAATTCTATTTGTGAATTACAGTGGACTAGGAGTCCCATCTACTGTAATTGTTATTTAACATTTTAAATGGTAACTTGAGATTTAGGGAAAAAAAATCCAAATTTATTGTTTCTAAATAAACTGTTATTTTCAATTTGTGTCCAGAGAGTAGTAATAACTAATATTTGCAAAGTATAAGCTTATAAAATATTTTTTACATATTTTAATAACTATGATTTATTATGCCAAATATTGTATTAAATTAAGTCCTTGAGACACATTTTTTCCATTAATCTTCATGGCAATGCTATGAGTAAATATTACATTATCCAGATATTATCTTTAAAGAGGCTGAGAATAAAGGAATAAAAAAAGAAAAAAGGAAATGATTAGAAAAAGAATCCAGTCTGCACATCTCTTTGCAGCTTTTTACTTCAAAATGGGATTTTAGAGTCAGAGTTATCCAGTCATAATATCAGAAATCACAAAATAGGAAGGGATATTAAAGGGAACCCAAGCTAGCAAAAACTGGAAATTTATGATGATTATGGAAAAATAATTCAAATTGCAAAATGGTATGGATGAAAGCAGTCTGAATTATATCCAATTAGATTCAGGGCTTATGTTGGTCTTCATCATCTATTTCATTCATCTCTCTATGGTTTCATTTGCTAGAATTCTAATGCAATTTCACATACAGGCGTTTCCTCTCTTTTATAAGTAACAGAGTCCCTGATATTCTGGGAGGCTGAAGAGGAAGACGGTTCTGCATTTTGTTGGAATATTTAGTCCTGAAAATGGAATTCACCCTAACTACCAATTAACTTTAGGGAATTCATCTGCCTTAAGAAGATAATGTTCAGCATTTCTTTATTTACTCTTGTGGTGGGGTACCATTTTGACATATTAACCATTCACCTCTATTTTCCTCTTTCCCTTTCTCTCCATTCAAGCAGAAAGTAGGCATTGTGGGGGGAGGCCAGTACATGGTACGGCAGAAAGCACAGGAGACCAGTCTTTCTGACTTTTGTTTTCCAAAGGTCTGAATCTTTAGAGAAAGGAATTTTAACATCTAAACAGAGGGTTCTGAAGAAACAAAAAGGGAAAAAAGAATTTTCTCCAAACTGAAGACCCACACACACACCCCTTCCCAGGAAAATCTGGGCAAAGAAAAAGTCCATGAAAGAATGATTTTAAGCACAATCACCTCCATATCACATCTTCAGTTGGCCTTAATAGAATGAGGGCTCAGAATCAGAAATAATGCTGAGGTATAAATGATAGGCGGTTATATTCTAACACAATTGAATTTGTGGGTTGAGAGTCACATCTACCATACTAGATAAAAAATATGTTGTATCATATGGATGTGTTTAATTATAATGGTGTTCATCAGAGTTAAAGCAAACAAAATGGAAAACAACCTAAATATTATTTAATAAGTGATTAAACTGCTTATATGTATGAAACCAACTAACATTATGTATCAGAGTGTCTAATTATATAAATATGTTCAAAATATCCTGATACAAAAATACAAGTTATAAAATATGGAAAGAGTGATCCAATTTTGAAAGAAACACACACACATACACACACATACATATACATACATACATAGGTGTAATAAAAGAATAAACCTGAAGATCATACATTACATGAGGGGCTTTAATTTTTTCCTTCCAATTTTTCTTTAATCCCTAATGTTTGCTTTCTAAAAGCAAATATCCCTTTAATAAGAACAACATCAAAATTATAGAATAGAATGCAATCAGTTTACACTGAAAATACTACACATTACTTTTATGGAACAGGTCAGGGAGAGACTTCCACCCTATACTTCTGCTGATATGAGTGGAGTAGCCATTCCTTCACCTGATAACTTATTATTATCAAAATAACAAGACCAGAAACTGGAGAAAGAGCAAAAATATATGAAATTAAGAAACAGAAAAATGATAAAAATTAAATATGCATAAAATGGGATGGAGTAAATGGCAATTTTGGTATTTTTTTATTATAGTATCTTATATAAAGTACTTAGCAAATAGGAATCAAGACTAAAAACACACCAGGAAAGGAAAAATTGTCTAGCATTCCTGAATATGAAAAGGTCAAAGGCTTATGAACTGGATAAATTTTCTAAATAAAACACTGGTAAGTTAAAGAACTGTAACATACAGATCACTGATGTCAGAGTGAATGAGAACTTATTATAATAGGAAGGTAAGTGGAGTATCCTGTTAGAAATCAGGATAAGGAATTCTGATTTTGATTTGATAATAAGAAAGTTTACAGTTTAATAAATAATAATGTTAGCATATTTCTAGTCTACATTTGGAGGACACTAGATAAATGGATCCAAATTGTATTCTAAATGACATGTTTATGTTACGTATTAAAAGTTTGGGAATTAGTCATTACTCAGTGCTTTTCTATATTTAGAAAATATAATCAAAGTAGGTAATTTAAAATTATTCCTTATTATTTAGCACTGAAATACTTCTAGTGTCTCAACAAATCCACTTAAGATTAATGTTATAGTAATGGAAGATTAAATTGCACTGATTAAGTTCCACATATTGTAACTTCAAATCCCACTAAGAAATGCCTTTTATTATATTTGCTCTGATCAAATTGCTTTACTTTCAGTTGTTTCCTTGAAACTGAAAACATGGAATTCTTATTGACATAAAACATTAACTCTTTACATGCTCATTGTATCTTGGTCTAGTCCAGCTTTTAAAATTGTACTTACCCTTGGGAATATCACTGAGTTTATTTCTTTTAAGGATTAGTAACTTTAGAAAAGGAAGTCCATTTCTCAAGGTACTTTTGCGGTATTTCTTCCATGAGACCTTAGGACTGGGTAGGTCTGAAGAGATAGTACAAATGGCATTGTTGCTGAGGCTTAGTGTTTCCAAACCATGGAAATGTGTAAGAGGGCTTAAGGTTATTTTCAATATGCAATTGTTACTGAGGTCCAGATGTTTTATATTCCATTTGCTTTTCATATGAGGTTGTGAGAGAACCTTTAAGAAACTGGAACTTAAATCCACCGTGGTTGCTGTCTGTGATATGTCCACATGTATATTATGTTTTCCAGTAAAAGAACAACTTGTCAAAAGATATCCATCCCACTGGCACTCAGCATTGAATGAAATAATGCTTTTTCTTGATGGGTTTGTCATTGTCCCAATGAAATAAAGACTTACAACCATGGTAACGAGACTGAAACATAGGTTTTTCATAATGCCTGGAGAAATGAAAAATGGATTGACTTTTTCAAAATAACACCTAAAAACAAACAACAAATTTTAATTTACAACTTAAAATTGAGGAAAATTATCTTACTTTACCAATTTACGTGAATATTTGATTTCCTAGAAATTGAGGCAATAAAAATGTAGCTACCAAAAGGGTAAAGCTATAGTATACAATTAATTTATGGCATGTGTTAAAGAAAAAAATGTCTGATTTGTTCAGAAAAAGATATTTACTTGGATCTCACCTCTGCGTCTGCTTTTCCAGGCTCATTCACACTGCAGTCTGCTTTGGAGTGAAGGAAACCTTCCAAGATTAGACTTCCCTGCTTCCTTGCTGGTCATTCACAGAGAGCAAAGTCTATTACGTTTATCTACAACATTGTAATCAGCTGTGTAGTTCATTATGTGACAAGTCATCCGGTTACACTAAATGGTGAAACTGCATAGGTGGAAAGTTCAACTCACAGCTAGAAGAACGACAAGCTTTGTCTTTGTGGCTTCTGTGACTTCACAAATTTTTTGGAAAACATTTAGCTATATACAACATAAATAAAATGGTTACAAAAAGGATGCTTTGCCTCAGAACCATGAAGATGTAGGAAGATACAGAACCATTAGGTATGTTTATTTTGTTGAAGACTCTTGAGAAGCAACTGAAAGCCTTAAAACAAATAACTACAAATCACAATGACTAAATGTCTACACACAAATTTTTTTAAGTAGATGAAAACTTTTGTGATTTAAGAAAAATTCCATTAAAAAACCAGTGTGTACACAAATTACCACATTATTCAGTATGTAGTTTTCTGTTCTAGTAGCAACACTTTAGTTCTCATCACTGACTTGAAATACTAGAATAACTTAACTGCTTTCCTGCCACTGCCTCTTGATTTTCCTTCTGATTGATCCTGAGATTCCCAAGGATCATTTCCCTATAATACTGCTTTACTCATATCATTCCTTCAGGCAGAGTCCTCAGAGGGCTCCTTATTGCCTATAGTCCAAATCTTAGAGGTCAGCATTCAAGCATTGCATTATCTAGTTAACTGTATGAACTAGTTTGATAAGTACGAGGAGCAACAATGAGATGTGGCTTGTGTACAGTAGTAGTGTATGTATTTCTCATGCTAAAATTAGCTTTCAGTTCATTTTCAATTGCAAGTTCAATTCTCTTCCTCTCCTTAAAATTCTTTATATCCTTCCAGATCCATTTCTAATCCTCTTGCTTGAAAACCCTTTCCCCTGCTTTAGCCTTTGTCTTTGTTTTCAGAAAATTTTCAGTCAATCTTTGAGTAAATGAATGAATCTATGTTAATAATTATCAGTACATATCCTGCATTGCTACTGTTTGGCTTTGTGGCTGCTTTCAACTCCCACTAACACTATAAACTCCTGTATGTAAGAACCATGTTGTAAGAACCATGTTGTTCATGTGATAATTATATATAATACATAATAGTGTATATGCATGCATAACAAATACATATTAAAGAAATAGCTATAGATGTATCTACTTACCTAGTTTTAATAGTATGCATTATGTTAAAGGGTTAATCTCTATTTGGATGACTTAATGCATGGAACGAATGAAATTTACCACGTAACTTTTAAACCCTTGTTTCATACAAGGTCAAGTCTCCCATATTCTGAAGGGCATCTAAGCTCAGGTGCACCTCGCCATGAACTGCAAAGGTGCCCTTCAGCATGGAAGGGTGATTTATTTTTATAGTGTGCCTCTTAAGCAATACCAGAAACTGAATTTGTATAGCCAGAAAGACATGTTTCTGTATTCAAAGTTGCTATCATCATATGTACAATCATATACCAAGCTAATATAACAGTATCGGCAACAGCAAGCGAAGTCTTCATTCACAGGCACATTACTACTCAGGATTGAAAAGAAACATGGTTGAAAAACACTCTTAAGGGGACATAAAGATTTTTCATTGACCTGGTTATAAATTGAAGAGAGTTATATATTAATAGATTTGAGTTCAAAATAGCTAGTAAGGATAATGTCTTAAAGTAAAATGTATTAATCTGTAAAGAGAAATTACTTGAATACATACAAACTTGTAGATCTTAGATAAGGAGACCCTGAAATGCCAGCAAAAATTTCTGAGGAAATTAAGAACAATTAGGTAAAACATAAATCATTAAATGGCATTAAATGGCCATAATCAATGTGAAGTATGAGGAAGCAGTTAGAAATACTGGGGTGGGGGTGATGTGAAAGCAAGAAATGGGGGAAGGCAGCAGAAAAAAAAATGACAGGAGGAGCCTATTCTATAAAAGAGAGAGAAGTGAACAAGTAGACAAAACCAAACAAGCAGAAGAGGCTACTTTTTATAAGCCGTACAAAGAACACAATTATAACAGTGTTTCTAAAGGCATACCTTAGGATACTACAGTTGTTTTCAACAGTTCTCTAACAGGATCAAATGAGACAGAGATTTTAGAGGGCAGCCTTTAAGGCTCCACCTGTTGGCTCAGGGAGCCTGGTCTGTGCAAACCTTCACCCTTTCATCTCTAGACTCTGGCCTTTCACTTTGGTGACAGTGAGCACATTTCCCTGGGACACGGGGAACAGCCACTGAAGAAAGGTCTTGTGAAATGCACAGAGGGTAGGACTATCCAAACTGGAACCATACAAATTCTAACTAAAAAAATGCTAGGATTTCAGAGAGTTTACACAAGTGATGGTGTGCCATTCTCAAGCTATATTTAAATTCATCAAGTTTGTATTATTACTTTAACCATTAAAAAATTAACAGCAAACAATTGGCAGAATTTTTATTATAAACAGAGGTCATTAATAGTTATTACAAACTGAATACTGAAACTCAAATTAGCAATCCAAAACATGTATAGGTTTATTTTTATATGGCAGAATTTGTAACCTTTGTTCCTTCAACACTTTTAAGATCTATCAGCATTTGAATGGTCTCTTCCTTTTTTTCAAGTTTAGCACCATAACATTCTCACCCTTTAAAAAGAAACTCCTTCAAAATTAGGTAGAACTTCTACCTTTCATGATCAAATCATCACAATCAGTTTTGTTTTTGATAATGCAAGAATAAAAATAAGTATCTTTTTAAATAGAGCAGATTGTCTGTGGGCAGTCCCTCTTGGGGTGGCTTTGCGTTTTTCCTTCCTGCCCATTAGATGGTCTCAAATATGTTTCTTTTATTTGATGTGTCCCCATGTCATTGCAATCGACCTCTAAAGCACTGTGGTAATTTGAATAAGCAGGCATCTTCCCCCTTCTCCTAGATCCTGTCTTTGTCATCTACCTCCCCCAAGTCTGCTGCTGGTCACAACAGTGATCAATGGAGGGAAGGAAAAACAGCAGGCAGAGAAAAAGGTAACATTTTAGTTAATAAAAAAATGCCATCTGTGGTGAGATGAATAGCTTAAGTTTTACTGATAGGCAAAGTAGTTGCAGGTAAAATGGATGGTTTGTTCTTGTTCTACTTTCTAATGAATCTTCCAGGTCTACCTTTCAGTGGAAAAGCAAGTGCTACGTGTAAGGTGTCCCAAATACTATGCCTGTTACTTAGCAACAGCTATATAAAAACATCAAAATATCCTCTCATGTCAAAAGCACTTCATGGAGATGTACCAAAACAAGTATTTATCAGAGAAGTAAAAATAGATTTCATGGATTACATTCAATAAATAATACTTTGTAACATAGTGTCCTATGACTTTTGTAACAATATTTAAATTCTCAAAACAAATCTGAATAGAGCAGGCAAGTGATGTATGTAAAATTAAAAAATATACAAATTATCTGAATGAAAATTCCATTAAATGGTACTGAATATATTCAAATGGGTTCTAAATATCACCAAAAGTAACAGCACTGAAGAGGTTATAAATTTCCCTCCCTTTTTTATGTAAAAACTCTCCGTATAAGTAAGTCAATCACTATTTTAGTATACTCGAAGAGTATTCACAATCTCTAAGCTTTGAGGTTTTCTCTCAGAGAGAACTGTAACAATATAGAGTGCAAACTGGTTATTGTATTGATTTGCTTATCTACACAGTTCAAAGTGACTAAGATAGAATACTGTTGTATTAGAATGCAGTGTGGGGCCTGTGAATTATCTCTACTACCTACTTTACAACAAATATTTTGAGATCTCTGTTCCTGATACTGTGTGTCTTCATAGTGCCATAGTTCCTTTTGAGTCAATAAAAAATACATTAAAAATCAACTAGCATGAAGGCTATAGATCATTTACACTGGGATGGTAGTGATGTTGGGAGCCGAGATCAATTTTCTTACTTAAGAATTACTTGTATTAATTCCTGCATTAGCATGCTTTAGTCTACTGCTACCTGGTTCTTTTCAAGGCTTAGGACACATTAAAAAGAGTACTATTTATATGTCCCATAGGGGTAAATGCCCTCGGTCATTCCTGGGGCCAGCAGCACTTGCTTGGGGCCATGCTCCCCACTTCCCAGTGTTGGCAGGAAGACTGAGAGTATAAATACCTTAACAACCTTTTACCGTACATATTGTAGGGCCCAGTCCCATTGACTGAGAAAATAGGGTAATCCACAACAAGGTCAATTTAATCTCACTATACTTCAAAATTAGCATAAGGTAGTTCAAAATTTGATAGTGACTGATCATATTTTGGATATGATATTTATCTTTACTGACTAAGCATTTATTATTTGAGTCTTCTCTGCTTAGATAAGTTTAAGTTCATGTTTGTTCATCTATCTAGAGTTTTAAATAATTATAACTTCAATTCAGATAGTGACAGGAATGTGATATTCTGAGCAGTTACATTTAGGTTTGACTTACACCAGAATTTCAATCCCAACTCTGGAAGTCCTATGAGACATTCAATAACTCTCTTAAATTCTCTGATCTTCTGTTTACTAGTGGGTAAAACTGGGATAATAATGTCCATTCACAAAGTTGTGGTGAGAATAAGAGACATTAGACATGCAATCCTACGCAATGCCTAGCGTGTGTAAGATGCTCCATAAATGACAGCTGTAATCACTAAAAGTTACAGCTGAGATTGTTTTCATTTCTACCACATTGCGAACACTTACTATTTATCATTATTTCAAGTAAACACTCTATTTTCTTCTTCTTTGTGCAAACTAAGGAACCATAGTTTTTCTTCTCTCACATATGTAAAGTTCTTTAATGACTTCAATTGCAAGATATGAAGAATATGGATGAAAGTGAATGTAGTAAAGTCTTTCCTCTTAGAATCCAAAAGACGGAGCGTGTCACATCTATTGACAGGGTACCTTTCAATCACTTTAAGTGGGTCTATCCCCATTAGTTATCAAAAACTTTCAGAGAGTCTAAATAATTGTTGCAGTGCTTTATCTTTTAGAAAAGGAACAGTACTTTAAAAGCACTTCATTAAGGAGATTTTGATTTTACTCAACTTTTGATAATTATTTTAGAGAACTTTGAAGATCAGCACAACTTAATGAAATATAACAGAATTTGGGCTCTCTGAGAATTTCTAAATATCAAGACTATATAATAGTAGTGCTCTGCAGATAAAATAATTATGCGTTGTCACGAACTCTGTAAAAACATGATGTGCGTCGCTCTTAAAAAACAAAAGCCAAGTTTAGATGTGAGTATACTGGTGAACTCTCAGGTTCTTCTAGTAAGTGTTTCCACAGGGGTTGTCTGAGATTTGGCAGCCCATGTTCTGGCCTGTTACTTGAACTTTGAAGAGCGTCCCATCAGCACACATACACAGCTTGTAGCGCACCCACTCGCTGCTGCTAAACTGGTCTGCACTGGAGGAACTAGGTAGGCGAGTTGGGCTGACCATCACGGTTCCATTCAAGATGATGCTGTTTTCCTATTAGGAGAATAATGGCACAGTTTACTTACCCCACAAGTGGCAACTGAATAAATTTAATAAGCAAAAGTTATTGGAATACTAACTAGAAAAGGATATAGTGAGGAAGAGTAGTCTTGGCCAAAGAAGCAGCAACAAAATATAAAACCAATGTCAAGATTCAAGTAGTGACTGACCTCTTGATGATAATTCATTATGTATATCAATACACTTGTAACACATTTGATTTCTCAGTTAAAATTACGTTAAAAGTCCTAGGTGCAAATAAAATTGAGGTTGAGGAAGTCTCAGATCATTTTCATTTCAAGTTTTAACAGTTACTGATCAGTTTCTGATAATGGGGGGGGGAGTCTTTTTCTTCTGGAGGGAATGGATTTTAATTTCCAACCTTCTGCAATACCACAAATGAAGACTCAAACATGTAACTGTGAAGGCCAGGCATTCAATCGAAAGTGCCTGGAGGTTCTTTTCTTCAGGCCCACTGTTACAAGAATTTTGTACTGTAGGGCCTTAAAACCCCCTCTTTCAAGGAACTCCTAAACCTCTCCCTCCCGATTTCCTTCCCTCTCTCCTTTTCATTCATTCAACACATGATGATGAAATATCTTCCATGTTAGATGCTATTCTAGGTGCTAGGACTACATCAGTAAACACACAAGCAAAGTTCAAGTTCTCACAGTGCTGACAGTTTCATAGGGCAGGCAAACACAGGAATAGGTAAGACAAATAGGACCTCAGATGGGATAAATGCTCTGAGAAAAGTAAGTCAGAGTAAGTAGAGAAAGTCACGGTAACCAGGTTCTACTTTACACAGAATATCTGGGTACGGCCTCCCTGATGAGGCCAGAGTCCACAGGAAACTGGATGATGTGATAGAGTAAGCCAGATGGTCAACCGGGGAAGGGCACTCCAGGCAGAGAAAACAATACACACAAAAGCCTGAAGATGAAACTGTGCCTGGTGTTCGAGGAAGGTCAGAGTGGAGGCTAGTGTGGCTGAAGTCAAGAGTAACAGGACGACCGGTAGGACACAAGTGGAAGAAATAAGAAGGGAGCAGACACGTAAGGTTAGGAGTAGACTGTGCATTTTATTCTGAATTAGATTATTATTTCGAGAGAGACTGCTCCTAAGAGCAGGTGCGAAGTGTGGTAGTTTGCACCACGGAAGCTGTGGCGGTGGGCTGGTGAGAAGCAGCTGATGGTGTGCATCTTCTGAAGGGAAAGCCAGAGGGCTCTGCCTATGGACTGATGGGCATCACTTAGCCAGATCAGAGCACTGAAAGAAATGCACGCTTTGGGAAAGGAGGGAGGATTATTATTTTTTTAAACTTGTTGAGTTTGAGGTGCCTAACATACTGAAGTGGAGATGGTTAAGAAGGCAGTTGGATGTAAATCCTAGTTCAGAGGAGAGATTAATGCAGAGTTCCAAACATGAGAGTCATTGCCTTACAGCAGGAATTTAAAGCAATGACAGAAAGTTGGTTATGAAATAATGAAAATGGCCAACTATGTAGAGAGGACATGGAATAAACAGAATCAGTACAGGAACTTTCAATTTTGTTCCAATGCTGCCATCTTGTGGTCATTTAATTTTATTTTCTTTAAATGCCTAAAGTCATTTCTTAAAAGCCATTTAATTGAAAAAAATTCTAATGATTACCTTATACATTTCAAAACTGGCATGAATTACATAAAAAGTGAATTATCTTTTCAACACTGGCTTCTTTCACTGTGGAGAAATGTATGTACATATGTATCTTTCAAAGTATTTTAATATTTGTTATATTAACAGTAGGTAGAATTTTCAGGTGGGCAAAAAAAAAAAAAAAGATGGTAAATCGCTAGTGGCTATATACAAATCTGTCACATCTTATGCTTCTTTGAACTTCTAGTGCAGAAACAGCCCAGTGTGACCATTCTTCAATACTATTCTCTTGAAAAAATGGCTTCTTACTGCAGTACATGTAAAAAAGTCAGCACTGCAAACTCAGAGTCTGGAAAGAATCACATTTTATATTCATGTTAATTGTTTAGAGAGCTGAGTATGTGTTTTGGGGGGAAAAGCTGTTAATGAAAGTAAAGCAAATACGAGGTTAAATTTTTTTTAAAAAGGAGAAGAGTTATTTATTAAGTCTTTATTAGGTTTTAAGTTTGCTTTTGTCATTTAATGCTTAGTAAGACAAATTTTGTTAGCTTTAGTTAAGTAGCATATAGAAGGAGCCCAAAGGCATTCCGAAGAAATATACTTTGACCATAATGGTGAACAGGGAGGGGTGAGCGGTGGTTACAATGGGTGAAGGGGATAAAAACATACAGTCTTCCAGTTATAAAATAAATAATTCATGGGACTATAACCTAGTAACTACAGCTGATATTGCTCTTTGTAAAGTTGCTAATAGAGTAAATCTTCAAAGTTCTTATCACAAGAAAAAAAATTCTAACTCTCTATGCTAACAGATTGTGATGATCATTTCTCAATGTATACAACTATCCATTCATTATGTTGCACACCTGAAACTCAGTGAACCTCATTCCTCAGTGGGGGAAAAAATAAAAAAATAAAGAAGTTAGTGGCCAGAATGAGGCTAACATGAAAATGAATCTGCATTCCCTGGATTCTCACTGACTAATGACCAAGTAGGTTGAGGAGATAGGAAAATTCAATCTGACTTATAAATTAAAACTAAAAAACATCCACGAGAGCATCAAAAGTCATTTCTAATAAATACCACAGGATTTCTCAAGGGAAACTAAAACAAAAAATACATATGTTCTGAGAAATAAAAGAGACATTTCACTAATTGCTTTGTACCTTTCTTGTACTTCACAATCCATTTTAAACATCTTGCTAAACCAAAAGATAAACAACTACATTAGCATTTCAAATCATTGTATCCTATTCCACAGATGCATTTATGTACTCAAGATCTACTAATTCTTTAAAAATTCTTAAAAATACTCACCGCCTTGAACTCCATATTACCACCCATGTGAAATTCAATGGTTTTGCCCATAATGAATACGCCTTCATTTCCACGCACGATAGCACGTCCATCAACTTTTATATTTAGGTCACTAGTAGCGTTGCTGGTAATCTGAAAATATTTTTAAAAGTAGTGAAAAAATTTTGTAAATTAAAGTGAGAATTATTATCAGAGAGGAATAGGAACTTCAATCATGAACTATGAGTGATAAGTGTTTCATTATATTACATAGTTGTTGAGATAAAAAGAGAAGATTTGAAAATAATCACATTAGCTCATTGACAAGTGTAAAATGAATCCTTTCCATTGTTCTGAAATATAACCTTTGTAACTTTAGACATTGTAACTTTAGACATAATTCTATTCCATTAATAAGACAAAGAAAATAAATCATACCCTTTCAGTAGATGCTTTTTGAACATTCAAACTTTTCACTCCATTTGGCAAATGAAACTCATGCGTTTCATAGTCTGTGCTGAACAAGATATTTTGAGTCCTTGGGTCAAAAAACTGCATTCCAATGTCACTTGTAATAGAAGTTTTGTTCTTTTCTACACTGAGCTTTGTTGTCCCTTGCTGGAAAACAATCTTCAGAAAAACACTTAATTATGAATATGTTTCCAAAGAATACTATAGGCAAAATTCACACAGAACATTATAAAAAAATTAAAAAAGAATAGACTTCAAATAATTTTAACTGCATCTGTCTCCCCACCCCACTTACTTGGAGAGGTGAGAGCTTTAAAATGAGGGCTTGTGTGTTCACTTGCTTCTACTGCTCTGCGCCAGCACACAGGGCACATGGCCCAATGCCTAAGGCAGGCAGCAGGCAGTGAGAATACCCCCTGCAGGTCCTATTCTGTTGAAAACTCATCATAGCAGCCACTGGCATGGGCTGCAACTGACTAGATTGACGTATTCTCTTTTAGACTCCAAGAGAGTGGAGGGAATTATAACCCGGGAAGGACTTTATAAATGGTTTCCTAGTATAGAGGAAAGAGTAAACTATGTATTCTTATCACAACAGTTCTACTAGAGATTGAAATCTAGAATACCAAGAAAAGACTTAACATTGATACTGTGTAAGGCCAGTAATGTTATTGAAAATATTTATGAAATTTCTCTAAAGGACAACAGCTATTTCCAACAGCCAATTCTAGATTTTTATAAGGAATTTTTCCTAATATCCCTCAGCGAATGTGGTTACTTACAGGTTGGTTGTTTCCTGTGATGACTAAATTTTCATTTCGCCTCCCTCCTACTGTGCTCTTGTAGAGAGGATGTATAATTCCCATGTCAGATACTTGCTTAAATCGAAGCAGACCACTTTCGTGAAACTCCATGCTATCGCAACCATTTGGTCCAATGCGAATCACAGCCCAGATAACAAGGGTTATCTAAAAAAGAAAACAAGCCCCGTGCTAACCGGTAACATATACTTCCTGAAGAGTACCGCCAGCAAGAAGAGCACAACAAATAAGTGGTATTGCACTCATAAACAAAACCAACTTTGTTTTTATCAAAGTACTACAAGCAAATAGCTGAAAATAAAAGGTGCTGAAAGATCTATAATAAAAAAAAGCAGTCTCATTTCTTCTACCTTTACCACATCTCAGTCCCTAGAACCTACCATTTTTGATAATTCTAGCTATTCCACCTAGAATTTATCTCTGCATTCCTAAATAATATGTGTATCTTGTTCATGATCAGTCTTGGGTACACCAGCAATCCCTCTGACAGTATCTATCCACACATGCCAGGGGGTTTCAGATTCAATCATCAGATACAATCTTAGATTTAAAGTCATCTTTAAAAAAGCAAGTATCTTTGGAAAAGGTTATACACCAAGTCCTCGGCATCTTAGTGTAAACCAGCCTACCAGTTCCTTTTTTTCTTCGACAACAGAGATTTAGTACTATAAAATATAAAATTTTACTGCCATTAATGGGGTACAATTTTAAAATCAAGCTGAGGAGGCAAGACTAAATGCTGGAAAAGTTAACTCAAAATAGAAAGGATTGCATTTTTAGGATTACATTTTTAGGAAATAAAGTTATCTTGACAAAGATTACTGAGTTGACTCCATCAATATGAAAATTGTCTTTTTTTTTTTTAAAGATTTATTTATTTATTTATTTATTTATACAAGCAGTGGGTACAGTCAGAAGCGCGGGAGGGTGAGAGAATTCACCAGAGCCAGAGCGGGGAGCAGAACAGGCAGAAGGACTGAAGTACACTGCTGAGGGGAGCAGCGGGTGGCAGGAGAGGTCTGAGCGACATGTGGGACCCTCCTCCGGTGGCCGGGGAGCAGCCGGGGATCGAACCAGCGCTGCAGAGGCTGCGGGCAGCTTCGCAACCCAGCGCTCAACCGCTGCGCCACCAGGGAGGCCCTGAAAATTGTCTTTTAAAGGAAAAAAATCCATGAGCATTTTTTTCTAAATAAAATGAATACTTGCCAATATTAGCATACCAGATTTTTTACATATGAAATACTCACTGAAATTCAATAAACGATAAAAGATGTATAGAAAAGCAGAAAGAGGAAAAAAATTCTCCAAGATAATTAAAAAGAGCATATTCTGTATTATATACTCACAATTAAATTGATGACAGCCAGAATAAATAAGAGGATAATCACACAGATGGCTAAATTGCCCTTTCTCCCTCTCAGTCCTGTTTTATGGAGACGATCTTCATCAATGGGAATGTATCCGGCTTTGAAGTTACTATTATGCTCTTTATTAACATTCCTTCTCTCAACAGCCTTTTCACGCATGGACTTCTTTACAGGACCATTGGAACTCTGTTAAAAACAAAACACAACAGGGTTTTAACAGGATGGAACAGTTTTACCCTCTTTCTGATGTGTTAACCTCAAATTAATAAAGAAAGTTGAATTGGCTAGAGATACTTTTTCCACTAATAAACTTCAAGTCATGTTGAGTTGCAAGCTCCAAGTAAGGACATTACTGCGCTTAGAGGTGTGGTAGAGGAAAACTTCAATGTGACTATTTCGTAATAAATTTTTCCTCTCTGCTTTTAATATTCCTATTGTCAGGACAGTGTACAGTTCACTTGGGGGAAGAGTTGACACATACATCCCACTGTGGGTAATCTTGTTTTTATTAATGATTTATTTACTTGTGTGTATATATATATTTTTTAAAGATTTATTATTTATTTATTTATTTATTTATTTATTTATTTATTTATTTATTTATACAAGCACTGGTTACAGTCAGAAGCGCGGGAGGGTGAGAGAATTCACCAGAGCCAGAGCGGGGAGCAGAGCTGGCAGAAGGACCGAAGTACACTGCTGAGGGGAGCAGCGGGCACAGCAGAGAGGTATGTGCGCCATGTGGGACCCTCCTCCAGTGGCCGGGGAGCAGCTGGGGATCGAACCGGCGCTGCAGAGGCTGCAGGCAGCTTTGCAACCCAGCGCTCAATCGCTGCACCACTGGGGAGGCCCTACTTGTGTATATTTTTTTACTTATATGAGAAAAATCTGGAAAGGCTGACAACACTTTATTACTTATCGCTCCGATGAGCAGCAGCTTTCAAAGTATGGGGCAGGGAGTTCTGAGGGAGTTGCCTGGACCTCTTCAGGGATATAGAGGGTCAAAACTATTTCTTCAAAATAACACAAGATTTATTTTCCTTTTTACTCTCCATTATGAATGTATAATGGTGTTATCCAGAGGATATAGGACTATATTTGATGACATAACAGATAATGAAATGTGTACTTGTGTTTTAATTTTTTTGCTTTAATTTCTAATACAGTAAATATCAATGGATATGACTGATATAAACAAAAGCTCTATTGTATCCTCAGTAATTTTCCAGTGTAAAAAGAACCTGAGACCAAAAAGTTAGAACTTCGGACAGACTATGTTTAAATGACATTTCAGGTGATAATCTGGTAATCCTGAACTTGAACTACAAAAGGAATGCGTAGAAATGGGTATTGGCCAAGTTACCTATTTTTTTTAGCTTTGAGAAAATTCATTTATTGAATAGGCATTTATTAGGTACTTTATGCTTAATACCACAAATATCCAGGACAGAATGGATATATCCTTATATTTTGGATATTATATATCCAAAATATGTCAAAATATATCCTTATATTTTGGATATTACTCTGGACATGTGATTTGATGTATGGAATAGTTAACAATATAATAAAGTGCAGGTGTGAAAACCAACTGTCTAGACAAGCTGTGGCGCTCAATGGGAAGCAGTGAGTGTGTGGTGTGGTCAGGAAAGCCAGGAGGATCAGATCTGGCAACATAAGGAGAGTAAAGTTGGAAAAATAGGGAAGGCTATGGAAAACCTGGGACAGAGGGACACAGATTGGTCTCTATGTTTGTTCAATTAGAATTCACTGGAGGTATCTGGATATGAATGACATAAGTTCTCCAACAGGAGAAAACATTCTTTTGTCTAGAAATGTAAAAGACAAGGCGATCAACCAAGACAAAGTAGAGACGGCTACTAAAATCTTATCATGGTACAGGGATAGTAAGATGGTTGAGGGCTTACAGAAAATGAAAAGAGCAAGCATTATCATTGTGAGAAAGTGGCAGATAAAAACTAAAAATTCACAAAGCAAGAAGTCAGGGTCTGCAAAAGATAATTCAGTGAACTATCACTATTTGCAGATGATAAGATACTATACATAGAGAACCCTAAAAACTCCACAGAAAAACTAATCAAACTAATTAATCAGTTTTGTAAAGTAGCAGGATACAAATTAGCACACAAAAATCAGTAGCCTTCCTATACACAAACAATAAATCTGAAGAAGTCAAGAAAACCATCCCTTTTATTACTGAAACAAAAAAAATCAAATACTTGGGAATAAACCTAACAAAAGAGGTAAAGGACCTATACAAAGAAAACTATAAAACACTGTTAAAAGAAATAGAAGAAGACACAAAGAAGTGGAAAGACATCACCTGCTCATAGATTGGAAGAATTAACATTATCAAAATGGCCATTCTACCAAAAGCAATTTACAGATTCAATGTTATTCCAATAAAAATTCAATGACATTCTTCAAAGAAATAGAACAAACATTGATGAAATTCATATGGAGCCACCAAAAACCCCGAATGGCCAAAGCTCTCCTGAAAAAAAAAAAGAAGGGAATGGAGATGTCACACTCCTAGACTTCAAACTATACTATGAAGCTGTAATAATCAAAACTGCATCATATTGGAACAAGAACAGACACACGGACCAATGGAACGAATAGAAAATCCAGAAATAAACCCATAGATTTACGGCCAATTAATCTTTGACAAAGGAGCAAAGACTATGCAATGGAGCAAAAAAAGTTTGTTCAATAAATGGTGCTGGGAAAACTGGGTCGCTACATGCAAAAGAATGAAGCTTGACTACTACTTCACACCACGCACAAAAACCAACTCTTAATGGATTAAAGAACTAGACATAAGACCTGAAACCATAAAATATATAGAAGGAAATAAAGGCGAAACACTACGTGATATGCACATCAAAGACATCTTTACAGACACATCACCCAAAGCAGTGATAGTGAATGCAAAGATAAACATCTGGGACTACATCAAATTAAAGAGCTTCTGTACAGCAAAAGAGACAGTAATCAAAACAAAGAGATACCCCACCGATTGAGAGAAATTTTTTGCACACAACACTAATGATAAAATACTGATCACAAAAATTTACAAAAAGCTGACAAGACTCAACAAAAACAAAGTGAATAACCCAGTCAAAAAATGGGCAGAAGAGCTAAAAATAAACTTCTCCAAAGAGGAAATACAAATGGCCAACAGGCATATGAAAAAATGTTCAACATCACTTGTAATCAGGGAAATGCAAATCAAAACCAAAATTAGATACCATCTGACACCAGTGAAAATGGCACATATTAAAAAAACTAGCAACAACAAATGTTGGCAAGGATGTGGAGAAAAGGGAACTCTCTTGCACTGCTGGTGGGAGTGCAAACTGGTCCAACCACCCTGGAAAGCTTTGTGGAGATTCCTCAATCTGCTAAAGATGGAGCTTCCATATGATGCAGCAATTCCACTCCTAGGTATTTACCCAAAGAACACAGAAACATTACTTCAAAAGGGCACCTGCACCCCTATGTTTATGGTAGCACTATTTATAATAGGTAAGCTATGGAAACAACCCAAATGCCCAAAAACAGATGACTGGATCAAGAAGATGTGGTACATATACACAATGGAATATTACTCAGCAATCAAAAAAGATGAACTCATGCAATTTGCAGCTACAGGGATCATGCTCAGTGAAATAAGCCAGAAAGAAAAAGAAAAATACTGGATAGTGTCACTCATAGCAGGAATTTAGAAAACCTAAATAAGGGACCAGGAAAAAGACTAATTATAATAAAGTAAAAAAATCAACAAGCAACCATAAACCAGAGGCACACTACAGGTGGGGGAGAAGGGAGTAGGATCAAAACAAGTAGGGTGGGAGTTGTATGGGGACTATAACCAAGATGAAAATGTATACATTGTGCAAAAATGAAAAATGATGTAAAAATATATAAAACAAAGAAAAAAAGAATAACGGACTTTATCCTGGAGGTGATGGGGTACTACTGAAGATTTAAGATAGGATAGTGATATTGGACTTACAGGACAGCACATCAAACCACAAAGAGATAACTGGAATTGAAGGGCATAGAGATGAAGACATCTACATCAGGTTTCCCTACAATCCAAACGAAGGCTTGACTAAACTTTGCAATGGGGATGAAGAGAAGATTAGAGAAATTTTGAGGTAGAACAGACAGGAACTTGTGATTGATTGGATATAAGGGTGAAACACAGGGATCTAGGATGACTCCCAACTAGGACTAGCTACATAATTTGTAGAGTCCAAAATAAAAATATGAGACTCTTTGTTCAAATGTCAAGCCTGGGGCAGGAGACAACTGAACCAAGTGTGGGTCCCTTTTGAGCTCTCTCTCCTAAGCTGGCCCTGCTCCCAAGTTTCTGGCTGGGTTAACCAGATGAATGGATGGCAGTAGCTCTTTTTAGAGTAAGTATGATGCAATCTACTTTTGAACATTTTTAAGTTTGAAAGGCCTGTATAAAGATTCATTTAAGTTCATGGCTTCAGATATAAAACATAACTCTGAAGTGGAGAGTGAGGAATGATCAGATAGTCCCATTTTGTATACAGCAAGAATAGAAACTCAAGTACACCTTGCCAGGTGACAGGGCCTCCCTGGTGGTGCAGCAGGTTGAGCTCAGCACTGTAAAGCTGTCTGCAGCCCTTGCAGGGCGGGGTTCAATTCCCCGCAGGCCAGGGAGATTTCCATATGGAGTGGCAGACCTCTCCTGTCATGCCTGCTGCTCCCCTCAGCAGTGTATTTCAGTCAGTCTGCCTGTTCTGCTCCCTGCTCTGTCTCTGGTGAATCCTCTCACCCTCCTGTGCCTCTGGCCTGTACCCCAGCTCTTGTATAAAAATAAAGGAAGCTTTTTTTTTTAAAAAAAGAAACTCAAGAACAGCAATAGGTGATGTAGATGAAAAAAGAGTAATCCAAACCAGAAGCTGATAAATGAGGGAGGAAAGGTAAGGAACAATTTCATGATTTCTCACCTGTCACTCATTCATTTCTGTTTTATTTTATGTTATGACCTATAGCTTACCTGTTCTGCAGTTAAGCTAATTGCTCTGCATTTATTTGGCAGTTTGACTTTAAACTGCTTGAAGGCTGGTTTCATGTCCTCTGTTAGGTCCCTTAGAAAGACTCCGCCTGTGATATTTATCTACTAGAAAGATTTTCTGGAAACAGAATGTTGCTAACTAATATTGCAATAGGGACGTAACGATTAAGGGAGAATCATGACTATAAAAATTATTATTATTATAAACCCCCCTAGTAACCACAGATATGGATACGTATGTGTAAATACATGTATGTACATATACACGTGTCTTTGCTTGTTGGGGAGGGGAGGGGAAGCAGTGTTTTAAACGATTCTAGGTTACAAGTTTGCAATGCAGATCAGGAAATTATTGACAGAGCATTTTTAAAAGATGACTTTACTCTAACTGGACAGGAGACAGCTTTATAACGCAGACTACTCAATCTCCAAAACCCAAGTGGCAGGAGAGGCCTGGCCGGCTGCAGCTCAGGATGGCAGAAAAAGGAGCGGCTGCAAACCGACACCCGAGCAACAGCTGATCGCGCTCGGCGGGGCCGGGCGCCCGGCAGCTACCGGGGTGATGCTATTTTTACCCGCGTCTCCGCTGCCCGGTGCCGGGCGCGTCCCGGGCACGTCTCGGCGCAGGCTCCGGCTCTCCCGACCGCCTCCCGGGCCCTCCGCGCGGGCATCCCCCTGACTCCGGCCGGGGACAGCCAGGCCAGGCCGGGGGTCGCGGCTCGTCCCCTTCCCCGGCCCCGGAGCCCCCACCCGGGGACGCCACAGCGTCTGCCGGCATCCCGGGGGGCGGACAGCTCCTCCCGCCCCGCCCGGCCCGGCCCGGCGCCCCCGCCGGCCCCACCGCGCGCTCCGCCGCCGGGATCCCGGCCCCCGCCCCTCCGGGCCTCGGCGCGGCGGGGCTCACAGACCTGCTCGGCCGCAGCCGCGCTCGCCGATGCCGCCATCTTCCCGCGCCCGCCCGGCCCGCGCCGCGCCGCGCCCCCTGCGCCTGCGCCTGCGCCCTGGAGAGGCTGGAGGGCGCGGGGGGGGGGGGGCTGTTCCTCCCGCCTCTCCCCTCCTCGCCCCTCCTCTCCCCTCCTCCCTACCCACCGCTCCCGCCCAGTACCAGCCCCAGCCGCCGCCTCGCCCGGGAAAAGAGGCTCCGAGCCCGCAGGACTGCAGCCCCCGCCGCCGCCCGACCCCAGAACTGAGGCCTCGGGGCGCGTCCCCGCGGGTGCGCTCCGAACCCAAGAGGCCCCCTCCCCTCCCCTCCCCTCTCCCTCCCCTCCCCCCTCCCCTCTCCTCCCCTCCCCTCTCCTCCCCTCCCCTCCCCTCTCCTCCCCTCCCCTCCCCTCTCCTCCCCTCCCCTCCCCTCTCCTCCCCTCCCCTCCCCTCTCCTCCCCTCCCCTGCCCTGCCCCGCCCCGCCCCGCCCCGCCCCGCATCTCTCGGACGAGGGTGCGAACGGGGCGCTTTGGACTAGGCGCCCCGTGGGCGAGGACCAGGGGGCGACTGTGCGCGCAAAAGTGAACACATCGCCTTTACACAACTAAAGCCTTAGAAACGGCAAGCCCCCGGGAGGGCTGAAGCTCGCTTCAGGGATGCTGCTGAACCCGTGGCGTCGTCGGGTGCTCTTGCCTGGTGACAGTGGGGTGGGGTTTTCGTTTCCATCTGTGAGCTGGGGAACCTAACTTTACAGATACTCCCCGCACCCCAGGACGCCTTCCCCACGTGCCAGTCACTTACACTTGCACCTGTCAGGTGAGAGCAGTGGCGATGCGAGCAAGGTGTGAGGATACCTCCCTTAGCGGAAACCGCCGCTGGCAGGCACCTGTGGGGCCTTGGGTGGCCTGACTCAGCTGGAAGCACCAAGACAACTGCCAGCCAGAGCTGCCTTTCCCTGGGAACTAGCTCAGTTTTATTTTTCCATGACCGGGGCTGTTCGTCCTCTACTATACATATCAGAGGACCCCTGTGAGCTTCAGATAGTGTGGCACGTGAATGCCTCCCAGAGTTTTCCTGTCTCTCTCCGATTTTGGCTATGGTCAGTATCTAGCTTATTATGAAACTCTGACCAAAGAAGAAATATGTGTTTTCCCAATGCTGGAAGCGCTTAACTCACATCTCTAGCCTCACTCCTGCAGAGTTCGAGAAAGAGCCTGCATCTTAGGCAGGAAGAGTGTAAATTATAGGCTAGTGCTTTGGGGTCAGCAAGAATTCTCGGTTACTAGTCTGTTTCATAAACTGGGCTTGTCTGATCTTCAGCCCCGGTCTCTGGTTCTGGTACCTGTAGTCCTTCCTATTTGTCTTTTTCTTCTGCTTGGAAAGCCCTTTGTCTTGTTCTCTGGCATGCACACTCTTACTTGTCTTCCAAGAATCCATTCAAGCATCATATTCTCTCTAGAGCTTCCCCACACTTCCACAGGCAGTTTTATATACTCTCTTCCTTAACTCTGTTGCATATTAACTCTACTCCTGTTTTTTTGTGGCACTTCAGATTGCATTGTATTTTGCCTTGTTTTACTATCTGACTTCATCTAAGACAGTGAGCTCTCTCTGGAAGGTTCATGTTTTACTCATCCTTTTACCTACACTGCCTAGAACAGTACTGAACTTTAACAAATTTTAGAAATCTGATATTCCCGTTTCTAAGACCAGACTTTGATTTTACCAACTTCTAACCCACCTACCAACTTCTCACACACATAGGTGGTAAGACACCTGATAATTGATTATCTTGAGGGCAAATTCTTATGGAAATTTCCCCCAGAAGTCAGGTGGCACTCAGGGAGTTAGAGAGAGAAAATGATTTGTCAGACCAGCAGGCTTAGTGGGATAACTCCCCAAAAGTCTGAGCCCCGAATTGCAGGATTGGTAAGGTATTATACAGTTTATTGGCAGAAGCTTGTTACCCCATCCATCACAGACTTTCTTGATTGTTTGGGAAGGGGGTCAGGGTAGCCATAGCTACTACTGCAGGCAAGCAGCACACCTCAGGAACTTTCTGCTCCAGCAAACAGCAGAATCCAAGCAGCAGACTCAAAGCAGCAGACTTAGCAACTAACTGTTTCAAATTGCCGGTTTGGCTATCTGGGGGAAAAAGTTTCTTAGATTCCTCATTGCTGAGCTCCTCTCTCTGACAGGAAACCTCAGTGTTCTGGATGCTGATTACTGTAGTCTTTAAAGAGATCCAATTCATTCAAATGACCAGATTGTTAATGCAGGTCATTCCCAGATGCATTATCTTCAAGCATTTTCCCCTGGAAGGATAATTAAGAGTTCGAATTGCTCCTGACAGTGTCTCCAGTCCTCCCAGTCCTATGAGGTGGATCATATCATTCCCATTTTACAAATGAAGAAATTTAGGATGATAGACAAGTATTGAAAAGCCAGGATCGAATGTAGTTCCACTTGACTAGTCTCTGCTTTTTCTATCACATAAAACCTTTAATTCTGCATCTCCTTTTGCCTGTGACATATTATTAGCATAGAATTACAAAGCAGATTTCCCCAAGTGTAAAGTGCCAGTCATTTGTATAACAGTTATCCCTTCAATCACTTTATAATGCATTAAATAGCATCCCTCAAAAAGATACATTTAAGTCATACTTAGGTATCTGTGAATGTGGTGGTATCTGGAATAGGGTCTTTGCCGATCTAATTAAGTTAAAGATGTCAAGATGAGACACCTTGTATCTAGGGTGGGTCTTAAATGTAATGACTGGTCACCTTATAAGAAAAGGAGAGGACAAGACAGACACCTAGAGGAGATGAGACAGAGATTGGAGTGGGTATCTACAAGGCAAGAAAAGCCAGGACTTGTCACCAGAAGCTAGGAGAGATGCTTGGAAGAGCTCCTCCCTCAGAACCTCCAGAAGAACACACCTGGTTGATTTCTGACTTCTAGCTTCCAGAACTGTGAGAGAATTAATTTCTGTTGTTTGAAGACACCAAGTTTGTAGTAGTTTGTTATGGCAGCCTTTGAAAACTAATATGCACTTGAAAGTCAACACATTCAAACATTGAACCCAGAATCTTCCCCCCGCCCCGCCCCCGCCGCCGTCTGTCTTTGTGTTTCCGTTGAATGACGCTGCCATTCCATCAGAAACCTCAAAGTCATTCTGTAATATTTCAAGTGTGATCTTTCTGATGAATGTCACTCCTCACCTTGAGTTTAAAATCCTTCACTGCCTTCCATGATAAAAATTAAACTCCTTGTATTAGCACATAGGCCTTACTTTCTGGTTCCTGTCTACCTCTTTCTAACCATCTTCCCTGCCCCTTCCACACATTCATTCTTTTTTTTTTTTTTTTAGGATGAATTTAGACATTTATTCCAATGCTTTTACTCCTTAACACACTACCTTATGAAATTACCTTTTTTTTTTGTTTTTTGTTTTTTTTAAATAATAAATTTTATTTTTATATTCCCCATACAATTGCAACCCCCCCATTCTGATCCCAATCCCTCCCCTCCCGCCCCCCACCCCCTCAAAAGTGTCTCTGTTTCATAGTTTTTTGTTGATTTTGATTTTCACTTTCTTATAGTTATATTCATTTTCCTGGTCCCTTATTTAAGTTTTCTAGATTCCTGCTATGAGTGAGACCATCCGGTATTTTTCTTTTTCTTTTTGGCTTATTTTGCTGAGCATGATCCCTTCCAGCACCATCCATGTTGCTGCAAATTGCATGTGTTTATCTTTTTTGAATGCTGAGTAATATTCCATGGTGTATATGTACCACATCTTCTTGATCCAGTCATCTATTTTTGGGCATTTGGGCTGTTTCCAAAGCTTAGCTATTGTAAATAGTGCTGCTATAAACATAGGGGTGCAGGTGCTCTTTGGAATTGATGTTTCTGTGTCCTTTGGGTAAATACCTAGGAGTGGAATTGGTGGATCATATGGAAGCTCTATGTTTAGTAGGTCCAGAAATCTCCACACAGCTCTCCATAGTGGTTGGACCAGTTTGCACTCCCACCAACAGTGCAGAAGAGTTCCTTTTTTTCCACACCCTCGCCAACATTTGTTGTTGCTAGTTTTTTTAATATATGCCATTCTCACTGGTGTAAGATGGTATCTCATGGTAGTTTTGATTTGCATTTCCCTGATGACAAGTGATGTTGAACATTTTTTCGTATGCCTGTTGGCCATTTGCATTTCCTCTTCAGAGAAGTTTCTTTTTAGCTCTTCTGCCCATTTTTTGACTGGATTATTTTCTTGTTGTTGAGTCTCATCAGCTCTTTGCAGATTTTTGTGATCAGTCCTTTATCATTAGTGTTGGGTGCAAAAATGTTCTCCCAGTTGGTGGGGTTTCTCTTTGTTTTTGTTATTGTCTCTTTTGCTGTGCAGAAGCTCTTTAATTTGATGTAGTCCCAGCTGTTTATCTTTGCCTTCACTATCACTGCTTTGGGTGATGTGTCTGTAAAGATGTCTTTGATGTGCAAATCACGTAGTGTTTCGCCTATATTTCCTTCTATATATTTTATGGTTTCAGGTCTTATGTCTAGTTCTTTAATCCATTTTGAGTTGATTTTTGTGTATGGTGTGAGGTAGTGGTCAAGCTTCATTCTTTTGCATGTAGCAACCCAGTTTTCCCAGCACCATTTATTGAACAAACTTTCTTTGCTCCAATGCATAGTCTTTGCTCCTTTGTCAAAGATTAGTTGACCATAAATCTGTGGGTTTATTTCTGGATTTTCTATTCGATTCCATTGGTCTGTATGTCTGTTCTTGTTCCAATACCATGCAGTTTTGATGATTATGGCTTTGTAGTATAGTTTGAAGTCTGGGAGTGTGATGCCTCCATTCCCTTCTTTTTTTTTTCAGGAGAGCTTTGGCTATTTGGGGTTTTTTGTGATTCCATATGAATTTCATCAATAATTGTTCTATTTCTTTGAAGAATGACATTGAAATTTTGATTGGAATAGCATTGAATCTGTATATTGCTTTTGGTAGGATGGCCATTTTAATAATGTTTATTCTTCCAATCCATGAGCAGGGGATGTCTTTCCATTTCTTTGTGTCTTCTTCTATTTCTTTTAACAGTGTTTTATAGTTTTCTTTGTATAGGTCCTTTACCTCTTTTGTTAGATTTATTCCCGAATATTTGATTTTTTTTGTTTCAATAATAAAAGGGATGGTTTTTTTGATTTCTTCTTCTTCAGATTTATTGTTTGTGTATAGGAAGGCTACTGACTTTTGCGTGTTGATTTTGTATCCTGCCACTTTACTGAATTGATTGATGAGTTGAATTAGTTTTTCTGTGGAGTTTTTGGGGTTCTCTATGTATATTACCATATCATCTGCAAATAGTGATAGTTTGACTTCTTCTTTTCCTATTTGGATTCCTTGGATCTCTTTCTCTTGTCTTATTGCTCTGGCTAGGACTTCCAGTATTATATTGAAAAGCAGTGGTGAGAGTGGACATCCTTGTCTTGTTCCAGATCTTAATGGAATTGCTTTCAGCTTTTCACCATTGAGAATGATACTGGCTGTTGGCTTGTCATAGATGGCCTTTATGATGTTGAGGTATGTTCCTTGTATCCCAAGAATTTGAAGGGCTTTTATCATGAATGGGTGTTGCACTTTGTCGAAAGCTTTCTCAGCATCTACTGATATTATCATATGGTTTTTATATTTCTTTTTGTTGATGTGTTGGATAACGTTGATTGATTTTCAGATGTTAAACCATCCTTGTGTCCCTGGAATGAATCCTACTTGGTCGTGGTGAATTATCTTATGGATACGTTGTTGGATTCTGATAGCTAAAATTTTATTGAGGATTTTTGCATCAGTGTTCATTAGGGAGATTGGCCTGTAGTTTTCCTTTTTTGCACACATTCATTCTTTTCTCTAGCTATATGCAGTATTTGCCAAGGCATCCTGTTCTTGATGTTGTGTGCATTTGCATAAGTGGGATTTTACTTTTTTGACTGCCTAGTCTCCAACTTGTCCACTAAAACTCAGCTAAAAGAGTAGTTCTTCTGGAAAGCTTTTATAATCTTCTTCCCATCACAAATTTCTGATTTCTGTGCTCCTGCTTGTGATCGTCAAGCATGCCTCTATTGTCATGTTTCTCCCACTATACATTTATGCCCCTGGCCTATCTGTCTTATGTTGAATTCATACCTATCCACCCATCTTATAGAGCCAACCTCAGTCCCACCTCCTCCTGACAATTACAATCACTCCTCCTCTTTTTTCAACTGTTAGTGCATTAACTTGCTATGACACCCATTTGGTACTTAACACACTGTCTTGTGTCATTTTACTTTTCATGCATTCATAGTTTGCTCTTGAATAGACTGTAAGCTCATACAAAGCAGGGGTAATGTGTTATTACTCCTGGTTTGCTCCTGAACAAATTAAAAACGAAGTATACAATATTTACTCAATAACTTCCATGAGTGAATATTGGATTTTTTTTCTATTGGTTAAAATGTTACCAGCACCTAAGGGTCACTAACTTGTACACACTAATGCTCACAATGCAATACCCAAGAGGAGAGGCTCATTAACTCTCATCTCTGTGTCTCCTACATGCCCTTCCTGCATCTAACTTAGCTCCTTCCAAACTTAACCTCTAGGAGCTCCAAGGACTTATGAAAAAGAGGCTGGAATGTATTATTTTTCTGTTTACAGCCTGTTGTTGCTACTCTGTTGTCTACACAGTACTTTCTTTAGCCTGATGTACAAAGCTCATCATAAGGTAACCCAGAACTATCTTTCCAGTGTTATCTCTGATTCCCTGAGGATTCATTTTCCTATGGGATTAGAATTCATTTCTTCACTGTCACACAACTCACCTGTTTCATGCCTGTTTCTTACTGTCCTTTCTGTCCCACTTTTTCTTCTCTTTCTGGTAAACTCCCCCCCCCCCACCGCCCCTTATCTTTTCAGATATGACTCTAAATTTCACTTCCCCAGATCCTTTACTCAAGGGGTAGGAGAAGAAGGGAAGGGAATTTTATATTTACTTGTCGTGTGGCACTATGGTTGTTTTCTCTTGCCTAAATAGACCGTGAGATTCTAGGCAGCCCAACTGAGTCTAATTTTTCCTTGTGATTAGGCAGATGTTTCTGTTGCACCAGGAATTCAGTAAATGTTTATGAAATATGCTGAGAAGATCTACTTCAATCCCTCTCATCCTGAGGTGCCTAAGTGTATCTAACAATACACATCATACCTGTGCCTTCGCAACAACTTAATGTGTCCAAATCTCATCTTTTCAGTGCCCATGTTCACAGAGCCAAGTGTTTCCGGGGTTGAGCGCTGGGTTGCGAAGCTGCCTGCAGCCTCTGCAGCACTGGTTCGTTCCCTGGCTGCTACCTGGCCACTGGAGGAGGGTCCCACATGGCACGCGGACCTCTCCTGCCGCCCGCTGCTCCCCTTCAGCAGTGTACTTCGGTCCTTCTGCCTGCTCTGCTCCCTGCTCTGGCTCTGGTGAATTCTCTCATCCTCCCGCGCTTCTGACTGTACCCAGTGCTTGTATAAATAAATAAATAAATCTTAAAAAAAAATAGTGAATTTAGATAACAGAGTTGAAAAGATTGAGGGCAAGGATGACTTCTTTTCTGAACTAACTATAATAATGGAAACCTGGTGTGAAATAGTAGTGTTATCTTGTGGCCCTCAAAATTGTATTCAATCTACTTTGTGTTTTCTTATTCTAAGATGTATTTAGTATAAGTGTTCTGTCATTTATTTAGACCCCAATATCATAATGTTGTGATATGCCAGAATTTTCCTTTAGTTTTATAGTTTAGCCAATAATAAGCAGGAATAGTAATTTTAAAGAAAAATTCTGAACTGTCGTTCTGAGTTGGGAAGGCTTGTCGGCACTACATGGGAATAACATCCCTGTTTCTCTCCGGTGGGAGCATCTAACTTCAGTTCAGATCCCAAACAATTCATTCTTTCTCCAATGGCCATTTAAATTTTTTTAATTATTTGCCTTTTCTCCAATGTGACAGGGAACGAAACAGACCAATGAAGATTTATCTCATTGATAAAATGAGAATACAGGGTAGTTGAGTTAGAGGCACTGAGTAAATGGATAATTAGCATTTTTCTACCTACTTGTGGAGACAAAATACCCTTATAATACCACCAATCAAAATTGGATTTCAAGGAAACTTCATGCCAGTGGGTCAGTGCAGACTTTCTTCAGATAGTAATATGGGCTCTGACTAAAAGACACAAGATCCTAACAGAGAGAGCTGTAGACAAGAACAGCGTGGCACACACAGAGGTGGATCGGGGTGCCTGAAAAAGCACAGATAGAGCAGAACAGGTTATTCTTTTAGTCACACTGTCCTCAGTGAGAAAGGACTGAGTTATGATGAGCATCCCACCTTCTATCCTTGCAGTTTATTGCAGATATTTATGCTCAATGTAGTGTGATGCTACATGCACAGCTCTCACTACACTGACTAGATTCAGTTACTCTTTCGTTGGCTTCTTAAAATCCCCAATTAAAAAAAAAATCTTGGCAGTTGATCTGATGTAGTTAACATTCAGAGTGGACAAAATTAAGAGCTTTCAGAAAGCCTATTCCATATAGAAGTCTGATTACATTTCAGTTCTGTACAACAAATGGCTTCTGGGTGGGTGGTAGACTATGATGCCATAAGAAAAACCAAGTGGCTATTCAGTTTGCTTTATCCTACCCCTATGGGATTATGACATCAGAGAGAAAGCAGCCAATCATCTCCTTCCTTCATTTTTTTTCTTATTGTTAACCAGTCAGTTTAACAAAATTTTATAGAGAGTCTAGAAGGTGCCAGGTGCTATGCTGAGGATATAAAGTTAAATAAACATCTGTCCTTTCCTTCAAGAAATTCATAAGCTTATATAGAAGATAGGCAAATAAGAATAATCCATGATAATTCGAGCATTTTCAACATGTCCAAACTCAGAGAAAATGTGAAAAGTGATAGGCTCTGAGGGAGTTGGGAAGATTTGTGAGTTCAAGCTGGGTTGAAATTTATTAAAAGTGCAACTATAGAGAAATCCCTTATTTATTCCATGCCGGTTAGGCATATTAGTTATCCCATCAGTTTTGCTGAATAAATTGTACTTAAGAAAGATGCTCAACTTTTGGTGATTGGCTAATGCTCTTAGAACCAAAGCTTGACCTGAACTGAACTATGAAATAAAACTGAAACAAAGGGCAAGATTTGCTCAATATGAACCTTAACCAGCATGTTAGCAACAGCAACAAAACAGCATTCATCTAGTCTATGATTTTCATTACATAGATGGGGGAAAAAATGAGGCTCAGAGTGATTACAGACTTAGGTCAAATCATAAGAAATCACTGATTGGCAGAGTGAGAGACAAAGAAAATGTCTATGTTCCATGTTTATTGTTCTTTCAACTTCTCCATGATATCTGATAGTGTATCACAAAAGAAAGGTTTGAACCTTTTCTTTTTTCAAATAATAGCTTAGTTGATGACACTCTAAATCAAATTGGGACAAGTTAGAGTATCAAAATATTCTCCAGAAAGAATCTTTACTTATCTGATAATCTCATTCATATAAATAAAAAAAAGGTAGACTTATTGGCTTAAAATAAAACTTACCCTTGTTGAATTCCATACTGATAATTTAAAGTATATGGATTTTCCCCCCTAATTGTATTACCAGCATTAATTCAAATAATCCTCCTAACCACTCTATCTAAGTGCTGTTTTTTTCCATTGAGGTATAATTGACATATGACATTATTTTGGTTTCAGGTATACAACATGATTGGGTATTTGTATTGGGCAGCACCATCATGTCTAGTTAACATCTATCACCCCAGGTTGTTATATTTTTTTCTTGTGATGACAACTGTTAAGATCTACTCTCTTAGTAACTTTAAAATATGCAGCAGATTCTTCCTTAACAACATAGACCCTTTGCACTTCAGGCACTAATTCTCTTAAACTGTTATTCAGCACCCATCAAAAACTCTGTGGCCAGAATTGTCATTAAGGGCACTTATGAGAATGTGCACTTATTCCTGTAGGTATGGAATTTCTAAGCTTGTAGAAGCTTAGGACATCCCAGAAAGCTAAGAAATGGGTGTCAATTAGGTGGCCCTCTCTTTGCTTATGTGTATTTTAGTGTTACTTACTGTCTTGGCATGGATCAAAGATGACTGCAATTAACAATCAAATCAAAATTCTATATTTTCTTTTAAAAAGTCTTATTGAAGACATATGTCATCTATATTATTCTAGACTCTTTGAAAAAGGATAAACATTTTAGAACCAGAAAAATCTGTTTCCATTCAAAGAACTGGTATGTTTACTCTCAAAATCAAGTAATAACCAAACTAGAAATTTTCCTTTCTGCTTTGGCTTACACAGAGCAAAGAAATAAATGCAAAATAAGGCTCAATCTAGTACATAGATTTAAATTTGGGGCATATTTGTTTTTTTCATTCAAAATGTACTTCTAATGGGCCTCCCCGGTGGCAAAGCGGTTGAGCGCTGGGTTGTGAAGCTGCCCGCAGCCTCTGCAGCACCAGTTCGATCCCTGGCTGCTCCCCGGCCACCAGAGGAGGGTTCCACATGGCGCGCAGACCTCTCCTGCCGCCCACTGCTCCCCTCAGCAGTGTACCTCGGTCCTTCTGCCTGCTCTGCTCCCTGCTCTGGCTCTGGTGAATTCTTTCACCCTCCCGCGTTTCTGACTGTACCCAGTGCTTGTATAAATAAATAAAAAAATAAATCTTAAAAAAAAAAAAATGTACTTCTAATCCAGCAGTGATATTTTCTACAAGCCATTTAGTGCAAGGAAATCAGATCTGCTTTTCTGGAAGTAGTGGGGAGCAGTAAATGATGAACACAAAGATTCTTTTGGTTTGTTCTAAGTCACTGTGGTCTCTGCTTCTTTGTTACTAATAAACACAGCATTCCTACTATGCTCTGTAGAGTTGTAGGGAGACCAAAAGGCACACCATTGTGACTGTGGGTCTTTAAGGTCTTGAATGTATTGATAGTTGCGGGACTACAGCATTGTAGAGATAAATAACACCATGCGTATATTCTAAGGTGAGTTCTAAGATGTGTTCTATCCTTAGACTAGACCCAATGAGTTTAAATAGTAAATTAGTAATATAGCTTTTTGGTCAAAGCTGTTTCAAGTCTGCTTAAATGTTGATGCTTGGGCTAACATTTTTTTCTGAGGATAGTATAGTTTTTGGATACTTTATTTCTGATTATATCTTCATAAAAGCAATTTGTGTTCATGGTTTTTAGAAAATCTGAAAGCAGATTAAAATCATCAATAATCATATCTTGAGTTCATATTGTGTAACACAATATATATAAATTTTTGTCACTTAACATGTAAGAATTCCTATATACTGGATATTTTCCAATAGCAAGATTTTTATTGTGCAACATTTTATAGAATGATTTGTTCAACCATTACCCTATTATTGGAGATTGAGATGGTTTCCAACTAGTTTCTTTATTAAATATGATACTGTGCTACATATTTGTAGTAATAGTGATCATAGCATTTATGAGGGCACTTTCAACAGTGTAATGCAAAGCATTGTGCTAAGTACTTCATGTGAATTATTTTATTTAGTCTTATTATAATCCTGTGAAGTAATGATATTGTAACTCATTTACAGATGATGAAACCAAGCAAATTAAAGAGCCTACAGCAAGGAAGGTCTAACCCCCAACCTGACATACACAAAAGTTCCAACTTGTTTTATGAGTAAGTAAAAGATTCAGAGATCCCAATTGCCTACTGAAATATGCAATTATTGACTTCAACTTTAAAAATATGAGGTTTTCTCCATTTCTCTCTCTATATATATACATAGATAGATATAAAAGAAACCATCTAATAAATATTTTTCTTGGGACCATAATTGTTTTAATTTAGTAATTATTATCATACTATGATAAAATAAAGTGCCATGTACCCTTGTAGTCTACAGAAAATTCGAGGAACCCAAGCTCCAGAGATCAGCCTCTCATTTTTATCAGAGGACAGCTAACTCCACTGCAAAAGAAATGAAGAGGTGTTGAAAATCCTCAATATATGAAAATGTATGTCCATACATTGTCAATTGCCTAAAGAAACAGAACTGAGTTAAGCTCGACTGTGGAGACTATTTCAATAAATAGATAAGGATGATCTGCAGCCAGTACATCATCTGTAGTCTTGGCGTCCTCCAGCCCCCCTCGACCAAAGTTTCCGGGGCTTCGGGCTCCCCAGCGCTGGACCCCGGCGGCAGCAGCTGGAGCGGGCGGGCTGCAGCCGGAGGAGCCTCGAGCTGCGGTGCAGGAGCAGAAGCCGGGGCCGAGGTTGGACCGCGGGGCAGGAGGTGCGTGGAGGGCTCCAGGGGGCTGGGCGGCGCCAGCGTTGCCACGAAGCGGCCAACTCGCGTCCCTAGCAGCCGCCCGCCCACGTCAGGGTTTGTTTAATAATGCCCGGGTATTTATGGCCCCCGCGGCGGGCGCGGCGCCGGGGAGCCAGAGGACCGCGCCGGGCAGCGGATGAGGCGCCGCGGCTGCAGCCCAGGGCACCTCCCCCCGGCTTCCCGAACCCTGCCCGGTCCAACCCGAGGGGGAGGATGGAAACACCAGCCGCGCTCTGAGCCCCAGGAAGACAACACCCTCCCCGCCACCTCAACACGCAGTCCAGCGAAGACCCCCGCCGCGTCCCCGCCCAAGCCTCGATCTCCCGGAGAGGGGCGCAGCAGCAGCAGCGTGCGCGATGGCGGAGAACCTGAAGAGGCTGGTCTCGAGCGAATCTTTGCGATCGTTGCCGGACAAACTAGAATCCTGGCTGCGGGACTACGACGTGAGTCGGGGTGGGAGGCCGCTGGGGCTCGCCCGCCTCGTAGCTCCCGGCACTGCCTTCGGCGGGGGCTTGAGGTTGGCTTCTGGGTGGCCGCTTTGCAAAGCCCGGGCGGTTCGGTTCCTTGTCCCGGACCGGATCGCAAGTGTCTGCCGCACGGTGCGCTTTTCTCCCCGCGGCGCTAGGTGGCGCTGGTGCGGCGCGGCGCGGCGCGCGGAACTAGGAGCGAAGGAAGTGCGCGCCCAGTCGTAACCAAGGACGCTAGCGGTCCTAGCAACAGGAAAGAACCATTTCTTCCAAGGTTCTTGTCAAGCCTGGCATTCTCTGGCCCATTTCTCCCGCTAGTAACTCATCCTCCCCAATCCCCAACTCTACTAATTTTTTTTATTACGTCCCTCCCCGTATATTTCCGCAAATCCCCCACTCTGAGGGTACTCAGGGATAGTATCAGAATGTTTTGGTTTTTTTTTAAATAAAAATACACCCTGAGTCAGTGAAACCGACACTTGTCAACGTGTGGGTTTCACTTGTGCGCTGGTCAGCGTGGCAAGTAAGGCACAGTTTCCACACTAAGATCTTTGGCCGAGGCATTGGGACGAGGCAAACTGCTCTCTAGTCCCTGCTCTTAGATTGGGCTCTCCTTAATCTCCTCCACACAGTGTTAATATTCCATCCTTGCACCTTTAACGGATGAGACCCACCTGCAAGTACAACCGTGAGGCTGAAAGAGCTGGGGACTCCGTTAGCCCTGTATAGGTGTGGCTCTGCATCGTGCTGGCTGAATGCACTGGGGGATTTATTTAATGTCTCTGGGTCTCCGAACCTCATGTTAGACGGGAGAAACTGGATATATAAAATTCCTTTTTGAATATCAATTTTTTGAGCCTAGATCAACTTGTTTCTGAAATCTTACCAGGAAAATGCAGCTGGGCTACTGTGGTGAGCCCCTGTCCTTTTCCATTCACTCTTCAACCAGAGCTCTGGGGCCAAGGGAAGCTCAAAGGACATCTACAGCTTTCTCATTAGCCTTCCTTCCAAGATTTAGTATTTATACCCTTATCCACTTTAAAATAACCAACACTAGCTGTTCCTGCTCCATCAAGAAGAGAGTTAAAAATCACTATCACAGAAGTCTTGTATTCTACTCCCCTAGTGCCCACTTGCTACCTAGTCTCAAAAAGTCGAGAACAAATCTTAATGCATGTATTCACCCTTCTTCAAAGTAGCCTTACAATTTTTTTCATTGCCTTGTGGCTTAAATAAACTCTGAATTTCAAAAAGTATTCCATTTGTCACAAGAGGATGTTTACCACAGACTGAGAAATGCCCAAGTTGATCACACTTTCTTCTCTGTAACAGTAGAATCACTGAAACAGTTTCATTCTAGGACCTCTCCCTAATTCTACTTCCTCTCCACTTCTGTGGCAGGAACTGTGCTCTCAGAGATCATTGCCTTTCCACATCATACGATCTCTTCCTGGGCACCATCTTTTTCTCTTGAATTATCTGGCATCTCTTTCACATTTGACTGTGGACATCCCTTTTCTTAGGTGCTAATATCTAATTTGTCTCTTGCATTACCCATTTCCCTCTTCTTCAAGAGCCAGATTTTAGATATCTCTTTGACCTCCTGATAGATCTCGTACACATAGGCTAATGACTCTCAGGACCTTTTCTCATCCAAACTCTGACTTCTCCAGTTGCCTCCGAGACATTTTCCATCAAGCTATTGTCCTCTCAAAGTAAAAGCAGTCTACACGACCTTAGCCTCTACAGGCCCTAGTCACTCATTTCTTTCCTAACATAATTGTATTCATCGTAACACACTTCTCATCCTTTTTTCCAGCATAATCTGTTGGTACTGACTTCAACATTGAAGAGTCTGAACACTTCATCACCTCCATTGTTACCACCTTGTCTACCTTCCATCATCTTTCAACTGTATTATTATAAAAATAAGCCAAAGGAATTCTTCCAAATGGCAAATCAGATGTTACTGCTCTGATAAAACCCTCCAGACTTCAAAGTTCCTACAACAACCTTCAAGCTCCTACATACTTGTGCTCCTTTAAATTCTGTGTTTTCACCTATCACTGTCTTTCTTACCTAACCTACTCCAGCAAATACTGGCCTTCTTATTCGTTTTAGAGCAAAATTGTCCAACAGAATTTTCCATGATGATGGACATGTTCTACATCTGCACTGTCCAATATACTGGTCATTAGATACTTGAAATGAGGCAAGTATAAACTGAGGACCTGAATCTTTTGTTGCATTTAAGTTTAATCAATTAGAATTCAAATAGTCGCATATGGCTAGGGTTTTAGACGTAACAGTTCTAGAGCACATCAGTTGTCCTCCTGCTTCAAGGCAATTTGCACTTGCTGCTTCCCTCTGCCTGAAAAAATGAAATATAATCTGTTTTTTTTTTATCAAGAGATCAGTACCCTCACTTTCTAGAATCTTTGTTTAAATGTCACCTCAGGAAAGACCAACCTGTTTACAGTTGCAATCTCCTCCCTAACTCTTAACACTCACTGTGTTCTTTCCCTGCCTTTGTTCTTCCATAATGCCTACACCTTCTAAATTTTACTAATTTACTCACATGTTTTGTCATTCTTCTCATCTTCCTCTCACTAAAATGTAAACTCCAGAGGGCAGAAATTTCTGTCTTGTTTGGCTCACCACAACACTGCTAGGCTCAATAAGTAATTGTTGCTCTAGAAGTTGTTCAATAAGTAATGACTGACTGAAAACCACCACTGACTGAAAACCATTCTCCAGACACCAGTTTTTTGGACTCTTCTTAAAACCTCCTGTTTAGTGTAGAATTAACAATGAATCAAATATATCTTTTATTCAGCCTTTATTAAAGTTGAATCAAAACCAGAAACCACATTTCTGATTAGGTGTGCAAGTGAGAGCATGCAAGTGTTTTTAACAGTTTTCTTTCTTGTGTGTGTGTTTGTGTGTGTGTGTGTGCACGTGCATAGTTAAGGAAGGATGAGAAAATATATATTGCTATCAAAATATAGGTTACATCTTAATTTATTTTGTGTCTTTTCATCTTAGTTTGACTTTTTGACAATTGCGTAGATCTTTTCCATAATACTGAAAGGTTGTTTTATCAGTTCCAAGGACTTTTGACTTGAAACCTTAAGATGAGGAATATTCATTGTTAAAATGTAGGTTGTAGGAAACTGCTTGTTCATTGAAAGCTGTAATTATGTTTGCTATGAAAGTTTGATTTCACTGCTTGTGAGTACATTGATTTAATTCTAGTTAACTCAAACAAAAATAAAAGGTCATGGATACTCCTCTAGAAATAGGAGCAAGATTTAAGTTATCCCTCTTGAAAAAAGTTAGGTCAAAGATTTATTTTTTTATTTTTTATTTTTTTTATCTTAACCATAATCTTTTTTTTTTTAAATAATAAATTTTATTTTTATATTCCCCCATACAATTGCAAACGCCCCATTCTGACCCCCAATCCTTCCCCTCCCGCCCCCCACCCCCCAAAAAGTGTCTCTGGTTCATAGTTTTTTGTTGATTTTGATTTTCACTTTCTTATATTCATTTTCCTGGTCCCTTATTTAAGTTTTCTAGATTTAAACAGATTAATTCTAAAATGCAACACAGATATTTGATTTTTCTCCGCGTTAGCCAGTATTTGCATTAATAGTTAGATCCTATTTAGTTTTTCTTCTAAACTTTTCTAATATTATTTCTTTCTTATCCATTTCCATCTCCTTTGCCTTAATCTAACCATCACTGCCATCTCATGCACAGTCTGTTACATAGTGTCCTTTATAAGTTGTCAGAGATAATAAATTCTTTCTATCTCAAAGCCTTTGTTTATGTTTATTTGTTGGTTTGTTTTTAATCATTACAACATCTGGCAATCTCTTGGACCCTATGGAAAAGTAGCTCTTGCTTGAGTTTTTAAAAATGTATTTACTTTAAAAATTCCAAGAAACTTTCTATTTTGGTATTCTAGTGTAGTTTTATTTAATTTAAGTGTTTATTAAATTGTATTTTTTTTTAATAAGGCAGTAATCCTTTACAATACTCTATGATTTAAAGGTGTAGCTTCATACCTTTTCAGATACATGTTACCACACCACAAGCGCCACCAAACCCCCATAGTCTTCTACCGTGTCCACTGGGCCCGCTCCCCTCTTTGTTTTTGTTAAGATTTTATTTATTTATTTAGTTTTGCTTAGAAGAACTGGGGTACAGGCCAGAGGTGCGGGGGTGGGGGACGGTGAGATGATTCACCAGAGACAGAATAAGGAGCAGAATAGGCAGATCTACTGAAACACACTGCTGAGAGGAACAGCAGGCGAGACAGGAGAGGTCTGCTGTGCCACATGGTAGCTCCCTGGCTGGGGACGGAACTCCTGCTGCAGTGGCTGATGATAGCTTCATAGTGCTGAAACTTTGACCCCTGCACCCACAGGGAGGCCCAGCCCCTCCCCTCTTTGTTCCCTACCTTCCACCCTCCCCTCTGGTAGCCTCAATTCTACAGTTAGATTTTAAGTGTTATGTTTTGGTTTAGTATTGTTTAGTATTGTTTTTTGTATTCCTCATAGGAATGAAATCATCTGGTTTTTGTCTTCCTCCTTCTGACTTATTTCATTTAGCATAATCTCCAGTTCTATCCATGTTGTCACAAATGACAAAATTTCATCTTTTTCGTAGCTGAAAGGATTCGCATATGTATACCACATCTTCCACATATCTGTCAGAGGACACTTAGGTTGTTCCAATCATTTGGCTATAGTAAATAGTGCTGCAATAAATATAGGAGTGCATATGTCCCTTTGAGTTAGAGCTTGTGCATTCTTTGAGTAGATAACTGGGAGTGGAATGCTGGATCACTTGGTAGGTCTATTTGTAATATTTTGAGAAAGCTTTTCTTTAGCGGGTATTCCAGTCTACATTCTCGCCGACAGTGTGCAAGAGTTCCTTTTTCTCCACATGCTCACTAACACTTGTTTATTCTGGTCTTTTTGATATGGGCTATTCTCACAGGTATCACATACTATCTCATTGTGTTTTGATTTGCATTCTCCTAATTTGCATTTTTTCAGGTGTTTTGTTGGCCATCTTTATCTCTTCTTTGAAGATGTGTCTATTTAACTCTTCTGTTCTTTTTTTGATTAGGTGCTTTGTTTTCTTTCTGTTAGGTTTGAGTTTTTGTAAATCTCAGATATTAGCCCATTGGAAGATGTATAATGCACAAATATCTTTATCCATTCAGTAGGGGGTCTTCATTTTAATTTTTTTTTAAAGATTATTTTATTTTTTTTTTTTTTTTTTTTTTTTTTTATAGAGGCATGTTTTCTTTCTTTCTTTCTTTATTTGTTTGTTTGTTTGTTTGTTTATACATGCACTGGGTACAGTCAGAAGTGCGGGAGGGTGAGAGAATTCACCAGAGCCAGAGCGGGGAGCAGAGCAGGCAGAAGGACCGAAGTACACTGCTGAGGGGAGCAGCGGGCGGCAGGAGAGGTCTGCGCGCCATGCGGGACCCTCCTCCGGTGGCCGGGAAGCAGCCGGGGATCGAACCGGCGCCGCAGAGGCCGCGGGCAGCTTCGCAACCCAGCGCTCAACCGCTGCGCCACCGGGGAGGCCCAAGATTATTTTATTTATACATGCACTGGGTACAGTCAGAAGCTTGGGAGGGTGAGAGAATTCACCAGAGCCAGAGTGGGGAGCAGAACAGGCAGAAGGACCGAAGTACACTGCTGAGGGGAGCAGCGGGCAGCAGGAGAGGTCTGCGCACCATGTGGGACCCTCCTCCGGTGGCCGGGGAGCAGCCAGGGATCGAACCGGCACTGCAGAGGCTGCGGGCAGCTTCGCAACCCAGCGCTCAACCACTGCGCCACCGGGGAGGCCCCTGTCTTTTCATTTTAATGGTAGTTTTTTTCATTGTGCAAAAGCTTTTTAGTTTGAAGTAGTTCCATTTGTTTATTTTTAAATTTGCTTCCCTTGTCTTTGGGAGCTGAAGCCCCAAACACATCTCTGAAGCCAATGTCTCAGTGTTTTGCCTATGTTTTCTTCTGTGCATTTTATGGTTTCAACTCTTACAACCAAGTCTTTAAATCATTTTTGAGTTATTTTTTGTGCATAATGTGAGGTAGTGGTCTCATTTCATTTTTTTGCATGTGGCTGTCTAATTTTACCAACATCATTTGTTGAAGAGACTTTCCTTTCTCCATAGTATACTTTTGGATCCTTAATTTTAAATTAACTATCCATATAATTGTGGACTTATATGTGCTCTCAATTCTGTTGCACTGGTATGTACATTTATTGTTATTCCAGTGTGATACTGTTTTGATCACTATAGCCTTATAGTATAGTTTGAAGTCTAGGTGTATGATACTTCTGTTCTTTTATTTTGGTCAAGATTGCTTTAGCTATTTTTGGGTCATTTGTGGCTTCATATAAATTTCAGTAATGTTTCCTCTATTCCTTGAAGAATGCAAATGAAACTTTGATCTAGGTTGCATAATTCTGTATAGTTCTTTAATCCATGAGCAGAGAATATCTTTCCATATTTTTGTGTCTTCTGTTTAACAATGTCTTATAACTTTCCTTGCACAGGTTTTTACCACCTTTGTTAAGTTTATTCCTAGATATTTGATTGTTTTTGATGAGATTGTAAATTGTTTTCTTTATTTCTTATTCTTTTATTCTTTGCATGTAAGAACACAGCATATTTTTGTATATTGATTTTGTAGCTTCAAAAAAAAGGAAGTGTTCTTGGAGAAACAAATCATAAAAACAATAGCAAGCATTGTTGACTCATTTTCTTTTATTTATTAAATAGATATGAATTATTGCCTTACTTGGCCTTTAAAATTGGATTCCACTGGAAGTTCAGGGACAGGTTGGTGAGAATACATAACTTTCAGAAACTGTTTTCATCATTTATGGTTATTGACAGTGTTAGTGAAAGAGCCATAGAGAATCCCTTCTTGTTCAACAAGAACTGAGCCAATTAGTAAAAGCTTAATATCATTCAACAAATGCTTATGGAACTTCTGATATGTGTAAGATTTGGATTAGACACTGTATATAGTTACAATTTTTGCAGTGTACATTTATTCATTATTTGTTCATTCAACAAATCCTTTTTCAGGCTTATGATTTGCTGGTTTGTGCTATATGTGGGGGTAGAAATGTCAGCATCTTAATGATGAACTTCCAATTGGAGAAGAGGACAATGCATACAAGAAACAACCTGCACAAGAAGCAGGGATGCATATAAAAGCTGGCCCATTTTGGTGGTGGTGGGGCATGAATCATTCATGGCAGGGGATGGAAGTGGGATGAAGTTGACGAGGTGGAGTAGTTGGGACCAGATGGTGAAGGGCCTTGGGTGATGTCTTGGGGTTTGAACTTTATATATATATATATATATATATATATATATATATATATATATATATATAGTCTCACCCTCCTGTGCCTCTGATCTGTACCCTAGTTCTTGCATAAATAAATAAAATCTTAAAATAAATAAATAAAGCTCCATTAATATTAATACATATATATAATATATATAATAATATATAATATATATAAATGTATTAATATTAATATTGTTATATATTGTTATATAAATGTATTAATATTAATGGAGCTTTATTTATTTATTTTAAGATTTTATTTATTTATGCAAGAACTAGGGTACAGATCAGAGGCACAGGAGGGTGAGACAATTCACCAGAGACAGAGTGGGGAACAGAACAGGCAGATGGACCAAAGACACTGCTGAGGGGAACAGTGGGTGAGGCAGGAGAGGTCTGCCACACCATGTGGGTTTCTCCCTGGCCAGCCGGGAATCGAACCTGCGCTACAGAGGACAGCCTCTGCAGTGTGGCGCTCAAACCTCTGCACCACCAGGGAGGCCCTTGAATTTTATTCTTGAGGGAATGGGGAGAAATTGGAAACATGCAGGGAGGGAGGAGACATGCTTGGACTGTATTTTGGAAAAGTTGCTGTAACTGTTGTGTGGTGAGAAAATTATAAACTCTAGAAAGAATGGACAGGGCTGGGCAATAATTTAGGCAAGTGGTTATATAAATTAGCCTCTTGTAAACTCCGCTTGCCATTTAGTAAATAAAATTAAAGACTGAGAATGTTCCTAAAGCTTCATGTAGGAGTATGCAGTTCCAAATGCCCCAAATTTACGATGCAACATCTATATGGTCTTATTGGTTAACTCTGTAGAAGGGTGAAATGACCCTTTATGTAGAACTGGATTCTGATTACCTAATTATTTTCATAAAGATGTTAACATGAGAAGATAAATTAACCCTCTTTCAATGTTAGCAAGGTCAACTCTGGGCTGTAACTCTCCACCCTCTAAGATACTTTTGTTTCTGTTCAGAGTCTTATGGATTAGGGAGTTAACTTGGATCAGATCTTTGAGATTTACTGTTTTTTAAAATGTATTCTATATAATCACAATAGAAAATGGTAAAAACTTACTATCCCTTTTCTAATCCCATCCCTAAGATAGGATTAGCTTACATTTCTTAAAGTAAAATAATAGGCACTGAGACATTATATCTGGCAACTTTGGAGTATTTGACATATGAGAGGAGATGGTAGGCAGGGCTGGTGTGCTTCTTCTTGCATTACATTCCTCTTGTGCAGTAGGAATCTGCACTAATGAGTGAAAACAGCATATTAATTATCAACACATAAAAAGATCTTAGAGGTATCTCTTCTGTTTTAATCTTTGTGGTTGAAATAGAGGCTGCTTCTATGTCAAAATATGATGCTTAGTACAAAAGCTTGTTGTAAGTTGCTATGGTGTGTCCAAACAGACTCCCTGGCCACCTTCACCTCTCCCCCTTAGTCAACATGTTTCCACATTCTTGGCAATTCAATCATATTAGTAAAGTATGGAGAATATTTTTTCTCCACCAGGGCTATTATCTTTTTACTTAGCAGACTATGTTGAAGTAGTGAACGGAACCCCACATCTTAGTGTCTCATCATAACAGAGATTTACTTCACATACATGCGAGATCCAATGGCAGCCATTGACTGAGGTTGAGCTTCCTTCATCTGGTGGAACAGCTGTCTCATCATGGGACCTTCAAGGTCTCCATAGGAGGAGAGAAAAAAGCTCACACTGCTCTTACAAGATCCACATTATCACCACTCATTGTCCCTTTGACCACAGTTAGTTAGTTGGCTCTAATCTAATTGTAAGGAAGCCTGAGAAAAGTGGGAACACACATAGATATTTAATTTGTGTTATTCTTACTTGCATACTTACTAATAATGATTTTCTAGCTATTAAAATTTGAGGTGATTAAGGCAGGTGATTTTATATTTAACAGAGGAGCTACCAACTTTTAAATTTGATTTCTTTTCATCATTAACACCACTTTAATATTCAAGGAGATTAAGTAATAAAAGAGGCCCAGTAGGAATATTAACTATGGGCCAAGACATTAGAATCCAGTAAAAAAGCCTAAATAGAAGCTTTCATTAATTTGGGGGGGTATATAAAAGCCGATTTTTAATTATACCTAGAATTCCATATCTTGGTTTTGGCAACAACAGTCATGATGTAGACTAAAGGGTTGATTTTGGGAACAGAGAGACTTCTGAAAGGTGCTAATCCATGATACTGCCATTTCCTTAAAGGAGCAGTTGCATCCTGTTATTATTAGGTCAGAAAGAGCCCTTGAAACCTTTCAAAGCACTCTTCATGCCTTTAAACTTTATAACAACCTAAGTAATAGCAGGTGTTATTTTGTATATTCTACAGGTGAGAAAACCAAACCTCAAGAGGGCAAGCTCACCTGCCCAATGTCTTGCCACTAGGAAGGGTGGAACTTGGGTTTGAGATGAGGACTTTTGCTGGCCAAGTCATTTTCTTGTCTCTTACAGAGAAGAAGAAGGTGTTAGGAAAGTCCATTTGCCTGTAGAGTTCATTTTCTGCCATTCTCCCCACCCCCAACATAGATAATTTAAATAGTGGACAAAAAGTAGAAAAGAGAATTTTCATTTGTGAATTTCCATGGCCATCTGCAGGGGCCTGTCAAATGCTGCCCCCTAGACTAGGCTTTGCACCTTTACTCTGACGGTCTCTTTTCCTTGCTCATCTGCAAATTATTTAATTGGTGCATTTGGAATGGTATTCTTGTTGTGTGTATATTTTTTTAAAATAAGATTTTTAAAAAGAATAAAAAGGTCAGGTAGACCAATTGATGTTGTATTAACATCTGTATTTTAAAGGACTATCATGATGAGTCCTTCTGTACTGTTAATTCTTAACTAATACATAGGAAACATACTTTGTGTTTATTCTTAAGGTGAAAATAACTGTTTTGTACTGAAACTGATGGATTTAAAGAGCTGTTCACTCACCATGACTTACTGATACTTTTTTTTAAAAAATGTTTTCCTTTCTTCTATAGTTCTTTTCTTGACACCTTGTAGTGTTTTTATTTTTTTATTTTTAAAGGTTTATTTATTCATACAAGTGCCGGGGTACAGGCCAGAAATACGGGGCGGGGGCACGTGGGTGAGAGGATTCACCAGAGACAGAGTGGGGAACAGAACAGGCAGACTGACTGAAACACACTGCTGAGGGGAGCAGTGGGTGAGACAGGAGAGGTCTGCAGTGCCATGTGGGTTTCTCCCTGGCAGGCTGGGGATCAAACTTGTGCTGCAGAGGCTGCCAATTGCTTCATAGAGTGGTGCTTAACCCCTTGTGCCACCAAGGATGCCCCTTACTGATACATTTTTATTGATTTAATGATGAGAAGTTTTATGTCTCTCTTACGGGCTGTAGAAGTGATTGAAGGTTAGGATGGGGTAGCAGGTCTGAGAGAACCATGGGTAGGTGTGGATGATCAGACTCTCATGAAGGGAAATGGCTGCTCAGGAGTAAAGGAGGTGAGGGAGATCAAAGAATTGGGGATCATTCAGCAGGACACAAAACTTGTGCAAAGGTAAAGCAGGACAGGGCTGTAGTGGAGTCTCTTGTGGTCAGTCAAGTCCAGGCCCTCTTACCTCCTTGATTTCTCTGTGGTAGTGGACACATTAAGTGTTACTGCGTTCACTGCCTCCCAGATGCTGTGACTCCCAAATCTATCTCCAGATTAAGTCTTTCTCCAGAGCTCCCATACTAGGTGGCCACTGCCTTCCAGACAGCCTCTTGAATGTTCTATAGCTTCTAACCCAACATAAACCAAAAGGACAAGTTGCCCTCTCTTGCTCTTTTAGATCTTTCAATTATGGGATAAAGTCCAGAACGCTTTGTGCAGCAAATGGAGTACTTCATTATTTGGCCTCTGGGCCCTGTACAGATGCTTCCTGACATCTGATGGTTTGAGTTGTGACTTTTGACTTTATGATGGTGTGAATGTGATACTTTATTCAGTAGAAACTGTACTCCAAATTTTGAATTTTGATTTTTTCCCCAGACTAGTGATAATGTGATGATTTCTTATGATGCTGGACAGTGACAATGAGCGGAACTCTCAGTCAGCCACATGATCACGAGGATAAGATAATTTTGCTGTCATGGGCTAATGTAAGTGTTCTGAGTTGAGACCAGACACAGCTAGTCTAGGCTAGCGACAATGTTCAGTAGGTTAGGTGTATTACAGGCATCGATTATTTTAATTGAAGTAACATTGGCTGATGATGTGGTATCAGGTATACACATTATAATTCAACATCTGTATATAGTGCATATGATCATCAGTAAAAGTCTGGTTTCCATTCTCCACCATACAATTGATCCCTTTTACCCAATGTATCCATACTTTTCCATTCCTGTCTCTCTGGTAACCACTGTTTTGCTCTTATAGTCTAAAAGATTGTTTTTGTTTTGCTTCATTTATTTTATTCCTTTATCTCCCACATATGAGTGAAGTCATATGGTATCTTTACTCCATCTGACTTATTTCACTTGAGATAATCATCTCCAGTTCTATTTATGTTGTAGCAAATTGCAAGAGTTCATCTTTTTTTTTTTTAATAGCTGAGTAGTATCCCATTGTGTATAATATATATTGTCTCTATTCATTTGTCATTGGGAATTTAGGTTGTTCCCAAAGCATGGCTATTGAAAATAATGCTGCATTATGCATGGGGATTCGTATATATTTTTTGAATTAGTGTTTTCATATTTTTCAGATAAATACCCTAAGGAGAATAGCTGGATCCTATGGCATTTCTATTGTTTTTTGAGGAGTCTCCATAATGTTTTCCATGATGACTGTGCCAGTTATGTTCCCATCAGTAGGGGGTGAGGGATCCCTTTTCTTTACATTCTCTCCAAATATTGTTTCTTCTTTTTTTTCAAAATAGCCATTCTCACTGCTGTGAGGTGAAATCTCAGATATGTATCCTTGACATATGATGTTTACAATCAGTTTATTTAAGTCATGGAAGATGTATATTCCACTCTCCCCCATAGTGTGCCTTGCTGCTTTTTAGTCCCTGCTGTTCCTGCTCTGGAAATGCCCTTCCTCTTACCCTGGCTCTTGGCCAAAGCATGTTTTGCTTCTTCTGCAGCCCACTGTCCACCTAGAGCACTTAATGAACTGGAAAGTAATTATTTATCCACATGCTTCTCCATCCCATTTCCCTAGCTGGTGGGCTCATTAATAGCAGGAAACTTTTTTTAAATTTAACTTTGTTTCCTGAGCTGCCAGCCCAAGGCCTTATGTATAATAGGAACTTAATGATTTATGAATGAATAAACTTTGAGAGTCTGCACTTTGAAGTAGGACCTCTCCATAATTAGTTCCTATCTTTGCTCTACTTGTCTTGTGTAAATATGTGTTTGTTGTACAATAATATGACCTTGTTGCAACTTGAATATCTTGTGCAAGGCTTTGTGTTAGAGGTTGCAGCATGTTGTGGCATGTCTTGGAAAAGGAACCGCCTGACATTGTCTGTTGTCTCCTGTTATTCAAGTTGTGCAGACCACTCACTTGACAAACACGCCTTTGGGCACCTACTTGGTCCCACGTGCTGAGCGAGGCATAGGAACATGTAGTAATAATACTATAGTAATACTCCTAGCAATCATATACCTCCTCTACTCTGCACCTAAGTTAGCTTGTGAGATCGCTCATATTCTAAGTCTGAGGAAATAGAGGCTCATATTTAAATGAAGGGAGTGCAGACCTTGAGCCAAGGTCTGCCTTACCTCTAAGTCCATTGCTCCTTTCAGTACTGCATACCACCTTAGAGTACCAAGTGCTGAACAACTTCTGTCTGTAAGGTGTGGGACATGCATTATTTTGGTTTAATTCTCCTAAAACTCTGCAAGGTGTATCCCTGTTTTTATGGAGAGGAAATGGATTCAGAGAGGTCAAATGACCTGTGCAGGATCATCTAAAACTGACAAGTGGCTGAGTGCCTGTGGCTTGGGTGACACACAAATCCATGCATCTTTACACCCACACGGCTTGTTTGTTACATGCAGTTGTACCTCTTTAGCGCTAGAATCAGTTAGAGGACTGACCCGTGAGGAAATCGTAAATCTCACCAAGGAGACAATAAAAGCTGAATAATAGTTAAAAGGCCCATCTCTATAACCATCTGAGCCCCTCCTCACCCCCTGATTCCCATATCTGTCTGATTTCATTCTCTCTCAGAAGCTTTCCCTGACTTTCCAAGACAATGGACTTTAGAACAGACCTTGTACTCACCCAGGAGAATAAGACTTCTGATTCCACTGCAGGACAACTGTCCATTCTCCTGTCTCTCCCACTAGTCTGCATGTATTGCTGGGGGATGGAGCATCATTTTTGGTCTCATTCTCAAGTGCAACCTTAACCCAGCAATACCTTCTTACCTGTAATAGTGTTGTCTGTGCACATACTGAACTTAGGTAAAGGACAAGAACCAATAACGCAGGTAAGTTTGGAAGCAAAGAATTTGTATTGTTTTACAAAAGGTCTATTCACCTTATAAAAGGATTTTTGGCAAGGTTCCATTGAGTAGGGAGTCAGGATTCTTGCTGTAAAAAGCAGCCCAGAATCTCATTTCCTTAATACCTCAAAGTATCACGATTATCTAACAGTTCAATGCAAATGTTCACTTAGGAACCTTTCAAATCTGTGGTCCCATCATCCCTATGCCTTTGGGGGCATTTTGCTGGGTTCTCTGCATTTGGCTGATGGGTTGGGACAGAAAGAAGAGAATTACCCAAGAGGTTTCTTCAGGTGGAAGTAGCACACATCAACTCCCATCCCACTGACAGGAACTCAGTGACATCACCACACAAGCTGCTAGGAAGCATAGAAACAAGTGTCCTAGCTGTGTACCCAGGAGGAAAGAGAACTGTGTCTTGGTTATCCCACAGCCGTCTCTGCTCCCGGGAACACTCCTGAGCAGGTGGCCCTTGAACAAAGCGACTCCCTTACCTGCCTGCGATGGGCCTAGGGTAAGGGAATCACACTGATGTCTACTGTTTTGGCTTTTAGACGAACTCATGTGATCAGAATCTAAATATCTGCCTGGAATTCATTGAACAAGTTGCCAAGGTGCAGGGACAGCTTTTTGGGATCCTCACAATAACGGCCCAAGAAGGTGAGTGTGGCCTATGCTTTCCCACCCAGCTTTCCTTTCTGTTCTTTGTGCTTTGTTCTCTGACATAGTGGGTGTGACCAAATTTCTTCTCGCTGACCTGAAATTTTTTTTAGGAGGACGAAATGAGGGCGTGGAAGTAATCAAATCACGCCTTTTGCCTTGGCTGGAAGCATCTTTTACTGCGGCTTCCCTGGGAAAACCTGTTGACAGCAGGGTCCCCTCACTTCAGGTAAGGATGCTAGAGGATCACCTTGACTTTCAGTGCCCTCCCCAGGCTCTGCAAACTGAAACACATGTGAGATGCGGATTTCACTTAGTGAGGGGCTCAACTCTGCTTAGAGAATTGGGATGCAGGAATAAAGATGAGTCTCTGTTTAAAGTAGTATTTGGAATAAAGGATTAGTTTTTCTCTTAAGATAGTCCCATGTTCAAATCTTAATTGTCATTAAGCTTTGTCTACTGACCAGTGGTGACTTCAGTTATTAAAAGGGCCTGGTGTTGATCTCCATCTGGGGCATTGCACACACAAGGCATTAAATAATAACTTTTAAGTGACAATTGAGTCACCTAGACAGTTAGGGTGTGGTGGAGGCCCAGAAGAGAAAGAAATCATCACATGGAAGATGAAAGAGTGACATAAAGTGAATCGGAAATTCCAAGATAAGAAGAACACTTAGTTCTGGTAGACAGAGTGTGGTAATTTGTGGATTTGTGTTGACACTAGTGGCTACCATGGACAGTAGCAGTGTTTTAATAGTCAAAGACTGGACTGGAAAAAGAACGTATGCCCTGCAGGAGGCATTGGCGTCGCTATGTTTGGAAAAGCAAAACATCAGTCACCTGGGTTTTAAATATTCATATGAATTTACAAAAAGTCTTCATAAATTAAAACATTTCAGCAAGCTATTCTAGGCCTGTTCTAGTGGCCCGTATGAGGTAGTGGCTGGAGATGGTTGGAGAGAATTACAGTCTCCTTCTGTTAGGGGGAAAAGGATGTCCCAAAGCAAATTCCATATAGGCTTTGTGGACTCCACCCCCACCCCAGGTCAAAGCCAAAGACACTGGGAACTCCAAATCCCATCACCACCAAAGGGAAGGTGGCTGGGACCTGAGGGTGGGGTTAAGCAGCCAGGTGGATATAAAAGGCAGACACGTGGGCTTTGGGGATCCCCCATTTTTGGCTCTCCACCAGCTCGCAGCGTCCGGCCAGCTCTGAGAGTGACTTTGGGTTTCCAGGTCGTCGGATCGGGTAGGACGCATTAAAGACTTTATTTCCCTATTTTCTCCCTGAGTTGTACATTTTCCTTATTTCCTTTTCTCTTGTAAATAAACCTTGTATTAACCTGTGTGTGTCTGTAGTGGAGTATTCATAAGTCCCTTTAAAGCGCGGGTGAGGACCCACAGCCAGGAACCCATTTAATATCGGGATTGCTCTATAACACTTCTATGGTTCTAGTAGGTTATTCAGCTTTTCATGACTCAGTGTCCTGATTTCTAAATGGGACAATGCTTTGCTGACTTAAGAGAGTCATTGTGAAGATTAAATGTGATAAGCTTGTGAAACAACTTATATAAGGTTTTGTAACCTTAGAGATAAATTGTCACTAAGCAAAACTTTTTCCTCTTTGGATTTTCATATACTTTTTAGATTTTTTTTTTATACATACGGTTTTGTAACTTAACTTATTTATTTATTTTATTATTTATTTATTTTTTTAATTTAAATTTTATTTTTATATTCCCCATACAATTACAACCCCCTTATTTTTACCCCAAGCCCTCCTTTCCCTGCCCCCCACCCCCCATAGAGTGTCTCTTGTTCATAGTTATTTGTTGATTTTGATATTTTCTTTCTTATAGTTATTCATTTTTCTGGTCCCTTATTTAAGTTTTCTAGATTCCTGCTATGAGTGAGACCATCCGGTATTTTTCTTTTTCTTTCTGGCTTATTTTGCTGAGCATGATCCCTTCCAGGGACATCCATGTTGCTGCAAATTGCATGTGTTTATCTTTTTTGAATGCTGAGTAATATTCCATGGTGTATATGTACCACATCTTCTTGATCCAGTCATCTATTTTGGGGCATTTGGGTTGTTTCCAAATCTTAGCACTATTTACCTTTTAGATTTTTACCAGCTGGAGGTGTTATTTTCAACATCAAGATATGTAGGGTGGCATTTCTTTTTTTAAATTTTTTTAAAAGATTTATTTATTTATACAAGAACTGGGGTACAGACCAGAGACTTGGGAGGGTGAGAGTATTCACCAGAGACAGAGTGGGGAGCAGAACAGGCAGATGGACGGAAGACACTGCTGAGGGAAGCAGCGGGTGAGGCAGAAGAAGTCTGCCACGCCATGTGGGTTTCTCCCTGGTAGGCCGGGAATCGAACCCACTCTGCAAAGGCTGCAGACAGCTTCACAGAGCAGCGCTCAACCTGCTGTGCCACGGGGGAGGCGCTAGGATGCTATTTCTATGTCTTTAAAAAAGATGAAGTATAATTACTGACAGTGAAATCACATAAATTGATGGAAATCCATAGGTTGATGGATTTTGACAAATACATATATCCTTGTAACTCACACCCCTATTAAGATACAGAACATTTCCATCACACCAGGGCATTTGCACGTTCCTCCCTCCAGCCCTAGGACAACCACTCTTCTGATTTTTATCGCCCCAGATGAATTCTGCCCTCCAGAACTTCACCTAAACAAAACCATACATTATGTGTTTTTGGTGCTTGACTGCTTTTGCTTAGCACAATGTTTTTGCAGTCCATCCACATTGTTTTCATGTATTCAGACTCCTTTTTCATTTGCATCCTTCCAGGACACCTTTGATAAGGAGAAGAGAGATTCCAGTATTAAGGAGAGGGAAGCACAATTGGACTCTGACTTGATTGCAACGCGAAATCAACTCAACCAGGTTCAAGACGAGTAAGAGGAATGCAAGTTATCTTTTTCCGAAAAGAATTTTTTGTTTGTTCTTCATTCAATTTTTAAGTTTGGAAGGAGAATAAGGACTCATATAAAATGTACATATTTGCAAATAAGTAATTTGTGGGTATGAGTTGAGAATCGTGAGTTGGGGCACAGACATCTATATATTATAATCCCTATAATCCTAGTCCCCTTGACTCCATGCCTGGAGCTCCTCCTTCTCCATAAGTGTATAAGCAGTACGTATTTATAAACAGAGGAAGATTGTTCCACGAACATCTCTCTTTTGAGAGGAAAATTACACAAGATGAAGAAGGGGAGGGCTAAAGAGAGTGAAAAATCAGGTAAAGAAAAAAATTGAGAGAGCAGAAGTAAGATGAAGTCTGCTGTTTCTGTTGGTCAATTGTACTCATGTCAAGGGTATATGTGCACCTGAAACAGTCATTCTATAAAAAAGGAACATTTCACAATTTTGGATAACTGTTAGGTATAAAAATGTATTTTAAAAGTCGAGCAATGCAGCAACAGACGTCAAATAGGTATTATGTGTAAAGTCAGGGTAGCAGTAAGGAATCACAGCAAAGAAAATTGCCAACTCTGCACGTGTTCTTGAGGAAGATAGACAGATGTGGATGAAATGGCATTCAGCACACCTACCCCACACCCAGCAGTCAGCCGTCTGTCCTACTCTAGCATTGCTCCACTGTTGACTCGGTGTGGGACAATGAGGAATCTTAAAACTAGTTAAGGCCTGCGATGGAGCACAGTAGGTCATTGTTCTATGAGATTTCCCCCTAAGGAAAATAGCTCCATGCCATCACAAAAGTAATACAATTTACTTCTTAGAGTGCATACAACACATCAAAAAACAAGGTGAAAATCACTTGTTATCTTCTCCCCATTAGCGTTTGGATTGTGCCTGTTCTTTGTGTGTGCTTGCAAGTGCACATGGAGTGACGGTCACACAGCCCCATTTATGTTTCCAACAGGATTCACAGTCAGTGGGTAGTTTTATAGCCGTGGGAGTCAAAATTTGCAACCATAACACATAAAGTATAATTCTTTTGCATTCTCAGAACTTATTACAATTAATGTCAGCTGAATTTGTAGTGCAGTAAGGAGGATTCTTAAATTTGCCACTTCTTCTCTGGTTTACTGTAATCTTTTTTATGTAAATATTCCAAATTCAAACTTCTAGGGTTTTTGCCCTCTCAAGGGATTCATTGTCTTCCTCCTCCCTCAGGCTAACATCTAGGGGTTGAGGGATACTTGCATGCGCTCCTGGTGCTGGGGGAGAGGGCTTTGGTTTTGTGCTGCACCCTGGGTTCTGGCAGACCTGAGTTCCACCTGGGCACTAGCATCTAATGCTGATGGGCACTGAGTTGTGGCTTGTTTGGTTAGATCCCCGGGGCATTTGCTTGTGACTACTCCTGCCACACAGGTCTCCATTTGTCTCTTATTTGAGAGCTAGACTTCAGGATTTTGCTAGTTGGCTCTTGACTTTTGCTGCACCAACTGGAGCCAGGGATTCTACCTCTCATCCCTATAGCTCTGTAGTTACTCATGGAGGCACCCTGTACCAGGAAACTGTGAACACTCTTTAAACAAACAAACAAACAAACATTATTGCAAACATAGAAAATTTGTAAGATAGTAGCAACAACATCTAGTCACCCTTTGCCCTATTTGCTTTACCATTTGTAATGTGTTCTCTCTATATATATATATATACCCTCATTCTCCACCTCATTTGAAAACTGCTAATAGAAAGGTATTTGCTGCATGACCCAGGATTTCCTAGTTTCGTCAGTTTGTTTTTTAACCCACCTGGAGTTCTCATTCTCTTTTATTTGAGACATCATAATTGATGGTGTCTGTCCCTTACCTTCTATGACAGCCAGCTCTCTCTCCTTCTCTTCTTTTGCCCACCTGACTCGAAAGCCAGGGTGCCACCTACTGTGGAATGAGTCACCCACAAAGGAGGTTTCCCATGTCTCACCTGTGGGACACCTGTTTGATTGTGACCCAGTTTCAAAGGTACAGATGCCTATACAGTACTGAATGGGGACAGGTCTGCCCAGCTTTGGCAAACCCCAGAACGCATAGTCTCTGGTTATGAATCTCACTCGTGTTCATCTCCTTGGTGCAGCCTGTTCCATTATCCACTTGAGTCTATCATCTACACATCTCCTACACCCATCCCTTTTTTCCCTCTTCTCTCACTGTTGCCCTATTTCAAGCCTCTGATACCTGTAGCGTCAACCAGTTGCTTTCTAATCAGTTTCTCTGCTTTCACTCTTGCTCTATGACAGCCCCTCTCCCACATAGGAATACAGATCATTTTATGGTATCAAATCACCTCGCTGAAAAAGCTGTCATTAGCCTCCTTTTAGATATTGTAAAAATATTCTAAAATTCTTTCCTGGGCTCTTGCAGGCCTGTGTGATCTGGCCAGCCTCTCACGCTACCCTCAGCTCAGGCCAGTTTGCCCTCACTGGTCTGTGTTCTGCTCCCTTGCTGTACGCTCTTTGCTCATGCTCCTGCAGAAAAGAGCGAGTCCTCCATTGGCTCTGTGATTGGCTGACCTTTATTATTCCCTGGTCTCAACTTGAATGTGACTTCCTCAGAGTTGGCCTGTGAGCAGTCTACATCAAAAGACCTTCCTTCTCCTCTCCTTCAGTGCTCCTCACAGATCTAAGAATGCACTTACAATTTGGGACATTAAAAAATTTGTTTGCATATTTATATTCTGCTAGACTGTAGGCTCCAAATGGCATCTTGTATTGCTGTTTTTACACAGTTGTATCTTCAACACTCAACACCATACCTGGCATATTGTAAATTCTCAATAATTTCCTCAATGGACTAATACATCTGTAAAACTTTTAAATGTTAACCTGCATAAAACAGTGCTTAGCACATGAATGTACCCCTGTTTCTTCTCCATATGTCATCTGAGGGCACCAAATTAGCATGTATGTTGCTTGAATGTATGTGTTCATACTTGTGTGTCATGTCTTGAGAGAAAAATACCGTACTTTATTCCTGTTCATATTCTATTTCCTCTTTTGATCTATTTTCTTCTTTTAATTTTCTGTGGTTTGATTAGAATGTTCATTTTCCTATATATAATTTTAAACACACATAACATTCACATTTGAATTAAATCATAACAGTTTTCTTTCAACCTCTAGTAGTCCTGTCATATATTATCTGGTACTTTGGATTTGTCTTAGACTTTAGACATTTCATTCGTGTGTGTGTGTGTGTGTGTAATATCTACTGTGTGACAAGCTCTATTTTAGGTGCTGGAGGTAGGAGATGAATAAAACAAAAATTTACCCTCAAGTAGTTTACAGTGTGTTTGTAATGAGATTATAAATGTGAGCCATTTGTTGGAGGAGCTCAGGAACAGGGGAGACAAGTGCTTGAGAGAGCCAGGTGTGACATTTGGAGTGACACTCAGAGGATGGAAGAATGGGGACTTTTGAGAGGAGGGACAAGGGAGGAGATAGAATTTTGGGTATCTCACATTACCTCCTATATTGTCTGATTGACTGGAATCTGTGGGGACTTGGTAGGGTTTCTGCTAACCCATTATTGCTCAATCTACTGCCCTGTCTAGGGGAGGCCTCCCCAGTGTTTGATCTTCCCTTCCTCATCTGAAGAGGAGTAGGGAGACAGGTGTGAATTAGAAAGCAGGTGCTCTTTCTTAGCTGCAGGACTACTGTGATGAAAGAGTGGATGTCCCAGGAAGGTAGGGTCAGAGACATCAAGGCCCCTCTGGACCTCTCACGGGCCCATTGCAACTTAATTGGAAACCACTTACTGATGGTTCCAATGGATGATGGATGTTCCTCATCCAACATCATTCATCACATTCTCATTTCTTTTTACCTCTAGCTACACTTAAAGACATAGTATCACTTATTATGATTTGCCTCCAGTGAAGAGAGTCCTTTGTACAATGATTGAGTTATGTTGAAAATTCAGGAAAAATTTTGCCCAGTAAGTGATGGAAGGCAGAGGCAGGAAGACACACTTGGTAGTCAAATGTAATTGTGCTCTCTTCTTTATAAAGGGGCAAATTATTATTATTTTTATTTACTAAGACTGGAAAATTAAGTCAAATGCAACTCTACAGTGCAGTGTAATAAAAATTGGTATTATATTACAAAACAGTGGAGATTTTGTAGAGAAAGGTACCTGGGGATTTGATATAATTAGAGCAGATGAATTAGGAGGGTGAGAAGGAGAAATTGAACAGGTTTCTTCGTATTTTACATTCAAATATTGACAAATACATAGTTTTCTAGAGATAGTAGCTCTATAATATTTTTGGGCTCGACATGAGGAAGGATGCTGGCATGTTTTTTCATGTAAGTGCACCATAATATTTTCAATATCATCTGATTGGATGCAGATGCCTTATAATTTGATCTTATTTATGTTGAATTTGTATCATATGCCAGTGTTCCCAAGAGAACCTATTCCTAGATTTAGAAAGTCTACCAATTTGGAAAATCTGTCTTTAGTTACTGATTTCTCTTACAGTCTGGCTGCAACTGAAAAGACTATTGAAGAAACCAAGACCAGATCGACCATATCCCTTTTGGCTGCAGAGGAGGAAATAAATCAGCTAAAAAAGCAGTAAGAAAAAAAAAATGACAGGATTATTGCAGCCTGCTGATTAATCTTTGAATTTAGCTTTTTGGGTGCTCCATTACAATATGAAAGAGCCTGTTCACAATCAAAGAGGAAAGGCAGCAATATTTTCATTAGTGTCTTACATATCTTTCTTACCACAAAAACATGATCAAAGCACAATATAGTATAAAAGGATCCAAAAGTCTCTTATAATTTGTAACCTCTTATAATTTCAGAGCCCATTATTATTACCATTTGACATTTCTTACAATTAGCACATTGAAAATAGACGTAAAATTACAAATTAATTTAAGTGTACACCTATGGACCCCATTTTTTCACTTAGTGGTATTTTTCTCTGTTTCTAGGGAAAAATTGCAGCTTAGTGGTAAATAGATGCATCCTCTCACATTTCTTGGGTATTTCTCTAATAATGAATATTTACTAATTTTTGATACTAATTTTCCACATTAGAAATAATGTGACTTTTTTGGTGGCAAGTCTTAGTTTAAATCTCAGATTATTCTCTAAATAAAAATTTCTAGAAGGGGAACATAAACACTGATCCTTTAAGGTTATTCCTTTGTTGATCTTAATTTTGATTTTTTCCCCCAAAAAGAGCAAGTGGGACTTATCTTAAAAACATATGTGTGTGCACATATGAATACCTTTCTATTGCATCCATACATGTTCCAGTTCTAATTTCTTCAGGAACACCCATGCATTTTAGCTTCAAGTATTGTTCTGCATTCCACTACTGTTTCCCCTCTCATCATCATTTTAATGTCTTATTTTCTATTTGATGTATCTTCTCAAATACTTTGATCATATTAGTGATTTCTTACACCACCGATTCTGTTCTTTGCTGCTTTAGTGCAGCTTTGAATTCTGCTATAGCATATTTAGCTTCTCCATGTCCTCCTTAAACTTACCTTTCTACCTTTTATCTTACCTTTTGCTGACTTCATCATAGTTTGTCCTCTGCTTATGACTTTTCCTGTTATTTTTATGATGGCCATGCCTCTTTGTATCTTAATGAGCATGCCGGTTTTATTTCTAAAACTTTGTTTCTGTAATACATGATTTTCATAGACCTTAGTATTATGGAGAGTTATTCAGTTTCCATTGTAGTTTTCCTCCATATTCCATCTGTTCAGAGAACCAAAGATCTAGTGAGGGTAGGAGGCTGTGTCTTTGAGACCAGTTTCTGGACTAGGCTTTGGAGGTCAAGTGCTTGCAGAGTTTTGTGCAATTAAGATCACTTCATTTTAGAACAGTGTGGCTGTAAGCCGGCTCTGCTCTGGCTAGAGGGTCTGTGTGTTTATCCTTCCTTCAGGAGTAATTTTTTCCACACAAGCTGCATGCATAGATTGGCTTCTGACCCTGGCAATTCAGTTCTTTGTTGATTTGTGTTCACTCCTCTGTTTTTCCATCAGACTTTTCCAAGGTAATAGTGGCATACTAAGTAGTCACCTGCCTTAAGTATGCCAGTTGTTGCTTATCTTTCCTCCCTCCGTCTTCTTCCTTTCTTTAAATTTTTTTCCCCGCCCTGTTCAGGCTTAAGAATCTTCAAGCCCAGGAGGATGCCCGCCACAGAAACTCAGAGCACAGGGCCTCGGACTACAGTAGCAGGAGTTCGGAGCGTCGTCAGAGTTCTGACCGGAGTTCAGAGCGGGGTTCAGAGACGCGGAGGTCAGAGCCCCGAGGCTCTCTGCGCAAAAAAAGCGTCCGGGAGGCGCACAGCCCAGAGAAGCAGAGCACAGACCAGCAGTGCGCAGACGTGATATCTGATTACGAGAAGCAGCTCCGCACGCTCAAGGATGAGATCGCAGTTCTGTCTGCTGAAAAATCTGCGCGCCGAGGAAGGTTTGACAAATTCTCACAAATCTTTTCATTTCAGCCCCTTTTGTTGAGTTAGTGATCAAAGTCTGGCTCGGAAAACAAAACGAAAAAAGATACCCCGAATCCAAACCCTAACAATTTGGGGGGCCTTCTCCAGAAAGAGAAAACCTCTCCTGGATTAGGGGTCCCCCAACCTGTGGGCACTGATTTCCTTGGGGCTCACGTTGAAGCTTAAGGAATGAAACTGGAGAGATGGCCAGAAGGAGAGCTTTCTGGTTCGAGAAAAGATTTACCTAGAACTATAATGCAAGAGGTGGTATCCACGTGGAATGTTTCAAAATACGACTATAGGGCATTCCCTCTTTTATATTTCACTTTGATGGAGGTTGTAGGTGAGTGTTCTTGTGAAAGCCCCTCAATTGGTGGACAGAATGTTAACCAGGTCATTCAGACAGTGTTAAGTGAGGGCAAAGTGGGTTGTTTCTCTCTGGAATCTATTTTTCTTGCTTGTTCCACCCCCCCCCCCCATTCACTCCCACCTACAGTTCTCATTCCCATAAATACCACATTAGTCTTTCATTTTGGGGAATTGCTCTGCCAGGATTGTGCTAGTGCTGTTTGTACTGGCTCCCAGTAACTGATTTTTGTGCATTTCTGCCCAATTCTGAGTTCAGTGACTTCACATTGATAGCTTGACATTGGCCACAAGTCTTTACTGCATCCTGGAAACTGGCAAACACTTTCAGTGAGTCCCCACACGCACATCTAGAGAGCCTGCATTTTGCTCTGTAGTTTCTTCTATAAATAACTTCCCTTTTGGAGGGTCCATATTCTTTGTCTGATAATTACTAGCAATGCCCTTTTCACTGAATCAGTGCTTTTCTATTCACTGAGTACTTAGACATGTACACCCAATCTTCTGCTCTCCATCACCAAACAGTACAAACTGTATGTAGGTGAAAACTCAGACTCTGAACAGGAAAAATGATTGCAGTTGGTACTATTGGTATGACAAGGTAGAGTTGAGATGAGAACATAGACCTTCCTCATCGTTCAATCAGTGTTCATCCCACTTTATACCATAAGGTTCGTGTGATGTGTTAGTACCCTGATTTTGGTATAAGAAATACTGAAGACTTGGTTTCTTTAACTCTGGCTTCTGATAACTGGCTCTAGGCCATCTGGTTATCTTTTCTGAGTACAAGTTCCTCATATGTAAGATGACCAGCAGTCAATGCTGGCCTCCCACAGCAGCAGATCAATTGTGGTACTTAGAGAGTAGAAATGTTTTATAAGTTCTACTTCACTATGCAAATAGTATTTCTTGGTTGTGGTCATATTTGAGGTCTCATGCAAGAGTCATGGAGGCAGCCATTTTGCCCTGCCTGCAGAGTCTAGGTCTTGTGGGTACCATCTGCGGTTTGTGTGGGGAGAAGAAGCAGAGCACTTCCTGGCCTGATTCTTGCATACCCGCAGGTCCACCAGGAGCCGGTCTCCTAGCCCTTGCCGTGGCAGCCGCAGCCACAGCCGCAGCCACAGCCGTAGCCACAGCCTCAGCCAGAGTCGCCGTCAGAGTCGTAGCCACAGCCCTAGCCACAGCCGCAGCCAGAGCCGCAGCCAGAGCCGCAGCAGGTCAGCCAGCCCCACCACCGCAGTCGCCAAGGTCAGGACCCCATCTCCGAATCGTGCCAAACTGTCCAGTGTGGCACGAAAGGCTGCCCTCTTGTCCCGGTTCAGCGATGCCTATTCTCAGGCCCGCCTGGATGTGCAGTGCTTGCTGCGGCGCTGCATCGACAAAGCTGAGACGGTGCAGCGGATCATCTACATTGCCACCGTGGTAGGTGACACTCAGCGCACCACTGCGCTTCAGAGGTCCTTGGGCAATGTGGGGAGACAGCAGTTTGGTCAACTGAACAGTACAGTTTAAAAAATTACTCTAAAGTCACTGAAGGAGGGTGGGATTTCCAGCTGCTTCCCACCCCCCCCATCCCTTCCCTGTCATTCATTACTGTGGGATGAATCGTATTTCACAGTTAATAACTATTCATATATTAATACTTCTGTTGACCAAACATTTATTGACATCTCCATAAATGTAGGACTATCTCAAATGGGTTAATACGGAGTGTGGATTTATCCTGAATCTTCTAATGTGGGCATGAGTGTTCCAGGGTATACATTATTGCCAAAGGCTGTGATTTTGATTGATTTTCTTCTATTCTTAGAAAAACCAGAAGACTGATGGCATTAACTTTTTTGTTTATTTAACTAAGATTAGTTACTAATGCATAATATATTGGCAATATATTAGCTGCTTGAGTATGGCAGATTAAAAAGTGCTTATATTTAATCCTTAGTTCCCCAAACAAAATCATTTTTTCTATAGGTACCATATTGAGATACTGAGTCTTTTATGGGAACAGTTAAATATGACAAAATAATGCATCAGTGTAAGAAAAGAATTATCAGCTACTGAACTTATCCCATGTATTTATTCATTTATATCACAGGTCTGAAAACTATGACCTGTGGCCCATATGTGGCCCAGTCTATCTCTGAGAGAAATGTCACCCAAGAGCTACGAATATAAGGCTGTTATTTTAATTTTAATTTTTTTTTATTTTTTAAAGATTTATTTATTTATTTATACTAGCATTGGGTATAGTCAGAAGCACGGGAGGGTGAGAGAATTCACCAGAGCCAGAGCCGGGAACAGAATAGGCAGAGTGACGAAATACCCTGCTGAGGGAAGCAGCGGGTGTGGCAGGAGAGGTCTGCGCGCCGTGTGGGACCCTCGCCAGTGGCCGGGGATCAAACCGGTGCTGCAGAGGCTACGGGCAGCTTCGCAGCCCAGCTCTCAATTGCTGCGCCACCAGGGGAGGCCCATAAGACTATTTTTACATTTTCAAAGGTTTGGGGAAAAGAGTGATGGAGACAACATGTGACCTACAAAGCCTAAAATATTAAAAAATATTTAAATATTTAAAAATAGTTCATATTTGCCAACCCCCTGGTTTATGTAATTAAGCATCACTGAGTGGGTTGAAGTTGTGTAAGTGTAGCAGCTATGTCTTTCATGCATAACTGAGTTTTCTCAGGGTATGCTATATTATACATACTTAAGTGTTTATTGAATTAATAAATGCCCAGAAACATGCCAGACACTTGGTAGTGACTATATGACATAATCGCCTGCTTGATTATTTTCTTTTATTTCTTGACCAGTGATAATATGCTGCTGTGGGATCCCAGTTTCCATTTACTTTTCAATTACTCATGTAACCCCAGGTCATTGATCTCTCTAAATCTGTGTTCTGTCCTACATCTGGGATTACCATAACAATGGTGATCTGTATTGAAATTAGTGGGTATAACTAGTCATATGTATTTGTGTACTTTTCAAAATTTAGATGTATTTTTTCTTCCAGATTAAAAATAGTTTTGGTCACTTTGTTTAGTTAGTAGAATCCAATAGGATGTTGAACATTTGATGGACATTCTTTTCATTCCTTGCTTTACATCTTTTCCTTCTACCAAATGAATTTGCGGCTTTTTTATGTATAGGAGGCATTCCATGTAGCTAAGATGGCATTCAGACATTTCAAGATCCGTGTGAGGAAATCATTGACACCATCATATGCAGGGTCGAATGACTTTGAGGATGCTGTCTCGGATTATATCATCTGTCATCTTGATCTCTATGATTCCCAAAGCAGTGTTAATGTAAGTGTCAGATCTCTTATTGCAACTGGTTTGCAGCTGCTGCTATTTGAATGCTAATTTGAATACTAATTTCAACACTACACTGAGTACTAAGAAATCAGAAATCCATCCAGTGCTTAGTATTGCTTCTATGTTTAAAGAGCATAAATGAGCAGCAAGCAATTTGCTTTGTAGAAACAGTTATTCTCAGCAGTTTCTTTCTTAGACTTTTTATGGGGAAAAATATTCTGAATTTTATAGTCCTAGTGTTTAGATGGGCCTTTAAGATTGAAAGAGATGATGCCATCCATAGTGCTTCAGAGCAATGGCTTTGGGAAAGAGGATGGATTTGCATCCTGGTTCTGCCAATTCCCAGCTGTGTGACCTTGTACCTTTACTTCACCTCTCTGTGCTTTCGTTATTTAATCTTTAAATGGGAGTAGCAATGGTCATGACCTCATAGAGTTCTTGAGAGGACTGAATGAAAGCAAAAGCAGGTAATTTGCTTAGCACAAACCTTGGTACATAGTAAATTCTCAATAAAAGCAAGCTATAATAATTGTTATTGCTTGGGTTATGAACAAATCAGAGTTCTGTGTTGGCATACCATAATAATTGCCTAAAATAGAAAGGTAGAGAAGTAATAAGGAAAAGCCAGGAATGAATTTTTCTTTTCTTTCTTTCTTTCTTTCTTTCTTTCTTTCTTTCTTTCTTTTTTTTTTTTTTGAGGCTCTTGGTTTTTAGACTCTCGGTCACTTTTGCTTCACGTCCTCTTCCTCCTTCCTGGTTAACGAGTCCTCCTCTAGTTGAACTTGTTTTTGCCCCCATAACTGGGTGCTCGTTTCCCACCTCCCATCTCATAATGCTGGAATTGCTAGAGCTTCTTCTCACAGCTTGGTAATAAGGTGATGCTATGTTTGTTTTTCAGGATGTGATCCGAGCCATGAATGTCAATCCCAAGATTTCCTTCCCTCCTGAAGTTGACTTTTGCATCCTCAGTAACTTCATCCAGGAGATATGTTGCATTGCCTTTGCGATGCAGACTTTAGATCCACCCCTAGATATTGCATTTGGGGCCGATGGAGAAGTTTTTAATGACTGCAAGTAAGAGACATAGGAGTAGCAGCTAAGGGGTTCTTTTTTTTTTTTTTTAAACTTTCATTTCTTCTTTTTTTTAAATATTTATTTATTTATTTATACAAGCACTGGGTACAGTCAGAAGCGTGGGAGGGTGAGAGAATTCACCAGAGCCAGAGCGGGAAACAGTACAGGCAGAATGACGGTACACTGCTGAGAGGAGCAGCGGGCTCGGCAGGAGAGGTCTGCGCACCATGTGGGACCCTTGACCGGCGGCTGGGGATCGAACCGGTGCTGCAGAGGCTGCAGGCAGCTTCGCAACCCAGCGCTCAACCGCTGCACCACCAGGGAGGCTCTAAGGGGTTCTTTAAACATAAATCATCTTGTCTCTATTTCCTGGGGATAATTTGGGGTAAATAACTCTTGGTGGGAAAATTAGGCATTTCCTGGGTTCCGGACTCTGCCATTTACTTCTCTGTACTATAGGGCAGGGCCCTCTTCTGGGGTGATTTCCTTCCTCAATCAAATGTGATTCAGAGGTGATGTTATGATTGCCATTGAACATATTGGTCTTGTGGGGAAAGAATGAGTACCTGGAGCCCAGAACATTTCTATATAAATACAAACTTCTCTTTTTATTGGTTTTTAAAAAATATTTTGAGATATAACCAACACATAAACATTGTACGGTTTGTGTTTGGGATATATACTGCAATGATTCTGTATGTGTATATATTGTAACATGATGACGGTAAGTTTCGTTAACACTTGTCCCCATACATAAATTACAAAAATTTTTTTCTTAGAGATAACTTCTAAGTTCTATTCTCTTGGCAATTTTCAAATATGCAATATAGTATCAACTGTTGTCCATCACATTCCCATGACTAATTTATTTTATAACTGGAAGCTTGTGCCTTTTTGACCCCCTTCACCCATCTTGCCCACCCCATTCCCAGCATCTGGCAATTGCTAATTTTTCTCTGTTCTATGACCTTAGTATTTTTCTTCTTTTTTTTAATATCCCACATGTAAGAGAGATAATAAGGTATTATTTGTCTTTCTCTGCCCTACCTTGAGGTACACCCATGTTGTCACAAATGATAAAATTTCATTCTTTAGTGGATGAATGCTATTCCATATGTATGTAATAATATGTCATGGGTATCTTAAATATATCACATTTTCTTTATTCATTCATCAGTGAATAAATGGGTTATTTTTCACAGCTTGACCATTGTAAATAATGCTGCATTGAACATGGGGGTGCATATATATTTTAGAGTTAGAGTTAGTGTTTTTGTCTTTGCATGAATATCCAGAAGTGGGAGTGCTAGATCAAATGGCAGGTTCCACTTATTATTCCAGACTGTTGAGCTGTTTTTCGATACTGTCATCTGGTTTTTTTCTTTACCCACTCCCCACTGTTGGGTTCTTTTCTCCCTACACTTCATGGACATCAGTGATGGGCATGTTGATTTATCATGGGACTCAGAGAGCCCTCCCCATTTTTATTCAGGCTCTCACTGACCCATTAGCTGCCCATCTTTCCACAGGATTATTGAGTCACTTTCCAACCCACCTACTTAAGTCAGTCACCCCCTACAGTTTTTGTATTTTGTCTACAAAGATAGATGAGAAATATTGAAAAAGCCCATGAGACTTCAGTGGTTCACATAGTTAGCATTTCCCTAAATTGCAGCTTTTGTAATCCTCAGAAGAGAAGGAACAGGATTAATTTAATATGACTTGTTCTTAGTGAGTTCATGCTGGTTCCTTGCTAACACTAGCTCTTATTTTAAGAGTCCACAATCATTTTAATAACAGAATCATGATTTATATTTATCTAGATATGAACATAATAAAAAATGAAATTTTACACTGGTGCCCTCCCTCCCCCACAGCTTATGGTACATAATTACTTATCGTTGCTTGTGCTTTTGTGTGTTTATTACAGGTACCGTCGCAGCTACGACTCTGATTTCACCGCTCCTCTGGTCTTCTACCACGTGTGGCCTGCTCTCATGGAGAATGACAACGTCATTATGAAGGGAGAAGCAGTTACTAAGAGAGGGGCTTTTGTACGGTGGCCTTGCATAATGACAGTTCATCCCCAGTGTTTGATTCACAAGTTCGAGAACATTTATAAAGCCAGAGATTCTATAACAGAAGTATAAAGAATTATTTGATAAGATTTCATACAAAGGAGACAAAAGGAACTAGCTGGGAAAGGTTCTTTGGTTCCTTCACCGTTTCTTGGAATTAACTGGCAATAATTTCTCTGTTGCCTTATTTATAAGATGGAACTAGTCCTACTTGCCTCTTCCATCTTAGAAATATAATGCTATAGTAAGGGCAGAGCCCTTTCAGCTTACTTATTTAGAGATCCTCTATATTTCTAGGCATTTAAAAGTGAGTACTTAATTGGATATCATTTATATTTCTGAGCATTTAAAAGTAATTAACTTTCAGGAAACATTTGTTCAATTTTTACCCAGCATTCTCCATTTTAAAAAATGGTGAATATGCCCTGCTTTTCTCTCCTTGGTATGATATGTAGGAAGAGGGGAGAAATAGAGAAAAAGAGACAGAGAAGGTGGGGAAAGAGGAAGCAATCAGTTTTGGAAGGACTGTTTTGAATATGTTAAATGACTGGGCAGCCTTCTAAATGGAGTCCTAGGTCTGCAAGTCTATGAGTGTGTGTCTTGTGTTGGTGTTGGAACAGGGTGACCACAGTTGGCTTGGATAGTCTGTATAATTCATACCATGGAGTTTTAACCTTGCCCTTCCTAGAAATGGTTAAGTAAATTATAAAATGAAGCTCCTCAGTCCAGAGCAGACCTGAGTGGTCTTTGTCTCTGTTCTCTTTGAACAGAGAATGGGGAAGGTGCATCATGGTAACCTTTCACTTATATCATGGAAGTGGAGAGTACAATTTAAGAGACCTTAAGCTGAAACATTCCACTATAGATAATAGTATCTCAGTAAACTATTTTGTGCTGTGAAAGTTCAGCACATAGAAAATTGAGTTGTGTTGACCTGACAGCCCCGTGTGCTTTCCAGTGAATGAGCTCATAAGACAGGCTTCTTGCCCCTGCAGTAATCACCATCTGTTAGTACACTCATTGTGGACTGTCCTCAGTGCAAGGAAGAAAGAGCAAGTAGCCACTGTTCTTAGGTTCTACATGACATAGCAGCTGCCTTTTAATTTCCTCCTTTCCCATCAAGCATTTCACCATGTTTGCCCAAGCTAAAACTCTCAAAAGTCTCAAAATTACTGTTACAGGGCAGGGAGAGGGGCAGCCCAAACCCTGCAAAACTGCCTATTCTAAATGGGTTCTGCCATCCACCACATCAACGCAAAACATATGAGACTTTAATGGGAAGGAACTTTAATACAACTAGGAAACAATAGAGGAAAGGCAAAGAATCAAGTTTCTAAATCAAGCACCCAAAGTTACCCGTTCCCTCGTGGGTAAAACTCCATCCAAATGGGATTGGCTCAGAGCAAGGCCCCAAAGCCTGCCACAAGTCTAAAGTATCTTCCAGTGGGGACCCACAGAAAAGGGTCAGAAACAACCAGACAAGCCTGGAAGGAAAAGAGCAAAATCAAAATCAAGATAAAAGCTGCCATTGTCACCTCCCCACGGGTCTCACCCACATCTGTGTCACCCAGTCCACGACCAAAAGACAAGCGCAGTTTCTTCACGTGTCTCTAGGCTCCATGTGCCTCCTCCAGGTCTCCTTCTGGCTCCATCCTGCTTCCTCCCTCAGTCTCCTCTGCAGCTTCTTCTCTCCCTGCTCAGCTCCACCCTCCCTTGGGTGGGGCAGGAAACCTGGAACCTCCCCCTTTCCTGGGGACCACCCTGTTACAATCACCCTTTTAATTTTTATTCCACCATATCTATGGTGGCACAGATCTGGGACCACCCTGTTACATGACTTCCTCCAAAAAACAACTCCTTCCTTTTAGAAGAAGTTGGAAAAAAGATAGGATTGAACAAAGAGAAATTTGGCAATAACTGGCAGTAATTTTTTGCTGGTAAAATCTCATTACAGTGAATATAGTTGTCTTCATACTCACTAAAGAATAGGTGGCAGCAGTGGTAAGTCATTCAATCACTCTTTAATTCATTTTATTAAATTATTACACAATTATTGATGATCCAAGCACTGTGCATAGGTGTTAAGGATTCAGCAATAAACAGACACAAATCCCTGCCCACAGGATGCTTATATTCTTCAACACTTGCAGATTTAAATGTAATTTCTTAACAATTTACACATTAAAACAAAATTCTATGAACATCAAGAAATTGAACATACCGAAGTTCATTGTAATGGTATTTTATTTGAGAAATACCATAAAGATATTGTCAAAGATTGGACAGTTATAGGGAATGACAGGAGACTACCTCATGCTGGTGGCTGGAAATGGGCATTGCAGTCAAACCAATCTATGTGCAATGCCTCTCATTCACGGCATCTGCTTATTAAGCCCTGTGAGTTATCACAATCGATTGACTCATTTTTTTCTTCTTTCTTTCTAGTGGAATTCTGTGCGATCTGTGAGTCGATGTCGAAGCAGGAGTTTAAGCCCCATCTGCCCCCGTAGCCACATTGGTTTAAGCACGGTACTTATCTGTCTAATCATTTTTACACAAACTATCCCCTAGTTGATTTTTTTTCTTCAACACTCCCCTATAAAGTTGGGTCATAGCCCAGGTGCAATCTGAAACTGGTCCCCATACACAGGGGGCACGGAGCAGCTGAAGGAGAAGGCAGTCCATTCCATTTTGGCAGGTGGCAGTTTTAATAAGGGAACTTTGCTTGGGCAATTGCAAGACAAGTAGTTTTCCATGCCTGCCCCCAAATGTGAAATGTTTTTATAGTGGATTTAACTGGTTTAGTTGTATGTGCCATCCATATGGTTCTAGAAACACACTTTAGCTCAGGGATATGTCCTTGTTTAGTTTGTGGGATTGGGGAAGGCAAGGGGAACCCACATTCCCAGGAGTGGTGGTGAGGAAGCTCTGTTGACCAGGTTTAGCTCCTCAGTCAATAGGCAGTCACTGTCTTTTGATTGTCTTCCCTGTCATTCTACCCCTCAGTGGCATGTCCACACGCCCCTCCCCCACACCCTCTCCAGTCTTCCTATCATAACCTGTTTCCTTCAGTCTCTATAGACACTGTTTTGGTTCTCTCCCTGGGGTGTGTATGTGTCAAAGGCTGATTAGATTTACAACTTCAAGGAGCAGAGGAAAAAAGGGCAAATTTCCGCCTAAGAGTTTTGGGGTAATTGCTATTTAAAGATCTTTCCTCACTTTCCAAGGGATTTTCCTCTTAGCATCTTAATCAGGCTTTGTTGCAAGTTCTTGGACCTCAATCCACAGCAACGTGAACTCTCCTACCTTTGCAAACCAGCACGCTGAGGTTTCTAACTTTAGTTCTTCCAACTTTTAACTCAAGTTCAGCCTCAGTTGGGCATTAGTAGTCAACTGAACTGCCCACAGCAGAGGCCTGCCTGCTGCAGCAAACATTCCTTTCTCTTGTTTGCCACAGAGTGCTCTGCACAATTTTCAAACAAGCACATTAAAGCAGCCCCCTACTCACATGGCCGTTCCAGCACCAACCTCCCCTCTCTACCCCGCACATAGTGGCCAGCACAAGATTCCCTTTCTGATGCTCCTCCCCAAAGCCAGGCAATTAGGAGGCTGGTGCAGGCCACCCCTCCCTATTTAGAGATTGATGACAGCACAGGGCTCCCCCATCAATGCCTCTTTCCCTAGGCCCATTTCTTTGGTCTCCTGCCTAGTTACTAATAGTTGGCCAGCTTACCAGGTGTAATCTGAAAGGGCCTCTGTACACAGAGGGTAAGGAGAGAATGAAGAGAAAGACTGTCCATATTGGTAGCTGGCAGTTTTAATAACTGAAAGGTTCGGCGCGGTAAAGAAAAGGAGAGCCAGGCTACATTTCTCAAAGGGAGGGAAAGTTTATTGCGCCCCAGGCGGACCTCACAGACCCAAGGCGGGGGTCAGTGGAGTCGCGCACGTTGTTAGGGGGAAGCAGGGTTTTATAGGGTGAGGAGAGGTCAGGTGGGTAGTTGGGCTCTTTCGGCGGGAAAAGTCTGTAGGGCAGGTAGAGGTTCTTTGTCTGAGATGAGACTCTTAGTGGGAGGGGGGAGGCTCATTGTCTGAGTCCTCCAGGCAGGTATCAGCATTCCTGCCCCCCAGGTGGGCTTCCTGGTTGGCTCCTGCATTCCGGCTTTCTGCATGGACCTTTCAATAACCAAGAGAACTGACTGTGGAGGCTTTGTCTTGGGTGGCTGGAAGACAAGTAGTTCCCTCCCGGCCTGGCCTGACACCTCCCCCACTGTCAACATTTAGATAAAGGCTTAACTACTCCAGATGGCTTTAGAAACTCATTGTATTTCAGGGATCTCTCCTTGGGCAGCTTCTAGGAGCAGGGAAGACCAGTGAAGTACACATTCCTGGGCGGGGGATGCCAAGGAGCCTCTAATAGCCCGGCCCAGTTCCCAGGCCAGTAGGCCATCACTGTCTTGTGATTGTCTTTTCAACATAGGTGATTGTAAGTCTATAGTTTGGAAGAGAACCCCAAACTGCCCTGGGCTAAGGAATTTTTCATTCTAGAAAGAAGGAAGTAAAGGTAGTTTTATTTTCCTTATTTGAAAGAATGAGACTTTACTCATTTCATGGTTTTCATGGTTTTATTTTTATCTTTAAATGAAAACTGGCTATTAGATGTCAGTTAATCTTCTTAAAAGAGGGTGGGGCCCCTAAATCAACTGATCACAGTAGGCATCCCTGGTTACTCTAAAATGTATTTTCTGAATTTCGAGAAATAGCTCAAATGGTCTGGATTTCACTATTGTACAAAGGGCATTGTAAGTATTAATTTTCTTCCAAACTTCAAAATAGGAAGAATAAGACCAGTTTCTTTGTGTATTAGTTCTAGGGAGCATTATTAATATGTCTTTCAAAGAAAACAGCAGTGGAAACTACTCTGAAAACTAAAAACATTCTTATAATTCACCAGTGATCATATATTCAATAAATAATATTTAGTCAATGCCTTTGACTACAGAGGGCTGGACCAGGACATGTGGGCACCAGATAGGCTAATAATTTGCTGTTCCCTCAAAATAAAAATTCCTCAAATATTTTTTGACCTTGTTTTAGGGAGAGGGGTGGAGAACCACATCTGGCAACACTCAGCCTCTCTGAAATTATCTCTACCAGTGCAGCTCCAGCCCGAAAGTCCTAACAAAACCAAAACCAAGTGACCCCCACACTTAATAAGACCCTCCTTTCCTGCTGACTTTAATGAGCATCTATTGTTACTTCTACTTGTCCTTTATCAAACATTCCTTCTGTATCTGAAGGATTCTAATAATTAAAAATGGGCTTTTCCCTAAATGGCTTTCAATATAGGAAGATCAATACGATTAAACAAGGTAACTGAATATGTGAGATTTGATGTAGCTCATCAAAGAGGCGCAGAGAAGATAGATTTCTTCCACGTTTAGCAGTGAGGAGGGGGCTTGTGGGGGAATTGGTATTTGAGCTTATCTTTTAGACTGGATGGAATTTTAATGGGCTGGGAAACTGAGGAGAAATATCCAGATGAAGGAAATGGCTGGAGAATGAAAAAGCCATGTATTGGACACAGTTCTTTTGCTCATGGAGATTTTAATATAACACTCTTGTCCTTATTCATGAATACATATTTACAGTAGGCAGAAACAAAAGGACTGCATTTAGTGGGCTGTTAAAAAGGACATCTTGAGAGTTTTATACTGGAAGAATTGCAATTCTCATTCTAACAGGCATCTTCATCTCAGGAGAAAGAAAAATATTAGACCCCTTTGTGCTTACAGTCATGGCGAGTTTTACCACTGGGCACTCCAGGAAAGCTTATCTCTATAATAACCCCCTGGATAAATTTTTGCCTGGGAAGAACAAACTAAGCTTCAGATGAGAATAAAATATATCCTCAAACAGTTGCCAACTTTCTGATCCTTTCCCCCATCCTCTTTTTACAAAGGCTGGGTACATTTACAAAATAAAAATATTTTTGGTTAGTCTGGCTTTTTGCCTTATTTCAGTCTTCTTGGTGACCCATCAGGTCTTACATCATTGTTAGTGTGTATTTACCTAGAGCCTTGTGAAGCTTAGCACAAGGGTGATGCTTGTAGGCAGTTATTTCTGAGACGTGACAGACCTACAGGTACACATGGTGGCTTTTGTTCAATAAAAACAAAGCTAATATTTGAAAAATAATTCTTTTCTGGCTGCCCAATAGCCCTCCTCAGTACAGGAGCATTTAGGTATGTGAGATAATGCATCTAAAGGATCTGCCAGAGAATATTTGATCACTTTAACTTTAATTACTTATTTTAAATAATTACCCTAGTTATTTAATTATTGTTTTCTGGGAAACATTGAATTCAATATGACTCCTGAGTATCCAATCTCAAAATCTTTGGCAACCATTAAAACAAACAAACAACAAATAAATAGTCACTGAACCCACCTTTAATTAACAATATAAATGAAAATAAATTGAATGTTCATGGACTCGTAGTGCTTAGTAGGAGGAAAAATTGTAGACCTAACGTGTCTCAAGAGGGATTCAAAAACAAATCTCTGGTTTTAGGGGGGAAATGTCAAAACAATTCCTTCTTTGAGCTCTGTTTACTGTGAAATCCACATTACGCTTTTATATTTTCTAGATATCTCGAAGCCGGAGTCCTTCTCCAATAAGATGTGGATTGCCAAGTAAGTTTCAGATGGATCAACTTTCTGCTTTTTAATGCTCTTCTTAATAATCAGTCTTGGGGGCTCCCCGGTGGCGCAGCGGTTGAGCGCTAGCTTGCGAAGCTGTCCGCAGCCTCTGCAGCGCCGGTTCGATCCCCAGCTGCTCCCCACCTGCTCCCCGGCCACCACCGGAGGAGGGTCCCACATGGTGCGCAGACCTCTCCTGCCGCCCGCTGCTCCCCTCAGCAGTGTACTTCGGTCCTTCTGCTTGCTCTGCTTCCCGCTCTGGCTCTGGTGAATTCTCTCACCCTCCGTGCTTTTGACTGTACCCAGTGCTTGTATAAATAAAAATAAATAAATCTTTAAAAAAAAAAAATCAGTCTTGTACAGCAAAACAAATGTTTTGCTTCCTAGGGAATATCTTTTACTTCACGTGTTTCATTTCTGGACCTTCTTGTTGATGGTGCATAAGCAGTTTCCATGACTTGCATAGGCTAATAAATAATTATTATAAAGAATAATAATGACTTACATAGGCTAATAAGTAATTTTTATAAATGTTTAAATAAATAAGCCAATTGAATGGTTTATGAATGTGAACCTAGCTTAACCACCCCTGTTTCATTTACATCCTTTCTAAAGATCCTTCCCAATAATGAGCTTTTTTTTTTTCCTCCCCAGGGTTTTGAAACAACCAGCCATGTTCCTTTGCCGCAGAACATCTCTAACAGCGACTTCCCCAGCACTTGCCTCCACCTGCCTGCTGTGTCTGCCTCAGACCTCACTTAAGATAATGTGAAAAGGCAATTCTGTATCGCTGCACGCAGAGAGTTAAATGTTTTGGCTCAGTGCACTTGTAACTTCAGACAATTGCATTTTATTTTATTTTATAGATACAAATTCCATCAATTTGATAAAAACAATTGCATAGGTGTTTAGGATCATATTCATTTGAAGCAAAGTCCATCACCCAGGTTCAGGATTTCCTGAGAGACTAGACTTGTTTAGAAAACCTATATTAACAAAACTGGGAAATCTTTACTATGCTGATTCCAAAAGACAAGGCATTTTAGTTTACAAATTGATCATCAATACTGTAATTGCTGGTATTAGCTTTAAATTGAACACAATATTGTGGTTTTAATTTTTCTTTTAAGGTTTGGAAGACAGCCGTAAGCTCAGGGTGAAGAGCCCATACCAGTGGCTAAATGTCAAAGATGGTGACTCACCAGCTTGCAGCTCAGGGGCTTGTTTTCTTCTACTTTGAGAGCGGCCCCTGCAGTGGAGTGGAGAGTACTGTATACAGAAGATACTGGGGTTTTCCTGCTTCATGATGCAGAGCAGTGATTTAGATAGCAGCCAACTTTGTGCTAAATATTGATTGCTTTGTGTCCTCCCGCCCCAACTTGGGATGTTTCACCCTGTTTTAATGCACATGTAAATATAGAAGCTAGCTGGGATGTGTTACCATTCCTCCAGATTTTCACAAATTCAGACCTTCTGTGAACTTCTGCTGACAAAAATGCCTAAACTTAAGACCTAAAACCAGTAGCATTTTTTATTGATTTTCAAAGATCTGTCCCTTGGATAGCTTCCTTGCGAAGTGTTATTGAAAGTTCAAGATAATAATGGAGTGTGGCTTTCTCAAGATAAGTGATGCTGTTTTTGTACCTTTCTTTTTCACTTTAAAGACAACTTTAAGCACCAGTCTCACATGTAACTGTTTTCCCATGTGCCTTTTGAAGAGAAACTGGATTGGCCACAGCTCAGTTGGCATAAATTCAGTGTCAAACCATCACCTGGGGGACATCAGGTGAAAAAAACCCAGGTTTCTCTAAAGCATTTTGTCCCTTGTGCAGAGCTGAGGGGGCCACCACTTCAGCCCCCACCCTTGGGGGCTCCTCAAGTGTGAGGTTCTTTTGCTCCCTCTGTGGTTATGTGGCCATCGTTTTGCGGCAAGGCAGTGTTTTGGAAGGAAAACTTGGCCACAGGTAACTCTAGTTCCAACTTGGTCTTCACCTTTCTCTGTGCCCTGAACGACTTACTTCACCTCTCTGAACCTCAGTTTCATTGTAGAGTGAGGAGGTTGGACGAGATTAATGTCACAGCTGCCCCAGACTCTGACATATTTTATTCAGAATATGTTGAAATGAAATTCAAAGTTAATATAATCCAAATGCGTATCTCCTTTAAAACAATGAGTGCAGCATTATAGCTGTAAAGTAATTTTTAATGGAATAAAATGTGCTTAAATAACAAAGCTTGGTTATTACCACCTTAGAAGAGAAAATTAAGTTGTCAGAGATTTGGGCTGTGCTGGCATCATCGGTCAGTGCTGTCGTTGGATGTGGTTCTCTGAAAGGGTGGGCCACATTGGGTAGAGTTTTGAGCAAACACTTTACAGCTCGAAGTGCATTCCTGGAAAAGTTGGCATATATTAAAGCCATGCAACAATTACTTTGAGTTATATGTTAAAAGCTCTCTTCTAATTCTCGCTAAATAATGAGAACCCCCACATATCAGACTTCACATGAGGGAATGCATGGCCTGGTTTGCTGTGTGCTGGGTCCAGCCACCTGCTGTTTCTCAAGTCTCTGATGTGAAGTGTAACCACTCAGGGAAGGGTAAATAGTCTAGAACAATTTTTGGAAAGGATCCAACAAAACCAAAAGAGGCTGACCTATTTTTATTTCATCTGAACATGCTCCTTAACCTTAATGGCTTTGAAAAATGAAAAGCTCTTGCTTTGTAACCTAGGTAAATGTTAGTTTCTCTATTAATATTAATATCTAACAATAAAATCAAGAAAAAGAGTGCTCTGTATCTGTAGTTTCTTTGCCACAAAATGCTTTCCGTGCAGATTCCTTTCCCCCATCTTCACTCTGAGGTCTGAACGAGGGCCACGGATTCATGTAGTAAATCCCTCTGGTGCCTCTGCTCTGGGGTGGGCCCAGATTGCTGCAAATCCACGTTGTAGCTTAACTGCCAGCTTTGGTTTATTTTATCTACAATGCAATATCATCATATTCAAGATATACCCAGTAGTGCTAAGTAGAATAGTTCTGTGCTGCCCATAGCAAACCCAGGTGTTGTCAGTGTTGTAGAGAAGAAACCTATTCATGCAACATGCCGTGTAAGCTTCTTCCAGGTCTTTTATTTCAGAATAACATTCTGTTCTGCTTTATGTTATCCCTCCAGAGTCTGTAGCATCATTTCTTTTATTTATTGGTGTCTTTGTTCATTCATTCACTCATACACACGGGCCCAGTGTGTCAGGTGCAGTGCATGCTGCTAGGGATGCATGGTGGCCATGGTGCCAGCTCCTCTAGAGCTTGATGGCACACTCAGATGCATTCCTTGGTGCCTTTCCTGTCACAGCGAACATATATGATGGAAGAAAAAATTTACAGCCAATACAACACTTAAGAGAGAATGTCACTGGAAGAACGTAATATGTTAATCTGGTGGGCAGATGCCCACATATAAGGAAGATGATGTTCAAGGTGATAGGGGACATATGGTGAACTACATGGGAGAGTGGAACTCAGCTATGTCATCACAGATGAATCACTCGGTCTTTGAACAAATGTCTTGAACCTATAATCCTAGGACTATTAATAAAAAAATGAGGCTCTAAGGTCTTTTCTGACAGCTGTGTTCCACGTGTTCTGTTCCTAAATGACAGGGCAGTTTTCAGACCATTATAATTCACTTTCAGTGTCCTCAAATCCTTCATGAGGCAAGATTGCTGCCAATAGTGTTCTATAAAGTCTGGGTTGAGTAGTATGACTTTGAATAATATCATATTATAATTTGGGTGATGTCTTAAGGAGCTTTTAAGAAACGAGTGTTACAGCTGCATTAGGTCATTGCAATGTGAGCCCAGGAACCATGTGGGTAAAGTGACATTTACTATATGCCATTTAAATACCAAGGTAGTGAAGCTTGTTGACCTAAATGCAGTGAGTGAACAAGGGCCTTGAAAATGAATGAGGAGCTAATTTTCTTACTTTAGAATGCAATGTGATGGAACAATCTCACACTTAACAGAACTGCCCACTGCGTGCCAGCAAGAACAGTATACTTTTCATGACATCATTGGCAATTATATACCAGGACTAGGCAACTAACTATTTTTCACTGAGTGAACAGTAAAAGAATGTGGTAAATGGCTATTTTATAGCCTTATGTCAATGTTAAGATATAACTGTAATGATACAACCCAAATAATAACTTGAAAAATGTGATGTGAAATTGATTTTAGAGACCTTCTTTAGTAACTGAACAATTGTGAGATGATCTTGAGTGTCATTTGATGAATCACACCCTTCCTGAAATTTATTTCTGGAGTTGGGATGCTGGGGGTGGGCTGACATTTCCCTCATAGCTAAATTTTATTTTCTTAGACCAGGGAACAAGTTTCAGAGACATGCCATCAGAACAGCACTGAGGACTGGCCTCCAACTCTAGGTCACAAGTTGAAGTAAGACTGGAGGACTACTCTGTATCCCTCCAAATTCATCTGGTGAACATATTCATCATTCATTCCTTTAGGGAGCATTTCCTGATGTCTGTTGAATGCAGTGCCAGGCACTGTGTTAGGCCCTGAGAAGACACTGGTGAACAAAAAACTGAATGAGAGAACTCTGGGCTGTGTGGCTAAGGGGTAGGTCTCTGCTCTTTCTGAAATGTGGGGTGGTGACTGGTAATGACCTCTTGTTTGGGGGATAATCTAAAGTCCGTTATGTTGATACTGGGGTGGAACAGTCTGTGGCACTGTCGAGACTTAGCCCCGAGTGCTAACTCATTCAGGGAGGTTTCTAAGTTCAGTATAACATAAGGTGAGAATACTCTGAGAAAATACAGGTGGGGTTTAAATAATGTGCTGAAGGTGGGTTTGTGCTCACCATTAGAAAGGAATCACTAATTAGAACAAAAGAGGATACTTGTCAAGGTTGGAGAAAATACTATTAATTTTAGGAGACCCTCCCTCGCCTCCAGGGTGGTTTCCCACCCATAATTTTTTAGCAAATTCTTCATTTTTAGAGTTTTAGTCAAACTTAAGACTTTGAAGGATGTTAGAATACAAATGCAAATAACAGAGCAGTAACCCCGCAGTAAAAATGAGGTTTTGGATTCTTTCCTGAAAGTCATAGGGCTGGAGGGAGAGATGGGGGAAGACTAGGATCCTGGTACATGATTAGGTCGTCAGGGTAGGCAATGGAAGGTTGTTCCTTTGAGTGGGATGGTCGAGGGCAGGAAAACCAGGACTCAGTGTCTGATGTGAGCCAGTCTTACTAACTGTCCAGTGAGAGGCACAAGCTAAAGGTAGCTTCACCCTAGCAACAGTTGCTGTAGACTGGATGCTTGTATCCCTCCAAATTCATCTGGTGAACACAAATCTTCGATGAGATGGTATTTGGAGGTAGGGCCTTTGGGGGTGATTAGGTGATGGGGGTGGAACCCTCATGAACGGCATTAGTGCACTTGTAAAATAGACTTAGGGAGCTCCCTTGTCCCTTCCACCATGTGGAGACACAGCAAGAAGATGGCCGTCTGTGAACCAGAAGGGGGTTCTCACCAGACACTGAGCCTGCCAGCACCTTGATCTTGAACTTTCCAGCTTCCAGAAATGTGGGAAATGAATGGCTAAGCCACATGCTCTATGGCATTTTCATTGCAGAGGCTCTCGGGAGACTAGTCACAGCCTTAGTCTGTGAGACTAAGACAATGAAAAAGCGTCCTGTGGACAATTAGGTTTAAAAAAATGAGTTAAAAAGTAAGTTGAACTTTTTTGCTTGGTGGGATTCTGTAGAACTTTTAATCTTTTTTTCAATGAGTTCTCCAAACTTACTTCACCATTGGACATGGGCTTTTCCAAACTAGAGGGACTGTTACAGAACATATTTTGGGGGAATACTTCCTTAAGATTTTTCTTTTTTGAATTACAGATGCTGCTGACTATTGGGAGTTTTTATCAACTTTACAGCAAGTGAAGGAAAAATCCAGCTGTCACCTGATAAACAGACTTTTTGCCTAATTATGAAATAAAGTCTCCAAATGGAAAATCTATCCAGATTCCTTATAACTGTATTTATCTTTTCCTTTTGTCTTTTATCTTCGCCCTTCATAAAATTCCCGTAAGCCTAATTTTATGTCAGTGCTATTTTCCTAGAATTTGTGTTTTTCCTTAACCCTTTACCTTGCTCCATACCTTTGAATCATCACTTCTATTTTCTCTATTTCTCTTCTACTTTGTCTTTTTCAGGATTTTCTTTTCCCTAATTAAACTTCTTAATGCAAATCCTTTGTACTTCTTAATAACAGCCACTTAATCTTTCATGCAATTATGAATCAATGAAATGGATGATTTTCAAACTTAAAGCATGGCGAATAGCCTTTCATATAAAGCTGGAATTATATCCTCAATCATAAGATGCATTTTATGAAAATTTCAAATATTTTCTAAATTTTTGAGTATTTAGATTATTAAAAATGACAATTACTAAAATAAATTTTACTTAAAGTTCCAATAAATCTGAGCTATGATTATACTTACATCTTAAGTCACTTCAATAAAAATGTTGACTAGTGATTGCCCAAATATGTTTGACGATGAAAATCGCTTAGCGTATTTATCAGAGAGAGATTCCTGGACTCCATACAAGTGTACTGAGGCAAAACCTCCAGGACTGTACTTTTAATATCAACAGGCAAACTTGAAAAACACTGACCTACATTTGGTTTTAATGGTCTATAAGCAAAATATTGCAGAAATAATGTATTTCATATATTATGTTGCCCCCAACTTCAGGCAACATAAGTTTTATTGAGCTTTTCAATAAAAGAAAGAAAAGAATGAAAATAGCAATTTTATTTTTCTTCCTTGTAGGTCAAATTTCATATTTGGACAGCTTCCTTGCTGCGCTGTCAGACTATCTCTTGCTAAACTCGTATGTTATTCCCTTCCATCGTGTTCACTATGTATTATAGAGAGCTGGAGCCATAGAATAATGAGTCCCCATCGGCCATCATTTGCCTAGTCATGGTTCTCTGCCAAATGGGTCTGGTCACCTGGATGTTTCAAACTTTTGAAATATCTTTATGATTATTCATATGAGTCTCCAGGGAAAAATCTAAAATAGAACGAAACTGAGGTCCAAATATTAGACCTCACAGGTGGCCAAACGCAACTGGGATTTTCCCAAATGTTGACTGGAGGAAGGAATTTGACTTTTTCCGTTTACATGGAAAAGTATCAAATGTCCCAACGAGAAGGTTGGAAATGCATCTGTTTCAATTTCCACTTATGAAAACTGATGCATTTTCTCCTCTTAAAAGCTCAATGTAATTTCTCCTCACTGCAGTGTTTTGGTGTTCTAAAAATAGCTTCTAGGAATCCCCAGGAAAGAACTATTGATACACCAAGTGGCCAAATGTAACCCCATTTTGAATGTGCCAGCGTTTGAAATGGGCCAGAACTTGTTGGAAATGATAGATTTTGTTTCTTAATGTTTTTCTTGTCTGATTTTTTCTTCATTGACGAATCAAAGGTGGAAAGTAAGACAAAAGGACATTGATTACTGGGAACCAAAGCGATAACATTTGCGGGGAGCATCTTTAACCAACTTAATTCGCGACTGGAGGAAATTCTAGGGACACAAGTCACTTTCATAAAGTACTTTTGGGGCTTTCAGGGTCTATGTAGTTTATGATTGTAGTTTCCCTGGGAAATGCATGGCCTTGGTTAGCCACAAGATGGCAATGCTGCTTAAGAAATAGAGGTTTCCAGTGGTACTGAGCCAAGTTGGGAAATAAAAGAGAGCCTGCTCAGATAAAATCTATAACTTAATTACTAGTGTTGCTGCTCTCTATAATTTGGGAGAATAACATAAACTGATGGAGGATGGTCAGGCATAACTACAAAGAACGTGATAGAAAATGTGAAGTGGTAAAATAACTATATCATTATGCCTAATAAAGGATTTGTGCATTTGATCTCTAAGACTCAGGAAGCAATTCCTCTGCTCAAAAAAATTTTGTGTGCCAATTTTAAAAAGCCCTTACGCAACCTTTCACCGTTAGACTTCTTATGAAACATTAACATGTTTTGAACATAGTCTTTGCTTGTACACTTGGAAGAGGAGAAATGGATGTTCTCTTTAATAATCCTCTAAGACTTCTAAGATATAATTAATGTTTCACATGACTCCATAAATCTTGGGGAGGGAGCTCATTTTCAGAAACTCTTAAGGTTATTCCAAGCAAACATTAGTTTTCATCTAGAAGATGAATATATTGCTAAGAAACTCTCTAAGAAATTGCAGGTACTTACCAGAATAATATTGCTAGTGTTTGAAAAAAACACAACTGTGTATGAAAGGAAGAACAATTTATAGCATTAAAAACTATTTTTCTTTCTTTTGAAAAATTCTGCAGAAGCAGAAATGTTTTCTGCCAAAAATACAGATTTTCATCTTGGATATTCTAGGCCTGCTTTGGTATTTCCCCCCCTATTTTTTAATAAGATAATTTTTCAGAGAACATTCATCTTAACAGTTATGTCTTTATAATCAGTGCATTGATCAACTACGTATGCCTTCTGCCAATGACCATGCACTAAAAGTTTAAAACACTAGTTTCCAAGCAAACTTTCAATTTCCCCCTCCCTCACCTAGGTTTTAGCCTCAGCTCTTCAGACCCTGAAACATCTGGGTCAGACTTGTAAGAAAAATCCCAAATTGCTGGCATCCTTAACGGTATAATTTTTTTTTTTTTAAAGATTTATTTATTTATATAAGCACTGGGTACAGTCAGAAGCGCGGGAGAGTGAGAGAATTCACCAGAGCCAGAGCGGGGAGCAGAGCAGGCAGAAGGACCGAGGTACACTGCTGAGGGGAGCAGCGGGCGGCAGGAGAGGTCTGCGTGCCATGTGGGACCCTCGCCTGGTGGCCGGGGATTGAACCGGCGCTGCAGAGGCTGCGGGCAGCTTCGCACCCCAGCACTCAACCGCTGCGCCACCGGGGAGGCCCGGTATAATATTTTTAAGGATACTATTGTTGATGACTGCAGAAAAGGAAACACTTCCTTGCCCTGGGTTAGTTATCAACAAGGAGAAAGCTGTTAATTGATGTTATTATGGTCGTGAGCAAGTCTAAAGCTTATTTGTGTTTAATCAAATAGTGCATCTACCTTATTTGCATCTGATTTATACAAGGAGACATCAGGCAAATGTTAGGCCTGCACAAGTCATCCTGGGTAAGATACCCACTTCTCTTAACCAGAATAGTATAACACAACCTTTGCCCAGAACCAAGAGAGGAAAGGGAAATGAAAAAGTTTAAAGGTTTAAGATGAAAGTTAAGGGATGAGTATTAAAGGTAAGGTTGAAAGGGACTGTTTACAAGGAAATCTCCTCCTTAGTCTTGCTACTGGAAAGGTGTCTGTTTGTTAAGAAGGGAAAGAGAGGTGAGAACAGGATGTAGGTTTCAGTTGGTAGACTTTGCTTTTTATAACTTTTTGGATCATTGCTGTTCAAAGGGCCCGTTTACAGGAACTTTGGACCAAATGTAAATCAATGCTTTGTTTCATTAGAAGGTCTCATTAAGGAGGGGGAAAAGTGAGCTGCATGACACAGGGCTTTGAGACACGGGTGATGTAAATTCTGATGCAATCACTTTATCCACTGATGAGCTCTAACAGCTGGTGGTAGCACTGACTACGCTCAGGTGAGAACAGCGTCCCTGGGAATTGTGCATTACCCACCAGTCTGCAGTGGATCCAGGTAAGAGCAAGAAGCTTTAGTGTTGGTGCAATAGCATCTCAAAGTTCTTGAAAAGCCTCATCTAAGAAGAAATGATCAGAACCATTTATTTGTTCTTTCCCTGTTGAGGGATTAAAACCATACACTTCAAATAGGGCTTCTGCTTTTCTTCTGATATTCTTTAGGAAGAGGAATATGGACCAGGATCTGGATAGAGTGAGGTGAGTACTACAGTTGCATTTGGCACAAAGGACTCAGTAATAAAAATATTTTAATTCAATATTAAAAAAAAATTCAAAGGTAAAGAAAAAAATCCCATGATAAAAGAAGTGTCATTTCAAGTAAAGACAGGATGACACTACTAATACTTTCTCACGTTCTCTGGGTTTGAAACACATGCTCTGGATTGTCTGCAAACTAGCTCAGTTTGGCTGGTATCACGGGATTTTCAGGAGTCTTGTTGTGATCTGTATTTTTTCAGAAAATCAGACTGCAAACAAAACAAAGCCCAAGAGAACAAATTTCTTGTTTTGGATGAAATTCATTTATCAGCAACTTTTCTCTGAATCCTTGAAAATGAGAAGTGCTAGATCTAAGAAGTGCTGAGGTCTTGTCCAATTTCAGTTTCTGTTCACATGAAGTGTGTGACACACATGTGGTCAGGACACCAACAGATTCAGGCCAACAGCAGATTATGGGATGGAATGGCCAGTCTGATGTGTGGATCTTAGTACTGGTGACCTTGAAAGGCATTTCTAATCACTCCAAGGTTCAGCGAATAGAAATTTGAAGAGATTCAGCAACAGTAAATTTTATTCACATACAATAGAAACTTCAGCATTTCACATTGAAAAGGAACATCCTGTGTCAGTAACATAGACATTTTCCTGGGAAAGCCCAAGATAACAGAGGTCTATTATTTACCAGATGTTGTTCCATTGTGCATTCCTTGACAGAGCTTTCTGAAATATGTTTCTTGTTTGGTTTTAGTTTTTGTTTACTGGCGAGTCGCCTTAGGTAACCTCCTAGTGGCTGCAAGATGGTCCAGTGCCCACTAGCACTTAGGCAATCTTTGCTTAAAGAACAATGAAAACTTTATACACACACACACACACACACACACACACACGGGTATATATAATATATATATTATATACATATATATATTTATTGAAGTATCTTTGGCTTACATTGTTGTTAGTATTTGCAAGTATAGGATCTCCCTCTTCAGGTGTAGTCACCTTAGTTTAATTGTCAGCAATAAGGAGCCTGTTAACTGATGTTATTATGGTCATTAGCAAGTCTAAACTTGCTAATATGGAGGACCCATGTTAGTCATCCTTGCTAATGGAGGGCCCAGAGTCTTCCACCATTGTCCATTGTGCTCTCTCCCAACCCTTTTCTCATCCCTCCACCCCTAACCCCCACCCTCCACTGTAGATGCCTCAGATCTATGGTTGTCATTCAAGGGTGGGTCTTAAAGATTTTCTTTGACCCTTTGTTTTGTTTCTCTATATTCCATATATAAGTAACACCATCTGGTATTTGTCTTTCTCTCCTCACTTATTTCACTTGGCATAATCCCCTCCAGCTCCATCCATGCTGCTGCAAATGGCAAATATTTGTCTTTTTTAATCACTGAGTAGTATTTCATTGTGTGTATATACCACATCTTCCTGATCCACCCAACCAGTATTTGGCCACTTATTTCCATAGGTTGGCTATTGTGAGTGGCATTGCAATAAACATGGGAGTACAACTTTCCTTTTAATTAATGTTTTGGTAATCTTTTTTTTTTTTAAAGATTTATTTATTTATATAAGAACCAGGGTATAGGCCAGATCCGCGGGAGGGTGAGAGGATTCACTAGAGACAGAGTGGGGGACAGAACAGGCAGACTGACTGAAACACACTGCTGAGGGGAGCAGCAGGCGAGGCAGGAGAGGTCCGCTTCGTCATGTGGGACCCTCGCCGGCATTGAACTGGCACTGCAGAGGCTGCGGACATCTTCACAGCGCTGCGCTCAACTGCCTGCGCCACCAGGGGAGACTCTGTTGTGGTAATCTTATGGTAGATTCCTACAAGTGGAATTGCTGGGTTCTATCGTAGATCCAGTTTTAATCTTTTGAGAAGCCTCCACACTGCTTTCCCTAGGGGCTGGGGCAGTTTATATTCCTACTAGGAGTGTAAGAGGAGGCCTTTTTCTCCACATCCTTGCCAGCATTTGTGGTTTCTGTTCTTTTTAATATGGGCCATTCTCACAGGTGTGAGGTGGTATCTTACTAACAATGAAAACATGATAAGGACACTTTGGAAAGACATTCCATTTGGAGATGCTCCTGATGCCCCACTAACCTTCTCTCTTAGAATACCCATTTTCTAATGGTTTATATTTGCTGGTAACCCAAGAGACCAGCATTGTGCTCTGTTTTGATTTTCAAAGAAAAAGAGAACAAGGACCAATCCTGTTGCCAGGATTAATATGAACTAGAGTATCTGCAAAACTAGGTCACCTCCCAAGTAAAGTAATTTAGTGCCTATTTTTTTAAAAAAATACTAAAAGAAGCTTTAGGAGAAATTAGGGGTTTTTTTGCACTTTCTTATGAAACTTTTAGTTTAGACTAAAAAAAAATTGAATTACAAAAATGGATGTGGGGGTGGTGTAGCATAATTTCTTCAAGACTCAAGGTCTTTGCAGGCAAAATAATATGTGCAGGCGTAAAACATGAAGCCAGTCTGCTGACTGAGCTCTTTAGAGGAAATGGTCAGCCTGCCCAGTCTCCATGGCCTCTTGTATTCATCTCCCTGGTCAGGAGCTTGCTTTTTATTATCAGAAGTTCTGACTGGAAAAGAGGCCCTTATCTTGAGTGCTCCCTTTGCTCTGGCTCTTGCTCACAGTAGCAGGGAGGACTCCTGCACCACAGGGAGTGTCCCTAGCTTAGAGACATAGCCTCATCCCCAGGGTTATTCCTGCATTTGGGATGCAGGGGAACAAGCATCCCTAGGAAAGGCTGCAGAGTCTGGTTTCTGTAGGGGGAGGTGGAGCTCTGTAGGGAGACTTGTGTCAGGAATAAGTGGGTATTGGAAGTGACTCCTTGATATTGACCCCTTTAAGGCACCATCTTTTTAAAAATATTTTATTTTATATAATTCTTACATCATTTTTCATCTTTGCACAATGTATGCATTTTCATTTTGGTTATATTCCCCATACAATTGCACCCCCCCCTTATTTTGACTCTAGTTCTTCCTCTCCCTGCCACCCCCTCACCTGTGTGTCTCCAGTTTATAGTTGCTTGTTGATTTTGATTATTACTTTGTATTGATTAATCTTTTTCCTGGTCTCTTATTTAGGTTTTCTAAATTCCTGCTATGAGTGAGACCATCCGGTATTTTTCTTTTTCTTTCTGGCTTATTTCGCTGAGCATGATCCCTTCCAGCGCCATCCATGTTGCTGCAAATTGCATTTGTTTATCTTTTTTTGATTGCTGAGTAATATTCCATGGTGTATATGTACCACATCTTCTTGATCCAGTCATCTATTTTGGGGCATTTCGGTTGTTTCCAAAGCTTAGCTATTGTAAATAGTGCTGCTATAAACATAGGGGTGCAGGTGTCCTTTTGAATTAATGATTCTATGTCCTTTGGGTAAATACCTAGGAGTGAAATTGCTGGATCATATGGAAGCTCTATGTTTAGTAGTTCCAGAAATCTCCACACAGCTCTCCATAGTGGTTGGACCAGTTTGCACTCCCACCAGCAGTGCAGGAGAGTTCCTTTTTCTCCACAACTTCGCCAACATTTGTTGTTGCTAGTTTTTTTTTAATATGTTAAAGCACCATCTGAAAGATAGATGGCATCAGTCTGGCTTCCATCTCTCCTGTTCCTTCTTCCTTCCTCTTTGGGATTTTTGCTTTCATTGAAAAGAATCCCTCACCACAACCAGGTTTTCTAAAGATAGGTGGGAGCTATCTTTGGGCACTAGAGAAGAAGGAGAAAATGACTGGATGGGTGGAAGAGAAGGATTGGCGGAGACAGAAATCAGTGGGAGTAAAAAATGTGTTGATGAGAGGAGAGGCAGATACCTTGGGTAACTGGTAGATACTCAGGTCTCAGCATTTGTGTCTACTCTGAATGGCCATTGGACAGTCCATTTCCTCTTGTCTCCTCATCCCTCGTCCAGCTGCCAAGCCTGTGTGTAACTCCATTACTCAATGAGAACCAACGCCTCCCCCTCTGGGAAGGCTGTCTGTGGTCCTAAGGCCCAGTCCTTGGCTTCAGGACACGGGGTGGGAGTGCTTGCTCAGCCCGTGGTTTCCTTTGTGAACTTGTGCAAGTCACTTGCCTTCCCAGAGACTCCCTTCCTTGATGCATAAATCAACATGTTGAGAAACCAACTTCCATAGAACATCAAAGAAGCAACTGTGAAAGTTACAGCTGCCCCTTGCTGAAGACACCGAGCTCCTCACCTCTGCATGCCTCCCTGAGCCCTAACCCTGTCTCCCCCAGTGCTACAGCTCCTTGCCCTGATCCCCAGGCTCTTAGTTTTTGTGTCTTGGGTTCCCTATCATGGACACAGCTAGGAATCCTAGAATTTAACTTGGAAGAAGCCGCCAGCGAAGGCAGGGCACTGTGCATGTAACCAAGGAAAACCAACAACAGAGTGTACAGGTGACCAGGTCAAATCTTGTTTTCCTACAGCCTGCAGTGAAAACAAATCATTACTGTTTATTTAGAAAGAATAGTTTTGAAAAGAAGTGGCTATGAATTGTGCATAAGAGAAAGGATGTAGGAGCAAGTTGCTTTAACAGAAAAGGAAGCAGACAGCTTACAAAACAGGAGCACTCTGCCACAATCCTATCATTCTATTCTGGAATAGTCTACACTGCTAGAATTAAAAAGGAAACAATTTATGAAGTAGGAGAACTTTACCTCTAAAACATTTCTCCTAGGGCACAAAGAACACCTGAACACTTAGGACAAAATGCACGCACCAATTTCTCCCATAATGAGACCTTCTTGTAAAGAGTCTCCCGCATGCTGTGTCTGCAGGTATAGCCAGTGTAATTTCTAGTCTGGTTTAGTCTGGGGCTTCGATGACAGGAAGAGAGGGTCCATTTCCGTTTTGTATGGCTAGTTCTTGCAGCAAATGGAAGTGTTCGCCAGGAGCGGTGTTTTTTCTGTTCCTAATGGAATCAAAAAACTGGAGGCATCGTCCCTTCCCAGATGCAAAAGCTTAGGAAAATGCAAATGACCTCAACTCCAGCTTCCCTTGCCTATTAAAATATATGACAGTGAAGAGTCTCCATGCTCGTTGTGGTAGGGGGACTTGGGAGAAAATTTCCCTCACTGATGTGTTATTTTAATACTTCACTAAATCCCTTGCCTGGTTGGACTCACTTTTAATAATTAAAAACTCAATTAACTCAAATGCATAAGCCCAGGGAAAGTGCGAGTTCGTGTTTCATTTGGAGGCCAACTTCAATGACGGGCAGACTGTTTATGGTTCTGACTTTCTTCGGCGTGAACCTGCAGGGGCTTATTACCCAGCCGCCTCAGCCCTGACTGCCATATGCTTTCCTCACTGCAACTTTAATCAAGACCAGATTTAGCTTGATGTGAAATAAGATCTGAAGGCCCTGAGAAGTCATCCTCATGAAACTCAAGCAGCTGGAGCCCACAGACTGAGAGAGTCTGATTTAGAAACATTATTCCAATTCCAGATTTCCAGTCCCTCTTAAAGGGAACACAGCTCAAATGCTTGGACCCAGAAAAAGTTGCATGAGGTCTTGGGGGCTGAAACTGGCTTCATAACTGGTTTAGAAAGTGAACAATGAATTTTTGGAAGGTCATTTGGTTGGATCTGCAGTTAGTTTGGTGAACGGGGTTTAAGTATAGTTTCCCAATAAATTAGCAAAGGGGAACAATGGACATTGTTGCAGGTCAAGGCCTATAGGGGAGCTTTCTCAAGACTTGATTTTAATTAAATCAGATCAACAGAGCTACAGTGAGGCCTGTGGGAGTTGGAAAAACTGTCCAATAAATTGTGCTTGGCACAAAATGAAATGAAAATTGAATCTGGAGCTCTAACACGGTTTTGTAGCTGCTTGGGGATGACAGGACACTGACACAGAGCTAGGTTGTTTCTCCCAGGTCTGGAGGTGCAGGCTTCCTCTAGGCCGAGATGTGCTCTGGTTGGAATGAGGAGCATTAGTGTCTAGAGAGCAGCATTGTGCTGTGTCCATCGTCCACAAGGAACTGCTTTTCTAGTATTTGGGGGCAGGGGTGTGTGTGTGTGTTTGTGTGTGTGTGTGTATGAATCTGGAACTGTTCACACTCATGTGCTCAGTGGAAAAAGAACTTGCTGGAGAAATTAAATCCCCTCCCCCAGTCCTGCTTCTTCCAAATTTATGACCCTTGTCCTTTACCTTTCGTGATCTGTGCAAAGGCTGGAAAAGTGTCTCCAGACCTTCCTCAAGGGAGCCTCATGAGCAGCAACGGTCCTGGGAGGAAGCAGAGCATTTCCACTGTGAATTGTAAGAGTGTAGCAGTTCTGGTGAAGTCACCATGCCTCACCCTCACCACGCAGCTCCCTGAATCTGATATGCCAAGAAATCTCCTGTATTTATAGCTCACTGACAAGCTCTGCCTCAACTCCTCTCGCCTCCAATTCCTTTGGGAAACTGATTTAACTCAACCCAGCTTAAAACTTAATTCTGATTCCATGATTTAAAGGTATTCATGTTGAATTTAATGTTTCAGGCGATAACTTTCAAGTGTCTTAGTTCCTATCTTCTTTCCCTTACTCTTCTCCAAGAGGGTGTCCAAGTATGTGTGGATGGACATCTATGCCTCACTCACTTAAAGGAAAGAGGCCAAATGACCTTCTGTTCGACCTTTTATATGCAGAGCTGGTGTTTCCCGGGGTATGGTCCTGGTCCAGGCCTTGAATCTTCTCCTGGCACCTCTGCCGATGTCTGTGGGTGCTACCTATGTAGTCTGGTCCTTCTCAGACAGGCTGGGGTCTACAGGCTCTTCCCAGCCTTTCCCACAGCCCCTTTTGGGAGTTCCTGCCAGTCCCTGGTTCAGCTGGGTCCCCTGCAGTAGGGGCCATGAATGTCCTTGCTTCTCCCAAAAGGTGCGTACGATGCAGCCACCTGGATTCCACCTAGCCTTGAGGAAATACGGGAAGCTATGGCAGACAGAATTCTCTCTGCCTGCTTACTCCACCCGGTGGTCTTCTAGGCACCATAGGTTTGAAGGTACCTTGCAAGATGATCACTGGCTAGTCCCCAAAAACCTGCAAGGCAAGTATTCTTCTAAAGTTAGTCACCACGGTCAGGAGTAGGGAGATGGAATGAGCTCACTTCTGACCTTTGGCCTCCCTGATCACTGGCACCTGCCTCCCTGCACGAGCCTTCGTGGCTGCTGGAGCAGGCTTCCTTCTGCTTCCTGACCTTTCTGCTGGGGTTTCCTTGTGCCAAACTCCTGTGAGTCTCTCCTGCAGTTTTCACCTCTCTGCTTCTCTTGGATTATTCTCTTGGATTAGCTAAGAAATAAATACAATAATAAGCTTTTTATGGAAGGACCAAAAAATGTTTAATAGTGGTTACCTTGGAGGAAAGCAAGAGGGGTATGGATTTAAAGTTTTATATTACCACCCTGGATGGTATGAATTTCCAAATCATGTGAAGTAGTATATGTACTCTTTCTGAAATATCAACAGGGGTAGATTAAAATTTTCTTGACATAAATTAAAAGTACAATATTTGATTAGAAACTTTAATTTTATTTTATTTTTTTTTTTTAATTTTTTTTTTTTTTTATATATAGAGGCATGTTATTTATTTATTTATTTATTTATTTATTTATTTGTTTGTTTGTTTTGTTTATACATGCACTGGGTACAGTCAGAAGCCGGGAGGGTGAGAGAATTCACCAGAGCCAGAGCGGGGAGCAGAGCAGGCGGAAGGACCGAAGTACACTGCCGAGGGGAGCAGCGGGCGGCAGGAGAGGTCTGCGCGCCATGCGGGACCCTCCTCCGGTGGCCGGGGAGCAGCCGGGGATTGAACCGGCGTCGCAGAGGCCGCAGGCAGCTTCGCAACCCAGCGCTCAACCGCTGCGCCACCGGGGAGGCCCGAAACTTTAATTTTAATAGAAGTAATGGATACAAAAGAAATCTTACAATGGCATAAACAATGTTAGTACAGACTTCGATATGGACTAAAATAGGAATGAATGAAACCATGACAAGTTTTAAATAAAAAGAATTGACACTAATTAATTACTCATGTTAAATAAATATGTTTAAGGAAAATAAAACATAAAATAAAAATTTTAACTTCATCAAATGGAATAGTAATCAAGGAATTAAAGTGGTGTGGTTAGGATCAAGCTTGTCTTCTGTATCCATTTTCTCCACTTACTCAGCAGAACCCTGGACAAGTTATTCTGCTGAAAAACTATATTTCCCAGTTTCCCTTGCTGTTAGGTATAGTCATGTGTTCATGTTCAGGCAGAGCGGGTGGGTAGAATTTCTGAACAGGCTCATTAAGAGGAAATAAGCCGTTCCTCTTCCTTCCTGTTTCCTCTTGTGTAGCTGGATTTCCAGAGCCTTCAGACCATGATGGAGGATGGAGGGGCAGGACAGTGGGAGAGGTGGGGATCCTGATGATGTCATGAAATTATAGTATCATCCTTGGAGGCCTAACTCCAGACTTCTTTTATAAGAGGAAATAGAATTTCATGTGATCAATATATTATTGGGGGTGGGGGAGAGGTGGTGTGGACTCCGTTTATTCACAACTGAATAGAATTCCTATACTGGCTTAGTTACATTTACTCTGAAAAACAGCTTATAAAATTCATCAGTATTAATATCATTCTGATGAAAATGTACAGAGAAATGGTCCTTGGTGTTCAAGATTGAGAATCCTACCAGATCAAGAGGGCGAAATATCCTGCATTCTGAAGATAGAATTTTAAAATTAAAAAGTTCATAAATTAAGAAATGTTATTTATACTTCTTCTAGAAATCTCAGATGCCATTTTTCCATAACTACTTACGCAAATCTTTTAATCACAAATTTTTCTAATTGAGAAGATTGCTAGGAAAACACACACACCACGGCCCCCACATCCATTCTGTCTGGACACTCTGTCCTCCAGCTAAAGCTGAATACCTGTGGTTTGCCTGGGGTCAGAAGAATGAAACCAGCTGGGAGATTTCAATGGGAAATTCTTGGTTAAGCACAATGGCTGTGTAACTTAGATATCATCTGGGGTCTCCTGGAACCGTATGATTTAGATAGGGTAGACTCGGTTTCCAAATAAAGTCCTCAAAGTTCAGCGCCCACCCAAGATTCTGAAATTTGCTATCATGTCTGGCTCTATTATCCAGTGTCATCTAAAGTTTTGTTTTGTCTTTGTATCTTAGTACTGTTTCATTTTTCTCTGCCCCACACTAGTCTAAATTTAGGGTCTTCTGCTTGATTTTTTTCTCCAAAACAATTGTGAACACACAGTTGTGTATTGTAGTAGAGTTTTAACTGGAGGCCTATAGACCAATATAGGGGAGCTTCACATTACTGAACTGTACAGCTATCAGTGAAAAAATTCCATACTAATTTTTTTTTATTCTTTTTAAATTTATGATCAATAAACAAAAATCATGATGTCATTCTGATTAAAATGTATAGTTAAATTGTCCTTGGTGTTCAAGATTGAGATTCCCACTAGGTCAAGAGGGCAAAATATCCTGCATTCTGAAGATAGAATGTTGGTTGCCAAAGGCTGGGATACACACTCAATGTAGACATTTTGCTGAATTTGCACATATGCCTACACTGTATGTCATCACCACAAAGAAGACATTAAACATAGCCATCACCTCCAAAAATTTCTTCTGTTTTTTCATATTTGTTTGGTTTTTCTTTTTTGGTAAGAACACTTAATATGCGATTGATCTTGTTACCATATTGTGAAATGTACAATATACGTACACTACTGTTCAGCAGATCTCCAGAACTTATGCATCTTGCCTTACACAGACTTTATACTCTTTCAGAAGCAATTCTGCATTTTTCTCTCTCCCCGTCCTTGGCAACCAACATACTATACTTTTCTATGAGTTTAACTATTTTTAGAGAGCTCGTATAACATCATGCAATATGTCTACAGGGAATGGCTGAGGAGCAGATAAATAAGAACCTCTCAGAGACTAGAGATTTCAGAGATCAGAGCCTGGCCTCATTGTCGGCAGTGTCAAGGTGTCCTGGTGGTCTTGCTGATGTCAAGGTACAGACCCCTCAAGAACTGACATCTGTTTGGGAGGAGATTTCAAGTAAAAATATATCTACCTAGCGACCCACTTAAAGTTTCTCTTTCCTTCCTTCTATCCTTCCTCCCTCCTTTCCTATCTTTCCATTATTTAGATTTTTAAGATTATTTTTTTTTTTTTTTTAAAGATTTATTTATTTATTTATTTATTTATACAAGCACTGGGTACAGTCAGAAGCGCAGGAGGGTGAGAGAATTCACCAGAGCCAGAGCGGGGAGCAGAGCAGGCAGAAGGACCGAAGGACACTGCTGAGGGGAGCAGCGGGCGGCAGGAGAGGTCTGCGCGCCATGTGGGACCCTCCTCCGGTGGCCGGGGAGCAGCCGGGGATTGAACTGGCGCTGCAGAGGCTGCGGGCGGCTTCGCAACCCAGCGCTCAACCGCTGCGCCACCAGGGAGGCCCTAGATTTTTAAGATTATTTTAAAAGATTCATTATTAAAGTAGTTTTGGGGCTTACAATGAAATTAAGAGAACAGAAATTTGCCATATACTCCTTATCCCCACTTATGCAGAGCCTCTCCCGTTACTAGTCTCACTCAACAGCATGGCCCATTTTGTAGCAGGGAGGAAGCTACAATGGCATATCAGGTCCACGGTTTGTTCTTAGTGTTGACATTCCATAGGTTTGGACAAATTTATAAAGACAAATAGTCATCATTTTTTAAAAAAAGATTTATTTATGCATATAAGAGCTGGGGCCAGAGATGAGGGGGGTGAGAGGATTCACCAGAGACAGAGTAGGGAGCAGAACAGGCAGACTTACTGAAGTACACTGCTGAGGGGAGCAGCAGACAAGACAGGAGAGGTCTGCTGCGCCATGTGGGTAGCTCCCTGGCCGGCCGGGGAATGGAACTCGTGCTGCAGACAGCTTCATAGGTTGCGTCTTAACCCCCTGCGCCACCAGGGAGGCCAAAATAGCCATCATTATTATAAGATGCAGGGTATTTTCATTGCTCCATAAACATCCTTTTGTTCTTTCTATTCAACTTTTCTCACCTCCATCCTTGGCAACCACTGACCTTTTTATTTTCTCCATAGTTTTGTTTTTGCCGCAATGGCATGTAGGTGGAGCCACACAGTGCACAGACTTTTTAGATGGACTTTTTTTCACTTAGTGTGAATTTAAGGTTGCTCTAAGTCTTTTCATGGCTTGATAGCTCATTTCTTTTTAACACTGAGTAGTATTCATTGCCTGGATATACCACAGTTTCTTTATCTATACATCTGCTAAGAGATATCTTGGTTGTGTCCAAGCAACCAATTATAAGTAAAACTGTGATAAACGCCTACGTGCAAATGTTTGTGTAAATGTATGTTTTCAATTCCTTTGGGTAAATACCAGGGAGTACAATTGCTGGATCCTATGGTAAGAGTACATTTAGCTTTTTAAGAAACCACAAAACTGCCTTCCAAAGTCTTGTACCATGTTGCTCCACATTCCCACCAGCATTTGGTGGTGTCAGCGTTCTGGAGTTTGGCCCTGCTAATTGCTGTGTAAAGGTATCTCAGTGTTATTTTCATTTGCAGTTCCCTGATGACATATGACGTGGTGTACCTTTTTATGGGCTTATTTGCCACCCATATAACTTCTTATGTGAGATGGCAGTTAAGGTCTTTACCTATTTTAAAACATTATATTATTTACTTTCTTATTGTAGAGTGCTAAGATTTCTTCATATATATTTTTTTTTGTTAAATAGAGGCATGTTTTATTTATTTATTTATTTGTTTGTTTGTTTTGTTTATACATGCACTGGGCACAGTCAGAAGCGCGGGAGGGTGAGAGAATTCACCAGAGCCAGAGCGGGGAGCAGAGCAGGCAGAAGGACCCAAGTACACTGCTGAGGGGAGCAGCGGGCGGCAGGAGAGGTCCGCGCGCCATGTGGGACCCTCCTCTGGTGGCCGGGGAGCAGCCGGGGATTGAACCGGCGCCACAGAGGCCGCGGGCAGCTTCGCAACCCAGCGCTCTACCGCTGCACCACCGGGGAGGCCCTCTTCATATATTTTGGATTGTAGACCTTTATTAGATGTGTTTATTGCAAATATTTTCTCCCAGTCTGTGGCTTGTCATCTCATTCTTTTGATATTGTCTTTTGCAGAGCAGATTTTGTTAATTTTAGTGAAGTCCAGTTTCTCCATTATTTAAAGTCCTCTATTGCTCCAGGTCAGGACCTTCCCATGTGTTCAGCACTACCCTGATGCAGCAAGATAATAGTCACCATTTTATTCCAAGACCCAGCGAACTGTTTAAAACTGGGGATGGGGTGAGAAAGTAGCTAAAAATGTGTTAAAATGGATGATGATAATGATGGTTATGTATGTATCAGTTAATTATTGATGCATATCAAGTGATTTCCTGCAAACCTTAGTGATTTAGAACAATAGCTATGTTTTATTGCTAACAAATCAGTGGGGGTACCTGGATAGTTCTGATGACTTGGGTCAAGGTTGGCTAATCTCTTACTCATGCATCTATAGTCAGCTGCAGATCAGCAAGCTTCTCTTGGGTAGACTTTGTCATCTGGAGCTGTTGGACATGTGTACATGTATCCCAGCTACCAATTAGGGTCACAGTTGGTACGAGCGAACCAGCTGACCATGGGGCCTGTGTTCTCTCATTCTCCATCAGGCCAGCATAGACTTGTTTACAGGGTAGAGGCAAAGGTCAAAGAGGGGGAAATCATGCAAGGCCTCGAACACTGTCACTTCTTCCACATTCTATTGACCAAACTAAGTTACAAGGCCAGACCAAGGGCCGAGAAACAGGCTGCATCTCTTGCCAGTAGGAGCTACAACATTGCATTGCAAGAGGGATGGATACAGGGAAGAGAAGAGTGGAATTAATTCCCCTCCCCCACAGATTATCTACCAACCTGATGAACATAGAGATTTTCTTCCCACACATCCTTGTGAAGTCACATCTCATGTAAGTTCCAGGGCTCCATTTCTAAAGTTGGTCAACCATATCACTCGCACATTATCTTTTTTTATCTACGTGGAAGTTTGGATTGAAAAGTTGAGCTTGATTAGAGTCTAGAATTTTAATCTGGAGAGACAAAAAGAATAATAAAACAATCACTCAAGTTGGTGCCCTGGTGTGTAGCAGGGAGATCTTAAAATGTGGGCAATCTTGTGAAAAAGAGCCTATTAATGAACACACATGCCCTCTGAGCTAAGCAAGCATATGTCAACAACTCTAATTTGGTGTTATCAAGAGCAATGACTTTTGTTGCTCAATTACATTGGGAAAAGAAAATTTGACTCCATTTACTACAATTTACGAAACCCCAAGATACCTAAACATGACTCATAGTCTGCTGGTGGGAATAAAAGCAAAAGCTGAGCTGGGAATAAAAATAGGGCACATGTTGTGCTTAACTTGGCTGCAGAAACTCAGTGACGTTTGAGGGAGAAACGTCCTTACAACTCATGCTCATGGCCCTGGTTTTCACCATCTGCCCTTGCGTTGCTGTTTACTTAGGTGGACCAGTAGTGTGGCAATTTACTGGAAAAGTCTTCTTAAAATCCCCAAACATGCTTATTATGGAGAAATAAAGTTGAAAATGTTCCAGTTTTGTAGTTTAATTTATCATCCTAGCTCTAAGAAAATACTTAGAATCATCTTCATTGCCTCAGTACTTCCAAGTTCAAGGGGAAGAACCCCAGATACCATTAGCTCAAACGTGCTAACTCCCACAGAAGCAGAGAGGTTTTCACTTGCTGCTCAAGCCAAATGTATATAACCACAGTATGAATATATTGGGGGAGAATTCCCATAACCACAACAGAAGCATACAGCTCAGTTGGCAGTAAAAGGGGAAGGATAAAGCTCTGAGATGAGGTCCAGGAGACCAGCACTCCAGATGGTGGGTGGGTCCAGAGATTTCTTTGTAGGATAAATTCTGGGGAGGGGAGGGCTGTACCTCAGAGTGAAAGTCTCTGATGGCTTTTGCTAAAATCTGGAGAAAAATCTGGGGCTAAAGTACAAAGCATCGCAAATGAGCTTAATTCAGCTCCTAAATTTATACTACTTTTCAGAGACAAATTGTTAGGACCATCAGTTCACTTTAATTTGGACCTGGATTTTCATCACAGCCAGGTTTTCGTCTGTTCCTGCCTTTCATCTGTCTATTTATCAGTGTCTTTGTAAACAAGTGCTTGCTTTTAATTAATAACTTAAGTTGCTCTATATTGTCCTCACCTCTCCAACAAACAGGTCATTACAAGATCAGTACATAGAACTTTTCCATTAGACTGGATCATTATAACAGCAATTACATATAACACTGCCAGAGACAAATGCTGAGGCTGCTGCTGCGCCGGTGTGTAGCTGACATCCTGTGTCTGTCCAAAGGAGCTCCCTTTGCCAGAGTTTTCTGAATGAGTTGAAGCTCTTTCTATTTCCTACAGGGCCCTGAGTGTGTTGGACAGTCAAGCATTTCTCTCTCTCTCTTATCCCACTTCTTCAGTTCTGCCAGAGAGGTGTTAACTCTCAAAGCAGTTCAATTTCTCCAGTACTTAGGAGCCAATTATAGGTAGGTTTTCTGCCAGCCAGGGCAAAGGGAAAAGTGCCAAAATTGCTGCCTTTATCCTTTCAACCTTGGCTGTTATTATACTACAGGATGTTTCTAGAATAATATTTTCCAGAGTGTATTCCATGGAATACATGGATGAAATAACTCTCAAGAAACGGATCCATGGTCAGATAATTTTAAGAGACAATGCAACTCATATTCCTCTCTTGGAAAGCTGCAATGACTTTTTAGTAAATAAAAAAGATCCGAGAAGTGTCTAGGAAGGAACGACATATAATTTTTTTATAACCCAGTGTTTCCCACATGTTTACCCAGGGGACCTTCTTAAGAATAATAATGATGATGATAATAATAATTATTATTGCTATTTCGTCTAATACTTTGAACATGCTGGTAAACGTGGGGCTTGTGGGGAAAACTGTGGTCACTGACTTAGTTAGTCTGCTTAGGCTGCTGCGGCAGCAATGTGCAGAGGTCACTTACACAGCTTTTATTTCCCATGGCTCTGTGGGAGGGAATGTCGACATCAAGGCCCTGGAAGATGGGGTGTCTGATAACACTGTTCCCTCACATGGTGGAAGGACTTGAGGGAGCTCTGTGAAGCCCCTTTTATAAGAACACTATTTCCATTTAGGGGGGCTTCACTTTCATGACTCAGTCACCTCCCAATCGGTCCCATCTCTGAATACCATCATAATAGAAGTTAAGACTCAATATATGATGGGGGTGGGGGCTGGGGGGAGCAAGTTCATCAATAGCCTAGAATACCCACATAGGTTCCTGACTTATCAAGGTCAGGAGATTCCCTTTTGTCACAAAAGTGCTGTCAGAGTAATTACTTATCACAGGCAGCTATCTCCAGGGCTGATGATTTTTTTAATTACATTTTAATTAATTAATTTATTAATTTTTGGTTTTTAAATTTTGTATATTTTTTACATCATTTTTCATTTTTGTACAATGTATGCATTTTCATCTTGGTTATAGTCCCCGTATAATTCCCGCTCTCCTTGTTTTGATCCTACTCCCTACTCCCAGCCCTCCTCACCCCTGGTAGTGTGTCTCTGGTTTATAGTTGCTGGTTGATTTTGAATTTTACTTTATTATAATTAGTCTTTTTCCTGATCCCTTATTTAGGTTTTCTAAATTCCTGCTATGAGTGAGACCGTCTGGTATTTTTCTTTTTCTTTCTGGCTTATTTCACTGAGCATGATCCCTTCCAGTTCCAAGGCTGATGATTCTTTACTGTGAGTAAAGATAACATGTCTTAGCAAAAACAAAACAAAACAAAACCCCAAGCCCAATAACATGTATACAACACTGAAATTGATTCTCTCAAGAGCACATATTTTTGTCTGGAAATAAAGGTTACAGGAATTCTTTTAGGCACCTGGGACCTCAGCACAATTTACAATCACCTTAGCCAGAAAAACCAAACTCCCCCTAGTCCATTACTAATTTTTGTATGTCTAAATTTTGTATACCACCCAGCCCAGTGTCTTGCAGAAGGCAAGGATCAATGACAATTTGCTGAATGACTGAATAAAATCAGTATATTTCAAAAAATATTTTCACAAGATAATTCTACACAGGTGCAAAAAAATTCCTTTTAATAATTTTGCTCCAAGTATACAGAAAATGTATGATGTTATAATGTGTTGTTGAGACTATCTGGAATCTACGGGTGACTGGGTGCAGTTAAGGCCTCTTTTAACTTTAGAGGTTGGGGGAGGGTTACAGAAAACCACCGCCGAGACAAAGCCTCTAAAGTAAGTTCCCTTGCTCATTCACACAGCTACCCACCAATCTGGAGTGGTCTATTTTTTTATTTTGCTTCTGATTACTCCTTGTTCTCCTTGTATGACAGTCAGTTTCAGATCCTACCCGGGAAGATTCTGAGGAGGTTTGTGACCCACTATCTGTAGGCTGCAAATTCCAGCTCTTTGGTGCTGTAAGAATCATTAATTCTCAAAGTACACAGGATAACCAGGATCAGTGTTTTTCTCATATTTTTCATGAATACAGCTAAGAACATAGAAGAGAATTGAGATGCCATCCTGTTGTATCATGTCTGCCAATCTGGAAAGGTAGCTGAATGAGTGCTTTTACAAGCATGGAACCTTAAGAGTGCCACCTTTATCCTAATTTCTTCCCAACAATTCTTTCTTGTCCTCTGGCCAGTGAATGAGATAATATATTGTCTATAAATTGGGGGAACTGAGCTGAATGGAAGAGAGCCAAAGGCCAGTCTCTGATGGTTTCTCTACTCTCTTGATGTCAGACTTTGATAAGCCAGATTTGCATATCTGAGGATATTAACATGCCAAATGTATGTTTCTATCCCAGATCTTTGATGCTCCAGGAAGATGTTTTCCCAGGGCCTCGTGTGTTCATGAATTCGTGGGCAGCACGCCTCTCCCTGAAATTGGATAAGGTGATTCATAATGCATCACAGATACAGCTGCTAAGGGACAGTGTGTGTACGCCAGGGGATGTGCACTCAGCACTTGTGATCATTGTTTTCAAAATGTGTCATTGTTTTTAGCTTGGACTTAGTGGAAATTGACTGTTGTCAACAAAGGCATTGAAATGTACCTTCCCATTTCTATTGAGCTGCTCTCTGCAGAGGGAACTCAGACACAATGCTCAGGTTAGAAGCATGTTGACTTGCTACATCATAAAGTCATCATCAATATTTTTCAGAGTATAATGCAAAAATATGCTTCCTTCCCAAGGAATGAATAAGCTTAGAGCGGGCACTATTTCTTCTTGCAAGTAAGAACTCAGTGGCCAAAACTGATACCCCAGTGAAGGGCTGTGTGGGTGTCGGGCTAAGTGTTCTAACCTGCCTCAGGGAGGCAGAATATAGAAAACATAGGACTCGCTGTACATTTTGCACAGGTATACAATTGTACATATGGCCTTCCACTATACCACAAGTGCCTTGAGAACAAAGAGCATGCTGGTTTTATTCCATGCTTGTCTGAACCGTCATCTGAGACAACATACCGCACAGAGTAGGTATTCCTTTCATATTCGTCCAAGATCTCACTTTCTAGTAAGCGACAGAGCCAGGATTGAAAGCCAGGTCTTCAGTCTACATTGCTCAGAGAGGCTCCCACTTGCCCAGGTTAGGTGCTTCTCACTGCCTGCACAGGGCCTGCCCTTTCTATTGCTCTCAGTCATGGTCCCGCCAGTGATGTATTTATGCTACACCTTCCCTTTTTTGTTTAAAAATACTTCAAAATAAATTACTGACCACATAGATGTTTTGGCCTTAAGTTATGGCCATGTCTTAGAAAATGGGAATTCCTTTCTGCTTTCCTTGTTTTTATTCATAGATGCTGACTGCCAGATTTTATTACCTTCCCTGGCTGAAAAATATTAGTGTCCAGAAGCTGGTTTCCCCATTGCTGACAGAAGGTAAACTAATTAAAAGTCTGCTGGAGTAAGTTTTATGGGGCAAAATGCATTTTTACTTCAGCCAAGGAACTGAGTCTATCTTAAATAGGAGGAAAAAAACATGAGAGTGTCTCCTGGGTTCACAGATACGTGAGTTGGAAATCAACCTTATACCTCCCTGATGCATTGAAGTGAATGTGGATGCGCCCAGAAGAATTAAAATGTGATCCTTTGGTCCATGAATATGCTGCAGGTGGTATACCTCATGGATCAGAGAAGTGAGAGCACCCTATAAATTTAACTAAATAAAACATCCACAGTGTACTGGTTACTCAGATAAACTAAAGGAGAAATGGGAAATAGAGGCACAAAACAAGATTAACTTTACAACCTGGGGGGTGGGGTGGGTAGGGACTGTGTGTTAGAAGCTAGGTGATTCTTTTTTTTTAGCAGTTCTCACTACTTTTATATAGTGTCTGGAGTCAGGCTGTCTGGGACCTAATTTTGGTTCCTCATTTAATCGAGTGAGTAATTAATTTCATGAACCTCTGTATTTAAATTGTCTCTTCTATAAGATGAGGCAAATGATAAAATTTATCTGGTAGGGGTTTGCTCAAGCCTGAAATGAGTTGATGTCTATAAAATCTTTAGAACAGCACATAATACTCGATAAATGTTCTCTATTAATTTGTGGATCTAATACAAAATGAAAATGTGGGGTCCCTTGTTCAACCATTTGTAAGAATTTTAAGCTGTGACATTAGAGCATTAAATCAAGCATTGGGCCTTCACAGTGGGGGACCAGTGTGACTGCACAGACCACAGACCTTTGAAACTGGCTCTAGAACTAAGTTAGAGAAAGTAGAGGGTTTTAGGAATAATCCAGGTAAAAAATAAATTGATAAATGTCTTGAAAAGTCAATGAAACTTGTTTTCCTAAAAGGAAAAGGGGAACTAGTGATGAAGAATAAACCCACCAAAGAAAATAAATTCAGACTTACCCCTTTACAAAGCTCAGCATATGCCATCTCTGCTGAAATATAGCAATTATTATTAATGTATTCCATGAGATTCACAGAGGAATTATAATCTCATGTAGTCCATAAGATTCACAGAGGAAATTTAAAAATTGCCAAGGAAATGATTCTTTCAGGATCCACATTTTATTCTTTCATTGCAAATGAAGACAAATAAATACTCTTTTCTTCAAATGCTCTTTTAAGGCACTGAGAACCAATATACTTAGTATTCACTTTTGATTGCTAGGAGATAATCCTGGTTTAAATTTCTGTACATCATACATCTTTCTAACACAAAAGATTTTGAGCCAGAAGAATAAAGAAACAACAACAACAAAAAACTCAAATAATAACCTTGATGAGTGGATGAAGAGAAAATCAAAGTTCTATTTATTTCTTGCCAAACTTATTCAGTTTGGGGATATGGTGAAGGTCACAGTTTGCTTGAAACTTATTAGACAGGTCATGGAAATCAAGAGACATGGAGGCCAAGATTAAAAAATGGATCTATGCCACTGGACCATTGGGTGACTTATAAATATAAAAATAAATAAATAAAATATATGAATATGTATTTAAATTATGTTTAGAAAGTACGTCACCCACTCATTGTTGCCTAAAATTCTTTGAAGGCAACATCTGCTCACAATAAGGCCGCTATCTGTGGACAAATGTCCTTCAGCTGGATTGTGTAGATTTCATTGTACTATAAATGAGATTTAATAATTCCTTTTCTTTTGTATATGATGATTTCAATAACCTTTCTTTTTTTGCTTAATAAGAACAATCAACACAAATCACTCGTTTTCACATAGATTCTGAAACTAAAACAATTGTTATTTGGAAAAATAGCAATTATTTTATTTCTTATTTGTACACCAGTAGTTTTTGACATTTGCTATTTACTATTTGACCTAAAAGAAAAGAGGACAGGACCTGGGAAAAGGGAGAAAAGCAGAGAAAGAGAAGAATAGATAAATGTCCTGCAAATGAGTGTCTTGAAAAGTTGATCATTATTCATTAGGAATATACCAGTAAAAAGTATTTAAATACACTGTGAAATTATTAGCACTTTTAATTCACATAATGATGGAATCACCAGACTAAAAATTTAGCAGGGTACATTGAAAAACTAGAACTGAAATAAATATTGTGAAATTCAGCAAGAGGTTTAAGAACATAGGGGAGAAAATCTCAAGAGTCTTTATTTATATTTGAAGGTTATTTTACTTTTTTGTTCTTAGTTGAGGAAACTGAGGTTTTACCTCCAGATTCCTAAATAAAAACACCTTCCCAGAATAGTCAGCACAAAATTTTCTTTCCTTCAACCTCTAAGCAGTTTTTTTTTTTGAAAGATTAAGAAAGATCTTGATATAGATTTTCAGTTTAATTTTAAAAAGCTCCTGTTCCTCCATCTATTCATTTCTCTTCCATAATTTCCTGTTTTTAAAAATTCTTCCAAAATGTGTTTACACAAAGAGCAAATCTGACTAGAGATTTCTATTTCCCACATGTAAACACACACATGCAAAATAAAATTTTACTTTAAATTGCAGGGGACACAAATCAGGATCCAGTTCAGCTGATACCATTCCCCAGTATTCTGGAGCCTCCAGACCTCTCCATTTGGACCTTATGGAAATGAGTCCTCACCATGAGGACTCTGGGAGAGTCCCCTTACTCTGCTTCTGGTGTCCTTGGCTCCATGACTGATGTCCAGTAGTTTTGTTTTTTTTTTTGTCCATTCATCTGCTTTGATCCTTATACTACACCTATAAATTTAATCATCCAATATTTGTCTTTATCTTTTAACTAATTTCACTTTGTATAATCCCCTTGAATTCATTCCCTTTTGTTGCAAATGGGAAGATTTCACCTTTCTTTATAGCTGAATAGTATTCCATTCCATGCCTGCATATACCACATCTTTTTTATCCAATCACTTATCATTGGACACATAGGTTACTTCGTATCTTAGCTCTGTAAATAATGTTGCAGTAAACATTGTGGTGTATATGACTCTCTGAGTTGATGATCTCATTTTTGATTTCTTAATTTACAACATAATTGTCTAACAGTAAGGTTTTGATAGCCAAGGCATCCATTTTAAAGACATCTATCTCTCTTGAGTAAATAGTGCCAGTGCTGCAATTAGATAAAACTAGGCAACCCCACCATGAAATTCCCTTTCCAGAGAGCACTGGTCGACTGAGATAATCGACCATTTGGCGGCTTGCTTCTCCCTTCCTGTGCCTTCACTTTCACTCTTATATTTTAAATTTACCAATGAAAAGGGAAGCTGTGAAACTCTAACACCCCATTCTTTTTTTTTTTTTTAGGAGTCCATATTTTGTAAAAGCCATTTATTTATTTATTTATTTATTTAATTTTTAATTTTTATTTTTATATTCCCCATACAATTGCAACCCCCTTATTTTGACCCCAATCCCTCCTTTCCCAACCCCCACCCCCATAGTGTGTCTCTGGTTCATAGTTGTTTGTTAAGCACCCCATTCTTGACCCCATTAAAGGGAGAACCCCGGGTCCCCAAGCCCCCAAGTTCTCTCTCCTCCCTGAACCTCTCTGTGTGTCCCCTGGCCTGCAGTGAGCCCTCCAGGACTTGTGAGAAATACATCTTGTCTCTGCAGAGTTCCCTGATGGTTGTTGCTGAGGTGCCTCTTGCAAGCATAAAACCACAAGGACCAGGTCAGCTTCAATGTGGGCGGGGTGGGGGCAATGTCTATAGGGACTTGCCAGGTCTCTACAGTGGGTCCAGATGAGTGCTCCAGGCGTTTTTAGCAGACAGCGTCAGAATCAATAGGCTGAGATTGACACAAAACAGTGTGTGTGTGTATGATGGTGTGCATGTGCATATGTGGGTGCATGCGTGTGTGTGTGAGTTTGTGTGATGTATCATTCTAACAGTTTATAATTCCGTAAGACAGAGCTCTTTAATGTATTTGAGGTTGTAGCACAAGATGGGGAATGCCTAATACCTGAGCTCAAATCTCAGTTGGAGGTGCCCTGCCTAAGCATAGTTACACTATTTGATTTGATTTTAATTTATTTTTTTAAAGATTTATTTGTTTATGCAACAAAAACTGGGGTACAGGCAGAGGTGTAGGGATGAGACGATTCACCAGAGACAGAGTGGGGAGCAGAACAGGCAGATGCACTGAAATACACTGCTGAAGGGAGCAGTGGGAGAGACAGGAGAGGTCTGCTGCACCATGTGGGTTGCTCCCTGGCCGGCTGGGGATTGAACTTATGTTGCAGAGGTTGCAGATTGCTTCAAAGTGTTTTGACTTAACCCTTGTGCCACCAGGGAGGCCCCATGGTACACTATTTTAAACTGTTTTTTCTTATGGCTCTAAGTCTTTCCAACTTTTCCTCTTGGGGACATCCTCAGAAATGAAATGCTTGTACCCATGATTAGAGAGTTATCTTTGTATAAAAGTCCCAAAGTTATCTCAGGCTTAAGACCTGGGCTGAAAGCAGTGGAACAATAAACAGCTGCACAGGTCACCACTCCCAGAGGTACCCTCACTGTGGCTGGGATTACGAGAGCACTTTTCTCTCCCTGGGTCAGGTGAGTCTTGGAAAGAACATGTATTTCATAAGTTGAGAGTAAGGATCCTAGACAGAGGCAGCTGGCAAGGGGAGGGTGAATGAATACAGTGGCATGTTTGATTTACAGGCTGTGGAAGAATTTTTGTTTGGTATCCTTAGTAGCATTCAGCATTCTGACTCATTGAAGCAAAAAAGTAGCATTCAGCATTCTGACTCATTGAAGCAGTGACTGCCGTGGTGACTGAATGAATGAAGCTTAGAGGACAGGCCTCAGAGGTACCTCACGGGTAGACAATGTTAGCAAAACTGTACCCTCAGGGATAACCTGGTGAGCACTTGCCTGCCACCCTGCCTTGGCACCAAAGTCCAAGCCTTTTCTGAACAACTAAGGACCTGTGGCAAAGGTGTAGATGGCAGCCCAATACCATATAGCTGAATATTTAAAAATTATAAAAATGTTATCAATCAAATGAACCTCCTTCCTTTCACAATCAGCTGAAAGATCAGGTTCAAACTTAGAATTCTTGGCTCTTTAGAATTCCATGAGCTGAGATTTAATCCTTAGCCACTGCCCCCCAACCCCAGCCTATTCGTTTTTTCTTCCCCATTCAGCTAGAATATATAACTACCACCCACATCTCCAGCCAAAAATCCTTTATGACTCCCTTTGGGTATAGAGACTTGAATGGTCTGCTCTCAGTAGGATGGACAAAGGGAAGAGGACCACACAGGTACTGGGATTGAACCTGGGGTCATTTGGGCAGGGAATTCTGGTGACCTGGGGACTTAGAGTACAGTCTAGAAAAAGGAATGGAGTTTAGGCTCTGAGTGGGTCTGCCTTGTAGGATGTGTAAGTGTGCTCAGATCTGCTTTGATGGAGTCCTCAAGTCAAAAGATATGACTCGGTGGCCCTTGTTCCTAGGTCCTCTGATCTCCAGTGGCAGGGAGTCCCTGGTGGTTAGTATTACCCTAGATGAACACATTAGGGCTTGAAACCTGGTTCCATTACTCAGTTGCTGCATGCCTCAGTTTTCTCATTTGTAAAACAGGATTATCTCAGCTTGGGAAAGAAATGAAGCCCAAGGTAGTTGACAAGAGCACTTGATGTTCTTAGGTATTTTGTCTTCAAATGTGGTCCCCAACTTTTGCAACAAAAATGGCCTTGGTATGGATGAAGCATGAGATGAAACTGTAAAGGTTTCCTATCAACTATACAAGGAAATCTGCCTCTTTGCTTTCTAGTTGCTTCTTGGGCACATCTACCAGTTCACTGTGCATGGCATGTGTTCAGAAAACTACAGATTCCTTGGAGGTGGGTGTAGTGTGGTAACATGCAACAGGAGAGGTGTGAACCTATACCCTAGATCATATATAATGTTATAAGCCAATGTCACCTCAAGAAAATAATACCAAAAAAAAAAAGGTATTAATGGTTTTTGTTGGTTTTTTTTTTTTTTGCTGTCCTTGGGTTATTTGATTCGATTAAATTCATGCAACAAATGCAAATTGTTAAGCTTGGTACTGCAAGATCTTTGTCCTGTGGAATCATTGTCCTGTAGAACGTGCTAGGATAAGTGAGATGATCTGGAATGCACTAAGGCAGAACTGCTGCCCCCATCTTCTCATTAGGGAAAATGAATGTGCTTACTTGTGTGAATTTCTTTTAATGGGACCCCAAAAGCCTCCCTGTTTTTCTTTGGCTGGTGTCCAAGTTGCTCCCGATGACTTTCCCACTGCGAGATTTCCTTTGATTTGTGAGCGAGCAGAGCTCTTGGTTTTATCTTCCAGCTGGGACCTTCCTGGGGCTCCCCGTTCCCTTCTGCTGCTGCCTGTCCTCTCCTGGAGCCTCTGAGCCCCCGGGATCCCCACACCTGCCCTCTTAGCAGGAACAAGGCTGCGCAGGGCACCAGGTCTCAAAGGTCTCTGGCTTCACTGAAACTAAGTCTCCCCTCTTTTTCTTCTTTCCACACAGTTAATCAGGTCTTCCCCAGGGATGTAGATTTTATGGGTCAAAAAAAAAATTAGATTCATTTTAAAGACTTTGGGCTAGTACTGGAACCCTCCAATCTGGGGGAGAAAATCTCTAATTTATCACCTCCACGTGTTGTCTTCATAGACCTAGGAAAAAAAGCCAATGAACACGAGCATCATTGATAAAGATAAAAATGAATCTTTCTGTAACCATATAAAGTCTATAGGTGCTTTTAAACATCTCATTTATTTCTTCAGCAAACCTGTAAATTAGGAGGATCAGAGAGTATTACTATTTATCTATTGCACATAGGGGTAAAGAAGCTCAAAGCCTGTCTGTGAGTACATAGTTAATAAGTAGCAGAGCTAGAACACAAACTCAGGTCTTCTGGCTACAGATCTCTTAGGATGCTACCCTATTCACACACAATTAAAACTTGCAAAGTTTGGATGATCCACACATGCCATGTAAATATAATAAGCATGCATTATAAAATATGCTGTATCCTCAGCTCAGAGTGATGGTATAGTCCCTGTGCCCACTGACTACTTCAACCCGCTCACACCACCTTGCACATTTTACATTATTTTGTGTAATCGTTTGATGCATATTTCTCTTGCACTAGACTACTAGCTCCATGAAGACAGCGATACCATTCCCTGGAAATCTTCTGGTGGTGCTTTCTCAGCCTAGGTAGTGGCCTCAAACACATGCACATATTAGTACCCTGCTGAATACTTGAAGGGAACCCTTTACTTATCTCTGGACTTCTCTGTGGATGTCCACTTTTCCTGGTCCTCTGCCCTGCTTCCTTGGTGTCCCAGGTCTCTCACCACTGTGTCCTCAGTTCAGGGACTCTGCTGGGTGTCACTTGGCCTCCCCCTGTCACTGCTGCCACCTGAAAACTCTATCAAGGGAGCCATCTGGGGTTATTTGAAGGCTTACTTATTTGTTTCTGGTCTCCGAAGGATCACTGACCTTTGTTACCTGTGTCCAATGTCTTGAAAAGTATTGTTTCATATACTTGTCCAGATTTTTTTTTTGTTTCATATGGAGGGTAAGTCTAGCTCTTGTTATGCCATTTTAATTGGAAGTAGATGTCTGCTCTCACTAATCATTAAGGAATCTTAAATATTAAGAGCAGTAACCCTTTTTTTCCTTCTTCCCCCATTTTAGTTTTGTTTGTCTTTGTTTTATTTCATGGTCTTTTTTGGTATATATAGAGATTTTGCGTTAAATCTTTTTGTAAACTCAAATCTATCAATATTTAATTGCTCCTGATTTTGATGGCATTCTTAAAAGTCTTCAACCTAAGATTACAATTTCACTAATCCTTTTTTATATATACTAAATTCTTATATACTCTTGAACTTATCTTTTGATCTATTATCTTTTTCTAGAGAATATATTTTAATAATTGTAGCTACTTAATACATCTTAATATTGTGAAGGCCAAGCCAATGAGATAGACATTGCTAGTAGTCCTACAAAACCCATCCTTACCTACTTTTATATGAATAAAATCCTTAGGTTTTAGATTAGTATCTGCTGCTCAGCATAATGACTACATTTGCAAATCTCCCTTTAAGTTAGTGTGTCTATACATGCAATTTGCAGCAACATGGATGGCATTGGAAGGGATCATGCTCAGCGAAATAAGCCAAAAAGAAAAAGAAAAATACCGGATGGTCTCACTCATAGCAGGAATCTAGAAAACTTAAATAAGGGACCAGGAAAATGAATATAAGAAAGTGAAAATCAAAATCAACAAAAAACTATAAACCAGAGACACTTTTTGGGGGGTGGGGGGTGGGAGGGGAGGGATTGGGGTCAGAATGGGGGGTTTGCAATTGTATGGGGGAATATAAAAATAAAATTTATTATTAAAAAAAAAAAAGTTAGTGTGTCTATAGATTGATATCTGAACCCGGATACAAAGAGGGTGATTCCAGCCTACCCCATTTTACTCTGAACTAATCTATTTGAGGAACAGCCTTCTATTTTGTTTTGGCACTGTTGTTTCAGATTTTCTATTACTCAGAACTGAACTTAATCCTGACTGATCTCGATTTTAGAATTACTTTGACAAAAGAAACCTTAATGAGATTTCAAAGCATTAAATTTATGTATGAATTTAGGAGAGAATTGATTTAATACTATTGTTTCCTCTCCAGAAGCATGCTTTGTGCTTTCATTTAGTCATGCCTTCTTTTATGTTATCATAAGTATTTGAAAAATTAACCCAAAGGACTGTTGTGTTCTTTGTTATGTGATGATTATTTCAAGTATATATTACTCTTTGAATTATAAAGAATATAAAATGAATATAAAATCAAATAAAAGTATTATGGAACAATGCAAGATGTAAAGCTAGGATGAGCCTAATAAAGGAAAAGCACCCCTCTTGAAGTCTACCTTTTTATTTATTTGCAAATTTCATTAAAAAATTCTCCTCTACACAGGATTTCCAGAAAATAAGCTGGTGTCTGTTCAATACTCCATTGTTCCACAGAGTAGCCCATTTAAGCATAATTGCTTACCAGAAGTACTAAGAAATTTATTTGTACTTCATGCTTCTATTTGGGTGTCTTATTTCTCAATAAGATCTCATGTGTGTTACCTAAAAGTGATGTGTTATTTTTCTAGCCAGTGTGTGTAGATGAAAGAATGCACAAAGTTCCACTGGATATCAGGCTTCATTCACAGCTAAGAAGGCAAGTTGGTATATGTAATCGGAGGAGTTGGGTTTGAGACTTGGAGCAAGTTCCCAATAGTTGTGGTCACAGGTCACTTACCATCCTGGATCCCAAGTGTCTTTATGCATGACATGGGAATGATAAAAATAACAGTTTTAACTTCTTTACAATGTTGATATAAATGCAATGAGAGCAATGAGATAATGGGTATGAAAATGCTTTATAAGTGATAAACAGCTATATAAATGTTAAGGATGGTTAGTCTTTTATAATGATAAAATTGCATATTTGTCATCATCTTCAGCCATGGGTTTTATTTTTTGAGGCACAAAGCTCCCCCTCTAAGAGAAGAATTTCCATGAATTCCCTACTATTAATGGTATCATTTATTATCTCTTGGTTGAAGAAATAAATAGGGTAGATATTATGAATCCTTCAGTAACAGTTGTGAGGGAATATTTTTTAGTCACTATGGCATGGGAACTGGAGGCTATAAAAGTAAATTATGTTATCTATTCAATCTATAGGTAGAATTATTGAGGATGCTTTTTTTGCTCTAAGTACCAGAAAACTTAAAACACATTTGTCTAAACATAAGGAAATATAATATCTCATTAATAGACAGGATTAAGGCTTGATTGATTCATGTGCTCAATAATATCAGATTCAGCTCTAACCCATCCTTAACATTTATATTTCTTCAAATAAAGTTTTTGACAACTTGGCTTAGAATATTCCTGGAGGTTTTACTTCAAGACATGAGGTTCAAATCGAATATGAAAACTAGGTGGACAGGAAAATTTGAGAGTTTGATTTTCCTCTACTAAAATTGGAAAGCAGAACTTTATCACTCATATTTACACAGATGTCATGTGGCTGGAAGCTTGGACATCTGGCTTGTGGGTGGTTCAGTCTTTCTTCAACTTCTTACTGGAAACTGAGGCGTTTTCTTGACAACAGTAATAAATCAAACTTCCACAGGAAGCAAAAAGATAATTGAAATGAAACATAAGCTGTGAAATGTCCTCTCTGTGGTTGCTACAGCCTATTCCTTGGTTTCTCTCTTTCTACCTGTTAGAGAAATGAGTCTCCAGGAGGATTCATGAATTGGAAATGTCAGAATTACTTGCTCTTGTGGAAGTTTTAATTTGTTTGCAGTGATAAAGTCTAAATTAACTAGTATATCCCACAAACTCAAGATTGCCTAACTTGGATAGGCTATTGCAAATGCATGGTATTTTTTGACATTATGAATTTAAATTTTTGACCTGCTTTAATGTAAATACACTTTACAGTAAAGGGATTTACTGTAGTTCATAGGAAATAGATGAGAATTCTGAGAATTTCATTCTGGAAAGCTGAATGATGTATTGAAAGTGAAACATAGCTATTGAACCATGAGTCTTTTAGGAGGACTCTGAGAGGACTGTTGTCAGTGATATAGTTGTAATTAACTTCTGTTTGGTTGAATGTTTCTGATGTATTTAATCTGATTTTATTGCTAACAGTCAAACACTGGATTGGCTATAATTGAATTCAATAATTAAAAAATATATTTTAGATTGATTAAGTCACAATTAAAAATAAAGTTAATTAACAAATATTCTGACATTCCCTCAAATTTTATAATCAGCAACTATTTTATAAAGAGGAAAATTTTTTTCAGTATTCACATATGATTATGTAGTTTTGTTGGATTCCTGAGGAAAAATTCTATAAATGGTTGTTATCACTTCCTTTTTCAAATTAAAATGAACAATCATTGCTTCTTCCTTAATTGCTTTCAGGGAAGTCTCAACCAGTTTGTCAGTCAGATTATACTCGAGAAGGCTGATATCTCCATTAAATGGTGACAGCATAAAAAGTCAAAACAGAATATTTATTAAAAAATCTAATGAACAGAACAATTCTCTTAGTGTGGCACACTTAGATGTGAATCAATGAGAAAATAGATTAGAACGTAGTTTTGAAAAACACAAATCTGTTTTTGTATTTAAAGGCTACAGAGCTTCAATTTGGGATGATGACTATGTTCTAGAGATAGTAGTCATGTTTGCACATTTACTGTATAGTTAATAATGGTTAAAATGATAAATTTCATGTTATATTACCTCCAAAAAAAAAAAAAGGATTATGACTACGGTAATGGAATTGCTGGAAATTGGGAGTTTTCATGAAGGTTTTTTCCTATCAAAAGGTGGAGTCTTAAAGTAGGTGATCCTTTCTTTAGTAGAACACGGTAAATGGGGTATGTGTATGGCAAAGTTAGAACCAGAATAGCTGTCTGTGTGCATGTGCATGTGTGTGCACACACAGTAGTAGATAGGTAATGACAGTTTAAGAAAGTAAATACCACTTAGAAATTTTGAGGCTAGAAGCTAGAGTAGAGAGGGGAAGGATCTCATAAGTGTAGTGAATGTCAAGAGATTAATAACAAGCTGCAATCTAAGAGAGAGAGCATGACCAGAGCAAAAATCCCCCTGTCCCAGAAGGGATGTGTAATGGTATATACAGGGGATGTATGCTATGTCATTTCAATTTTTGTCTTTTACCATGCTGTGCTGTAAATCCCCCTTCCTATTTCCCCAACTTTTAGTCAAGACAAATGATGCACAATAATGCTTGGTTAGTGATTCTTTGGGGGATAAAGAGGATTGGGAAGTGTTCACCTGCCATGAAACAGGTCCTTGGGAGGGTGACCTCTGTGGAGCTGACTGTAAGGGTTGGAAAGAAGGCTGCAGCCTGGACTGGGGGGAGAGGGACCCCTGGTGGGGCTGGAGGGAGACTTCTAATAGCACATGGAATGGGGGTTCCAAACATTTCATTTGGATTTTAAAGGATTACACCAGAAACCTAGGGAACTGGGCGGCCAGTTATAACCAGGGTGATAAATGGCATCAAGTTCATTATAATATGTAAAGTCAAGCATATTTTTGTGGCTTGACTGGGGTAATTATTTTTTGTTTCAGTCCTTTGACATTTTTTTCCCTGGCCAAAAAACTTTTGTGTGGAAAAGATATTTAGATTGATAATTCACTACAGTCTCGGGCTGAGGTTGCTGCCATATGCTGCTTATCCCAGGAAGCACAAATGATCAAAGTCATATTTATTTAGCGTGGTCCACAGAGCTGTCCTGTTACAGCTTTTTTTCATGAACAATGGAGAGGAAAATGAACTGACATCAGCTGCGGACATTGCCAAAGTAGACATTTGCTTTCTGTTAGCTTCTATTCTCCTCTCGTAGGCTTACTGCAGCTCATGAAAGCCCTCAGGGCCAGGTCTGCTTTATGTAGGGCTTGCAGAGATAAGAGTGGGAGAATCTCATCGAGGATTCTACTCTGAGCTCAGCTGTCCCATTGGAGCCCTTACCTTTCCTCTTCTTGTGGAACATCTGGAAGCCTCCATCAGAAATCACTGGACCTTTGCCGTACTCACACACAGCTCTGCAGTATGGCCAGCTTGCGCTATATCACACCTTGTGAGGGCTTGGCTTACACTGTCTGGTCTTGGAAGAAGCAATTGGTGTGTCCACCTCCAAAGTGGCCCATCCTGGCTACTAGGAGAAACAATATACCTCAGTGAATGCCAGTGAGGAGAGAAATGCAGTGTACTTGACTGCTCACTTTCTCTTCAAGACCGTTTAATTATTCAACAAATTAAAAATAATTATATTTGTATAGCTTATAATGTTTTTTGTAAGAATGTAACTGTTGGTTAATTCACTGTCATGGAGCAGTGAACATTTCTGTGAGATTTCTCTGGGTCCTCTCAAGACAGTGTCCCAAATGGCTGATGAAAGTTGGATCTTTGCATGCTCTTTAATGCAAACCTTTAGGAGAAGAGGGTGGAATTTTAGTCTGGAGAGGGAGGAAGAAAAGATCATCAGAGGGTTCAGATAGTGCTGAGGGTTTGAGAAATCAAATACCCAGAGGTGCGGGAAGGAGGAGTCACTGAGCAGTAACTTCTGGGAAGGCAGAGGTCTGACTGTGGAGGAAGCCTGGGCTCTGTGTTCCTCCGGCCTGCCCATGCATGTGCCTCGGGTAAGTGTATGTGGGCACTGCAAGATCTTGGCACCTGTTCCCTGCTTCCTTTTTTTTTTTCTTGTGATACATTTTTTTTCTTGTGATAAAAGTCACAGAACATAAATTTAACCATTTAGAGTATACAACTCAGTGGCATTTAGTGTGTTCACAATGATGTGCAGCCACCACTTCCATCTAGTTCCAAAACATTGATCATGCTAAAATCAAACCCTGTACTCATTAAGCAGTCTCTCCTATGTTCCCCTTCCTGACAATCACTGGCTTTCTGTCTCTGTAGCTATACCTATTCTAGATATATAAACAGAATCATGCAATTATGTGGCCTTTAGAGTCTGGCTTCTCTTGCTTAGCACAATATTGTCAAGACTCATCTATGTTGCAGCCAGATCAGCATTTCATCCCTTTTTATAGCTGAGTAATATTCCAGAGAAGACCATGGTGAACTGGCAAGACCGATTTTGTTATTTTGCCAGTAGCTGCTGAGGGTGATAGAGCAACACCCCTCATTCAATGGCAGCAGAGCCCAGATTTCTCTAGATGAGTTAAGGAGACTGAGAGATTTCCAGTTCTTTGTGAGCAGGAGACTCAGCTAACACCAGCCCTGAATGCCAGCTCCCTGGGTATGGAGTAAGCTGACCAGCCCTGGTCAGAACGCAGCTCTAGAAATGGGATTCTCTCTGCATGTTATCCTCCCAGCCACTCCTATGTCTCACTTAAATGAGTTTATCATTTAGAACTTTGGAAGAAAAGATGAGATATCTGGCATGTACAAAACAGTAAGACATTCACTTCTAAAGCAGAATTAAGGGGAAACTCTTATTTCCTAACTCAAATGTGATCCCAATAAATTATAAAATCCAGACTTTTAGTTGAAATTCATAACTTTGCCCTATGCTAAATCTTTTTTTTTTAAATAAGCCTCATCCAAGAGTCATTAAAATAAAAAGACAAACAACAAGAAGTGTTTATGAAGCCATGTGTAATTCTCAAAATCTGAAAATGCCTCTAAGCAATTTTAGGGATATTTAAAGATAACTTCTTTGGATTGGTTTAAAGTTTCCATTGTCTTACACAGGTGTTTGATGGACAGCAGGTGGTTTGAGGTAATAGGAGGCATCCTAGTTACTAGTTGTGGAAGGTCATGCACAGCTTGTTAGAAGCCCAAGAGCGTAAAGGTTTTACTTTATGGTTTAAGGACTGAAAAGGCACTATACATAAGGTGTGTATGTGACATTTCCCTTGTTGCATCAAGCTCATGGAAGGTGCAATGATCCGTTCACAGATTCCCACACTGTGGACAGCTAGTTGCTATGGCTGCAAGTGGCTCATGGCTATAGCTGCCATGGGGTTGGCAGTCATTGCATATATGGGTCATCAAACAACACTCCCCTCCAAGGACCTGGCTGAGGCCCTGGCTCTGCCCCTTGCAGTTGAATGACCTGGACCAGGCGGGCATTTCTGCCCTCTTTGCCTCAGCTCTAAGAAGGTGTCTCCACTTGACAGTCTCCAGAGCCCCGAAGGATTTAACAGCCACGACCATTTGTTTTAGTAAAGGCATTGGCATATCTACAGACAGCTGGCTTTAGAAACCCAGTTTATCACCAGCATCTGCATAATTTACCACTTCCTGAGGCCCCAATATTTTTCAGATGCTCACTGTTCTGTGAAATCCAAAGTGCTATCCAGCTGAATGGGCGGACAGAGGACAGGGCCAGAAAATCTGGTCAAAATATTGAAAGTGAGAACTGGTCGTATAAGACAGCTACATTGCATTTAGAAAGTTTCCTCTGTCCTTGGCCACAGAAAAGCCTTCTCTCTGGCCCATGTTTCAGGCACATTGACCCAGAGTGAAGCCATAAAAAGAACACATTGACTTTTTGGCTTCTGCATGGCGAGGGGAGTGAAAGCAGCTTGTTTTCACTCTACTATTTCTTTGCATCTCCTAACAGTGTCTCTTTCAGCTACTGACATGCAAGATACCAACCAAAAGGTCAGCTCAGGGATAGAAACTAGGAAAAGGATGTCCACAGGGAAGTCAGTTTGGAGGGATGGTAGTGGGTCAGCAAGGGAAACAGGAGCATCTGTGACTGTCCCCGGCTCACAAAGAAACAGTCCTGGGTCTCTGAGGTCACAGGCAAGCAGCGCACTAGCTGGAGTTTGACCTCATCTTTGAGGAGACACAAGAGAGAATGCTCGCTAATGCTGGCTGGCTTCTCAGGGGAGCCGAACAGCCAGCTCTGAGGGCGAGATGGTGTCCATGTTTCTCTTCTGAGTACCTGCTGGGTTTGTCTGTGGCCCACTGTGGCTGGCAGAATCCAGCCACATAAAAAAGTGAATTCTGTAATTCGTATAAAAAAGTGAATTTCTGGTTTCTTTCTGGAGGAATAGGTGAAGTTGTTGATTTTCTCCCATGATGGCGAGAGCACTGATGACTTTGTCCCTTCCCGTTTTGCCCCAGATGGCCTGTAATCTTCCTGTCTCCTCCCCTCAGTTTGACCCTGGGACAGCATTGGACTTTTACAACCGAACAACAGAATTACTCCATTTTTTTTCCTGTCTCATGAACACAATTCACTGAGGTGCCTTTGAGATGAAGTCAGAGGTGAAGTCATTGAGGTGAAGTCAGAAATGCCACACAAGGGGAAGGATATGGTTTTGGGAAATGGTTTGCCCTTTCTTTCTCAAGAGAATCTTCTTTGTACAGCCTGCAAGAAGGATGTCGCTTTGTGAAAGGTCTGAGATAAGTTCAGGGTTTGCAGAGATGAACGTTTGGGTTGTGAGACTTTCTTCCTGTGAGCTCTCAGTGTGTCTTGTAAAGTTTGTGTCTCCTCTGTATTGAAATATTTTATGCTAATAATTTTATAATTACTAAATTGACTCCTTTTTCTGATTTAGTATTTAGCACAGATTAAGAACACTGAATTTTATAAGAGAAATGTGCAATAAAGTATTTTAGTCCCAAACTAGACATTTCCTATTGCTACAATATTTTTTAAAACCCCCTCAAGCTTTCCCTAGCATATACTCACTCATGGAGAAACTTGGCCACTTAATTGGATTCTAGTGTTTGTATTTCTCCTGGCAGGGAAACATATAAAATTGTTTGCTGATAACAACCTGCATGGAAAATTACTGTGACCTGAAACATGGACATGCATATCCTGAGAAGGATCTGGAACTCTCCCCTGGAGCACTCTCTCCTGGAGCACGGTTCAGAGAAGCATGTGTTTGCACATCTCGTGTCTGTAGATGACATATGTCTTTGTGTCTGATACTTGAGTTGTTTTAGTGTTCGACAATGAGTTTGAAGCTCACAGAGTTGGTAGCTAGGAAGGGGGATGGGTGTCAAATGGGAGTGAGCACAGACCATACTGGACCCAATGAAGCCTGGTACCCCTGTCAGTTCTCTCTGCTTCCAGCCTTGATGGTATCTTGCTGGAGAAGCTGGTGCTCTTTACCAAAGGGCCATACACCCTTTGGTATGACCCAGGAGTAGAAAAAGTTGAAGGAGGACCCAAGAGAAGAGGGGAGCTGCTTGGCTAGCCAGCAGGTCAACAGATAACACCTCCCACCTCCCTTGCACAGGAGCCAGCAAGGCTGCTACCTGATTTTTCTAAATCCTGCACAAAAATGTCTCTTGTGACCCAGCCACAGGAGAGGCCAAGCTGACATTGCAAAGCTCCCGTGAATACACTGAAGGCAGACAGGCCACTATGAGATGGGGAGGGGTGGGGGTCGAGGGGGGGGAGGAAGGGGTGGTGCTCAGAGTTTTGCTGACAGGCAGCTAGAGAGGCAGCCTCTCCTCCCAGGCTTCTCTGACCCTTGGTTTCCTTCTCATCTTCTCTCCTTGCTCTAAGGCATACACTACACCCCCATCATTTTTTCAAAGGGAAGACACAAAGGTGATTTCCCCTCCCCCCATTCCAAAGTTGTTGTTTTTTTTTTAATTGAGGTGATGATGGTTTATAACACTTTACGTGATTCAGAAATATATTTTCCCACCCCTTCAGATGTATGTTATCACCCCACACCCACCACCAGGGCCTCCACCACCGCCCACTGGGCTCCTCCACCCTTTGCTCTGCAGCCTCCCCCCTTCTCTCTGAAAGTCTCAGTTCTACAGTCAGGTTTCTAGGGTTTGTTATTGGTTTGGTTTTGTCTGATCCTTTGTTTTATTTGTTTATATTCCACATGTAAGTGAAACCAGCTGGTACTTGTCTTTTTCCTTCTGACTTATTTTGCTTAGCATTTTCCCCTTCACGTCCATCCATGTTGTTGAAATATTTGCTTAAAGAAATTTTTAAAAAGTGAATTTCTGGTTTCTTTCGGGAGGAATAGGTGAAGTTGTTGATTTTCTCCCATGATGGCAAGAGCGCTGATGACTTTGCACTGGGCCCCTGTCACAAAAGCAGGCCATGCCTGCTGTGACTCAACTGATCTTCCTGATGGTGGCTGAGCCCACACCTGCAATGTTCAATCAGTTTTTTACTTCTGGTTTGAGAGCTCCTGGATCCAGAATACTCTGCACTTCCCTTGGAAAGAAGAGTTCTCTCAAACTGAAGATTATAGCATAAGGAGGCAATATTTTTTAATATTGAATAAAAATGAAATTAACTCAGCCTGAGCTACCTGATAAAACCCAAAGTGTGAGAATATGATTCCTATTTGGTTCTTTCAGTCCCATTTTTTACTGATTAATTTTAAAGGTAAATAAAATCTAAGTATTTAAGAGAAACAGATAAAAGCAAAATTAATGTGAACCAAGGCATATCAAGTTAAGTTCAGTGCAGATGCAGGAAAGTTTAAGAGAAAAGTGTTTAGTTGTACAAAGCATTGTCCTTTTGACAAGTGTTCATGATTTGCAGATGAAATTGTTTGAAGCAGGATCACACTTGGCAATAACACATGCCTGTATTCAGGTTGTTTCATGTTCTTAATTTTTCATGGTTCTTAATTTTGTTTTTTTCCTCTTTAAAGAAGGTGTGTGAGAGCAAATAGCTTTAAAAAGAAATGGATTGGAGGGCCTAGGATGCATCATGACTGCTGATGTAATAGATTTCAACTATGATAATGCAGAGTGAGGTTGGAGTGGGTGCAAAGGATGGGGAGGAAAGGCTGCATTACCATGTGTTAAGATGTTTCCTGACTTTGCCTTTTTGTTGTGTGTCCAAGCTAATTTTTCTGTACTAGTTGCTGGTTGTTTCTATTCTTTGTGCCTTTGCCAGTTGGTGAGAACTTCCATGGTGCCGTGGACCTTCCAGCAAGTAAGAATGTCCCAGGAAGTCACGCTGAGTTCCCCAGGGTATTGTTCTAAATAAAAATAGACTCTATTAGTAGCTGTTGCATAAACATGCTGGGCCTATGGGCAATAACTACCTTGTATGACCTTAGATGTTCTGATCTTATTCTTTTAGGATAATAAATGGTGTCTATTTTTCAACCTTCTTCTCCCAAGAGTCTAACATCTTCCTGTGGCTAAGTTTCCTGAAGAGTTAGTTATTAATTCTAGACAGAAGGTCAGATGAGGTCCTTTAATTTGAAGTTCCAGAGAGTTCCTATATTTAGGTCAATTCCATAGCAGTTTTATCTGTTTAGGCAGTTGCTGACTATTTTTAGTTTCCTTTTTTGGTTTGATTCCTTTGATCCTTGAAAGTAGCTTTAGGATACCTTCTTTAAGAACAACTTGTAAAATCACTTTAGGAAGTGAGAAGCCATCATCTGCCAATCTTGGGTTTTATGTGTTTGAATATTCAAGAACAGGGAATCACTTGATGTTGCCATGATTCTCATTCTAGTGGGCATTGACTGGATAAAGAAATTGTGGTATAAATACTCCATGGAATACTACTCAGCTATTTAAAAAGATGAAATAGTGCCTTTTGGGATAACATGGATAGAACATGGGGTGATTAAGTGAAATAAGTCAGAAGTGAAAGACAGATAACAGGTAGTTTTACTTATCTGTGGAATCTAAATGACCAAAAAACATACAAAATACAACAAAAACAAATCTTGAACTTAGTGAAAAAATTTACTGGAGAGAATAATAAGGGGAGGGAGTAGAGAGAGGGGGAAGGAAGCAGATAAGACAGTGGCTTGGGTGGTTTGATGGAGGGTGAGTAGAAAATGTACACATAAGGAGGAGTAAAAATGTAACCCTCAAATTCTACTACTACTACTACTACTACTACTACTACTACTACTACTGTTACAGGGAAACCCCTATATGAACTGTGTTGCCTGACTGTGGTCCTCACCTACGTGCTTAAAAGGGACTTAAAATAAGACTTAACTGCAGGCACACACATAAAGGTTAATAAAGGGTTTATTTACAAAACTAAGGGTGGGGAGGGGCAGGGAGTGATGAGGGAAGGAATAACTCAGGGAGAAAAAAAAAGATAAATTGTCCTACCAGTTCCGCTGAGCTGGGACCCCAATAGCATGCTGATAACCGGTGAAAAACCAAGCACCCCCAATGCCCGCATGTCTGGTTATATACCAAGCCTGGCTGCTTAACTCCACCCTCAGTTCCCAGCAATCCTCCCTTCGGTGGTGGTGACACTATGGGATTTGTAGTCCTTGGTGTCATGGATCTCTAAGGTCTGTGGTGGGGGGATGGGAGCCATAAAACCTATTTGTGGAGTTTGTTCAAGACATCCTTCCCCCAACACTACTAAAAAGGAATATGAAGGAATAAGGAACATACTATATTGGGCAGGGAGAAAAAAAATTGGAAGGAACCTATCTTTCACATAGTAACAAAGTATATTTTTTTTGTCTTGTAAACTAAAAAGTTTTATCTCATCCTTCCCTTTCTATTTGTGTGCTGTGAATATTTTTAGCACTTGGATGTTGGGGTCACGAAGCAGGCAAAACTTATGCAGTAGTATATGGTAGGGAATCTATTCTGCATCCAAGAATTTGAAAATTTTATGATTGGAGTGTGTGGAAAATGGGCATTCTCCATGGTAAGCCAGTGTAACAGTGGACATCACCCAGATTTCACTTATAATAAAACTGTTCACACCTCTTCAGCAACATTTCGCAAATACTGCTACTTGAAGACATGAATCAATGGTGTTGCTCTTTTTAAAATTTTTTTATAATTAATTATTTTTTCTTCCATATGCCACCATATCACCCATGAACCATCACCATGTTCCCTTGTGTTCATCCCTCTCTGCCCACCCCTCTTGTTCCCTCCTTTGCTCTGTGCCTTAGTTCTATGATCAGCTTGCTAGTTTGCACTTTTTCTTGACCTTTTGTTTGGTTTCTCTGTAGAATGTTATTGTTCTAATGAAGTAGTTGTTGTTCTTGTACCATGTTAATCCTGCAACTAATAATTATTGGCTGTTCTCCATATCCCCGGTACTTTCCAGGGTATCTTACTTTCCATGGACTCCTGTCTCTCCTCTCGTGGACTCCATGTGTCTCAGGACACCTTTCTAACTCTTGTTCAGTCTACAAATTTGTTAAAGCATCGCATCCTCCCAGGAAACTTCCCTGACCTTCCATGGCAGTTATATGGTCTTTCGGAGGTTTCACTTCATCTCCATGTATCCCTCTAGCAGACTCCTGAATCAAACTTGCTGATTTCTTTGTAGTTGCACCCCAACTCCTAATACACTGAAAGATCTCTGAGACAAATTCTGTGTCATATTCAGGTTTGTGCCCCCAGCATTTTGCAGAGTCTGGCACATGCTAGAAGCCCAGTGAATGCTGGGTGAATGAATGAAAGCACACGTTCTGCCTCGGGTAAATCTGAGAAAAGATGAACTGGATATGAGTTTGTATTACATAATTAAATTACACTGTTAAAATAATTTTAAAGCTGAAAGGAAATTCAAAGATCAGCAACAGGAAATGGAGGCCTTAGAGGTGAAGAGATTTGGCCAAGGTCATGCAGCTGTTTAGTGGCAAACTGGGACTGAAGCCCAGGTCTCCTGCTGGTCAGTCCAACCCCAGATATGGGGAAGCTTAGTTGCTATTTGCTCTTAAAAAGTATACTGGAATCCAAGCATAAAAATTTAAGAATCTAAAGTGGTTAATGGGGAGATAGCAAATTGAAACTGCTTAAAAGAGTGAATCTAACAGTAATTATTCAAGATTCTAGAAATGCCAAAAGGAGGCAGCTGAGATGAACTCACAACTGATTACTTTTGACAGGACCCATGACCTTCAAATCAGTTTTGCTCATTAAACTCTAACAAGGCTGGATGTCTGAATGGGCCAAATTTAGCAATCATCTTGGCAACACAGATTTGGGTTGAGAGACAAATGTCAGGTTCAAAAAAACTAATCAATGTGTTTATACCCTTAAATTTATCAAAAGGGGATCTGAAATGTTTCTCACATTTAATGTTTAATGTTAAACTTTTAATGTTACAGCCATCTCATTATGGCTGTAAAGAACAAGATTTTTTTTTGATTCCAGAAAACAATTGAACCTATATACAGAACAATTGCCTTAAAGAAACATGATCTGGCTTTGGGATGTGCATTGAAGTTGAAGTTGACTAATGAATGGCTAAGTATTGGAAAGATTTTATGAGTACTTAGCAAAAAGATGACAAAGTGGTACCAATGATGCAGAACTGACCTGCAGATACATGGGTTTTGATTGGGTGGCTCCCTGCTTTAGCTTTTAAAATACTGTCAACATTTTAGAATAAGGAGATTTCACATATAAAAAAAAAATCTGGATTTCTGCCATCTTTTAGAAAGTGGGAAAATTCAGTAATGTCATGTGCATATTAGTTTTCTAGAGCTGCTGTAACAAATTACAACACAATAGGTAGTTCACAAAAACAGAAATTTATTTTTTCACCATTCTGAAGGCCAGAAATCCAAAATCAATGCATTGGCTGGGCCACATGCTCTCTACAGACTCTAGAGAGCCTTTCTTGCTGCTTCTAGATTCTGGTGGTTGCAAGTATTTCTTGGTTTGTGGCTGCATCATTCCATTCTCTTCCTCTGTCTGCACATCAACATCTTCTCTTTGTGTCAATTTTCTGTATGCCTCACACTAGTAAGAACACTTGTCAGTGGATTTTGGGGCCCCCATAGATAATCCAGAATGAGCGCATCTTAAGACCTTTAATTATATCAGCAAAAAAACACTTTAAAATACATTTCCATGCACAGGTTCTGGGGCCTGGGATGTGGTGATATATTGTGAGCCATGATACAGCTCAGACTTGCTCTCCATCACAGAATGAGGAAGCTGTGGTATTTATCCATCAACTCCTGACCCTCATGGGCTAGGGGTTATATATTCTGAGTGCTCAACATCTCTGGCATTTGCAGTTGCCCTGGAGGCAAGCTGAATAAATTCCCTAATATACTGGAAAAAGCCCTTAGGCAGGTAAGCAAAACAGATGCAGCTAATTGTGAAGGGCAGCTAATTGTGAAGGGACCCTTGAACCATCTACAGCAGAGCAGCAGCTATATCTGGGTCCACAGTCCAGCATACACACTATCAGGTTTGCTCATGATGCCTGAGTCCATGCTATAATGCTTCAAAGTGGTGGTCAGCCACACTCTCTTTTAAAAGAGAAAAAGATTTAAAAAGTGGGAAGGCTTACAGGAGAAACCACAGCTCCTGTTGTTGCAGCTGGCCCTGAGGTCATAATTGAAACCCATTGACCCCTCACCCGTTTCTATTCATTCTAGATTCCTCTGGCCCTGGGTCAGCAGGTCAGGTCTAGGCTACTTCCCTGATGGGATGACCCAGGCCCTTATCCCCAAGGGGTCTGAACCCTGGGCCAGTGGAGCACAGTGGAGGATTATTGGGGCTTTGGTGGTGGACATGGTTTGAAAACATGCATTTGTAGAAGCTTGAGCCTATAACCCCTAAAACAAATACAATGATGTAAACTAACTTCCTTAACATCAAAAGCGAAACAAAACTGTCTGTGTCAAAGTCACAGCCAAGGGAAGCCTAAGGAAACATGACAACTAAGTGTAATATGGTGTCTTAGATGGGATCCTGGAACAGAAAAAAGACGTTAGGAGAAAACTAAGGAAGTCTGAATCAATTATGCACTTCAGTTAATCAGATATCAATGGTGCTTCATTAATTGTAATGAATGTACCACACTGAAGTAAGGTATTAGTAGTAGAGGAAACTGTTTGGGGTGTACAGGAACTTGTCCCTTTTTCTGTAAAATGAAACTGTTCTAAAAAATGAAGTCAAAGTTTTTAAAGATTTTGCTAAATTAAAGAAGGTAGACAAAAAAAGACCACATATTGTATGACTTAATTTATATCAAATGCCCAAGATAGGAAACTCCATAAAGATTAATGGTTGCTAGAGCTTGGGGCAATAGCGGTTTTGGGGAATGACTGTTAATGGGTCTGAGTTTCTTTTGTTTTGTTTTTTTAAGATTTATTTATTTATTTATACAAACACTGGGTACAGTCAGAAGCGCTGGAGGGTGAGAGAATTCACCAGAGCCAGAGCCAGAGCTGGGAGCAGAGCAGGCAGAAGGACAGAAGTACACTGCTGAGGGGAGCAGCGGGCCGGCAGGAGAGGTCTGCGTGCCATGTGGGACCCTCCTCCAGTGGCCGGGGAGCAGCCTGGGATCGAACCGGTGCTGCAGAGGCTGCGGGCAGCTTCGCAACCCGGCGCTCAAACTCTGCGCCACCGGGGAGGCCCTGAGTTTCTTTTGGAGCATGATGAAATTGTTCTTATAAGGACAGGTAGGGATGATGGTTGCAGAAGTCTATGAATATACTAAAAGCCACTGAAGTGTACACTTTAAAAGGGTGGATTTTGTTGGGGCACCGTTTTATTGGGGCCAAGATCATGTAAATTGCCATTTAATGGTTGAGTGCCAAGCTGAACATACATAAAGTCATTGAAACATATCATTAGTGCTATCAAAGGCTCAAAATATTCCAATGTACATTTTAAAAAATGTCTCAATGCTTTTCTAAATCTCCCTTCCCTATCTTACTTCATATCTAATCTCTTTACTTTCTAAACATATTTGCTGACATTTTTGAAATTTGTGAATACATAACTATCATTTAGTTAGGTATTTTAGGCCAATTCTTTAGGCAAAATCACAGTTTTTTTTCTATATTCCCCCTTCCACATCCTCCCAGTCCTACAGGCCTCTGAGAAATCTACAGCATCCTAATTCTGCATTTCCCAGCAGAATCTGTACAAATGAATTTAGAAGTTGACATTTAGGCCTAGAGTGATTTTGCAGAGTTGCCAGAAGCTCTTGCTTGGTCCAATTAAAAGCATGGCTTTAACTTCGGAATTGATTGGCAAGTCTTCCAGACTTGTGTGATTTTTTTTTTTTTCTTTTTGCTGTAGGAAATGGCTGTGTAATGATGAGCTAACACAAGACTTGCATATAAGAGAACTTAGAGAAAAATTTGGGTTGGAAAAAACTTGTAAACTTTTTTCTCTTCACTACCCCCCATTCTGGCAAATTATATAGACATTAAATGGGGTCTAATAAACAAACACTTTATAGGGAAGATAGATTTTTCAAACTCAAGAGAAGACAATCCATGTTTTATAAAAATTGTATCCTTTCAATTCCATTTCTTACAGTCCAAAAAACGTTTCAGCATGCCCCACAAAATTTAAACTGAATTATACTTGTAGGACATGGAAAATCAACTTTTTTGGACTGAACTCTTATAAATATCTGTTGGGGGTTTTTGGGGAAGGAACAGGAATGTAATCTCCCACAATCATACACATTGAGGACATGAATAAACAATGGAAGGCAGCCAGCAGGCTCAAGGACTCCGAAGGTCAAAGAGCTCCAGATAACCATCACCCCCACACCTGCAGCAGACGAGGGTCGTGCGGGGCCCCACCCACCCATGCCGGGCTGCAGTTGGACTTTCTGGACGTAACTAAGCTAGAGATTGTACTCCCAAGTGGCCAAACAAACATGGAAACTCACATCTAGGGAATATTTTTTACAAGCTCATCTAACTTGGAGAAAAAGCTTTTTTCACTATTGAGCCATCCGTCTTGTCAAATATGATGTGCCTTGTTGAACTTGGGGGGAGAAGGTTTATGGACCTCTGGTAGTAAACATCAAACACCGGCTTTTGTAGGGATTTTAAAATGTAGCCAGAGGAAGATTATTGAACAGTGTGATCGGGATGTGTGTTACTAAGTCTCGTATGTTAACACATTTCCTGTTCCATGTTAATGAGGATGGTGATAGTTATGTAGAGCAGTTTAGAATTTACAAATAAGTTTGAAAGACATAATTTCATTCATACAACAGGATTGTGAGGTGTGCAGGGCAGCTATTTTTATCTTCATTTTACATCTCGGAAACTGAGGTTCAGAGAAGCTGAACTGAAGTCTGGACCCAAGTTTCTTGACTCCAATTCAGGACATTTTTTTCCACAATTATGCTCTCAGTCTGGGCTGTACATCAGAATCATTTGGATAATGTTTCTAAAAAAAAAGTCCTAATGGCCTGGCTGAACCCCAAACCAATGAAATCTGAATAAATTGGCATGAGAGCCAGACAACAGCTTTTGACACAGTTCCTCTGATAACACCAGCGGACAGCTAAGCATGGGGCCCTTTTCTACAGCCCCATGTTTCCTCTGAAGGAAAAACTCCATGTAATGGAAAAGCAACTAGGTAATGTATAAGAGACCAACATGTAATACAACCAAGATTTCGAGATTTGTACTGCTTTATTGAGAATCTTCCATGTGTCAGGCTCTGTTCTAGAATGTGCAAGTACTACAGCAAACTTGACAAAGTTCTTGGCAGTGTGTTGACCTCACTGGCATAACTATCACCTTGGACAGAAAACGTGACCTCTGATGGTGCTAGATCTTTGTCACTCTTGCGCCAATGCTTATTTTGACCTGATTTTAATCACTTTCTTCCTATGTGAGGATTCAGAGTACATGATAGCAGTGGGCTGCATGAACACTAAGAAATCTTCCACTGTATAAAGGTGCACATGCAAAGCTCCACTCAGAGCTCAGTGCAAAATTCTCTGCTACCTGATGTAACTTTTTGCTGGATAAGGAGAGCTATGCAGTCTGGCATGCTCTTCTTTAGACTTAGCTACTAGGAGGCTTGGAGCTAAGCTGTATGAATTAGTTCAGTTGGTTTCTTTCACTGTGTCTCCTCTGGAAAGTTTCCTTCAGTACTAGTCAGGGTCTGGACCCTCCTGAAATGTAAACAGGTAATTGTGGAGAGTTTAATGAAGGTCTGGGGATAGTTAAAGGAAGCTAATGAGTTATGGTGGAACATCCTCGGGCTAGCAGCAGCTGGAAGCAAGCCATTCCAGCCTGAGTCTGGAAGAGAAATGAGAAGCAGTAGTTGCTGGACATGGAAGAAGCTTGCAACTGTAGGAGAAGGATTCCTGACCTTTGGTGGAGGAACAAAGTGCCCACAACCCAAGACCCTGCAGTAAGGAACCCCATGCTAACAGCCTGAAACATTTCTCATCCTGTCTCAGGGTCTCTGTTTACAAAGGGTCAGTAGCTAAAACAGAAAGGAGAGGGCAAATGATGGATTCCAGAGACATCAGTGTCCAGACACAGAGCGGGGTGAAGGGTGAATTTGGAAGAGCCAGCAGGGACACTCAGGGCCTCATCCTCATAAGGCACTGAGCCTGCACTTCACTCTGAGAGGGGTTTATTATCACTGTGCTTTTTATTGTTTTCTACTCCTTATCACATGTTTTTTAAAATGTAAAATTAGGTTGACCATAAAAATAGAAATAGGTAAAAATTTAGAAATGACAACAAACCCTAAAATAACATCATGTGTTTTGGTTGAAAACATGTAAGGGAACTATAAGGACATTAACATCTTTCTACATGCTCACATTTAGATTTGAGGAATTCTTGAGGGAAATAAGTCATTGCTGTCATCTCTTTGTTTGACTCATCTCTCTTTGCATCTCTCATATTTGCTCTACCCATATATCTTAAGATAAACTAGAAAGCAGAATTTTTTTTTTTCTGACAGAGATGTATATTGCTTTTCAGGGATTTGAATGGAATAAGTCTTTCTGTCACTTTTTAAAAAAACTCAGCTACAAAAATCCAGGCCTCCATGTGCAATTTCTTTTCTTCCCCTCTCTTTCATATTCATCATTTAAGTTGAAAAAACAGAAACTATAAGAAGAAAATAATGATTCCTCAATTTTCTGCCTAGAAATAACCATTATAAACACTTGGGAATATTTTCTTTATGTCTCTATATTTATTTGTCAGTTTTCTTTACCACCACATCCACCAACCCCATCACGGTTAACAATTATTGAGCCCTTAGTATGGGCTTGGCACTATTCTAAGCACTTTACCATAAGAAGTAGAAACTCTTGGGCCTCCCCGGTGGCACAGCAGTTGAGCGCTGGGTTGCGAAGCTGCTCGCGGCCTCTGCGGCCCTGGTTCGATCCCCAGCTGCTCCCCGGCCACTGGAGGAGGGTCCCACATGGCGCGCAGACCTCTCCTGCCGCCCGCTGCTCCCCTCAGCAGTGTACTTTGGTCCTTCTGCCTGCTCTGCTCCCCGCTCTGACTCTGGTGAATTCTCTCACCCTCCCGCGCTTCTGACTGTACCCAGTGCATGTATAAACAAAAACAAACAAACAAACAAATAAATAAATAAAACATGCCTCTATTAAAAAAAAAAAAAAGAAGTAGAAACTCTTGTGCTTCCCTGGTAGCGCAAGCAGTTGAGCACAGCGCTGTGAAGCTGTCCACAGCCTCTGCAGAGCCAGTTTGATTCCTGGCCAGCAGTGGAGATACCCACACGACAAGCAGACCTTCTCTGTCTCACCCGCTGCTCCCCTCAGCAGTGTATTTCGGTCCATCTGCCTGTTCTGTTCCCTCCTCTGTCTCTGGTGAATCCTCTTACCATCCCGCACATCTGGCCTGTACCCCTGTTCTTGCATAAATAAATAAATAAATATTTTTTTTTTAAAAAGAAAATTTTTAAAAAAAGAAGTAGAAACTCTTATTTAATTTTATTTTTTTTTTCATTTCACAGGTGAGGAAACTGAAGCAGATCAGGATTATAAAATTTGCTCAAGGTCAGTCAACAAGTGGTGAGACTGGGATATGAACCAGAACACTCTGACTTAAGTGCTTGTGTTCCAAGTTGCAAAATGCAGTGCTGTGACTTTAGTCAGAAACAAGGGCAGCAGAAGAGAAACAAGAATAAGGCCATCACATGGAATCAGGAATAGACTATAGGTTCCTTTTTTCTTTCTTCTCTGTGACTCTACAAAATTTGCTCTCAGTTTATAGACCATCCCAGATGGAAGCTGGTCAATTACAAAATGCTTGGTTTTCTTAAGACTAAAAACAGATGAAATGGTCACCAGAAATACTACTATTGTTAATATCGTGACCAGGCAGAAGTATTCTTATATATCCTTGGTCACTGAGGAATGTAGCTAATAGTACTATTTGTTCGTGCATTTATAGTTGCACCATTACTGAGCACCTACTCCAGTGCAGACACTGTTCTAAGTGGTAGCAATCCAGCAGTTAAAAAGATAAATTTTTGTTACAGAAGAGACAATAACAAGCAAGTAAATAAATCAAAAATGTGTCATTTCATGTAGGGGAAGAGGATTAAGATTACCTGAGTAAAGAATGGAATGTTTACTTCAGCAATATCCTAACTGGGGCACATGATGAATTTTGTGTCCTATGCCTTGTAATAGCCCTTGATAAAGACCAAGTAGAATTCAGGAAAGGCAATTCCACAGATCAGCACTTTGATCAAGTATAGACGTAGATTTTAGATTTTAAGGAAAAATAAATGTACATCATATCCTGTACTTAACTAAGTATACATGGTTTTAAAATGTTTTCCCTAATGGTAAATATTGGGTAGTATAGTCATGTGGACTACCACTAATTAGCACCTGCCATTAAATATGGACCAGTGGTTATTAAACTTGAGCTTGTATCAGAATCCCCAAGAGGACTTATTAAAACTGGATTGCCAGTTTTAATGGTAGTTTTGGTTTAGGCATCTGAAATAGGGCCCTAAATAGGGTCTGAAATGGAGCCCAAGAAGTTGCATTTCAATTAAATTCCTAGATGCTGCTGCTTCAGAGATGAATCTTTGAAAACCACTGATACAGACCCACAGATCTTAACAGACAAAGTCTGGAAGGCAACAGTGATGGGAAGGTGTTGGGTGGGGAGTAGAATGCAAAGGGCAGAGTTGAAATCCCCTTTGAAAAATGGAGTGGTTAACCTAACCTGTATTTTTAGAAAGCTATTCCATTTTTATTTAAAAGCGAGCTGAGCTGAAGAAATGCTGGTTCCCCAGTAGAATCAGGCTTGTCCGGGGGAAATTTTTTTCAAAGGGTTCAACACACTACAAATGGGTATTGAAGATTCAAGTTCTGTTCCACTAGCCTGGCCAAAACTTTTATCCTGGAAAGCTCTCAAGAACACATAAATGAAATATCTGTGTCAGAGATATATTTTATGCTGGTACAAATATGTCACAGTATCATAAAATTGTGATCATTTTGATCAGAATTAGAATCTGTTTGGAACCATTTGGCATGTGGCTTATACCATTAAAAAAAAATGCTTCAATCATATGTGCAACTTTTCCAAATTAATGAAAGTTTCTTTGTAAACATTACTTTTAATAGTAATGTTAAACATTACTGGTTATGTAACAACATACAATAATACTCTATTGTGTGATTATATGCACAGGTCTTCCTTGGTCTACCATAGGGTTTATCCAGATAAACAAATCATAAACCTGAAAAAATTGAAGTCAAACCATTGTAAGTAAAGAACATTTTGTAATTTACTGAATCATTTCACTTTTAGATATTTCCACTAATCTTGCTCTTACAAGTAATGATAAAATGAACATCTCTACATATAGACCTTTATTCACAGTTCTCATTATTCCAGATTACTGAAAATGGAATTGTTGAGTTAAAATGAACATACCAATGTGCCTGAAATATATTTCCATTAGTCATCTTTAATTAAGAAGTATTTAATATTTAAATGTGAATACTATTGAAAGGATAACAATAATTTTTCTTCTTTCTCATTTTTCTTAAGACCAAGCCTGTCTGTTTTTAAAAAAGCATGCAATTCATATAGAAGGAAAAGAAATTTCACATCAAAGTCTTGAAAGAAAATTTATGAAAGTCTCTTTGAAGAGGCAGCAAAAGGAAAATTCAGCCACAAAAATTTGCCCAGCAAAATTTCCTAAACACCATCTTTAAACATCTCTCTCCTCAGACTTGCATCTTTATAGCAGCTGCTTCTTACCCTCACCCCCAAATCTTTACTCCCTGTCTCCCTCTTTAACCTCAGCTGATCTCTTTTACTATGTACTTCTGCCTATCTGGCCCTTCTCATGCAAATAAACATAAGCTCTTTCATTTTTTAAAAGTTAATTTCAAATCATAACCTTGATGAGTACAATAAAAGCCCAGAAACTGACTGAACAAAAAAAAATTTAGGAGAATTGGGAGGGGAGCCCTGTGAATATTGCAGGAATGCACTGGAGGTTGGCTTTCGTCAACCATTTACACTTGGCTTTGTCACTGGTCTCCAGTACTGAAAGGTTGAATAGCAAATGTTTCTTCAGTATCATTTCTGGCCTCCCTGTACTTGCATAGGCTCAATGATGGCGTGATCAGATAAGTTCCAAATCACGTCTTTCATATCCAATCATTGCAACAAAGTCAACAATATGAAAATATCGTGCCTGTTAAATTTGTTAACTTTTGAATAGTCACCCTTAAATGTAAGTAAACATTGTTCTTGTTAACTGGAGTAAAAATCTCTTTATATGTTTCATATGTTGAAATTCTATTATTTCTATGAAGTATGTTTATGCTCAGTAATTTGAAAAATGCAAACTTGGATCACAACTAATTATTGCAAAGTTTTAAATTTATGCACAAAAACAACAATTGTTAAACAGTTAAATAAGTAAAATGATTTATTGTTAATGTGAACCTTAAGAGAATGTATTAGCTAGACAACTTTAGGAAGAATACTATATTATTTTCTAGCCAATAAGTGCCTATAAAAGTTAAAATAATAAAATGCCAGATAATAGAGCTCAGCTTTTATCAAAATTAGAATCTTTGTGAAACCATTTGATATATTAATATTCTTAACATTCAACAAAATCACCTTTAAAAATTACTTAGTGGGCCTCCCCGGTGGCGCAGCCGTTGAGCGCTGGGTTGCGAAGCTGCTCGCGGCCTCTGCGGCGCCGGTTCGATCCCCGGCTGCTCCCCGGCCACCGGAGGAGGGTCCCACATGGCGCGCAGACCTCTCCTGCCGCCCGCTGCTCCCCTCAGCAGTGTCCTTCGGTCCTTCTGCCTGCTCTGCTCCCTGCTCTGGCTCTGGTGAATTCTCTCACCCTCCCGCGCTTCTGACTGTACCCAGTGCCTGTATAAATAAATAAATAAATCTTTAAAAAAAATTAAAAAAAAAAAATAAATAAAAATTACTTAGTTTTGAGTAATTTAATCTCATTTAGGCTATGATTCTTTCAAGGAAAAAGACCTGTATGGATTTTGGGCAGACCAAGATGGCCTTAGCGGAGGTTCTGAGATCCCTGCTTCATTAAACAAAATGTGGGTGGAGAGAAATATCCAGAGGCTATGATCTGGGGTGGGGAGTCTGCCAAACAAACAGTGGTGTTGCCACTCAGCCAGCAAATCTGGGGAGGGGAGAGCTGGGTGGTGTGAAGACATACCCTCTTGCCTGAGGGGAAATATATGTGGAGGAGAGGTACTGTTGGCAAGCCAGATAACCAGTCACAGGAGCAAGGGCAGTTTACTGAGCTATTCTCCCCCTCTCCCACCTTTGAGGACTGGTGCTGACCTTGTAAAGGGCACTGACAGTGAGGAATGCAAAAGCTCAGGTCTGGAGCCCAAAGGATAAGGGATATCAGTAGTGCCACAAATACCAGCCAGCTCTCATCCCCATCAAGGAGTCCATACAATGGCTGAGCCCTTCAATGCCCCACCCATATTCCTTAGCTCAGCAGCAGCAAGATCAGGTCTCTGGACCTATAAATGCTGGAAAATGGAATGAACTCACTGATCAAAAGGTACAGAGTAGCTGGTTGGATCAAAACAGAAAAATCCAACCTTCTTCTGTCTTTAGAAGACCCATTTGAGCGCCAACAATGTGCATATGCTCAAGGTTAAGAGTTAGAGAAAAATCCTCCAATAAAAAAGACCAAAAAATCAAGGACAGCCATAGCCATATGTAAGGTAAGGTAAAAAATCAGGCTTTTCTGCCTTCCCGCCATCAGGACAGATGAGGGAACCCTATGATCCTGAATGCATGCCTGATGGCGGGCACCTGAAGTGGGTACACCTGCGCTAAGACTGTGCTTTTTAAGGGTGGCGTCACAGGGACGCCAGTAGTAGCAGCAGAAGCCGAAAAAGAAGAAGCCCAAAGCAGAAGCAGAGAACGCCAGAGAGCCCAGATAGAGTGAAGATTTGCTGGGGGCTGGGAGGACTGCCAGCCTCCCAGCACCCCTGCCTGCCATGTACCCGCTGAACCCCAATAAAAACCTGCAAAACCACTGAGGACTCTGACTCCTCCTTTACCTGGTCTGCATGGGATCAGAAAACCTGCACTGTGTCTATTCCTGACCTTACACCATACCAGATAAAACAGACGTACAGTCTATATTACAAGAGTCAGGGAGGTATACTATTATTGTAGGGTAAGGAAAAATGTCAGGCTTTTCTGCTCTCCCACCATCAGGATAGATGATGGAACCCTGCGGTCCTGAATGCATGCCTGATGGCGGGCACCTGGAATAGGGTGTGCGCATAGGTAGATGGGATTCACCTGGGCTAAGACTGTGCTTTTTAAGGGCGGCATCACAGGGACGCCAGTAGAAGCTGAGGAGAAGCCCAAAGAGAAGCCGAGAGAGAAGCAAGAGAAGCAGTAGCTGAGAGAAGGCCGGAGAGCCCAGAGTGAAGATCTACTGGGGGCTGGGAGGCCTGCCAGCCTCCCGGCCCCCCAGCACCCCTGCCTGCCATATGCCTGGTGAACCCCAATAAAAGACCTGCAAAACCCCTGAGGGCTCCAGAACTCCTCCTTTACCCGGACTGCATGGGATCAGAAAACCTGCCCTGTGTCCATTCCTGACCTTACAACTATATAATGATTAAGGGAACAGTACATCAGGAAGAAATAACTCATAACAAAGGGGCATCTAAATACAACAAAACAATTGTGGTAGGAACAGCCATACCACACTTTTATCAATGGACAGATGAGCCAGAAAGAAAATCAGCAAGTACAATTACCTTTAATGAGGGATTAGAATAGAGCACTACACCCCCAAAAGATGAACATACAATCTTCTCAAGTGCACATGGAACATTCTCCAGGATAGACCACATGTTGGGCAACAAAACAAGGATCAATACATTCATGAAGACTGAAATTAAATCAAGTATCTTCTCTGATCATAATGGTATCAAAGCAGAAATCAATCACAAAAGAAAGCAGAAAAACCGTAAGCGGTTTCACATGAGTGGAGACTGAACAACATACCACTGAATGACTCTTGGGTTAATGAGGAAATCAAGGGAGAATTAAAAAATACCTAGAGGCAAATAGAAATGATGGCATGAGCTGCCAGAATCTACAGAACATGTAAGAGTAGTATTATGAAAGAAGTAGATAGCAATACATGTCCACATCAAAAAACCAAAAAAGATCTCAAATAAAAAAAACTAACCTAATACCACAAGGGACAAGAAAAAGAACAAACAAAACCAAAAGCCAATAAAAGGAATTACATAACAAAAATTAGAGTAAAGATAAATGAAATAGAAATAAAAAGACCAAAAGATCAAAAAATAAACATTAGCAAGGCTTACTAACAAAAAAAGGGAGAAAAACTAATAAATAGAATCAGCAATGAAAGAGAACTTACAACAGAGACTTCCCAGAATTACAGAGGATCATAAGAGACTACTATGAACATCTGTATGCCAATAAATTAGATAAACTAGAAGAAATGACAATTTCTTAGAAGCATACAAACTTCTGAGACCAAATTAGGAAGAAATAGAAAACCTGAACAGCAAGGAAATAGAAACAGTCATCTCTCTTGTCAAAAGCCTAGGGCCAGGTGGTATCACTAGTGAGTTCTTCCAAATCTTCAATGGTGAACTAGTACCTTCCTGATATCTATTTTCTTTTTTTGATCTAGAATTTTTTCAAATTTATTTTATTTTATTTTATATTTTTTACATCATTTTTCATTTTTGCACAAAATATGCATTTTCATCTTGGTTATAGTCCCCATACAATTCCCACCTCCCTTATTTTAACCCTAATCCCTCCTCCTCTTACCCCTCCACCTTCCTAAATCTCTCCCAAAAAATTGTACAGGGAGAAAAATCTTCAGTGTTACAACAGTCATGGTAAATAGCCATTGATCTAAATATAAGAAAAAATGTAAAATATGATGAAAACAAGGAAATACTTGAGGAAAAATAAAGAACCTAGAACAATTCTCTTTCCTCTTCTGCATTGTTTAATACAGCAAAGGTGAAGGCAAGTAACCCTAAGAGCAACCTAGCAACTGACCAAGCTCTGACATGATTGCTTTGAATCTTAATGGTAACTGTGAATTTAGTCAATAAAAGGTTAAGCACTAGAGTTATAATAATAATTTAGATTTATTGTGTTTATCCTGGAAGTATAGTCACTGATGAGGGTATTTAACTTTGGATGGTTATAAATTATTTTTCATCCAGACATTTGCAATTCAGTCAAAATCTGTAGCTGGCACATTTCTAATTTGCTTTAACATTACTAATCCTGTTGAAGCTCATTAGGGAAAGTTGCCATTGATGTAGCAGCAGGAGGTTGGACTACACTGCCTTGTTAAAGCATTCCTGACTAGATGTGAGCTTTTTAGTTTTCCTCTATGAAGCATTCAATTGGCAAAAGCTGAGATCTTCTATTACTAGAAAATATTTCTCTTGAATATTCTTCTCTTCCAAATCTTCAAATACCTAATTTATTGTTTCTAATTTGGACATGGTGTTTGCCTGGTATTGATAGACACCAAGACAATTCAAGTCCCTATTTTTGGCTGAAAACATGCCTAGTGATGCTCAGAATGGCATGGATCCCGGAGGACATTGTCCCCAGAATCCTTTGCAGATGTGGAGACAAGCCTGAGGAGGTGAAGGAATTTGTCTGAGGTCCAGAGTTACCTAGAGGCGAGATGAGAGCAGTCCACTGTGTAATCTTGCATTTGGTACAGAGAAGCAAGTGGTCATCTGTCAACTTCTTTTTCCTCTTTCTTAGTGCCATGTTCCTAGCCAGCGTGAAGAACATCGTTTTCTTTCCCAAATCTATTCATATTTCAACTTTCAAGCGCCGATGGGACAGAGCCTCTTTGATCTTTCTCTAAGTATTTCCTGAGTGTTTCAACCTGTTGCCTCCTGGGTTTAATGAGCATCACAGATCATCCATTGATGTTTCCGGCTCAGTGAACCATTCATTATTACAGTGATTATTATGAAATGCATTTTGGCAAGGTCTCCTTCCCCTTAATTTTTAAACCCATGTGTATTCAACAGGAAATCTAGTCCATGTGTTTTTTACTCATTTGTACCCCGGTCATTAGAATGTGGTTGGTCAGAGCTAACTGGACTCTAAGTATTACTCCGGGCCTTTTCAGGACACACCAGTGATCTTAGCTTTTGCAAGACGTCACCAACCAGATTGTGTGCGGCTAGTGTTCCAACTTCAGCTATTTTAAGTTGACTCCATGACTTACTGCTGTGCACTGTCTTTTAATCAATTCTGTATTTGTGAGGTTGTCTTTTGGATGATTATGTGAGAAAGATGAGTTTGAGCACATTATCCTCTTTCTAGAGAGGATTTAGAAATAGTAGTTGGGTAATTATTTCCATTTTAAAGATTGGAAAACCGAGACCCAAAGTCATAGCTAATGTAGTTATCGTATGAAACTTTCTTAAACAGCTACCTCAGTGACATATATATTAGGATTTGTAATCATTAGACACATATGGTTATTATAAAAATGCCTGTACAGATTTCATTGGCTAAGAAAAGAGCAGTTGAAGTTGGATCCATCTTCTTGGGATGCAGATAATGCTGTTTAGTCAGATCCCAGAGGGTATCTCAAGACAGGAGACAAGTCAGGGTAAGAATTTCTACTCCTCTCTATTTACCATGGCTATGTTATGGAAACAACCTAAGTGCCCTATGACAGATAGGTGGATTGAGAAGATGTGGTGTGTTTACACAATGGAATATTACTCAGCTGTAAGAAAAGATGAAATCTTTCCACTTGCAATAACATGGATGCAACTGGAGGGGATTATGCTAAATAAGTCAGGAGAAAGACAAATACCCAATGATTTTACCCATGTGACATATAAAGAACCAAAACAAAGGAAGAAACAAAATTAAACCAAAAAAGACCCTAGAAATCTGACTGTAGAATTGAGGCTATCAGAGGAGGAGCGGGAAGGAATAGGGGGTACAGGGGAAAAAGGGTCCAATGGACTATGATGAAGGGTTATGAGTGCTTGGGTGGCAGTATGGTGTGGTAACATACATCTAAAGAGGTGTGAACCTGTTCCCCTACATCACATACAGCATTGTAAACTAATGTTACCTGAATAAAAAATAATACAATTAAGGAAAAAAAGGCAATGCTGCTACTGTCCAGAAGACTCTGCTGTACCCTGTTTACATGGCGAAAGTGTCCAGGAAGGAGTAGGGACAAGCATCTTGGAAACACATGCAATGGACACAGTGAATTAAATGTAGAAAACCAGAGATCTAGTTGGAAGATACCAAGACAAACAAATTTGCACCTTTATAGGAAACTGGGAGAAGGGCTAGCTTGCCTTCTGGCAAGGACAAAGTCCTATGCTCATAGCACCTGCCTATACTAATTTGCACCTTAAATTACTTTGTGGAAATCTGGATTGGGGAGACAGTTATGTTTGCCTTGTATCAGCTCAGCCTCATCTCTGGCCTTTGTTTGAATGTCAGTCAAAGCAAAACACTTTTGGGGAAGAGGCAGCCTGAAGCCCAGGGAACAGCCATAGTCTTAGAATTGTATAGAACCAGTGATAGATTCTTGAAGCTGTGCTAGGATCCTATTTCTGAGTTTGTGGTTTAATTTCTATTCACATTTTAGTCACACAAACTTAGGTCCCAAGGACCTATTCAATCTCAGAATTAAAAGTCATAAATAATTTATTAGGTTCCTTATCAAAGGCTTAGTCAAGCTACAGACCTTCTTGGGTAAACTCATCAGATCATCAACTAGCCCCCAAATCTTAGTCTGTAGCTTCGTCTTTAGTGTGTTCAAACACTGCACACACATTTGCTTGCAAGACTGCTCTGTTTGGAGGTCCAATAGGCAATAGGGTTTCAAATTCAATGTCTAAAGTTGAATTTATCATCCCCTCCTGGCTCAGGTGCCTTCTCTTATATTTCTATTTCAGGAAGATTATAAATTTCTTCTCCTTCACCTCCTTCCATCCAATTGGTCAAGTTTTGTCAACTGTACCTCTTTAAACGTGTTACCTAAGAACCTCTGACTTAACTGCTCTTCTCTTCCCAAAGCTCCTCTACTGTAACTGTTAATGGGGAGAATGAGGGGAACCCCAACACCCCCAAACCTTGCATGATATAAATGAGCTCTGCCCCTTTCTATGGGGATCATGCTACTACATAACCACTTCTATCAGGCCACAGATATCTCTCATCTACGTTGCTACCACATCTCTTTAACTCCAGTCCATTCTTAATAGAGTGTGATTGTCTCTTCAATGGTTTTGTGTTGTCCTAAGGAAAAAAATCCTACTCCTTACTGTTCTGTAAGTTCTTTTCGAGAAGGGACTGTAGCTCAACTCACAATTAAATATTAATTGAATGATATTTATTGAAGGAAGGAAAGTGCTCACACTGACTATACGTAACGGCCACCTCCCCACTACCATCCCTTCCCTCCACCAACACAACAAAACAAGTTCCTCTTTCATTCCAAAAGTTGTGGAGGAGAGGTGGATGGGAAGGGAATCAGGGATGATAGTTTGTTTCTCATCACCTACATCTTTCAAATGGAAAAGAAGATTAACATTCAACTTGCTAATATTCCAGTTATTTTCCACTAATATTTTTTTAAAGATTTATCTATTTATGCATACAAGAACTGGGGTATAAGTCAGAGGTGCGGGGGGTGGGGTGGGTGAGAGGATTCACCAGAGATAGAGAGGGGAACAGAACAGGCAGACTGACTGAAATACACTGCTGAGGGGAGCAGCGGGTGAGACAGGAGAGGTCTGCTGTGCCATGTGGGTTGCTTGCTGGCTGACCAGGGATAGAACTCGTGCTGCAATGGCTGATGATAGCTTGATAGCACAATCTTTAACACCTGCACCACCAGGGAGGCCCCCCCCCACTGGATATTTTAAAGGGATAAGCTCACAGCATCCCTGCAGGTACAGTAAGAATAAAATATTAAGAAATAATGAAACTGAAGTCCAGTAAAGAATACGCCCAAGCTTACAAACTGAGTAATTAACCAAGTTAAGTAATTGAACAAGCCATCATTCAAACTTTAATCTGGCTAACTCCAAATTTGGGCTTCCTTATGTCCATCGACCTTGTAAACTTTGATTCAAAAGCTAAGTCCAGTAAACTTCTACATGAACTGCATCTGATCCAGGCATCCTGCCCACCCTCCTTTGAATGTCCTTTGGCAACACACTCTTTAATCCTCCATTCCACCCACCCACAGTCTCCTGGCTCCCTCAAGTTCAGAGTTTGCCAGTTTGATTTAGAGATAAAGAATATCTTATAGAATTTTTCTGATCCAACAGGGAATTTTCAATAAAAATCTTATCTGCAATTCCTTAGTTAGACGATACATTTCCCACTTTCACAAGTCCTGATACTTGGGAAGAATTGGAGAAGTTAAGTAAAAACAAGCAGGGTGAAAAAAATTGTGAAGCTTTCAAAAGTTTGAAGATTTTAGAATTTTAAAGCCAGTTGCTCAGGCAAAAGAAGCAACTTGAACATTGTTAACACAGTCTTAAAAAGCAAAAGTATCTGCATGCAGAAAACAATGGCAGGGGGACAGAAACTCAGGGACAGCCAGTGAAGATGGGAGCTATTAATGTTCAATTCAATTCATTTGAAAAGTCAGCCACGTTTATAACTACTTACTACGTGCTCAGCATTGAATACGGAGATAAATCAGACATGGTTTCTGCTAGTGAGCTTATATTCCAGTCAGAGACAGAAAACAAATAGGCAACAATTTGTGAAGAAAATTATGGTGCAGAGTGTCTGCATGGCACAAGAGAAGGGGCAATGAATTTGTTTTTTGATTCCTGGGGAATTTAGACCTGAGGGTTCTCAGAAGAGTTTGAAGGACAAAGAGAAGCTCATCAGACCAAACTATGGATAAAGGGTGTTAGGCAGAGGAGAAAGCATGTGCCAAGTCATAGGAGCAAAAATGAACCAACCATCCACCCACCCACTCAACCATCCACACAGCTCCATGGAGTATGTAGAGTCTGGTGAGGGCTGCTGAATCTGCTTAAGTGTTGGGGGCACATCTGTGAAGAGTCACTATCTTCTTTTAGGGATGTTAAGGGTTAACTACCAGCCAAACCCTCTCTCTTGCATTTTTGATATATTTCCTAAAGATTGAGTCAAGTCCAACTGCTCTGTGTATGTTTGAATATATATTGAGGAAAGAATAACATAACATGGGAGGGAAAGGTCTTATAAATGTCTCAGCTCTGTCCATTTTTATTTGATATATGAAATGACATAAATCCACTTCTCTCATAAATTTAGAGAGAAGTCCAACTTGTGGACCTGTTGGCAAGGACTAATTGACAATGGGAACAAAGCATTCTCATTTGCTCTGGGGGCCTTTTGATAACTGCATTCTTCTGTTCTGATGGAATGGATTTGGTGTTCTCAGTCCCTGGTGGGTTGGGACATGCAATAAAACTTCAAAGCCAGCTTGTGTGAGTTGCCTGTGATGTCAGTCACCCTGTTTCTGGCAGCCCTTAGAGAAAGGGGACATCATCCTGTTGCCTACTCTATTTCTAACAAGCTAGTTCTCTTGTATTAGGCTTTCTATGAACTTCAAGATAATATGGAGAGGCTGGTAGATTTTGTTAAATTTTACCAGCTTTTCTGGAGGTCAAAAGGATGCCAAATTCAACATTGGTTGCTGCTTTTAGGAGGTGAACTCCTTATGTGATGATGAATTCCCTGGGCTGGAGTTCAGAAGACTGGAATATTTACCAAATTTTGTATCTATGAGCTAGTGAGTCAAACACCTGGAAGCTTCTCGTGAATGTTAGAAAACATCTGCATTTGTGGCAGAGATTGAGAACTCTAGCTATTCTCCTTCCTTAGGAATACCACCTTGAAGACTGCATTGCCAGTCCCCCTCAGTCCATTGTGGCCAGTGAGATATAAGCACAGTTGTAGGGTGAGGCTTCAAAAGTTGGCTCTGTTGGGAGAACCACCATTCCCCCTTTGCCCCCATGCTTCCTATTTCCTGCCTGGAATGGCCTGATGATTGGGCTCAAGCATCATCTTGGATGATGAAGTGACCTTGATGACGGAAACCATGCAGTCAGGGTGGAGGAGGAGAGACAGAAGAGCCGGCACCCCTGATGACATGGACAACCTGCACTGTCGCCCTGTCTGCCTGCTTCTGCACTTCATGTTGTGCAAGAGACAAACCCCTAAAGCTTGTTTGAGCCTCTGTGATTTGGTTTTCTATTATATGCAGCTGAAAACAATTCCTAATGGAACATAGTTTATTCTCTTCCGCCATATATCATCTCTCTCCAGGCGGAAGGAAACACAGCTGCCAGCAACTCCAGAGAAAATAGATAATAATGGTTAAGAGCTGGGGTTCAGGACTGAAGACTACCTCAGGCAACATCCTGGCTCTACCATTCATTAGGTCATGACCCTGAGCAATCTAATTGTCTTGTGCCTCAGTTCCCTTTTTCTGCAATAGGGCTGATAATCACACTTTCCATATAGGGTGGTTGTCAGAGTCAGGTAAAAGAGATAACGGATGTAAAGTGTTTTGATATGTCAAGAATGTAATAATTACTCAGTATGTATTCGTTGTTGCTGTTGTCTTCATCATCATCATTTTATTCTAACTTTGTGACCCTAGAAGTTATCAACAGAAGAGAAATCCCAGGACTGGGACTGTTGCTGTTTGGGTGAGGGGCCATGAGGCCGAGAAGTTGGAACACTGGGATTGGGTCACCCACTCACCATGGTGGGGGTGGTGGGAGGGAGAGTCTCTCAAGAATACCAGAGAGGGCAGGGAGGTGAGTGCTGGGCAAACAAAGATGGAAACTCTAGGATGCCTCTTATTTTCCTCTTGAGGATATTTCGAAAATGCATGTCTACTAAACTCCTTGAAACTTTTTGTATAACTTATATGCAGAATTCCTAGCATCAGCATTCTCCTTGGTCTTTTTTTTTTTTTTTTCCTATCAGACTTACACCAAAATTAGATCTCACTTTTCTTTCAGAGCTGAGAGAGTCCTGGATGGCGTGCAAAACTAAATCCGCAACTCCCCTCCCCTCCCAACACTATTGGTGATGAAAACTATGTGATACAGAGAAAAGCAGCACATTCACTACTGAATCGGTCACTTTCAGGGGAAAAAAGTATCAATGAAGAAACACACAAAACATCCAAAACTAAACAGTTGCCTGTTGTAGTGTATGATATTGCAAGATTTCCCAGCATGATCTCTCCCTCTCTCTCTCTCTCTGTCTCTCTCTCTATTATGTCTTTATTTTTGTATTCTGATGATTTGACATCTTGGGGCTTTGCTGATGGCCAGGGTTAATGAAGTCCTAGCGACAGCACCAGCTCACCCAGAAGTGTGCCTTTCAAATGCAAACCAACCAATCCAGAGCTCACACCCTACCCACTCTATTCGGTACCCACTCTGCATTGCTATACACCTGCCCTAGTCACGCCAAGGACAGTACTGGACAACTAGGTGCTACCTCTAAGCTATAGAACTAGCTGAATTTATTCAAACTAGCCAACCCTAATCCTGATTACCCTGCCTCACCCATTCCTTCTCACAAAGGCCACGATACTCTTGTCCTTGCTCACATTGCCTCCTTCCTCCTCCTTCCCCCCAGCAGCCCAGGCACTGCCCCATGGGGCCCTGTGTGGCAGGGCATGCCTGCTGTTTCTAGGACACTCTAAGTGTAAGAAACTTCTTTTTCCTTTTAGACAGTCACTTCAACATCTGTGTGTCTTACTATTCCTGATTAAAATAAATTCTGGATACCTCTTTAAAATAGTTTGCACACATGCATGTATGTGTGCAAACACATGCAAGTCTGCAATGTTTAGAAAACAGACACTTGGATCTACTGTTCTTAAACTCCAGTTTTCTCACAGATTTGCACAACAGATACCAGGGTTTCCTGATGCTTATGGCTCTTTTTGCCAAGTGTTTTTTTTTTTTTTTGTTGTTGTTGTTTTAAATTTTTATCAGCCCCTACTTCAGGGCCTGGGTGTTAATTTTGCAAAGGCTTAACTTTCTAATGAATTATGACATTGGCTTGTCCTAATTTCAACAGACTAAATTCCTGGGAATATATTCTGTGGCCAAAGGAGATAATAATAAAAATGTTCAGGAAACCAGTTTTTTTTTTTTTTTAATCTTAAATTTTATTTTTATATTCCCCCATACAATTGCAAACGCCCCATTCTGACCCCAATCCTTCCCCTCCCGCCCCCCACCCCCAAAAAGTGTCTCTGGTTCATAGTTTTTTGTTGATTTTGATTTTCACTTTCTTATATTCATTTTCCTGGTCCCTTATTTAAGTTTTCTAGATTCCTGCTATGAGTGAGACCATCCGGTATTTTTCTTTTCTTTTTGGCTTATTTCGCTGAGCATGATCCCTTCCAGTGCCATCCATGTTGCTGCAAATTGCATGTGTTTATCTTTTTTGAATGCTGAGTAATATTCCATGGTATATATGTACCACATCTTCTTGATCCAGTCATCTATTTTGGGCATTTGGGTTGTTCCAAAGCTTAGCTATTGTAAACAGTGCTGCTATAAACATAGGGGTGCAGGTGCTGTTTGGAATTGATGTTTCTGTGTCCTTTGGGTAAATACCTAGGAGTGGAATTGTGGATCATATGGAAGCTCTATGTTTAGTAGGTCCAGAAATCTCCACACAGCTCTCCATAGTGGTTGGACCAGTTTGCACTCCCACCAACAGTGCAGAAGAGTTCCTTTTTCTCCACACCCTCGCCAACATTTGTTGTTGCTAGTTTTTTTAATATGTGCCATTCTCACTGGTGTGAGATGGTATCTCATGGTAGTTTTGATTTGCATTTCCCTGATTGCAAGTGATGTTGAACATTTTTTCATATGCCTGTTGGCCATTTGCATTTCCTCTTCAGAGAAGTTTCTTTTTAGCTCTTCTGCCCATTTTTTGACTGGATTCTTTTCTTTGTTGTTGCTGAGTCTCATCAGCTCTTTGCAGATTTTTGTGATCAGTCCTTTATCATTAGTGTTGGGTGCAAAAATGTTCTCCCAGTTGGTGGGGTTTCTCTTTGTTTTTGTTATTGTCTCTTTTGCTGTGCAGAAGCTCTTTAATTTGATGTAGTCCCAGCTGTTTATCTTTGTCTTCACTATCACTGCTTTGGGTGATGTGTCTGTAAAGATGTCTTTGATGTGCAAATCCCGTAGTGTTTCGCCTATATTTCCTTCTATGTATTTTATGGTTTCAGGTCTTATGTCTAGTTCTTTAATCCATTTTGAGTTGATTTTTGTGTATGGTGTGAGGTAGTGGTCAAGCTTCATTCTTTTGCATGTAGCGACCCAGTTTTCCCAGCACCATTTATTGAACAAACTTTCTTTGCTCCAATGCATAGTCTTTGCTCCTTTGTCAAAGATTAGTTGACCATAAATCTGTGGGTTTATTTCTGGATTTTCTATTCGATTCCATTGGTCTGTATGTCTGTTCTTGTTCCAATACCATGCAGTTTTGATGATTATGGCTTTGTAGTATAGTTTGAAGTCTGGGAGTTTGATGCCTCCATTTCCTTTTTTTTTTTTCAGTAGAGCTTTGGCTATTCGGGGTTTTTGGTGATTCCATATGAATTTCATCAATAATTGTTCTATTTCTTTGAAGAATGCCATTGAGATTTTGATTGGAATAGCATTGAATCTGTATATTGCTTTTGGTAGGATGGCCATTTTAATAATGTTTATTCTTCCAATCCATGAGCAGGGGATGTCTTTCCATTTCTTTGTGTCTTCTTCTATTTCTTTTAACAGTGTTTTATAGTTTTCTTTGTATAGGTCCTTTACCTCTTTTGTTAGATTTATTCCCAAATATTTGATTTTTTTGTTTCAATAATAAAAGGGATGTTTTTTTTGATTTCTTCTTCTTCAGATTTATTGTTTGTGTATAGGAAGGCTACTGACTTTTGTGTGTTGATTTTGTATCCTGCCACTTTACTGAACTGACTGATGAGTTGAATTAGTTTTTCTGTGGAGATTTTGGGGTTCTCTATGTATATTATCATATCATCTGCAAATAGTGATAGTTTGACTTCTTCTTTTCCTATTTGGATTTCAGGAAACCAGTTTTATTGTTACATCTAACGATTGAAAATTGTCTTAAAAAGTCTATGGCTCCTTTTGGTCATTTTTAGCATCTTAAAACAGAATTCTACCAAGTCTGTCTGAAAGCACAGGAACAGGATTGTGTCAGTGGTGAAGCTGCCTTGGGGGCTAGGATATCAGCAGGGTGATGGACTCCTGGGAGGAAGCAAGCTAACCTTCCAAAGGGTGTTGACACTAATTTTGTTTCAAGCTGATGAGTAAAAGAGGGATGTTTGAAATGATACCATCATTTCAATATGATGTGATATAATATAATCATTTAAGTGCTCCTTTTCCTTGATCCTCACAGACCACCCAGGTTTTTAAAACCACAAATGTCTTTCAAGCTCCCTCCTCATCACTGTTACCAGGAGAAGTTCAGGAGAATGGTGTTGTTGGCCCTCGTATTGCTTTCCTAGAATGAGATTGTTTTCCAGGTTTCTGGAAGGCATGAATCCCTGATTCTATCACCATGTGGTTCTGTGATGAAGTTCAGTGAACCAGTCTTGCTAATTACATGATTGCTGCAAAAAGCATCCAAGTTCAACATAGCTGATATGAAGAAAGAACAAGGAGGCTGTCATGTCCTTCTAGCATAACCACAGCTTAAGTTGTAGTGCTGACTGGCTAATAAAGTTCCTGGCTCCAGCCTGGAAGCTCAGAGCCCTGAGTTGCTCATCAGAAAGCATTCCTCAGCTTCATCCTCTGCCCAGTGGAGAAGGGAGGAAACAGAAGTTTGTTCGGGATCTGCCTTTGTCTTGGTTCTGTGCATACGTTATTTCACCTAAAATCCTCACAACCAATGAGATCAGAATTATTGTTTGGCAGATGTGAAAATAAAGTGGCTAAGAATTTGCTTAAAGTTATGTAGCTGTTAGTGACACAGCCAGGTTCAAAGCCAGATCTGACTTCAGTGCTTGTATCAATTGCACTAGGCTGGTGAGTCTCCAAGCAGGACACCTACCACCTGGAAATGGTTAGAGATGCAAGTTCTGGGGCCCATTCCAGGCCCACAAAATCAGAAGCTCTGAGATGGAGTCCAGCCATCTGGATTTTAGCAAGTCCACTGAGTAGGTCTGATGCACACTAAAATTTCAGAATATTACACTGTATCACACTCTCTCTTCCTCTTTGAAGCTTGACAGACTGGAATGCCACTTTCTAGTTAGGTGTCCATGGTCAAGTTGATGTCTCTGAGTTTCTAATAATTATATTTCAGGGTTGTTGGGATTAAATAATTTATTGTATGTAGACCTTTTAGTTCTGCACCTGGCAAAAACAAAACACTCAATGATAGTTACTATTACTTTTTCTGACTCTCTTTTCCCCATACCAATGACAAATACAGCCATTGGAGAAGGAAGAGCAAGAATCTCTTTTCATTCTTTGAACTTGGGCAACTTACACAAACTCTGTGCCTCAGTTTCCTCTCTACCAAATGGAGATGATAGTACTCTTACCTCATTAGATTGTTTTGAGGGTTAAGTAGAATAACATTACTAAAATACCTTGGAACACTGCCTGGCACAAAGTACGTATTCAATTGACATTAGTGATGATGAGAATGATACTCACAATAGCTTTTTTGTAGCTCTGATAGGATTGTCAGGAAAGCGGTAAAAACAAGTGAGATTCTTAAATAACAGCATCTTCAGTGATATCTTCCTTATCCCATGCAAGTCGACCTCCACCATATTATTTATCACACTGCCTTCTCTATTCCAGCCCATTATTTATATCCATGATGCAAATGAATGTCCAATAAATGTCTATTAATAAAGGATGCTTGAGCTCAGATTGTAATTTATACACACCATCTGTTGTAGGTAGAAAAACAGCCTCCCCAAAACATTTAGCTCTTAATGACTGGGACCTGTAAATATGTTAGATTACATGGCAAGCAGGAAGTGAAGGTTGCAGATAGAATTTCAGTGGCTAATCAGCTGACTGTAAAACAAGTATGGGTTATTTGCTGGGTGAAATATAATCACAAATGTCCTTAAATGTGGAATTGGGAATCGGAAGCAGAATTAGAGAGATGCTGTATGAAAAGAACTTATCTTACTGTTGATGGTTTTGAAGATCGAGGAGGGGGGCCACAAATCAAGGTGTGGGAGCAGCCCCTAAAAACTAGGAAAGGCAAGAGAACATTCTCCCAGAAATGGGGAGGGCGGATCAACATGGTGGCGAGGAAACACTGCGAGTAAGATCTCCCATTAAAAAAAGTTAATAGGGAGGAAAAGCAGCAGGTCCCAGTGAGAACTGGGACATGGAAGATAAACGGGTGACTCCAGCTAACTGCCCGAAGAAGAAAGTTGCCATAAAAGAGGACCAGAAGGGAGGAAAGCGCAGAACCCTGCTCCCCTCCCCCACCACAAAGTCAGCACTCTCCGACCAAAGAAAGGAGGAAAAAACAAAAAAAAATAAAACAACCAACAAGAACAAACTACGCATCAAGCAGGACTGTGAGTGGAAAGGAACTATTTCAGACACCACACCCCGTGAACTGGAGCTGTGGAGAACCGTGCAGGATTCGCAGAGGAGGTGAGCGAACGGCTCCAGGCGCCATTAGAGAAAAACAAAGACTCCTGGAGACCTACACACAGCCCCAGGCCAGCCGGTAAGCTTGTGCGGAAAAGCAGCGCGCTTGAAAAGGATACGTGGATCGCGGCTGCCCAGGTCCCCGCGGCTGCCCAGGTCCCCGCGGCTGCCCAGGTCCCCGCGCCTGCGACCTAGGCTTGTGGGAAGATGTGCGGGGGCCCTCACTGCGTGAATGTCCCTCCCTGAGTAATCAGAAACCAGGCACCCGGACATGGGAGCGGGGTGCAAAAGGCACCATTTCTGCGGCCACTGAACTGGGCTACAGCCCGCATCCTGGACCTGAGGGCTTTGGAACTGTGACACGGGGCACGAAATTTGGGGTGTGGGATCCCCACGACGGTGGGGCACAAGGCAGACACAGCACCCTAAAGCCGTTGAGGCTTTCCCCACCACTCCCACTCTGTTTCCTTGTCCCACAGGGTAAAAAAAACAGCTCCCCAAGGACACTAGGTGAGAATTTCTGGCGCCACCTAGTGACCAGGAAAAAAACACCAACACCCCATAGAATGGGGACCTTTCTTCAGTAAAGACTGCTTGAAACCGGCAGAAGGCTCTCAGAGGAGTCAGAGGTGAGCTGGGAAGTTCGCCCAAGCCAGGCCCCTTCTGACCAGCAGTCCAAGCCCAGAGGGGGAGCGGGCACCCATAGCCAGGGCAGATCCAGTGTGTGGGAGAGTGTGCCTGTCTCCAAAGTGCCATTTTAGAATAGGGACCTTTCTTCAATAAAGACTGCTTGAAGCCCGCAGAAGGCTCCCAGAGGAGCCAGAGGTGAGTTGGGAAGTTCGCCCATGCCAGGCCCCTTCAGGCCAGCAGTCCGAACCCAGAGGGGGGAGCGGGCACCCACGTCCGGGGCAGACCGGGTGCGTGTAAGAGTGTGCCTATCTCCAAAGCACCATTTTATTTTATTTTATTATTTTTAAATTTTTTTTTGAGATTTATTTGTTTATACAAGCACTGGGTACAGTCAGAAGCACGGGAGGGTGAGAGAATTCACCAGTGCCAGAGGGGAGAGCAGAGCAGGCAGAAGGACTGAAGTACACTGCTGAGGGGAGCAGCAGGCGGCAGGAGACGTCTGTGCGCCATGTGGGACCCTCCTCCAGTGGCCAGGGAGCAGCCGGGGATCGAACCGGCGCTGCAGATGCTGCGGGCAGCTTCACAACCCAGTGCTCAACCGCTGCACCACAGGGGAGGCCCTCCAAAGCACCATTTTAGAACAGGGACCTTTCTTCAATAAAGACTGCTTGAATCTGGCAGAAGGCTCCCCGTGGAGCAGAGGGAGAAGGTTCCCTGCACAGTCAGAGGTGAGCTGAAGGCCCCCACAAGCCCAGTCCCACCTGGTAGGAAGTCAGAGCCAGAGGAGGATCCAGAGATTTGGAACCCAGAGTGCAATCCAGCTGCCCTACCTCCAGGGAAGTCTGTGGGACTTCAAGATGCACTTTCGTAACTAAACACAGAAGGAGGAGAGATTCTGTGACAGTGACCATTAACATACTCAAAGTACCACTGCCTCACTAGACTTCTGGCATAACAGTTTTTGACTCGTTTGGATTGCCAGTTTCTGAAACTCCCGAAAGAACACACCAAAAAGATGCCAGCCAGTACCAGCAGCACAGTGTCCCAATGCATAAGGTAAATTAGAAGACAGGCAGCAGGGAAAAGAAAAACTATAAGCAAAGTAGCAATGCCTCAGAAAAAAGACACACCACAAAAAAAAAAAAAAAAAAAGCACCCACCAGCTTGCAACTATGGTGACTTGGAAGAACTTCTAAGCCTTCCAGAAAAAGAATTTAAAATTGCTGTGATGAAAAAACTGATGGAAGTCATTAAGGAAAACAACGCTCAGAAGAATAAAATTGAGTCCCAAAAGAGGGAAATGAAGGAAATGCAGGAGATCAGAGGATTAACAGAAGAGCTAAAGAATGCTGGGAAAAGCAGTGATAACAGAATAGAGGAAATAGAAGAACAAATAAGCACTCTCGAAGACACAGAAATAAAAAGAACCAAAACAGAAAAGGAAAGTGAAGTACGAATGAAAAAGACTGAAGAAAGACTTTGGGAACTCTCTGACTCTATGAGGAAAGGAAATATAAGAGTTATAGGAATCCCAGAAGGAGAGGAGAGAGATGTAGGAACAGAGAAAAGATTCAAGGATATAATTGAAGAGAACTTCCCAAACGCGAAGAAGGAGCTGAAAATTGATATACAAGAAGCAAGAAGAACACCAAACTTCCATGACGAAAGGAAAAATACAGCAAGACACATAATAGTAAAGCTCCCAAGAATCCAAGACAAGGGAAAAATAATGAAGCTGACAAGAGAGAAGAAACAGATAACATACAAAGGAAAACCAATCAGACTGACATCAAACTTCTCCGAAGAAACACTATGGACAAGGAGAGAGTGGAGGGACATAGTCAGCAGACTTCAAGACAACAGATGCCAACCAAGAATACTCTATCCTGCAAAACTTTCCTTCCTCTATGAAGAAAGAATAAGGATCTTCCCAGACAAAGAGAAACTCTGGGATTTCATTATGACTAAACCCCCACTCCAAAAAATACTACAAGGAGTCCTATTCATCTCCTCAGAGGGATGAATAACAATGAAAGAAGGCCAAAAAAAAGTTATTAAAAGAATAAATAAATAAAATCAAAGGAAAGACAAACACAATGGCAAATACAGATGCTAACATATCAATATTAACTCTAAATGTAAATGGACTAAACTCTTCAATAAAAAGACACAGAGCCGCAGGCTGGATTAAGAAACAAAACCCAACCTTTTGCTGCCTCCAGGGAACACATTTAGTTACAAAAGATAAAAATAGACTCAAAGTTAAAGGATGGAAAACAATCCTACAAGCAAATGGACCAAAAAAGAAAGCAGGAACAGCTATACTTATATCAGATAAAACAGATTTCAAACTCAAAAAGGTAAAAAGAGACCCCAATGGTCACTACATTATGATAAGGGGGACAATACTTCAAGAAGAAATAACACTCATTAACATATACTCACCAAACAAAAGAGCACCAAAATGTATCAGACAACTATTGTCATCTTTGAAAACAGTCATCAGAGAAAACACATACATAGTGGGAGACTTCAACACACTACTATCAAAAATGGATAGATCAACGAGACAAAAAATAAGTAAAGACACTAAAGCTCTAAATAAGGATCTAGAGCAATTGGGCTTAACAGACATCTGTAGAACACTAAACCACAAAAAATCTGAGTACACATTTTTCTCAAGCGCACATGGATCATTCTCCAGGATCGATCACATACTGGGACACAAGACAAACATCAACAGATACACCAAGATTGAAATCATACTAAGCATCTTTTCTGACCATGAAGGCATCAAACTAGAAATAAACCATAAAAAGAAGGCAAGGAACTCTCCTACCTCATGGAGATTGAAACCCACACTACTGGAAGACCACTGGACTAATGAGGAGATCAAAGAAGAAATTAAAAAATTCTTCAAATTGAATGACAAGGAGGACACCAATTTCCTAAATGTATGGGATGCAGCAAAAACAGTAATAAGAGGAAAATATATAGCAATAGAGGCTCACATCAAGAAACAAGAAAGAACTCAAAGAAACAACCTAATCTCAAAGCTCAAAGAACTAGAAAAAGAACAATAAAAAAACCCCCAAAACAAGTAGAAGAAAAGAAATAATAAAAACCAAAGCAGAAATAAATGAAATCAAAACTAAAAAAACAATCCAAAAGATCAATGAAACCAAGAGCTGGTTTTTCGAAAAAATAAATAAAATAGACAAACCCCTAGCCAGGTTCACAAAGGAAAAAAGGGAGAAAGCACAAATAAACAGGATCACAAATGAAAGAGGAGAAATCACAACAGACACAGCAGAAATCAAAAGAATAATCAGAAACTACTATGAACAATTATATGGAAACAAGTTCAACAATCTAGAGGAGATGGACAAATTCCTACAACTCTACAATCACCCAAAGCTAGATAAAGAAGAACTAGAACACCTAAACAGACCAAATACAAGCAGCGAAATTGAAATGGTAATCAAAAACCTTCCCAAAAACAAAAGCCCAGGACCTGATGGATTTACAAATGAATTCTACCAAACATTCAGAAACGAATTAGTGCCTATCCTTCACAAACTGTTCCAAAAAATTGAGAAGGAAGGGATAATACCAAACATGTTCTATGAAGCCAACATTACACTAATACCAAAACTGAACAAGGACAACACAAAAAAGGAAAACTACAGGCCAATCTTGCTAATGAACACTGATGTAAAAATCCTCAATAAAATTTTAGCTATCAGAATCCAACAATGTATCCATAAGATAATTTACCACGACCAAGTAGGATTCATTCCAGGGATGCAAGGATGGTTCAACATCCAAAAATCAATCAACATTATCCAACACATCAACAAAAAGAAATATAAAAACCATATGATAATATCAATAGATGCCAAGAAATCTTTCGACAAAGTGCAACACCCATTCATGATAAAAGCCCTTGAAATTCTTGGGATACAAGGAACATACCTCAACATCATAAAGGCCATAGATGACAAGCCAACAGCCAGTATCATTCTCAATGGTGAAAAGTTGAAAGCATTTCTATTAAGATCTGGAACAAGACAAGGATGTCCACTCTCACCACTGCTTTTCAATATAATACTGGAAGTCCTTGACAGAGCAATAAAACAAGAGAAAGACATACAAGGAATCCAAATAGGAAAAGAAGAAGTCAAACTATCACTATTTGCAGATGATATGATAATATACATAGAGATCCCCAAAAACTCCACAGAAAAACTAATTCAACTGATCAATCAGTTCAGTAAAGTGGCAGGATACAAAATCAATACACAAAAGTCAGTAGCCTTTCTATACACAAACAATAAATCTGAAGAAGAAGAAATAAAAAAAAACTATCCCTTTTATTACTGAAACAAAAAAAAAATCAAATACTTGGGAATAAATCTAACAAAAGAGGCAAAGGACCTAAACAAAGAAAACTATAAAACACTAGTTTTAAAAGAAATAGAAGACAACGCAAAGAAATGGAAAGGCATCCCCTGCTCATGGATTGGAAGAATAAACATTATTAAAATGGCCATCCTACCAAAAGCAATATACAGATTCAATGCTATTCCAATCAAAATCTCAATGGCATTCTTCAAAGAAATAGAACAATTATTGAAGAAATTCATATGGAATCACAAAAAACCCCAAATAGCCAAAGCTCTCCTGAAAAAAAAGAAGGGAATGGAGGCATCACATTCCCAGACTTCGAACTCTACTACAAAGCCATAATCATCAAAACTGCATGGTATTGGAACAAGAACAGACACACAGACCAATGGAATCAAATAGAAAATCCAAAAATAAACCCACAGATTTATGGTAAACTAATCTTTGACAAAGGAACAAAGAATATGCATTGGAGCAAAGAAAGTTTGTTCAATAAATGGTGCTGGGAAACCTGGGTCGCTACATGCAAAAGAATGAAGCTTGACTACTACCTAACACCATGCACAAAAACCAACTCAAAATGGATTAAAGAACTAGACATAAGACCTGAAACCATAAAATACATAGAAGGAAATATAGGCGAAACACTACATGACATGCACCTCAAAGACATCTTTACAGACACATCACCCAAAGCAGTGATAGTGAAGGCAAAGATAAACAGCTGGAACCTCATCAAATTAAAGAGCTTCTACACAACAAAAGAGACAATAATCAAAACGAAGAGATACCCCACCGACTGGGAGAAAATTGTTGCACACAACACTAATGATAAAGGAGTGATCATAAAAATCTGCAAAGAGCTGATGAGACTCAACACAAACAAAGAAAATAATCCAGTCAAAATGGGCAGAAGAGCTAAAAAGAAACTTCTCCAAAGAGGAAATACAAATGGCCAACAGGCATATGAAAAAATGTTCAACATCACTTGCGATCAGGGAAAAGCAAATCAAAACTACAAAGAGATACCATCTCACACCAGTGAGAATGGCACATATTAAAAAAACTAGCAACAACAAATGTTGGCGAGGATCTGGAGAAAAGGGAACTCTCCTGCACTGCTGGTAGGAATGCAAACTGGTCCAACCACTATGGAGAGCTGTGTGGAGATTCCTCAACCTACTAAAGATAGAGCTTCCATATGATCCAGCAATTCCACTCCTACATATATACCCAAAGGACACAGAAGCATTAATTCCAAAGAGCACCTGCACCCCTATGTTTATAGCAGCACTGTTTACAATAGCTAAGCTTTGGAAACAACCCAAATGCCCAAAAATAAATGACTGGATCAAGAAGATGTGGTACATATACACCATGGAATATTACTCAGCATTCAAAAAAGATAAACTCATGCAATTTGCAGCAACATGGATGGAGCTGGAAGGGATCATGCTCAGCGAAATAAGCCAGAAAGAAAAAGAAAAATACCGGATGGTCTCCCTCATAGCAGGAATCTAGAAAACTTAAATAAGAGACCAGGAAAAAGAATAACTATAAGAAAGAAAATATCAAAATCAACAAACAACTATGAACCAGAGACACTCTATGGGGGGTGGAGGGCGGGGAAAGGAGGGCTTGGGGTCAAAACAAGGGGGTTGTAATTGTATGGGGAATATAAAAATAAAATTTAAATAAGGCTATTAAAAAAAAGCTAGAAATGGAAATACTGTTTGAGCAAAAAAAAAAAAAAAAAAAAAAAGATAACATTCTCCCATAGAACCTCTGAAGGAGGGAAATTCTGATGACATTTTAACTTCAGCCCAGTGAGACCCATTTTGGAAATCAAACCATGACTGTAACGTAAATCATTGTGCATTTTTTAAGCCACTAAATTTGTGGAAATTTGTTATGACATCAATAGGAAATTAATATACCATTTTTTCCCTTGTATGTTGTTCATTTTTGTACAATGTTTGATTTCTCCACTCAGGTGTAATCCCCATATACCTCCCATCACCACATCACCTGTGAACTGTCAGCATAGTCCCATGTGCTATTCCCTCCCCTGTTTCAATCCCCTCCATACCCTCCCCTGCTCTATAGCTCAGATTTGTAATTTGCCTGTTGGTTTTGTCTTTTTTATTTATGACCCCTTGTTCTGTTCCCCTATATTCCTCCTATAATGAAACCATTTGATATTTTTCTTTTTCCTTCTGACTTATTTCACTGAGCATAATCCCTTCCAGCTCCATCCATGTTGCTGCAAATGGCATGAGTTTATCTTTTTTGATTGCTGAGTAGTATTCCATTGTGTAATACACCATTCTTGGCTCCCTTAGTACAACTAGTTTAGAAAGGGTTACTTTTGATTTTCAGCCTAACCATCCACACTGTGCCCTTCCTGTCAGCAATGACACCTCTACCCTCTCTGTAGCATGGAATGAAATTTTCCACTGTACAATCATTGTCTGAGAAAGAACCCATAGACATATGTTTAAAGTCTGTAACTCAAGGTCATTATGACACTTGAGTGCTCACCAGTGGGCTGGGGGCCTATAGTGTGTTTCCTTTGAACTCAGCCTCTGGTTGCTCACCAGGGAAGGTGTGAAGCAGCAGTTGGTGCTGAACTATTCCTGTCCTCGCTGCTGGGGTCATCTCCTGCCCCAGCAGGCCCATCTGCCTGCATTCTGTTGGGCAGGAACTACTCAAAAGGGATCCAGTCTCCCAGTCTCTCCTCTATACCAGCTCCAGGGAGAGCCAAATGTGGCTCTGTCAGCAAGTGGGAGATCAAAGACCTACCACCCCACCCCCTGCCTGGCTGCTTTGGCAAACAGAGGCCACATTTAGTACCCGCCCCCCATGTTGCCCTGCTGGCCATTGCCCTACAGACAGACATTTTACCGTGTCCTCTTGGAACTTGAAAGAGACCTCAATCACTTCTAGAGTTTTGGGATCATTGAAAAAGATTAGATCTATAAAAACATGCGTTAAAAAACTGCAGTAAATTTTAAATATTTGCATTTAATATGTGAATACTTTCAGCCTATGAAGAAACAATGCAATGCAGTGATAATATGCACAAACACACAGGATTTATAAAAATAGTAATTCATAGTATTCCAGAGGCACCATAGACTATATGATATAGTGAACACCTTTGTATCCTGTCCGCTCATCTTTGTGACTATGAATTCCACGATTTGGAAATAAGGTTAAGACTGTACCCCGGCGGGGCCTCCCTGGTGGCACACTGCAATATGAAGCTGTCCGCAGCCACTGCAGCATGAGTTCAATCCCCAGGCCAGGGAGCAACCCACATGGTGCAGCAGACCTCTCCTGACTTGCTCGCTGCTCCCCTCAGCAGTGTATTTTAGTCTGTCTGCCTGTTCTGTTCCTACTCTGTCTCTGGTGAATCCTCTCACCACCCATGCCTCTGGCCTGTACCTCAGTTCTTCTATGCATAAATAAATAAATCTTAAAAGAAAAAAAAGGAGTGTAACCCTGCGGCCCAATGTGAATGAGAGGCCTTGGCTGAGTAGACTCCTGCCCTCACACCCTACTGGCATCCACTCTGCCATCTACATCCCCTCAATGCTTGAAATGTGTCCACATTCCTGTCGCCATTGGAACCAACAGCAGTAATTTAGCCCTGTCTTATGAGGCTAGAGCAGAGACTGGGAGAAGCACACCACTCCCAGGAAAAGGGAGGGGTGTAGGCTTGAGATGGATATACTGTCTGTGTGTATGCAGACTCCAAACATATATTCTCTCTAACTGGTGATAAATTTCAGGAAACCATTCACACTGGGAACCTAAGCTTGGAAAAGCTTGGAAAAACATAACTCTCAGGCAGAATTTATATAATTTTAGTTCCTAATTGCTGACAGACAGGCTAATTGCTGGAACTCTCCAGTACCAGGGAGGAAGGAAGGTCTTCCCATCTCTTTATGTTCCATTGCTGTAGGAAAATCTGAGCTTAGGAAAGTGGGTGGTATCTTTTAGTTCAAATGACCCAAGAGGAGCCAGGGATCCATAACAGAGTTGTCATCTATTTTTCAGGCTAACAGAAATGTACAGATGGTACATTCCTACATCGTTGGTACTTTCCTACACTGACCAACATGAAATTGAGAAGTCTCTACCCGCCCCTTCCACCATGTAGTGCCTGTCACTGGATACTTGCATTAGCATGGACAAATAGGAAGTCATGGCAGAAAATTATCTCATCACTGGCTACACTCTGTTGTGAAATGTTTATGATTTTCTTATCCAATTGCAAAATCCGCAGGAAACCACCTTTACATTGCAGAGTTATCACCACACCAGAAAATCAAACAGCTACTGTTTTCTTGTCAACAGAGAGGAAGTTACACATAAAAGAAACTCAAATTCCAAGTATAATGAACCTATGGTATAATGAGCTTGTGGAAATATTTTTTTTGCATTTTATTATAATTAGTTTAATTTATGAAGTGTCATTGTATTGCATTTTTGTTAATATTTTGACAATATAGAATTTCTTTCCTCAGCTGTGGTCGCCTCAGCTTTTCCACCACCAAAGTCCCCATAGTCCTACACCATGGTCTGTTAATCTTCTCCTCTCCCTCCCTTTCCTCTCTTGGATGCCTCAGATCTATGGTCAGTTTTCAAGAGTCGATTTTAAAGTTTGTCTTTGTCTAACCCTTTGTTTGGTTTTTCTCTACTCCACATGTAAGTGAGAGTATCTGGTACTTTTCTCCTTCTGGCTTATTTTGCTTAGCATAATCCCTTCCATCTCCTCCATCTGTGTTGCTGCAAATGGCATGAGTTTGTCTTTTTTGCTCACTAAGTAATATTCCATTGTGCATATAGACCACATCTTTTGACCCACTCATCTGTTTTTGGGCATTTAGGTTGTTGCTATATTTTAGTTATTGTAAATAGTGCTGCAATAAACATAGGTGTGCAAGTTTGAACCTATGGAAATTTTTTTTTTTAATAATAAATTTTATTTTTATATTCCCCATACAATTGCACCCCCCCCATTCTGACCCCAATCCCTCCCCTCCCACCCCCCACCCCCAAAAAGTGTCTCTGGTTCATAGTTTTTTGTTGATTTTGATTTTCACTTTCTTATAGTTATTCATTTTCCTGGTCCCTTATTTAGGTTTTCTAGATTCCTGCTATGAGTGAGACCATCCGGTATTTTTCTTTTTCTTTCTGGCTTATTTCGCTGAGCATGATCCCTTCCAGCGCCATCCATGTTGCTGCAAATTGCATGTGTTTATCTTTTTTGAATGCTGAGTAATATTCCATGGTGTATATGGACCACATCTTCTTGATCCAGTCATCTATTTTTGGGCATTTGGGCTGTTTCCAAAGCTTAGCTATTGTAAATAGTGCTGCTATAAACATAGGGGTGCAGGTTTGAACCTATGGAAATTTTGAAGTGAATTCCCTTCCACCATCCTTCCATCTTAGGTGGTGAGGTTCAGGTCATACTTAGAGTCTAAGACTTCTTAAGTCATTTGTGATTGATCATAAAATGTAAAGTATGGATGTGTAGGCAGGAGCACTTTAGAACCACCAGGAGAGTTTTGAAAAATACTAATTTAGGATTCCACCTCCAGAGATTGTTATATAATTCCTTGAGGGTGCAGCCTGTGCCCTACGATTCATAAAGGCTCTGTAAGTGGCTCTAATGTAAAGTCAAGATTGTGAGCTGCTGACTTAAGCAAATCCAGTGCCAACTGAGTCAAATAATTGACTTGATTTGTTCCCTGTTGAGAAAACTGAATAAATAAAATAAGTGTGTCAGGGGTTGGACATGGAATGGATGTGGCCTCCATAAGTGACATTTGACTTGATATTAGTAGATTAGTTTATCGCGGCAGGATTTTACAAGTTCAAAATGAGGCAGGGAGGCAGAAAAAAGACTCCTGGCTTGAAATAATGCAGTTTCAGTCACATTCTTTCATATTTATATTTTACCTTCAGTCTGTTTCAGATTTGTGAGAGTAACACAGACCTTGAAGATTGCAGGGAGATAAGTTTCTGGGCTGTGAGGTCTGGCTGTGCAGCATGGATTCAATAATCATCCCAACGTGACCACTGGTCGATGCTAGCCCCCTGCAAGGAGTGTGAAGTCAATGCCTTGGAGAGCTTCCAGCAAATATTTTTGGCATGGCTCCTGGATCATTCACGGGATTCCATCCTTGACATCTGGAACACCCATCTGACATGCAAGCAAATAGTTTTGAAATGAAGTTAGGTCTCTTGACCAATTAAAGAGGTGTGTTTGACAGAAACCCTGCACAATTTATTAGCTAGTTTCCAACAGGTAGAGATTCCTTGTGGTTCTGTGATCCTGATGGTTGGGTGATGAGCCTGGAAGCTAGAAGGTAATGTGGCATGATCTCCAGCTGGAGATGATTTAATTAGCATGAGAGTGGGGGTGACCACCTGTGACTAATGGTGACTTTGGATAAAACAGAACCATTGTTGGCACTCTACCCATTTTTCCAACCTGAATGTGGCCCCTTTACAGCTGTCCTATAGTTCTCTTCACCCAACCATCAGGATCCCAGAATCACTGTCTGCTCAGTCCCATAGAGTTTTCCTCTCCTGACTCACCTGCTGCTCCCCTCAGCAGTGTATTTTAGTATCTGCCTGTTCTGTTCCCCATTCTGTCTCTGGTGAATCCTCTCATGCCTACACCTCTGGCCTGTACCCCAGTTCTTATATGCATAAATAAATAAATCTTAAAAAAAAAACAAGATTAATTGGAAATGTTGGAAAAAACACACTTCAGTTCAACTTTTTTTTTTTCCTTGTTGGTTTCAACCCTAAAGGATGTAGTCCCTGAGAAATTCTTGCAACCATCTTGGTGTTAGGAGATATTATCAGAGAACCTGCTCAGAATCAGTCAGGAGAGATGGGGCACAGCTGAAAGATGAAAGGATGGAATCAGATCCTGACGTTATCCTTCGTGGCCCTGGATCCCGCGGTACTTTAAACCGCCACTTCCACACTCATGTGACCCTTCAGTTGCTAGAGCCAGTTAATTTCCACAGTTTATTGACTTCCATTTTTGTTTTCTGCTTGGCCAGCTGGAGTTGGGACTTTTATCATTTGCGATCAGAGAAGCCCTTCCTTAGACATAGTTCTATGCAGGAGCTGGCCAGTTGTAACAGTGACCTGATAAGACAGAGCTAGTGCTGACTTAGAATTGCATCATCTCAGCACTGAGGGGACCTTGGAAGCAATGGTCTGACCATTATCTGACGCTACGACCTCCTTGTCAAAAGAACACTGGGCTACCACTTGAATGTGTTGGGGTTCTCAGCACTCGCCCAGATCGGCTATTAAAGAATTCCTGCTTATATTATGTCAAACCTGCATCCAAGAAACTTGCATCACAGAATCAAGGCTATAGCCAAGTAGAATAAAAATGCTTTTCTTATAATGAAGACAATTACCATGTCTGTTGATTTTTTTCATCTTAACCACTGACCAGTGCTTCTAGCTCCTTCTGGAAATTTATGATCCAAATCTCTATGTGATAAAAAGGGGAGACTTCAGAGTTAGCTGGTAACTTATCTTTGTAGCTTTTTAGCTGTGACTTTAGAAGAGTTCCTTATAGTTTCTTAGTATTTGTGTTTTCACCTGTCACACAGAGACCATATTATCTCTCTTAAAGGATCATGGTGAATAGTCTACAGGATGATGCCTATAAAGTGTTTCCCCCCTCAGCTCTTTATTCAGTACCTGACACATCTATGTGGTATGGCTCATAAATTATAATTATCTTGTTCATCTTGGTGTTATCCCAGGGCACTACTCTACAGTGTCCTTTTAAGATATGGTGTTCAAAATTTAACAGAGTATTCCAGAGGGGATCTGGCTGTCTTAATATTATGACATCTGCTTGGTTTATTTAAGGTGTCTTCTCATTTGCTTTAGTCATCCAAATTGGCTTGGGTGGCTCTAACAATCATGTTGTCAGGGTCACAAAGAGTACAGAGTACTTGGAGTCATTTTTCTTGCCGTGCCATAGATAGAAATGCACATCGAAAAAGTGATCTTTGCCCAAAGACTGTCAACAAGGAGGTCCAGCCTTGTAGCTTCTGGCTGTCCCAAATTAAGGTTGCATCTCAGTGCAGGTCAGGAGGCCTGTTTTCCTTTCCATAGCATGGCTTACGGGCCTGAGGGAAGAGGATGCTGATGTTTCCATTGGCAGCTTGTGACTCTCATGGAATGAAACAAACCCGATTGTACGATAGAGGGACATTTAGGAAAATAAACACAGGACAGTGCTCTGCAGCCACATGGGGACTGTCAAGGCTAACACGAGTGCTTTGATGTACAGCCAATGTTTGTAGTATGTGAAAGAAGTTGTTAAAGGTCTGCACAGATGAATTGTACTTTGTCCTATAAGAAAACAATCCTGAATATCCGAATATATCATAATCTCCCTTTCACAGTTGACAATAAAAAAAAACCTTCGTGTCTATCATATGTCGTACACTATTATGATAGTAATATATAGTCATAGTAGGAGAAATAATCAGAGTGATGACTGTGAAATAACTACAACTATTAGGTTAGGGTTATTGTCTCCTTTCCACAGATTAGGCAACAAGATTTATAGAAGGTTAGTCACTTGTCCAAGGTCTTATAGACTGAGAAGGTTGGGATTCAAATTTGGGTCATCTGAAGCTGGAGCTCTTTTTCTTTATTTATTTTCTGACATCTTTGTTGATTTTTGCACAATATTTGATTTCTCCCCTGAGGTATAGTCCCTGTAGCTCTCTACCACCACGGCACCACACCGTTAATCCATCATCACAGTCCCTTGTGCTCTTCCCTTCCCTGTTTTGACCCTTTTTTCTTCCCTCCCCTGCTGTATGCCCCTGATCTATGGTCAGCTTGAAATTTTGTCTATTTGCCAGACCCTTTGTTTGGTTTCTCTAGATTCCACATCTAAGTGAAACCATCTGGTATTTCTCTTTCTCCTTCTGCCTCACTTCACTTAGAATAATACTTTCCAACCCTGTCCATGTTGCTGCAAATGACATGAGTTTATCTTTTTTTGATTGCAGTAGTATTCCACTGTGTATATATACCACATCTTCCTGATCCACTCATCTGTTTGGGGGCACTTAGGTTGTTTTCATATCTTAGTTATTGTAAATAGTGCTACAATAAATATAGGAGTGCAGGTTTCCTTTTGAATTAGTATTTTGTGCCCTTTGGGTAGATTCTTAAGAGTGAAATTGTTGGGTCATATGGTAGATCCATTTTCAGTGTTTTTAGGAACCTCCATACAGTGAAGTTAGTTAACTTTAGCCTCACTAAAGCTTAGTTAACTCTGATACTCCATCACCCTTCACTATGGTAGTATGTAATGTGATGGAGGTATTGGCTAGCCTGTGGTGGTAAATCATTTCTTAATATGTAAGCACATCAAATCAAAACATTGTACAGCTTAAACTTATACACTATTGTATATCAATTATGTCTCAACACAGCTGAAAAAAATCTGAATGTCTGGACAGGCAAAGGATTCTCAACAGCAATTTTTCCTGTTTAGTCTAAGCCAGAAATTAAGCTGTCTTATGTCCTTGGTTCTGGAAAATTCTGTAAATTCTGTCTTCCAACCCCACCTCCCTACCTTGGACTTGCTCATTCCCCTTCGAGAGTCCTCTCTTTGAGAGGACTTTGCTCTCTCTCCACCCCTCTAGATTGCATTATTTATGTTTTCCTTTGCTACTTGCTCTGCCCCCATACAGTCTAGGGACAGCAGTTCCTTTTGTTCTGCCAGCCCCCTTAACTTGCTTTCACCTTACCATTTCCTACAAACCCTCCAGTGTCCAGCACTATCTCCTGCAACTCCAAGCAAGAAAGATCCTAGACTATAGGGTAAAATCACATAATCAATGACCTCAAGAGGCTTTGAATCATTATGCAGCATCTGATCAACAGGTTTTGTTGTTTTTGTACCCCAAGAAGGGGACCAGGAAGGTTAGAAAAGGGGAGAGAGGAATGTAAGTGTTATAAGAAAGAAAAGAGAAGGAAGAGAAAGACGGTGGCAAAAAGGAAGAAAAGGAGAGATGGGGCAGAGAGAACTTGAGACCGGTTCAAGTGACCTCAGTGGCATGTTAAAACAATTTGGTGGTCTTTGTGAATAATTAACAATTTGTTATGGTAGGAAAAGGAGAACAGGTCTGCAGGTGCTCCTTGGTCCTTTGCTGCAGAGGGAATATTGAAATATTAGTTACCGTGAGCAGAAGAAAAACAGCACGTGAAAAGAAATTCCCAGTTTGTAACAAAGCATGGGTTTTTCCAGCTCTCCAGCTTAAATTTCCCTCCAGGGGAACGCCAATCTCCCCAAAACTTGTAACAATAATAAAGTGCTTGGAAAATGTATTTGAATTTCCTGTCAATTAAAACATTTGTTAGTTCAAAGTACTGAGCTGGGTCTAAAGGGAGCTATATTTTCTTGCTGAGCATTTTTGGTGGTGGTGGTGTTAGATTATACGCTATTCTCCTTCAATTGCAGTTGACTGCAGGAGAGTTTCCTGCACTCTGCAAGGTTCCTGACAGGGAGAGGCAGGAAAGGGGATGAAGAAGGAAGAGATATGATTTCTGCCAGAGGGGATCAGCAACCACAAGGGAAATTTGGAATACAAGACCAGACTCCCCTCTCCCTAAACAACAGAAAAAAATACAGCAAATGTAGTATTAAATGAGATAGTACTTACTCTTGCTGTTACAAGTGCAAACTTCATTTCCTCAGGGAAGTCTACTCTGATCCAGTTACTCTGATCATAGTTCCTCATAGCTTTCTTTCATAGCACTGATCATAGTTTGTAATTGTGTGTGTGTGTATATATATATATATGTGTGTACATATATATATAAATATATATACACTGTATGTGTGTGTTTATATATGTACACATATATACACACTATACCTACAATGAAATATCATATGTATATATGGTATTAATGTATATTCAGTAGGTATATATTGTAAACATGTATATCTATTCAAGTGGTTTTGAAAAATTTATCCCTCACCAGACAATAAACTCCGTCTTGGCAAGATTGGGTCTGTTCTCCCCACCATTTTAATCCCCAGCATCTTACATAAATGTTAGGCACTCAACAAATATTTTGGAATGAAAGACCAATGACTGTGTTTACAATTTGGAGAAAGGAAGGAGTTTGTGTACTGGGATGCTGAGGTAGTTTTTATGGATAAAACTGAATTTGAGTAGCTTCCTCTATGAAGAATTATGGAAGAAATTCTTTTCATGTCTCATACTAAGAAACACTGAGTTTCCACTGGAAAAGTGGCCTGGTTTTGTGCTTACAGATTCTGTGAATCTTATATTTCAAGATATTTTTCTCTTTCTTTTGCTGCTAGGAGGCTTGGAGCCACTATTTTTGGTAACTGTACTGTGTTTTTAATGTACTAAGTTTGCCCCTGATTTCAGATATATTTTTGCCCTTAATGTTTTCTTACTAACTTTCTACATTTACTTATACTTTAATATTGTAAATCACACCCCCTTTAAAATGAGATTTGTTGTTAATTAATGCTTAAAAATAACGAACCAATAAAAAAACTCTTAACATTTGACTACAAAACTGAGGCAGGGGAGGAAGGAGTAAGAAGGTGAAGGGAGCCAGTGGATTGCTGGGCACTGGGTGGGGGCAGGGTGTGAAAATAAAAATTTGTAGAGCTTTGAACCTATAACTACCAGAGCAGATAAAAAAATGTAGACCTGCTTTACCTCAAACATAATTTGGAAAAAAAAATAAAGAAGTAGTGATTATTGATGCCCAAATAATGTATGGCAAGTTTCATATTATTCATGTATTTAAAGGGTCCTGACATTCTTTTTTTTTATTTCAACATTTATCATTTTTTACATTTTTTAGACAATATTTGCTTCCCCCCACCCCCTCAGATTGAGTCCCCATAGAGTTTCCTTCCCCAAGGCACCCGTGCACCATCACCACAGTCCCCTGTGCTCCTCCCTCCCTCCCCCTCACCCCTCTCCCTTCTCCTCCCCTGCAGGATGTCTCTAGTTTATAATTGTCTGGTTTTGCTTTTTTGTGTTTTCTACTGTTATTTTTTTTTATTTTTTCTTTAATAGAGGCATGTTTTATTTATTTATTTGTTTGTTTGTTTGTTTGTTTATACATGCACTGGGTACAGTCAGAAGCGCGGGAGGGTGAGAGAATTCACCAGAGCCAGAGCGGGGAGCAGAGCAGGCAGAAGGACCGAAGTACACTGCTGAGGGGAGCAGCGGGCGGCAGGAGGGGTCTGCGCGCCATGTGGGACCCTCCTCTGGTGGCCGGGGAGCAGCCGGGGATCAAACCGGCGCCACAGAGGCTGCGGGCAGCTTGGCAACCCAGCGCTCAACCGCTGCGCCACTGGGGAGGCCCTACTGTTATTTTTTTTTTAACACTGATGTCTTTCTTATTTGGTTCCCCTATATTCCTGTTATAAGTGAAACCATCCGATATTTTTCTTTTTCCTTCTGGCTTATTTCACTGAGCATAATTCCTTCTAGCTCCATCCACATTGCTGCAAATGGCATGAGTTTATCTTTTTTTGATTGCTGAATAATATTCTATTGGGTATATGTGCCACATCTTCTTGATCCAGTCATCTATTTGTGGACATTTGGGTTGTTTCCAGGTTTTACCTATTGTAAATAGTGCTGCAATAAACACAGGTGTACAGGTGCTCTTCTGAATCAATGTTTTTGTGCCCTTTGGGGAAATCCCTAGGAGTGGAATTGCCAGGTCATATGGTAGCTCCATTTTTAGTAGACTGAGGAACCCTCCAGAGAGCTTTCCATAGTGGCTGGACCAGTTTGCACTCTCACCAGCAATGTAGGAGGGTTCCTTTTTCACCGCATCCTTGCCAACATTTGTTGTTGCTTGTTTTTTTTTGATATGCGCCATTCTCACTGGTGTAAGGTGGTATCTCAGTGTGGTTTTGATTTGCATTTCCCTGATTATAAGGGATGTTGAACATTTTTTCATATGCCTGTTGGCCATTTGCATTTCCTCTTTGGAGAAATGTCTTTTAAGTTCTTCTGCCCATTTCTTGACTGGATTGTTTATTTTGTTTTTGTTGAGTTGTGTGAGTTCTTTGTATATCATTGTGATCAGTCCCTTATCAGTTGTATGGAGTGCAAAGATTTTTTCCGAATCAGTGGGGTGTCTCTCTGTTTTGGTTAATGTCTCTTTTGCTGTGCAGAAGCTTTTCAGTTTGATGTAATCCCAGGTGTTCATCTTTGCCTTCACTATCACTGCTTTGGGTGATGAGTCTTTAAAGATGTTTCTGAGATGTATGTCTTGTACTGTTTTGCCTATATTTTCTTCCATATATTTTATGGTTTCAGGTCTTATGTCCAGTTCTTTTATCCATTTTGAGTTGATTTTTGTGCATGGTGAGAGGTAGTGGTCTAGTTTCATTTTCTTGCGTGTGCAAATTAATGTATGGCAAGTTTCATATTATTCATGGATTTGAAGGGTGCTGACATTCTTTTTAAAAAAATTATTTTATTTTTTATGCATACAAGAGCTGGGGTGTAGGCCAGAGGTGAGGAGGGTGAGAGGATTCACCAGAGACAGAATTGGGAGCAGAACAGGCAGATCTACTGAAATAGACTGCTGAGGGGAGCAGTGGGCAAGTCAGGAGAGGTCTGTTGCGCAGCATGTGTCAGCTCCTTAACCAGGGAAAGAACTTGTGCTGCAGCGGCTGTGGATAGCTTCCAAGTGCTGAGACTTAACCCCTTGTACCACCAGGGAGGTCATCCTGGCATTCTTAACTAATCCATTGTTGAAGATGTCCTCTAGGAATTATTAACCTGGGTTAGGGAGGGTCGTGTCTGACCATTAGCATTAAGATTCCAGTCAGGAGTAGTACTTCATATAAGATGCCAAACTCTCTACTGCCTTGCTCAAAACAATATGGTAAGGAATATTCAAAACTTGCAACAATTTGGCCAGGAGAACATGACTTTAAGAACCTTCTTCCCCTTCATGCTTTGATCTCATGCCACCAACTCATCTGCTGCACATGGTTCTGTCATGTGTTAAGTTTGATCCAGTTAGGGGAGCCAAAATATATTATGACTTCGTTACAATGGAATAAAATTGTTGCTATAGCTGCCCAAGAGATAAATTTTAAAGGAATTATATCCAACTGTTCTCTCTCACCTCCCTTTGGGCCTGAAATGAAAACAATAATTTAAAAGCTTGTGTTCACCCCAACCAAATAACCACAATCTATACAACTCTGTAATTGAGTTAGTTTACAGAAATATAATGAAATGCATTCTATAGTATTGTTTTTGTATTTGACTATATTAAGCCATTCCAGATGGTAACTGAACAACATATTTTTAAAGTCTTTTATTTTCTTCATTATGGTCATATTGCAAAGTTTTAGGGACGTCTTCCATTGTTTTCAATTCTTAATGCTTCACCCAATAAATTTTTTACTAAAACCACACCCAGTAATTCTATTTTGGTTAAAAGATTCAGCAAATATTAATGTGTTCCTAAGGAAGATGTTAATAATAATTTAAGCAATTACTTTGAAAATTAATTGGTAGAAAATGATGGCAAGGATTGGCAAATTACTAAAGCTCATGACCAGAGCCAACTTTAGTTTGTTTGAAAATAATTAAGAATTTGGCCAGGCTTTCTGAATATGAAATACACATCAGTGTGATAATAATGAGAGTGTGACAATCCTCAGTCTTGAAAGTTAAGAAATACAGATCCAATTACATCAAACTAAAAAGCCTCTGCACAGCAAAAGAGACATTAACCAAAACAGAGAGACACCCCACTGATTCGGAAAAAAATCTCTGTACTCCATACAACTGATAAGGGACTGATCACAAAGATATACAAAGAACTCACACGGCTCAACAAAAACAAAGTAAACAATCCAGTCAAGAAATGGGCAGAAGAATTTTAAAGACATTTCTCCAAAGAGGAAATGCAAATGGCCAACAGGCATATGAAAAAATGTTCAACATCCCTTATAATCAGGGAAATGCAAATCAAAACCACACTGAGATACCACCTTACACCAGTAAGAATGGCACATATCAAAAAAAAAACAAGCAACAACAAATGTTGGCAAGGATGCGATGAAAAAGGAACCCTCCTACATTGCTGGTGAGAGTGCAAACTGGTCCAGCCACTATGGAAAGCTCTCTGGAGGGTTCCTCAGTCTACTAAAAATGGAGCTACCATATGACCTGGCAATTCCACTCCTAGGGATTTCCCCAAAGGGCACAAAAACATTGATTCAGAAGAGCACCTGTACACCTGTGTTTATTGCAGCACTATTTACAATAGGTAAAACCTGGAAACAACCCAAATGTCCACAAATAGATGACTGGATCAAGAAGATGTGGCACATATACACGATGGAATATTATTCAGCAATCAAAAAAAGATAAACTCATGCCATTTGCAGCAATGTGGATGGAGCTAGAAGGAATTATGCTCAGTGAAATAAGCCAGAAGGATAAAGAAAAACATCGGATGGTTTCACTTATAGCAGGAATACAGGGGAACCAAATAAGACATCAGTGTAAAAAAAATAATAACAGTACAAAACACAAGAAAGCAAAAACAGACAATTATAAATCAGAGACATCCTGCAGGGAAGGAGGAGGGAGAGGGATCGGAGGGAGGGAGGAGCACAGGGGACTGAGGTGATGGTGCACGGATGCACTGGCGAAGGAAACTCTATGGGGACTACACCTGAGGGATAGGGGGAAGCATATATTGTTGAACAATGATGTAAAAAAATTTAAAAATTAATATAAAATATAAAAAATTAAAAATTTCTAAAAAAAAATAGATCCAAGTATAATAGTCACAAGTGATTTTAATACATACACCACTCTTGGGGTTTTCAGGACATTAGGGAGGCCATAAGGGTCCTATTTGCATGAAGACCCCTCAGGCCTCCATGAAAAATATTGAAAAGATGCACTGGAAATTTTAATTTAATACTCTTAAACAAAGGAGATAATCCCTGCTCCATCCACTGAGGAAGCTTCTTGGAAGTTTAAGGGATTCACAGAGTATAAGAGAGTTACTTATAGACACTTCCTGAGGTTGGTTCCTTGTCCACAGGGAAAGGGACTTAATAGGACCATAAAGCGTCCCTGGCCACACTCTGTATGAACACGACTCAGGTGGAAGCCTGGAAAGCCGAGCTCATCAGCATCTTGAGTCAGTAGTAAGCTGTGTTCCCTGGTTTGGGTGTTTATGAGCGTATCAGCCTCAAATTGTAGACTGATCCTCCACAAAGAGATCAACTACCCCCTTATCAGTGCTATTTCCTAGCAATTTACTGTTTAAATCTCCTACCCAAGCCATCTCCTCACCATTGGCAGAATGTTTCTTGCCCTATTATGCCTACAGAATGACACAAAAACACTCAGAAATGGGAATAGCTTGGAGCCGAGGGTATGGGAGAAAAGAGTGGAAAAGCCTGTTGAAATGAAGCCCCAGTGAAGGCGAGGGGGTGGCCCTGCTCTCTGGGGGTGCTGGAAGGAAGCACACAGCCCCCAGAGCCAGACTGTGTAGCTCTGAGCCCTGAATCTGTGGCCTTAGAACTTTGTGCAAGTTATTTTTCTCTGGGTTTCCTCATCTGTAAAACTGGGGTAAGAATAGCACCTCCCTCAGAGGATTGTTAGTATTTGTAAGGCATAAAACAGTATCTACCACATAGTCAGCCCTATGTGCTTGCATGTTAAATAATTTATCAGGTTACATGTGCTCTTTGGCTATAGAGAGAAATCATAAAACGTGTTAAAATTTCTCCCACCGGCTCCATTGAAACAACTTGAGGACAGACGAGGCAGGATGCTATGTGAACAAGTCAACAGCAGGATCCCTGAGCAGGACGCACGAGGACTGGGGTTGTCACAGCAGTGGATTCAGAAAGAAGAAGACCTGCTGGGCCTGGTGAAAAGACAATAAGCCAAACCTGATGAAAGATCGGTTTGGGGAGATGAAGTTGGAAATAAACTACTCTAAGCTGCTAAGCTTGAGGGATTAGAAAGATGATGGTGCTGTTGACAACAGTGGAGAAATTTGGAAAGAGAAGCCTGTTCTGCAGGAAAGACAAGAAGTGCAGGTCATGTCGGTATGGGAGAAACAAACAGGCCATGGGAGTTGAGCTCACTGTGGCTGCTCATTTCACAGATGGGGTGCAGCTGAGTCAATTGTGATGCTTCCTTACGATGTCTGAGGTGTTTGGTATGTCCCATGCCACGGTCTGGTGGAATTGCCACTTAAACACACCCTCCATCCTTATGCTTAGATTGAGTTTATTGGGGTGCTGTTCCATCCCAGAGGCATGTCATGTGGTCATACACAAATTCTGGAAAACAAAAGATATATTGAGCACATAGATATGTTATATACATAATTTATATATATAATTATATGTTATATAATATATATATTATATCTGTTCCCAAAGTTTAAAACAGTATGGACATTCATTAGCAAACAGAACTTGGCTGAAGACATGATGGTTTCATTTTTATTTATTTTAGCCAGTACTTGCCTAGGGCTTGCCAGCGATTGTTCTAAGCTCTTTATACACATTAACTCATTGAATCATCGCAAGCATCCTATGAGGGAGGCAATATTATTGTCCTCATATTAAGCAAGAGGAAATTGAGGCAGAGAGGAGATGGCCTTTGGTTGGATTCAACAGAATTCTGAGATGAGGATTTATGTGGAAGTGATTTATTAAGTAAGAGCTTGCTCCCAGGGTGGACCGATTGGGAGCAGAGGAGCAGAGGAGGAAGAGGCAGGAGCCAGACAAGGGGCCACTGCAGATAAAATCTCCAATAAGGGAGTGTCAGCCTAATCCTGCAGGGGAGCCTGGGGTTATAGCTTTGAGTTATAGCTCAAAGTCACCCCAATCTAAGTCAGGGGGCCTGGACTTTCATTCTGCTGTGCCTGGAAGTCACCAGTTAGGGTGCTGCCTGCCCTGATATCTCTGGTCTTTACAACTGTCCGCAAAGTGGCTCCAGTAGGTCAACGGCAGCCCTGCACAGAAGAGCTACAGATACTGCCTGTTGGTTGCCAAAGTTCAGCAAGGGTATTCCAGAAGGATAGGAGGAGAGGGGATCTGACCACAGTGGCGCTGTTGGCCTCACTAGTGCTCAGGGTCTCACTGTCCATCATAGGTGAAGCTGATTATCTTGCCTATTTTGATTTGTCAATAGGCTCATCCTTGGATATATAGATAGGTCTGAAGTATATAAATCTATGTCTGTCCACACACCGTATGCATAAGCACACACATTCATACACATTGAGAAAATGCAAAATTGATGCAGTCCAGATGTTATGTGACAGATATCATTAACTGGTGTCTCATGAGTTGAATTCAATTTATTAGCATTCTTAGTTTGGCCTGTTCTGAGTTTTCAAGTTGAATTAATAGCCAATATTTTAGAAGTTGGGAGATTTCCATTAAGACTCCGGAATCCTGATCTCTCCCCACATTCTTAGCTTGCATAATGGGCTGGAGGTAGATCTTCGATGCCTCCTCTTGTGCTGTCTGGTTTGTCACAGACATTCCTGCCTCTGGTTATCACCTTCACTCTCACTTCAACATGGCGTCTGGCTCCAAAGGACATTTGAGTTTGCAGCTCCTGTTACATGCAATTTCTTGACCATATCAAATTACATTTTTGTTTGTTGACATGAACACCTTGTGCCAGGATTTTGTAACTTCTTTCCTGTGTCTGTGTTTTTCTTTTATGATTGTTCAACCTTTCAGGAAGGTAGATTAATTCAGTTACTATAGACAACCAAGCCAGCTGGCCATTTAAGAGAGAACTACCTGAGTTCTTCACTGGTGAAAGTAGCACACTCGCCAAACCATTGCTCTGCTTTGTTGTGCAAGAACGTCTATGGATTCCAAACATAAATCCTAAGAATACACAAAATTGGTATATAACCAATACCAATTATTTCTTGCTCAGATAAATATGTAATAAATCTCTCCATAACTCCCAATATTTTCTGTCTCAAAGGAAACAGATATGAAAATGGAGTCCTGAACTCAATGGGAGTTTAAGAAAATTGTAGTAATTTCCTGGAGCAAACAATTATATTGTTTCAGCAAATAACCATCATTTTCCCTGAATTAAATTTTTTCTTGCTTTTAGGATTCCAATGAAAACATATCTTAATGGGTCAAATCTTAAAATGGAATGCCTAAGAAAATCTTTAGGTTCTAAGCACCCTAACTTCAGCTCATTTTAAATTTTATGGAGTGTTCTTTTGGGCATTTTTTTCTAACCAACTTCACACAAAAGTGATCAGATTTCACAATGAGCTATTAAAAAATCTTTTTCTTTTGAAAGTTGAATGCTGGTTATAGTTTGGGTGAAGAGCAAATATCTGTTCCTTTTGCCTTCACTTTAAGTTACACTTAAAAGGAGTTGAGATTTTTTAAAAAATATATGAGGACATAGGTAATGACCTTTTCAAGAATAAAAATCCTTTTATGAAGTTTATTAAACAGATCAATACTCCCCAAGGAGAATAAGGAGAATCATATTTCTCCCCAAGTACTTTGGGCTTTTCATATAAATTCACTTCTAAATGTGCAATTATATCAAATTTTATTCAAAGTAAGTTGACTTCACAGTATTTTAACTTCAAAAAGCCTTTAAAAAGGTTGAAATTAAGTCAGAAATCTGAATTGAGGCTGCAATTACCACCCCCTCCCCAAATACATCTTTTTAAAACTCAAATGAAAGCCAATGTTCTTTCTCATGAAGTTATCTTCACTCCTTATATGTAAAGATAGCTGCCGCTCAGCGCTTGTTCTTCTTGCAGTTTCTTAACTTTTTATTTCTGTATGTTTGATCTCCTGGTTTTGTTGCTGTCAAATAGACAAAATGAGTTCAGTACTTGGTGATACACAAAGGAGAGTCTATTACTTCATCGTGTTCATTGCATTTCTGTCCACTAGATGTCAGTCGAGTTCTATGTTTCAACTGGGAAGACTACCTGGCTGCAATGATCTGTTCCTGGAAAATTTTCCAAAACAAATTCGTTGAGCTTCTGCTTACTTTGCATTTTTTAACCAAATGGTCATGAATTCTTGTGTCTTCACCCCACAACCCTCCCTCACATCCATCCCACTAGAATTCTGCTTTCAGCACAATTTTCTGCCTTACTGAAGCTTCCCTTTCTTCATTTTCTGGAGGAATTCATACCCAAAAAAACCTTTTTTTTTTTTTTTTTTTGACAAAAGTGAAAACCAAAAAGGAGCTTAAATAATAACATGTTTATCTCCTGTATACATGGGAGAAACCCACTAAGACTGAGTAACTCACCCACTGGATGCAGTCAGTTGAGTTCTAAGATAATTTTTGCAAGAGATTTTTTCTTTAATGAAAATGTAAACATGTACTATAAACTCACAACATTGTGTAGAATAGTTATTGCAGACAGATTGAGTGCTTTTTAAATGTCACTTTAAAAACCCTGTTTCCACGCATTTCCTCTCACCTTCCCTTATCCTTGCCTCATTTTATCTTCTTAGCTTTCATTCTAATTGAAAAATAAAGCAGCAATACCAGAGAAGTGTTTTGCCTTACCCAGAAATGCTTACCAGGCAAACACTCTGTTTTTCAAAAATGCTGACAGTCTCTACAGAGAAGAAAAATAAATCTTTTGGAACTGTATTTATTCTTCCTTCCTGGAAAGAGCTAAAAATCTCCAACTAAAGCATAGGGGCTTTTTGAGCCATGTCCATCTACTGGAAGAGTTACATTCTTTCCAAAAGCAGAGACCAATTGTAAAACAGATCCTGATTTTAACCGGCTTGTTCAATCACAGCAGAATTCACTCATGTAAATGTTTACTCATGTAATCATTTACTAGCCTAAAGATGAAGAAAGTGTAAGGATATTTTCAGGATTTCTTTTTCATCAAAGGATGAAGGGAGCCAAAGTATTCAGTGTCTGAAATTTCTCAAGAAGTTCTCTGTGTTACATTCCGTTACAGGGATTTTAAGAGTTAAACTATTTGAAGTGAGACAGGCTATTCATTTGCAAATACCACTTGCAAAAGTCATTAACATCTACTCATAAGACAATCCAACAGTGTTGTATTCTATTCTATAGGAATTGCTGTTATTGGAGTGAGACTTGTTCTATCATTTTTTTCCCTGGGCACCTATCATGAGCTAAGCGCTCTCTCATAAATATCTGCTCGATGCTAAAGATATTGAGCAAACTTTGCTCTCTTGGAGCTCATAATCTAGTGGGGAATACAAATATTACAAATATTACATAATCTAGTGGGGAATACAAATATTACAAATATTACATAATCTAGTGGGGAATACAAATAACCACACAAACAAAAGGAACACTGTAAATCAGACCTCCTCCTCTGTCTCTGTTCACATTTCCCTGCTTTCTTTGTTTTTAGAAGACTGATCACCCCATGACATTTATGTTTATTTGTTTGTTTATTATCTGTTTCCCATACTAGAATGGCTCCATAAGATGAATCCCCAGGACTTAGAACAGAACCTGAGACATGGTGGGTACTTAATAAATATTGAATTTGTTGAATGAGTACATTAATAAAGTGCTACCGGGGGAAGTACTCAGCATTCTGAGATCCTTTACTAGAAGGAACATTGTCCAGGAGATTAAGAAAGGTTTCCTTAACAACCCAAATGCCCAAAAATAGATGACTGGATCAAGAAGATGTGGTAACTATACACAATGGAATATTATTCAACAATCAAAAAAGATAAACTCATGCCATTTGCAGCAACATGGATGGAACTAGAAGGATTTTGCTCAGTGAAATAAGCCAGAAGGAAAAAGAAAATTATTGCATGGCTTCACTTATAGCAGGAATACAGGGGAACTAAATAAGACATCAGTGTAAAAAAAATAATAGTACAAAACACAACAAAGCAAAAACAGACAATTAGAAATCAGAGACATCCTGCAGGGGAGGAGGAGGGAGAAGGATGAGAGGGAGGGAGGGAGGAGCACAGGGGACTGAGGTGAGGGTGCACAAGTGCATTGGTGAAGGAAACTCTATGGGGACTACACCTGAGGGGGAAGGGAAGCAAATGCAAATATTGTTTAAAAATGAACAATGATGTAAAAAAATTAAAAAATTAAAATAAAAAAAGAAAGAAAGGTTTCCTTGCAGAAGACAGCCTTGAAGAAAGGTAGGCATGGATTAGGCTGAAAGGGTATTGTAGGGTAAGGAAAAATATCAGGCTTTTCTGCCCTCCCACCATCAGGATAGATGAGGGAACCCTGTGATCCTGAATGCATGCCTGATGGCGGGCACCTGGAGTGGGTACACCTGGGCTAAGACTGTGCTTTTAAGGGCGGCGTCACGGGGACGCCAGATGAAGCCGAAGCAGAAGCCAAAAGAGAAGCCGAGAAAGAAGTAGCAGAAGCCAAGAGAGAAGCAGAGAAGGCCGGAGAGCCCAGATAGAGTGAAGACTTGCTGGGGGCTGGGAGGACTGCCAGCTTCCCGGCCCCCCAGCACGCCTGCCTGCCATATGCCTGGTGAACCCCAATAAAAGGCCTGCAAAACCACTGAGGACTCTGACTCCTCCTTTACCCGGTCTGCTGGATCCTAGAAAACCTGCACTGGTGCCTATTCCTGCCCTTTACAGGTATGGAAGATTCTCCAAGGAAATATGTGCGAAGACTGTGACAAGAGGGATCCTGGAAAAGATAAAGGTCAGAGAGAAGGTCTGAGGGACAAAGCCTTGACGTAAGTTGGTAGGTGTAGATTGTCCACACCCACACTTGGAGAGTGTTAAATGATGCTTGGTGCTCATTTGTAGAACACTCAATGGGCCATAGAGAACAGTAGCCTAGATTCTAGCATAGGTAAGAATCAGCTTGATTGCTGAGTGTGGGTCTCTAATACTAAGCAGACTGTTCGGCCACCATTTTGTTACCTACAGTTCTAAATCCTAAGCAAGATCAGAAAGGCCCGGTCATTTAGTTACAGGATCTCAATATGCAAGGTTCCTTTCAAATCAATCAAGAACACAAAGCTGATTGCTGAATAATATTCCATTGTGTATATGTACCACATCTTCCTGATCCAGTCATCTATTTTTGGGCATTTGGGTTGTTTCCAGGTTTTGCCTATTGTAAATAGTGCTTATTCAGCAATCAAAAAATATAAACTCATGCCATTTGCAGCAACGTGGATAGAATTAGAAGGAATTATGCTCAGTGAAATAAACCAGAAGGAAAAAGAATGCTATCGATGGTTTCACTTTCAATAGAAATATAGCGGAACCAAATAAGGCATCGATGTAAAAAAATAATAGTACAAAACACAACAAAGCAAAAACAGACAATTATAAACCAGAGACATCCTGCAGGGGAGGAGGAGGGAGAGGGATGAGAGGGAGGGAGAGAGGGAGGAGCACAGGGGACTGAGGTGATGGTGCACGGGTGCCTTGGTGAAGGAAACTATGGAAATTACACCTGAGGGGTGGGGGGAAGAAAATATTGTTTAAAAATGAACAATGAAGTAAAAAATTTTTAAAAAAGTATAATAAAAAAGTAAATAAATCTTTTAAAAAAAGAACACAAAGCTGGATCACGCTGGGAAGGGTATGCATCATGAAGTATGACCGGGAACGCCCAGGGGACTGAGGACCGATGTATAACAAGGGACCCCAGAAGCTGATCAGTGGAGCGCCTTGTTGATAAAATTAAAACCTTGGCTGGGGAACTAGGACTTGATCTCAATTACAATACCGAGTCATCAAGCAGATGAGAAGTGCCTGGAGCGCACACTCACAATCCCTGATAATATAGATGTCAACACATTTTTTCGTTACTTTCTTCCCCTTTTCCTTTTTTCCTCCTTCCCCTTACAGCTGATGCTATATGATTATACTACCAAGAAAAAGGCCAGGATCTTGCTCTTCAGTAGCCTCATGCTATATGAGTCGGGAGTAAGTTTGTGCATCCGTCCTCAGCACCGGCACCCACCACCCCGCATTCCCGGTGATACCTCTTGATGCATACCCTCCCCAGAGTGAGCAAGCTTGCTGCTCTTGATTGATATGAAAGGCACCTTGTAAGGTTTGGCTCATATGGCTATGTAGGGTAAAGAAAATATCAGGCTTTTCTGCCCTTCCGCCATCAGGATAGATGGTGGATCCTTGTCCTGAATGCATGCCTGATGGCGGGCACCTGGAATAGGGTGTGGGCATAGGTAGATGGGATTCACCTGTGCTAAGACTGTGCTTTTTTAAGGGTGGCGTCATGGGGACGCCAGCAGCAGCAGCAGCAGCAGTAGAAGCAGAAGCCGAAAGAGAAGCGGAGAAGCAGCAGAACGAACTCCAGAGAGCTCAGATAGAGTGAAGACTTGCTGGGGGCTGGGAGGCTGGCAGGCCAGCCCCCCAGCCAGCACCCCTGCCTGCCATATGCCTGGTGAACCCCAATAAAAAACCTGCAAAACTACTGAGAACTCTGACTCCTCCTTTACCCGGTCTGCATGGGATCAGAAAACCTGCACTGTGGCCAGTCCTGGCCCTTACAGGCTGATTGACTGGTTCTGAAGGGCAGTCCTGACCTTGCATAGGAATGCAGAACTGCAGGTAACCATAATGGTAGCCGAACAGGCCACTTGAGTTTAGCAGACCCATATGTCGCCTGCTCCATGACTCCCATTTCTTTATCAGTGTGGCATTGTCCAACGCAACAGCTGAGCAGTATTCCATTGTGTAATACACCATTCTTGGCTCCCTTGGTACAACTAGTTTAGAAAGGGTTACTTTTCATTATTTATCCTAACTGCCTGCACTGTGCCCTTCCTGTCAGCAGCAACACCTCTACCCTCTCTGTAACATTGAATCAACTTCCTCTGCCTCTTTATCAAGGAACAGAAGAGAAAAATCTCATTGTATTTTTACCAAGCTTATATGTCAAAATATTATTTCTTTATGTAAGCGTATGTATATTGAAAAAACAAGGCCACTATTATAAATTTTTTAATCACCTATTAAATTTGTAATTAAAATATATAATTTTTGAGCATTTTAACATAGATGTGCTTGTGATTTTAAATATGTAGCTGAGCAGACACTTAAAAATTTAATTGCACTTATAGCTCACATTAACTGAGGGATGACTGTGAGCCAAGTGCTGTTTGTTCTAAGGACTTTTTAACAATTATTTCCTCTCTTCTTTCCATAACTCTTTCCATAATACTCTCTTCTTTCCTTATGCCATTTCACAGGTAAGGAACCAGCAGAGCAAGTTCAGGAAACTGGCTCAAGGTGATGTAGATCATAAGCGATGGAGTCAGGATCTAAATCCAGGAAGCCTCCTTCATAGGCAATTCAGGTAACTAGAGCGCCAGACTATTTTAAAAATCCACCATGCACTTTTTAAAATGTTTTGCATTTGGACTAGCCTGAAAATCTTTAATAAGAGCTTTATGCAGTACTTAGTGGCTTGCAGGTTCTGGTGGACATCTAAAACCTGTTTAGATCAGCGATCCTGGACCTCATTCAAATTCCCTTTGTGTTGTCTGGGATGAACCAGCCCCAAAGACCACGCTGGCCCCTGGGTCTTGGTTTCTGGAGTAATAGATGATACCCTGACTGAATTTTGATATAATGTTTTGGGGTCTCTGAGTCATAGTGGAGAGTACATTTTCTGGACTCAAAACAGGTGTGTCCAGACATGAGGGCACAGGAAAAACATTTAGCAAAATTCCCCATAAAAGTAATGTGGAAGATTTGGTGGTTTATGTCATCTGGCAAAACTTTGGAGTAGATGTGGCAACCAGTGTTGAAATCCTACCAACCTTGAGGAACTCTGCCGTTCCTGCCTAGCCTCTTGCTCTCAGTCATGAATCCCCCTTCTGGGCACAAAAGAAAGCACTTAGTGCTGGGTTGCAGGAGGCGCTGAAGAGCCCTGAACTTTCACTGCTTCCCTCTTCCCTCAGTGCCTGCCACCCCCCCCACCACCACCACATGCCCACCCCTAATGACAGCCCTCAAGCCCTCCACTGTCCCCTTAAGCCTCCAGCCATCCCTCCAGTGCAGGATCTGGCAAGGAAACTAAAGTGGAAATTGATTTTAGTTTAGACCCGTGCAAAGATTTCAATGCTGATTGCCAGTCATTCACCATCTCATGAATGGTGGGGTGTGGATGGCTAGAAAAAGAGAAGAATTTCTGCACACTCACTAAATTTTGAGAGTGGCCAAGACTATTTATGGCTGAAAGGGTTTGAAATTCATTCCTGAATCTGTCAAGAGCCCTCCCAATTCTGTAATAATAGCAATGACTTTTAAAATGATAATGAAAATTAATATTAAGTGGTAACTAACTGCCAGGAATACCCCAGGGAATTTTATGAATATTATATCTTTTACTCCTCACAACAATCCTAGGAGGTAGATGATATTATCCCCTCCTTTCATTGGTGAGGAAACTAAAGCACAGAGAGGTTTAAATAAGTTGTCTGATTACACAGCAAATTATTATCAAGGCCGCCATTTGGACTCATGTGGTTTCACACAGGCCACACCTCATTCAGAGCCTGTTCTCTTGACCACCGTGAGCAGTGACTTACAAAAGTGAGACCGATAGAGACAGGAGCCCCTTCCTCTCATAAATACAGGAAGAGTTTGGGCAGGATGGATTCAACCTGTGGGCCTGAGAACTGGAGGCCAGGGTTGGGGGGCAGAATGAAGGGAACAAGTAAATGGAACCAATGTGTCTCTGCAGAAGCACAACCTCCACTGCAGCCAAGGCACATTCTGGAACATTCTGGGGATGTGGGGCAAAGAGCATATGCCCAAGAGCAACTCCTGGGTGGTCATCTTAAGAGGGACATAAGAGAAATTCTCCTCTGAGCAGTAATTAAAGGATGAGGCCATTGCCTGTGTCGACGAGGTCTGCACTTCATAAATCAAAGGATCTCAGGAAGGCGCTTTCATCCTGGGACCATCCAAACTGGGTGTTTAACTCTCAGGACAGAGTCACAGTGCGACTCTTCCATGGACGCTCCACCTGCCCTGTGGGTTTCTTGTGCTGGCTGAGTCCTTGTGCGGTCTCCTTCCTGCAGCCAGACCAAGCCTGGCTCTGCGTCCTGTCCTCCCTGCCATGAGTAAGGGAGAGTGGAAAGGCCTATCCTTTGTTGTTAGTGGAATTTTGCTTTGCCCCTGACACACAGGAATAAACTCCTAATTAGTGTGTGTGTGTGTGTGTGTGTGTGTGTGTGTGTAAGTGGATGAATAATAGACTGTCAGTAGCTCATTGATACATCCAAACCAGCCACAGGACATTTATTTTCAAGATACTAGTGGGGCAATTTAAGACTCCACTTGTGGGGCATAAATAGGTCTAGCAACTATGGTAACATCATCCTGAACTTCATCCACCAAGGTTCCTGCCATGGACACAGCCAGGGTGGCAAACACTTGCTTCCTGCACTGAAGGTCAGACCGGAATCAGCCTCACCTCCATGCTACAGCACATGCGAGTTGGGGACTTGGAAAGTTGTTCTAGTTCAGAGAAAAACACCCAAGACCTTTGCCCTCAGTTGGCCCGTTTTCCAGTGGAATGCCAAGCCATTCACTCGGCCACACCCTGAGCACACCCACTTAGATTATAAACATTCAGAAAATTGCAGGCCTTTACCATCTAATTGGCAGCACTTTTCCAAATAAAAACACAGCAGCCCGCATGCCACGTTTGCTCCAGTTGGCAACAAATCAGAAGGCAGTGACCACAGTCCTGTAATGTCGGGTAGTGAAATGTTTTCCTAATGACCTTTTGTTTCCCCAAAGCATCTCCATAGTACTTGGGCCGGCTGTGTAGATCGGGTTGTTCATCAACAGAGAGGTCGCGCTTCGGTGTGTTTCTGAAGTGTAGCCAGCACGGTCTGATGCCAGGAAGACAAACGACCCAGCGGGTCCTGGCTGAGTGGGTGCCTGGCCTGGCCTCCCCGTGCTCCTGGGCTGTTGTTCTCCAGCTCCTGCTGCTCAGATTCGGGCATTCCCCAGGATATTTTTCACGAGGTCTAAGAATTATTATTTTTCGCTGTGCGTTGCCAGTATGTTTTCTTTGGTTATTTATATTCCACACATAAGTGAAACCAGCCAGTAATTGTCTTTCACTTTCTGACTTATTTCATTTAGCATCATCACCTCAAGACCCATCCATTTTGCCCAAAAGGCACTATTTCATCTTTTTTTTAATAGCTGGGTAGTATTCCACTGAGTATAGGTTCCACAATTTTTCTATCCAGTCATCTGCTGTGGTGCAAAAATATGCTGGTTACCAGAGGGAATGAGGAAGGGAGGGAGCAGAGGAGCTTCAGTGAAGGATGTGTGAGGCATTTACATCTGTGGAGGTGTGAAAATGTACCTGCAAATTTATGTGGACACGTAAATGACTGACAAATTAATAAGTTCGAGGGAAAAAGATTAAGGCTTTGCTCCCCAATGAAAACAGGCACACGCATTGACTTATAAGAGGATGTGGAAAGATATTCATGACAAGTTATTAAATAGGAAAAAGCAGGTTCCAAACATTATATAGTGTATGTACAACAGCAGAAATACACACAGAGGAAGAGCTGTTAAAAGGGATTCCTTCTGTCCAGTGATGTTGTAAGGATGCCTATGGATCCTCTTCACTCATCGATACTGCCGATGTATATCTGTTTCTCTATAATTAATACAATAAATTAGTAAGCAAAAGAAAAGAAAACCATTGTTTATGGCTAGGTTCAAATCTTCCCTTTTTCCAAAATGTTATAAGATCCCCCTACGTGGAAGCACTGTTTCCTTATCTGAACAGATGTGCGAGACCCATAAAACATGTGGAGGATGTGTAGTATGGGCTGTGCCTCTGTAACAACACTCTAATATATCCTCCTTGTATTTTTATAAGTGTCCACTCGCCTTGTCTTCCATAGTAGGTCGTAAGGACTTTGAGAACAGGGACTTGGAGTCTTTCCCTGTCTCAGGCGGTGCCCGGGTCCAACTCCATGCCCCCACCCACCACAGGCAACAGTCGCCTGTTTTTGACTGAACAATCACGCCTATCTTTGAACACATTCTGTGTTTCTGCAGGTTCCCATCAAAATTTACTCTCTCAAAATGAAAAATCCTCCAGCGTCTTAATGAAATAAATAGGTCCGAGATTTAAAAAACATCATAAAGGTATTTTGCCATGGCTAATGTATGCAAGCATAATGAAGCCAGTGTCACCAAATAGAAGCTGCAGTAGTTAGCTCAGCACTCCAAAAAACAAAACAAAACAAAAGAGTGAAGTTGAGAGCTCAAGTTCTTTTGGTTTATTGCTAGATTTCTCAATGATGCTGCTTTTCATTTCCCAAAGCTCTTTTTATTTATTTATTTATTTATTTATTTATTTATTTATTTATTTATTTATTATATTTGTTTGTTTTTTGTTTATACATGCACTGGGTACAGTCAGAAGTGCGGGAGGGTGAGAGAATTCACCAGAGCCAGAGCGGGGTACAGAGCAGGCAGAAGGGCTGAAGTACACTGCTGAGGGGAGCAGCGGGTGGCAGGAGAGGTCTGCGCACCATGTGGGATCCTCCTCCGGTGGCCGGGGAGCAGCCGGGGATCGAACCGGCGCCGCAGAGGCCGCGGGCAGCTTCGCAACCCAGCGCTCAACCGCTGCGCCACCGGGGAGGCCCTATTTCCCAAAGCTCTTAATTCATCCTGAAATGCTAAGAAGTATGTCAACATTCCAAAGATAAGCCAAGAAAAGGTGAGGTGAAATTCAACATGTAATTATTTTTCAAAGGAATCTTGACCTGTGACTTATTTAGTGCATTGGCTTCAACCTAACAGAATCCCTGGAAGATAATCACTGATTTATCTACCATGTGCAAAATAGCCCGTGGAAGCAGGCGAGGCATTTATGTACAGGCTTTGCAGATGGGGAAGACAGGAGAGGTCTTTGTCTTCTCCAGCTGAAGAAGACCTATGGCTAGGGTTTGGGGCCACTCCACTCAACAGTCACATGAATCCTCATTAAACTCACATTCTGAGCAGCTCCTTCAAGCCCAGGGAGACTGACAAATGTTCCTTCACCACATCACTCCCAACTCAGCCCACCTCTCTTACTCCTGACTCCAGCAATGTCTTTAACATCTTTCTAAACCCCAAGGTTTTATTGGGATACCAGACAGCAAACTCGCATTCTTTCACAACTTTGATTCACTCATATATTCAATAAATATGCAAGGGTCACCTACATGTACTTGGCTCCCTGCTATGGATAAAGTGACCAACAAGAGAGCCACCAGCATGCCTCTGATGAGTTTCCAGTCCGGTGAGGGAAAGCAGACATTATGGAAATTAATAATCAAAAAGTTGCATTAGTCATTAGGAAAATATAGTGAGGAATGACAATGAATAATCAGCACCTCAGAGCCAATCTGAGGAGTCAGGGCAGGCCTCTCTCAGGAAATCAAACCCTTAGGGCTAAATTCAGCATGTCCCAGACAGAGGACAGCATACGTGAAGGCACTGGGGCCAAGAGAGCACAGCACCGAGAGACTGAGACACGCTGCTTAGGCCATGCAGAACCTGTAGGACACGAAAGGATGGGCACTTGTCTTGGAGCCATAGGAGGCCACGGAAGGGTATGGAGCAAGGGGATGACAAACTGGCAGCTTTTAAAGATCTCTCTGGCTGCTTTGCAGAAAAAGTATAAGAAGGGCCAGAAGGCAAGGTACCCACATAGGAGGCTACTGGATCGCCCGGGTGACAAGCATGTGACACAGTGAAAGTGAGGATGGGGAGAAGCAAACTAGATGAGATATTCATTAGAACATATATGCAAAAACAAAAATAAGAGCAAAAAGCAGAATTGGATTTTAGGCCACTCTATTCACTCTCAGAAGTGTCACCATCTGGAAGCTGTACTGAGTTAGCTTGGAATAAAGATTTCAATCAAATACTTTTTAAATTATTTTATATTTATTTTTAAAATTATATTATTTTCATTGAAGTATCATTCAATCAAATTCTTGTTCATTTTAATTTCATAGGCTTATGAGACTATGGACTTCATGAATAATATAACTATATATTCCGTAATTAGAGGAATTTTTTCCTTAAATTTATTCTTTAAACTCTCCAGAGGGACACTGCAGGCCACCCCTCCTAGAAGTCCTGTGTTATCAAGTTAGATCAGCGATGCTATTGATCTCCAATTCTGTGCAAGACCTTGTGTGACTCACTGTTGTTTAAGTAAAAGAAATATGTGAATAAATGTACACACACACACGTACAGAAGGAAAGTGACTGGCTGAAGGTAAATACACAGGAAAGGCACACTATTTATACTGGATCATGAGGCATTGGATTTTTTTTTAATTGTGTGTGTGTTTTTCTGAATTTACCACCTTTTATATTCCATATGGCATTATTTAGCATTATTTTCATAATTTAATGAAGCCATTTTGAAAGAAAAGCATAAACTGGAAGAAAAAATATATATGGTCCTTCTCCTCAAGAGGCTTGCATCTCTGACAGTAAGCGAGCTCTGCTTGAGACAGAAAATGAATGCCAGGCACTGACTCTCAGTACCATGGCGGTGACTGGCGAGTAAATGAGAAAGAGGAGCTGGGAGAGTTGAAGAGATAAGAGGAGTTGAAGAGATAAGAGGAGAGATGCAGTTGAAGAGATAAGAGGAGAACCAGCTACCTTCAGGGAAACAGAGGCGAGAGCTGGAAGAACTGGCTACCAGAGCAGGGGTTGAGCTGGCCAGGAGCGTCATGAATAGCAAAGCCATAGGGAGAAGCTGCGGGCTCTGAGGATCCAGGACAAGAGAACAGAGAAGGGAAAAGCCAGCAGAGTGAGCCGAGAGGGAGGAGAAGATGGAAAAGTGAACACAATTGTAGTCTAAATTTTGATAGATTGATTAATTTATATTTTGCCTGAGTCCAGAAAGGATTAAGGGCGACTTTCAGGGATTCAAACTTACAGCAGGAAAACGTAAATTAAAAAAGGGATGAAAGGAGAAAGAAAAACAAGGGTGGTGTTTCTAAAGTAAAGCCAGAAACACAGCTAAATATGTGTACAGTTTTGGCCTCACTCGATTTAGGGAAATAGATCAAACAAATGAGCTAAACAGATGCAAAAGACTATCCATTCCTTGATCTGGCTCTTCCTTTCTTTACTCCATTGTTATCTTGAGTCTTTTCAATTCCAAAGTCCAGGTTGTGCCCCAAACTTGGGTCCATTTATCAATATATATTGAGTTTCTGCTATTTGAAAGGCATCCTTAGTTAAAAGATGTATAGAATTGTGTCAGTGTTGTTGGGGAATCTCCTAGAAACAGTCCAAAGCTGTGGCAGGTCCCTACCACCTTCTGGGGAAATAAAGGGTAGAACAATTTGGGGTAATGTGCAGTTTCTGGGTAATCGAAGGGAGGGGGAAATGAGTTGATCAAAATTCAAACAAGAAGCTGAACTTGGACCAAGGAAGAAGGAAAGCAGCAGGACACAAGACCTATCACATGGGTCCTGACTAGACCACACAAACTCTCCAAGCATGGCCTTCTGTCCACTTCTCAGTGGCAGGTGACATGTATGTGGTTCATGGAAGGTCCATGGTTAGTGTTTGCAGAACAAATACACATACAACAGTAGAAAGAAGAGCATGACTTTTGGCTCCAATTGGAGTTTAAATAGTTGTGACTTATCCTTCACTTCTCTGGGCCTCACAGTGAAAATAGATTGTGTGCATAGGATGGCTAATAACCACCCAACAGTGATTCTCATAAGAGGACTACGTCTTTCCTCATAGCTGCTTTCTCAGGACTTTGCAATCTGAATCCTTAGAGAATTCTAACTTCTACTGTAAAGGAACCTCAGTGAATGCTAGCAGGAGGAAGGAGATAGCCATGGTGACCTCTCAGGACTATTGAAGGTCGTGCGATGACAGACTGATCCCATAGGAGGGATAAGAGCTGGCCTGGCATGTGCACTCTAAACTTGCGATCTTTACCATGAAGACCTTACTAACTGAGACTACCTAGAGAAGAGCTGTCATGGTCAATTTGTAGTTCATGGCTTCATGAAAAGACTTAGAAGAACAAACAAAAAAAAAGATATAACCATTACTGATTATATCACTGCTTTGAAAGCTCTTCTTTGAAATCAATTTTTCATTTCCTTTGAAGACTATTAAAAAATGGAAATGTACACTTAGCAAGTGGTAATAGTTATTTTGAAAAAAATTGAAGGATTTTATATCATCAATGAATTCTGATTTTATGAAAAGCAAAATTGCCCACATTTACAATAAAATATTTCATTTGTCTGAGTAATGTAAATGGTTATTTTTCCTTGGCCCACAAGACAGGATTCACAAAATACCCTTTAAATAATACTTGACACAGCTTTATAAAATTAGATTTAACATACAGTAATTAGAATTCAAATGCATGCATTCCTACCACCTTGTCCAAAAATGAATAAATGATTCAATGTACCATCCTAAATAAATAGGAAAGCTATTTACATGATTTGTAGAAAACCATGTGACCATATGTGAGAAACAACCCTCCCCATAGATTATTATATAATCCCTTATATAATTTTCAAAGTCTCAAATGCCTGACATAACCCCAAAGAAAGAGTATTGTCACAGTTCTGAAGAGGAACATCTCTCAAGATCACCACTCAAATGGGTACCACCACACACAGACGCGCGCGCACACACACACACACACACACACACACACAACCCAATACTATGGGATGACCAAAGCCAACTTGGAGCTAGAATGAAACGCATCACATGGAGGCCCAGACAGCCATTTAGGCGCCAGATGAAAGTTTTCAGGTATCTGTTCAATGAAAGTTCAGGCAGGAGTCGGCCCAAGTGTGCAGGCAGTTCCCTCAACTCTTATTAAGATACTGTTAACTCATAGCAAAATTATTCCTTCCTTAGGAGGGTGTAGTTTTTAACGCATGCAGACTCTTCAGTCTTTTCCAGTCTTTCCTGTTCAGCCTGAGTTAGTTCGAGCTGGTGGCTCCTGTTCTGTGTAATATCCTACTCACATGCCAGAAATGAAGTCATGGAATTGGCTTTATGAGCTCTTGCAGCTGCAGAGTCCTAGGAGACTCTCACTGCTTTCTGAAGCAAGAAAACATAACTGCAGAGTTTTGTTCTATACAAGCCAGTTCTTGAGGGGCCCAGGAGCAGCCTTCTTTTCCAGAGAGACCTTCAACCTTTTAAAAGGTTAGACTCCAGGCCCCTGGGGTCAGTAGGCTGGTCCAACACCACTCCAGAACTCCCCTGAGACCCAGTATGTGTGGCTGCTGAGGCAAGGTTAGAGCTTGTTCCATCTGTGTCCTATTATTTCCCCTCCATTAAAACCTCATGGGGCCAGGTTCCAATGGTTAAAGTATTCAACCCCCCTCATAGGCCCTGGAACTATGGCACAGAAGAAATTCTCACAACTAGACCCAGGTGGCTTTCCCTAAATTAATTTAAAATTATTTGGGAGAAAAAGTTGTTAGATGAAATGATGTTTTTGACATAGTGTTAGGCATTTTTAAAGTAGATTACAAAGCAGCACATACAATACTAAGCCACTGTTGGGAAAAAAACCAAACTACCTACTCACTCGTTTGTTAAGTACCTAAATAGGGCAAATAAGAGAGACCCAGGAAGTTGAAAGTGGTTACAGTGAGTAGAAGGAACTATTAAAAATAGTAATAGTGGTTATTTCTGTGGTATGATAATGCTGGGGTCTTTTTTTCACTTCGTATATTTTCTAAAATTTCCAAAAATAAATATGCATTATACTTAAATCAGAAAATCAAGCAAGCAAGCAAAAAGATAAGCTGTTTAAATTAAACTTTGAAGAATTCAGTACTCGAGAAAAGCAGTAGTAGGCTCCTTGACATAAGCAGGGACTTCTTCCCAGTCTGGGGGTGCCTGCAGCATCCTCTCGCATGGACACACTCAAAAGTAGAGAGGTGAGTCGACCCAGGAGGGAGGCAGAGGAAAATGACCTCTGTGTGGTGGCCTTGGATGATGGCTTCCAAGGAGAAAGGGTTGGGATGGAAGGTTCCTGAAGTCAGACCTAGGTTAGAAGTGGGTACTTGAAATTTGAAGAGTTTCTCTCATTCCCCATTCTGGATCTGATATCCTCTCCCATTTCTTGGACCCTGGTTTCTCTTCTGTCACAATAGTCCCTCTCAGCCCACATGCTGAAGAGTTACTGTCTCTAATGTCCTGGGGATCTTGCAGTAAAAAGTGTGGCAGTGTATATAAGTTAGCTTGGGTTTCTGGGAAATTTCGGAAAGGATCCACGGGTATTTGAGTGAGTGAGAGAATAAATGAATGGATGTGGCATTATCTAAAGAATGTCAGGAGCGGGCCTCCCCGGTGGCGCAGCGGTTGAGCGCTGGGTTGCGAAGCTGCCTGCAGCCTCTGCGGCACCGGTTTGATCCCCGGCTGCTCCCCGGCCACAGGAGGAGGGTCCCACATGGCGCGCAGACCTCCCCTGCCGCCTGCTGCTCCCCTCAGCAGTGTACTTCGGTCCTTCTGCCTGCTCTGCTCCCCGCTCTGGCTCTGGTGAATTTTCTCACCCTCCCTGCTTCTGACTGTACCCAGTGCTTATATAAACAAAACAAACAAATAAAATAAATAAATAAATAAAACATGCCTCTATTAAAAAAAAAAAAAAAAGAATGTCAGGAGCAATCATTGCTAAGATGCTTAAAATATTTTTAGGTTCAGAAAAATCACATTCTTCTTGGTAGAGGACCAAAAAAAATGCCTTAAACTCATTAAAATGATATTTGTGAAAGGACGGTTGCTAATAAAAAAGAGAAGCTCTGTAGGCATTGTCATCCTTTTGTTTGTTGATTCATCCAGTCAACAAATAAGCAGGAACTGTGCTGGAACAGCATCACCTGGGGGAAGGGAGACCCCATCCTCCTGGAGGTGATTGGGACTGGAGTGGTGAGTTGTCCGGGAAACTGGCAGTTTCCATGTATTCAATCATTAATTCAGTAGATGCTTATTGACCCCCTGCATGTGGGCCCAACACTGTGGTCAGCGTGATGGCTAGACATGCAGTCCTTTCTCTTAGAGGTTGATTTGCCTACCTGGGAAGCTATTTGAGAAAATCAATATGCACAATGAATGGTGAGTACCACAAAAGGAAGCCCAATTTCACGGGGTGAGGTGGGGAATATTTCTGCAGTGAGATTTTGTTTGTGCTGGGCAGAGAGAGTCAGTTATTCCTTCACTCTTCGATTCAACAAATATGAGTGGAGCTTCACTTTGCCCTGAGAGCTGAGGATATAATGAATAGAACAGATGTGGTCTTTGACCTCATGGAACTTACAGTCGGATGGGAGAGAGAAATAATAAATATGCAAAACAATAAACAAATTAATACATCAAATGCTTAGAGTACACACTTGACTTTAGAGTGGAAGGAGGGCCAGTAAAGGACTGTTCAAGGAGGTGTTATTTAAGCAAAGTTTGAGAAGCACACAGCCTTGGAAAGAACTAGGGAAAGAACTAGGTCAAGGGAATCACGAGTGCAAAGGATTTGAGCTGGTGACAGATGGCAGGAAGGAGGCCATTGTGGACGGAGCGTTGGTGCTTGAGGGGAAGAGTGGACAGGTAAACGGGGCCCAGGTCATGCTTGGCCTTGTGAGCCACGGGAAACATAGGTCATTGAGAAGTAAAAGTGTGACATGTCTGGTTTAGGTTTTAAAACCTTCTATCTTTTCTTCTCAGGAGAATGGGGTGAGGGGGAGTGGACAAGAGCAGAAACTGAGACCTGTGAGGTAGATTCTGCAATTGTCCTCATTAGGTAATGGCATGGAGATGAACAGGAATTAGCAAGAAGGATTGATGAAGGGCAGTGGGAAATCTTCTCTGGGAAGTGCTTTCAGAAGAAGGAATAACTTGTGCAAACAGGAGTGAACAGACATTTTAGAAAATGACAAGTAGTTCTTTGTAGCTTAAAGGTGAAAGTAAAAAGGTGGGAAAAGGTTGAATCATAAATGGTATTGTATACCAGAATAAGGAGGTTAGATATTATCCTAAGGGCAATAAGAGACCTTTGGAGAATTTTTAACAGGGAAGTCCCACAAACAAAATAGAGCATTAGAAAGTTATGGTGGAGGATAGCTTCAAGACAAGTAGAAATGGCAGTGAAGGTAGATAAGATCGATGTACTGAGACCAGTCAGGAAGTCATTGCTCTTAAGGAGGACCAAGACAGGAAAAACTAGCTCTGTTGTTGACTGACTGTGTGACCTAGGGCAAATTACTTAACTTCTCTGAGTTTAGTTTGTTCAACTGTACAAATAGGAATACCTACTTTATAAACTTTTCATGAGGATTACATTAGGAATTAAAAGATAAGTGTGATGGGGGCCTCCCCGGTGGCGCAGCGGTTGAGCGCTGGGTTGCGAAGCTGCCCGCAGCCTCTGCAGTGCCGGTTCGATCCCCGGCTGCTCCCCGGCCACCGGAGGAGGGTCCCACATGGCGCGCAGACCTCTCCTGCCGCCCGCTGCTCCCCTCAGCAGTGTACTTCGGTCCTTCTGCCTGCTCTGCTCCCCGCTCTGGCTCTGGTGAATTCTCTCACCCTCCCGCGCTTCTGACTGTACCCAGTGCTTGTATAAATAAATAAATAAGTAAATAAATAAATAAATAAATATTTTAAAAAAAAGATAAGTGTGATGAGGAGTACATTAAATGGTGTAGGAGAAACTGAGGCTCGTAACACTCAGTCTTGATCTCCTTCCTTCAGGATCCCTTTCCTGAGCAAAACAGTTCCAAAGTGCCTTCTCAAATATTTAGTGTTGCAAAATAACCAGCCATTAATCTACTATATGATTACATCTCTACTCTACATTCTCTAAATAAAGCATACAAGAGAGAGTAAATAAAAACTGGAACAAAATGGTATTTCCTGCTTCCTCATAAACTGGAAATGAAAAGTTGGCTAAAACTTTATTTATCTATAAAGTCAGCATTAAAAATCAGACAAAGAAAATAAATGTGTATTGTACCATCGTTAGATAATACCCTAGAAGCCCATCGAAAGTATTAGAGAAAATCCAGTGCCAGGACGGCAAAAAGAATGTTACCCAATTAAGATTGTACATAGCATGGGGTCAAGAGACACTTCTCAAACGCGGGGTAGGAATTCCTTTTCTAACCCCTTGTCCCACTTTCTTTCAAACTCAGACTCTTTCAGATTTTAGAAAAGTAATGTGGTGCATAGGCTGTGTATTACATAATACCCCTGGTGTGGGATTGTTACTATTTCTGCAGTGAAATATAATATTTATATTAAGTGGGGTAAGTAGAAACTCATAAAAAGCTTCAGTTTAGTTTAGGTGAGGCTTTCCTACTAACTGAGTTGGTGTACAACTTAGAAAAAACCTTTCCTTATGCAGACTTCAAGGGTTTTTTTACTTTATTTTTAAGGGAGCAGGAGGGATTTTGTGTCTCCTGTTCCAGTTCCCCTCCTTCTCCGGCACTGAGTTGCTACAGAAGAACTGGGCTGTGGTGGGTACAGTGGACCTGGTCTCCTCCTCCTGCCAGACCCTCTCCTCTCTGGCCTCTGGGCACTGAGGCTGGACTCAGCCCAAGCCCCCGTACCTTTTTACTCATGATGCCCTGAATTCACTCCCTGGAATCAAACCTCAGCTCTGGCCCTGACGTCATCCTGTGTACCCCTCATGTCTGAATTTCAGTTCCATACAGCTCAGTGCCCCCTCTGGGGACGCTCTGTGTTCACGTAAGTATTCTGTGACAACTGAGTGATTTTTGGTCTGTAGAGCAGACCTCTGGGGCGGAGGTAGAAAGTTGCTTACCTCATTAGCCTACATTTTCTAAGTCAGTGTTTCCAAGACATTTTTATATGTAAGTTATCCTCAGACTACACTGGGATATACAGGGGGAAAGAATCATTTCTTTAACTGATGACTTGATCAGTTGAATTACCTCACAAGCCATGCTGGGTCGAAGTGGGGGTTGAATGAATTTAGTACAATTTGATTAATTTTTCCCATAGTCTGGGCAGGCTGTATAAGAAGCATAGCCCCTTGTGAGTCTATGTACTCATTACTACAGTCTCTGCCTCATTTGCTCCGTGTCTCTAAGTGAGCAGAGTATGAAGACTATGGTGGGGTGTAAGGCCCCGGAGTTATGGGTCCTTGGATCTATGACGAGTCCTCTGGCTCTCCTGGTTTTTGTTGTGTCTCCTGTTACCCTTTGCAGTTGACATTGGGAACCGATATAACCTGTGGCCCAGACTCTCTCAGCTTGTTCGTGAACAATGGTGTCCCTGTCTGGGAAGGCCTCAGCTCACCTCTCACTGATACCTTAGACCTCTTTGGGTGCAGGTGATCCATTCTCAGCTCTGCTGTGAAAATCACTTCACCCCTTTGCATGGTGCTTGATGGCAAGTTACAGGTCTCAGATCCTTGCCTACAAAGACCCTGTAATTGTGTGCAGGAACTTTAGCTCAAGGTGCAGTGGAAACTGCTAGTGAGTAGCCAAAGTCTGTTCTCCTTTGTTCCTCAGTAACAGAACCACGGCTGGGCAAATATGGTAGCCCAGTGACATGACATCCCTTGAGGTCAGGTTTGGACATGAGGCCATGCTCTGGCCAATGACATGTGACTAGAAGTCACATCTGTCACTTGGGGGGACTAAACTCTTTTGAAACAGGTGTGCCTCCTTCACTTCTCTTCTTCTTTCTACCAAATGGGACATCAACGTGCCAGTTGCTCAGTGGCAGTTACGTGCAGTGATATCCATGCTCTGGATCCTGTGGCAGAACAACTAGTAGGAAGGAATCTGAGCACCTGAATGAAAAACTGACCAACAGACTGGATTATCCTAGGAGAGAACTTCTTGTTCTTCAAATGGCTGTATAGCTAGGTCCCTTGGTTACAGCATCGATTTTCCAACAACAGCTACAAAAATATAATTGCAGTTAGGGAAAGCCACACCTGGCCTTCTACTAAGTAACTGAGCTGTATCATTTGGACAAAACCCTTCTACCTTGGGTTTCCTTTCATCCTGACTTACCTGTGTCTGAGAGCAGGGTAACTGAGCTCTGCATGTCTTTATCCAGCCTCTTTCTCCATTTTATTCCATAATCCATACACACAGGAACCATGTGTGTTTCAGACTTTTTTTTACCCATCTGTCTTTTAAGTCCCTCCTCCCTCCAACAGCAATACTGATGGTCCGGTAGTCCCAGGTGCAAGGAGTGGCTTCTACCTTACAGGAGAGGGACTGGTATCATCTTAGTTGTTCACACTTGATACTTAATAGCTATAAAAATTTAGAAAATCCTTCTCTAAACAAAACCTGGCTCTCAAGCTCACTGTTTGCAAAATCCTATTTTGATTCATAAACATGGAAATGCAAGAAAGAAATGCTGGTTAATAGATTTTTAAGATATCGGGGCGGGTTGAGCACAGCGCTGTGAAGTTGTCCACAGCCTCTGCAGCACTGGTTCGATTCCCAGCCAGACCTCTCCTGCCAGGCCTGCTGCTCCCCTCAGCAGTGTACTTCGGTCCTTTTGCCTGTTCTGCTCCCTGCTCTGTCTCTGGTGAATTATCTCAAACCCTCCCAGCCCCCGTCCCCGTGCCTCTGGCCTGTACCCCAGTGCTTGTATAAATAAATCTTTAAAAAAGAGACAGTCTTAAAAAAAATATTAAAAAAAAAAACTATCACCTCTCATTAACATATAAGAGGAAGGGTTTACATTAAGATTTTTGTGTTGCTTATAACTATATGACAAAAATACATTGCTTTAAAATCTTAATTTGTTTTCTTTATTCTCTGACTTTTCTACAATGAACATATTCCATGATGTTAAATTTTTTTGAAAAATCAATAAAAGTTGTTTTAAAAATATTCCTGCCCATAGCACTATCAGCTGGGAAAAGGCAAATTGCAGTCTCTGTGGGAACTAATTGAAACTTGTCAGAGCAGTTAAATTAATTAGGTCTTAACTGACATTTAACAGCAAGGATGGCAGGCCTGATATAACTTAGCGAGGACTTAGAAAATTAGGGATAATAGTGAGCAGATTGTATTACTGCAAAGCTTGCTCAGTTTGGGGGAAACAGTGCGTCTGCACTGTACTTTAACAGCCCCTGCATTTTTGGTTTGTTCTTTTTCCGGGAGAGAAGTCTGGGCGAAATATCTAAGACGAGACACAAACCCATTTTTGTTGGCATTCCTCCTTTTGTGAATTATGAGAAGGGAATTATTGCAGACTTTGCTAGAATTTTTCATATATGGAGCATTGTAAATAAACCCCGGGGCACATTTTCCCTCCTAACACAGAGCGACATTGAGTTCTCTTCTTTGGTAAGTACATTTCCTTGAAAAAAGAAAACACAGAGTTGGATTGACAATGCCCAGGAGGCAAGACAGGCTTTAGCACTTGCAGGAAAGTTGAGAAACAAACTTCCAAACTAGAGGGAAGAGAGGGGCTTCTTTGCATCTCAGCAGCCCAGCCTTGTGAGGAGGAGCTGGGTGAGCAAGTAATTGGGCCCAAGCTCACCATCAAGGTCCCTCCAAGGAACGTGCAAATGCATGTCCCTAGCAAGAAACTTAAACCTTCACCTCCAGGAAAGGAAAAAGCTTTGTAGGAAAACCTAAGCTCTTTATTTTTGCAGCAGGCAGGGCTGGAGGGAGCATGGTGGCCCTTGCAAGGGTGAGGGGGCAGGAGAGCCCCACCTGGGGAGTGCACGGGAACTCACTAAGTAGTTTTCATCTTCCATTGTGAGAACCTCCACAGCCATGGCAGACAGGGAGTCACATCTAGCAGAGGGGCTTACCAAACACATCGAGGTCAAAGGTTTCTTTCTGCAGCTCTCAGTCCCAGACTGTTACCTGTCTGCTGCCTCCTAGGCTGGGTCCTAATCACTTCCAGCTGCCTTGGCTCCCACCGCCCCTCTGTCTGGCTTCCCTGCCCTCTGCCTCTTTCAGAAGGGAAAATTAAGTATCGCACTTAAATCCTCCCTCAGGACTCAGGGATCCTGAGCAGGAGCCTAGCCACAGTATCCATCTCCAGAAACAGATGACAGGGCTGGCTTGCCTCATGTGGGGTGTCTCCTTTCTGCCCTGCAGCTAACTTCTTCTCCCTGCCCCTAATCAGACACAGCTAAACACACAAAGAAAAGTAGGTGCAGCTCAGCTCCACTGCACAGATCCTCCCCTCTCAGAGTCCTGCCCTCTACCCTATTCCCCCCAATTCCCTTTTAGGTATTGCTTCCTTAGGACTAAATTAACCACTTCCAGACTGTTATCTTTTGAAGGACACATCAGGGCCACCAAATCAATTCAACACAAAGTCCTTGGTAACTTGGGGGGACTGAAGGTCGATGGCTAGGAGATTGGAAACTGCCTGATATGTGCTGTCGTTCCTCTATCTCTTACATGTGTAGATGTCACTAGTCAATCATGAGGTTGCTCTCCTGCCTAATTAGCTAGGACCGAGGCCTCAGCATCCTGAACACAGCATGCCGGGTAGGCTGGAGAGAACTGACAGGGTGGGTGAAGTCTCTTCACCATCTTTGGGCCAAAGCATGGGCTACATATTAGGCGACCGTGAGTGCTGAGTCTGGGTTAGCAGACAGGGATCGCTCACATCAATGGTTCTCAAAGTTCACCTTCATCAGAGTCTTCTGGAGACTTGTTAAAATAGTTGATGGCCCCCAATGTCATAGTTCCTAACCTAATTCAAAAGGTCTGGGATGGACGCCCAGATGCTGTTGCTTCTGGCCTGGGCACCACACTTTGAGAACCATTGGTCTATATCCTACCAAGTAACTTGGGCTTTATCCATCAAGCAGTGTAGAATCCCTGGAGGATTTTAATTCAGGTGGGAGGGACTATGGGGCTAGGTTTATTCTTTCCCAAGCTCCCACTGCCTTTGGGAGGAGAATTCACTTGATGGAACTGCGCATGGGAGCAGGAAGGCTGAGCAGAGGCTGTTGGAAGGGTGCAGATCATGTGCACTGTGAGGTGTCTCATGTAATCTTACAGGATGAGATTCTGGCAGCAAAGTTGCGCTGGGCAGCCTCCAGGAGAAAGGTGGAAAGTTGGGAAAGATGGTTAGAAGAAAGCCCTGACAGGAGGTGGGAAGGTCCTTCCCAACTTTGCCAAGGACCAGTTCAGTTCCATGAACAAGAGGCGGCTACAGATGTGATGTGCGCCGCGTAGACCTGCTAAGTGTGCATTCACGGCAATCGCCCCCCCCCTTCTTTCCTGCTGACAGAGCGGGTGATGATAATTACACAGAGACCAGCAGTTTCCCTGCCTCGTCTTTCAAAATGTCAAAATGATGAAGGAAACTGTGGCGTCCAGGAAACGTCCCTGATTGGTTCAGTTCAGTGAAATTTGGTGAGCTTGGTCCTTCTGACTTCATGACCAGTGATGATTCTGGAAGGGCATGAAAACATATCTAAAGCCTGTGAGCAGTGATTTTCCAAGAAGGAAAGGTCTGGGGTGGCTGGCATGCAGGTAGCGGAAGAGAGTTCAGATCTGTTCTCCACGTTCCAGATACGTGAGTGAGGCTGCCTCACAGTCTGGAGTAATAATGACAAATACCTGCAGGTGGCATCACATCAGACCCCTGCTTGGCACCTGTCAGTAGAGTCACGTGACTTTTGACTCACCTGCTGGCTGCAAAATTGGTCAGCTCACTAGAATCTGCTTTGTGCAATTTCACCTCTGGCTCTGCCCGCGCAGTTCCCCAGCTCTGAGATTCCTGAACATTTCCTCTCTGCTTTTACATTCCTACCTATGTCCTTGAAGTCTTCCTGGAATTTACCTAATTCATAAGCTTTTTTTCAACTTTTCCTGAACATGCAGACTCATCACCATCCCTCTCCCCGGAAATCATCTGGTACTCAGCGGCAGACACATCCACTGGTTCCTTGGTGTTGACTTTTTGGTATTAGTTCCCTTTCAGGAGCAAGACCTATTTCCTCAGAGAGATAGCAAGTTCTTTCTCAGGTTGCGCTTTCCTGAGTGTAAACCTTTACATGCCCACATTGCACTGACCTGGGTGACCTGGGGGTGGTGGGGTGGAGGTTCAGTTCCTAAGCCTCCAGGCCATGAGGCCTGTAGTTACATCTCAGGCACTCCTGGAACTGAAGACAGCATGCTCTCTTCCAGAATCATCACTGGTCCTTCGCCATCTCTTGTTGCTGGAACTTGCTCCATTCTGCCAAACTGGTGTCCTCAACAGTAGTGGGAACTTAGCCATTGGCAGCCCTCAGGCCACCGGAGGGGCTGACTCCCTTCTGTCTTTTCTTTTTCCTTTTTTTTTAAAAGTTATTTATTTATGCATGCATGCAAGAACTTGGGTAGAGGCCAGAGGTGTGGGGAGCGAGAGGAGTCACCAGAGACAGAGTGGGGAACAGAACAGGCAGACTGACTGAAATACACTGCTGAGGGGAGCAGCGGGTGAGACAGAAGAGGTCTGCCATGCTATGTGGGTCACCTCCCAGGCCGGGGATCAAATTTGTGCTGCAGAGGCTGCGGTTAGTTTCATAGTGCTGTGCTTAATCCCTTGTGCCACCAGGGAGGCCCTCTTCTATGATTATTTTAAACATTTAAAAATATATAATCCATCCTGAGCCCTGACCTAAGCTAACCATTCCCCTCATTATTGGTTTGTTTGGACCAGAACATGTGCTACCACTTGGGCCAATAGCATGTGAGAGGAAGTCTGCTGGGAAGATTTCCTCCCACGATACCTTCCCAATTCTGGACAGTGTCTAGTTTAAATGTGGTTGCTAGAAATTTGGGGTCATCTTGCACCCAGCTGGGGAGTTAATCTGAGGGCCCCCATGTTATTGCTTAACTGAGAGAATGATGGGAAAATCCTAGGTCTTTAATGAAGTCTTTGAGACCCTGAATTTTCCACCCTGGAACAGCCCTACCTGCAGGCTTCTCATCCTGTGAGCTTGTAAATATCTCTAGTGTTTCAGCTGTTGGTTGGCATTTCCGCTTAGATTATAGCTGAAAGCCACCTCATTGTGAGTACAACAGGACATCCTGGTTGGGAGCACCCGTAGCACCTTGTGATGGGAGTAAGTGGGGGAGCAGAGCACCCAAAGAACCATCCAGAATCTGATCTTATAATCTCTCTTACCTTCATAGACTTAACCTTCTATCTAATACTTACTTGATGGTTTCTCACAGTCTTCCTCAAGCCCTGTCCCTTCACGTTATTCCCAGTACCCAGCCACCACAACGTCCATGATTTTCATTCCTGCTATTAGCCAAAATATCCCCAAGACTGCTCCATATGCGCATTTGAAGACTTGTCAGAGAGGTGCCCAGGAGGACCTCAGGCCTGTCCTTATCTCACTCACCTGAGCACCACCCAGCACATTCCTTCCTGTGACCTGTGGTTTCAATCATCTCTCCCTTTGCCATTTGTCTCCACCTCCCAGATATGATTCATCATCTCCTGAGTGACACCTCTCTTCCCAGAGTCCCAGCCACCCTTTGCCTCCCTCCATGAGAGGCTACCCTGTGACCCCTGGGGTTCTCCCTGTGCACACAGGTGCTGGAGTGTAAAGACCGAACAACTAACCAAGAGCACAGCCCGAGCACACACCCTTGGCTTGACCTCAGACAGAGGAGGGTCTGGGGTCTTCTGCATTCACCTTCTGGGCAGCTATTCAGCCTGAGGCCCACATTTTCCCACCAGCTGTTGCAAATCCCCATTCCTCTTCTTGCTACTTTTGTCTCTTGCTCCTTCATATTTATTTTCTTTGCCTGCACACCTTGTTTTTCTTTCAGGGGACCCTCACCCAGACCTTCCATATGGTTTTCCTTTAAACAAAGTGTGGCGTGTGCAAAGGCAGCCGGCAGGGTCCCGGGACACGCTCTGGTTCACACAGGGCCCCCTTGGAGCTCGAAGTCCCCGGCAGAGAGGCTAAGACCCAGCTGTGGAGAGGAGAGTGTGATTCCAGAAAAAGTCTAAGGCAGGTCACACACCTCGTTAGTTCATTTTGATTAGTTTCTCTTAGCCAATCACTAAGAATGGTGAAGAGTGATAGATGAGGCAGTCCTGAGATTTTTATCCCCTGAATTACATACAATTTGGCAAGATTAGATAAACCATGGAGAGAGTACAAAGAAGTTGACATGTGTATAACCAGGTTGATTTGTAAGATTTATATAAGATTGCCTGAAAGCCAGTTCCATAGTCCTTCCTCACTTTTCCTGCAGATTCCTGGGGCCTCTATTGGGATAGTCTTCTTGCCTTTGGCTCCTTGTCCACTTATGTTGCTTCTCCCATCAGCTAGACTGAAAACAAGGGCAGCTGCTCACCTAGACAACAAACCAGGTTGCACCCTACTCATAGGTGCTCCGTCCAGGGACATAGGGTGGCAGTTAAATCTATCAACCCTCCAAAGAAAGCCAAGACAGAGGGTTTTTCCAGCAAAATTTCTCCCCCCAGAAGGTACATCACTTTGTTTTCCTAGCTGGGTTGCCTTTTCTAATTTGTACAAAGGCTTCACAGAGACTAGTGGAGGGTCCTTCAGGAAGCAGGGTTCTTGGGAGGAGACATTGATTCCCACCAGACACCGAGTTTCCAGTGAACTGAAGATTTGAGGAGTCTGGGGTGGGAGATCGCTCTGCACACCCCGTCTGTCACTCTTCTGTTTGGCTCCTTGGTCCCCATGGCCTTTCCTTGGCCAGAGGCCGAGTCATCCTTGCTGACTGTCACTCCATGTCTCACCCTCCACCTCTAGTGAGTTACCCAAGTCTTCCTTTGAAATAAATACAAAACTCTCCCTACAGTGATATCTGGCAAATAGCATTAGTGTGTTGGTGATGTCCAGATCAAATGCTTTCTCTTTGCTAAGCTAGAACACACTGCATGTGCCACCTTGTAAGCAGCACTGGCTGCAGAAGCGGAATTGGTGAGATTAAGAGCAGAAGCCACCTAATTATTCCCCTCACTCACTCTTCAAACTTGTTCTGTGGAGTAATGTTTTTCTTAGGTCTCAAGATGTGTCTGTTTATTTTGATTCTTAGAAACTGATGAAACTTTTCTCATTTCTGTGATGAAACTGTCTAGTCACATGTAATAGGGAAAACTCTAAATTTCCTTTGCGGCTCCTCCCCACCCCATACCCTCACATTTGCTTGTCGATGTTGGCCTGTCTCCTGCCCCCACAACCCCCATAGGCTGCCCCGAGTCCTCAGGAGGAGGTGAGAAGGCAAAGAGTCAGGCACAGGAGCCGCATGTTTACCCGGCCTGGGCATTCTGATGTTGGTGCTCCCTGGCTCTGGCAGAACTTGGGTGTTTTGGTGGGTGTTCAGATCTTTTCCATTTTCTTGAAGTGCTTTTGTGGGTTCTTGAGTTCTCCCTTGGGACCCTGCGACAGCAGCTTCAGTCTGCTGCTGCTGACCCTGCCTCCTTCCTGCTCTGGTGGTGCCTCTCCAGCCTGCTGTTGGCTGTGGACCCCCAGCTTCTGCCAGGGTCTATCCTAAGATGGCCTCAGGTCTGCTGTCTCCAAGGAGGCCCAGATTTGGGCCATGGAAATGCCATCATCCTCTGACCTGAAACTCAGCTGCGCACTGTCAGTATGCCTGCTGGTCTTGGTCCGAGCCCCCTCCCTGCACAGCCATCTCCCCCGCCTCACCCCTTGTGCGGCCTGAGAGCTCCCTGGATGCCATTTGATAGACATTTATCCCAAAGATACTGGTTTCAACCATTCTGCCAGTCTTTATTATGGACAATTTCAAAATTAGTGTTGTAAATTTCCAAAAATTTACATGAACCAATGAACCAATGAACCAATGACCCAGCTTAACACTGATTAACTCAGTGCCGGTCTGCACAGAGATGTAGTCCCCTCCCTCCACCCCTCATCCCTCCCACTGCCTCAGATCTGTGGCCAGCTGTCAAGGGTTGGTGTTCAAGTTTGTCTTTGACCCTTTGTTTGACTTTTCTATTTTCCACATGTAAGTGATAATACCAATGGTATTTATCTTTTTTCTTCTGGTTTATTTCACTGAGCATAATCCCTTCCAGCTCCATTCATGTTGCTGCAAATGGCGTGAGTTTATCTTTTTTGACTGCCGGGTAGTAGTCCACTGTTATATATGCCACATCTTCTTTTTTTTTTTTTTAAGATTTATTTATTTATTCATTCATTCATTCACTCATTCATTCATTCAAGCACTGGGTACAGTCAGAAGCGCGGGAGAGTGAGAGAATTCACCAGAGCCAGAGCGGGGAGCAGAACAGGCAGAAGGACCAAGGTACACTGCTGAGGGGAGCAGCGGGAGGCAGGAGAGGTCTGCGCGCCATGTGGGAGCCTCCTCCGGTGGCCGGGGAGCAGCCGGGGATCGAACCAGCGCTGCAGAGGCTGCGGGCAGCTTCGCAACCCAGCGCTCAACCACTGTGCCACCGGGGAGGCCCCATGCCACGTCTTCTTGATCCAGTCATCTGTTTTGGGCACTTAGGTTGTTTCTGTATCTTGTCTCCAAATAATAATTTCTTAATATCATCAATTAGACAGTGTTCAAAGTTCCCTTTCTTGTCATTTTAAAAATTGTTTCAGAACAACTTTTTAAGAGCAGTTTTAGATTCAAAGCAAAATTGAAGGAAAGATTTAGAGATTTCCCCTGCATGTGCATAACCTTTGCCTCTATCCACATCCCCCAGCAAAGTGGTACATTTGTTACAACTTATGAACCTACATTGACATATAATAATTACCCAGAACCCATAGTGGTGGTAGGGTTTACTCTTGGTGTTATATTGTCTACAGATTTAGAAAAAGATACAATGGGATGTAGCCACTGCAGTATCACACAGAGTATTTTCACTGCCCTAAAAATGTCCTGCCTTTCACGGTTCATCCTCTCTCACCGCCTCTCCCATCCCCTGACAACCACTGATCTTTTACTGTCTCCATATTTTCACCTTTCATCATCATTTTTTAAAAGCTGTTGGTTTCTTCAAATCAAGATCGAAAAGTTCATGCTATATGTTTGCTTGGTGTTTCTTTTAATCTATAGATCTCCCTCTTCCTTTTATTTCCCTTGAGATTTATTTCTTGAAGGAACGTGGTCATTTAGAATTTACAACAATCTGGGTTTATCCCTGTTTAATCAATATTTTTACCAACATTTATTGTGTTTCTCTGTCTTCTGCATTTCCTATGAAATAGCACGTAAAGGAAAAGATTTGATCAGACTCATTTTTCAATTTTTTGCCAGATTGCATTTTTTGACATGTGAACTTTCTATTGCATCACATAATGTCTGGTAGTCTTTCTCTTTGTGAAGTCAGGATCAATCAGTGGATTCAGAAGTTATTAATCTGGTCCAGGTATCTGCTTTTGACCTAATGAGTTTAGCAGTTATTAATGATTTGTTACCTTGATTCATTATTTTATTTAGAATATCACCTTTTATACTCACTGTTCAAAAAAAAAGGAACATTCTAATTTTAACATCCTTATGGATTTATTATATCTTTATAGGAAGATATAACACCTTCCTATAAAAAGAACTTTCCTTCATCAATTATTTGTTTACCCTGTGAAAAGTCCATATAGGAAAGTCAGGATAAATGCTCAATTCTTTCTTTATTTTCCACTTTCTTGAATAATGAGTTGGTTCCCTAGCATCCTCTAAAGAGGGGGGTCTTAAAATCATTATAGAGTCAATTATTTTAACATATTTGATGTGTCTCAATCCACTGCAGTTTTTATTTTTATTGATGCTTAAGTTGTCCCACATTTGGGCTGTGAAAACCTTTCTGGTTGGCTTTTAGGTCACTGTGACATGATCCAGTGGACTTTGATACCCTCCTTCCTGGCAGGGAAATTATTTTGGGTGCATTTTATGTATTTATATTTCTTGCCCTCAACCTGAACTATTTTTTCCAAAGAGCTCCAGTTCCTTTCAGTGGGAAATAGTGTTTAGGCCCAAAAGTTCTATTGGGTTGTTCATTGTTTCTGTAGTACTTTTTTGGTCAAAGTAATAAAATGTGTATTCAAGAAAATATTTATTTAAGATGGGATGGAAACCAGACCAGCTATTTTTTTTTTAAGTGAAAGAGTAGATTAGGAAGTATCAGTGACTATCTCACGTAGGTAAGGTAAGTACTTATTTATGAAACATCTATTTTATTTTGTTTGTGTGTATGGGTCTATGCATGTGTGGATCAGCATTTGTGTGTATGTGTGTGTGTGTCTGAGAGAGAGATTAAAAATGTATATTGAAATCATGGCTCAAGACAAAATTGAAAACATTGGAATAGACCAGTTGTTTGAATTCCAAAGAATCACACACCATACCTTGAAAACTGCTTGCCTTCTAATCAAAACATCAATTCAGTCATGAGATTTGAAAATCAAGAAGCCACTGCTATAGTTTATGCTTTTTTATATTATCATATTCATATTTGCAGTGAGAAAATCAAAACAAACAATAAAAGGAAAACTTTACAAGAATAAACCAGTGAGTTTAAAGCCACATGGATGCCTCTGAATGTTTTTCCAGGCATTTAATGTGGTCATTAAGCTAATTTGTCCTGTTTCTTTCTTGGATCTTTAAGAAATATATTTCAAATGGTCTTAAAAGTTAAGAGTAATAAATTAGTCCCTAGTCTGAGAGGGAAGAATAAATGGAGAACTGTCAAATCCACTCAGTACCTTGACAACCAGCAACTTCTCTGGCCTGGCTCCTTTGCTATGCCCTAGCTTCCACATTTGGAAAGAGCTTGCCCATTAGCCACTTGTAGTTTCATTGCAGCTTTTACCAAGGAAATTATACACGGTCCCATGAAAGCCCAGTGCCCTCTTTTACTACTAACGAGAGAGGTCAGCTTCAAATATGAAAGTAATTCAGTCAGACTCACAGTTTTCATTTGCCGTCAAGTAGACACCCAGCAGTGGGACCAGGGCTGTTTCCTCTTAGTTCTGATGGACATTGCAGGTGCACCTATCAAAAGATACTGAAAGTCTGAAAGTCCCATGAGTGCCCAGAGCCACACTGGATTGGCTGTGTAACAGAATTCAAAATTGAAATAAGGCACAGAAAAGTTATAAAACTGATGGGATTCATTTTTGGATATGAAGTTTAAAAGAAATGTGTTCTTGAAACTCAAGTTTGCAAGTTCAGCAATTTTTAGACATTTTAGAAGTAATGTGTGAAAGGTCACAGACATCTTTCAATAAAGCACACCAGGAAATGTGCAATAAAATTAAAAATGCACAAGTGCTTGCCCATAAGTGCCCAACACCCCAGCAACTTACTCTATATCAGTTCTTTGAGCCACCTGCATTTAAATAGCCCTGGGAACAGGGCTCAACAGATTGGGGAGGTGTCCTTAAAAGAGAGGGGTCTCTCTTCTCTTTCTCTCTCTCTCTCTCTCTCTCTCTCTCTCTCTCTCTCTCTCTCTCTCTCTCTCTCTCTCTCAATATTTACATACATGTCATTTCCCTTTCCACTCCTACGTGCTCATTTGCTACCCCTGTCTCCTCTGGGCAGACATCAGTGAGGAACTCAGCAACTCTTTGAATTGCCCCCAAAAGTCCATTCATACAAAAACAGTAAGTAAAGCAGTTTGACTAAACTCTTCAAAGGGAAGACATAGTAGAGGATTTCTGTTACTATCCTGTAGCAAGCAACTTAAAAAATTCCTTTAAGATGTATATGTTAAAAAAAAGTTTATGTTCTTCAAAGTCTTGTCTTTACATCACCTTTCCACCCTGAAGGGTCTTCTCCCTTTTGCTTCTTCTCTATGAAGTGTCTGCCCATCCCCCTTCTTTACTGTCCCATTCTAAGACAACCCCCAGGAAGTGTAAATTCTTCTGCCCTCCACTTGGCAAATCCACTTAGCTGCCCCTGTTCCTGCCCCTAAACCATAAAACTCACTGCAAGGACTCAGCAAAAAAGTAAAGGGTTGCCCAGCTAATAGAACTTAAACTCCTTAAAAAGCAGAATCCTTGTAAACAGCACTGGAAGGGCGGGATCCTATACTTCAAAAATACAAACAACAATGCAAAGCAATTTAAAGAGAAAAAAACAGAATCTATGATCCCCATTCAACAAATATTTACTGAGCACCTGCCTTTTGCCAAAGATTGTTCTAAGAAATGAAGTTATAACAGTTGGTGATCAACTTTTTCTCTTTTTGCATGCATCTTACCGAAATCTTTCTTCCTAACATGCAAAGTATTGTCCAAGAGAGAACTCTGTAGAATGAAGTAGTCTGCCCCTTGCTATATTTATTAGTGTTATGTATATTTTAAAAATATTTTTAATGTTTTTAATAAAAAGTCAACCCAAACTGAGATAATACTGCTTTCTATCTAACATAACAAAAAATATTTTTAAGGTAACATGAGCTGACTTTGACCCCAGAACTGACAAGAGTAAACATAAACACCAGCCTGAACTGCATAACCCATTTGATAGAAAAGAGGTTTCATTTACAATTTTGGAAAGCAGACTGACATCCAGTCTGAGAAAACCTTCTATATTCTTTGATTCATTAGTCCTATTTTGTAGATTCTCTTTCAGGAAAATGCTAAATATGAGAGATAAATATGCATCAAGTTGTGAATTTTAGGAACAGATGTTATCAGTAGAAGACTGGACAAGTAATATCTGGAAGATTCCACTGATGGTGAATCATGGAATAATATTCCTAAGTCTTATGGTGTCTTAGTCTGTTGGGGCTGCCATAAGAAAATGCCATAGGGCCTCCCCTGTGGTGCAGTGGTTGAGCGCTGGGCTGCGAGGCTGCCCACCGGTTGGTTCCCCGGCCGCCAGTGAGAGTCCCACCAAAAAAAAAAAAAAGAAAAGAAAAAGAAAATGCCATAGACTAGGAGCTTTAACAACAGAAATTAATTTTCTCATGTTTATGAAGATGCTAAGTCTTAGATTAAGATCCAGCAGCATTAAACTAGAAAACAACCAAAATCTTCAATAGATGGAAAATAGCTAAAATAAATCCATATGATAAAATATTTTGTCGCCATTAAAATGGTGCTTATAAAGAAATGTATATATGATAGAATATTTTGTAGCTATTAAAATGTGATGCTTATAAGGAACTTTGTAGTGTTAAATAAGAAAACAAAATCAGTTCCTACTTATAAAAAATAATAAATAGCATATCTATTATTTACTTTTCTTTCTCAAATACATTATCCCTAAATTTTAAATGGTCATTTTTGGGCAATGGGAAATTGATTAAAATTTTGTCTTCACTGTTATTTAACGTTTTCCAATTTTTTGCAACAAACATACTGTTTTTCGTAATCAGAATTAAGCAGAATAGTATTAAAGAGTAGATATGTAATTCTCATATGTATATAATTCCACAATTAGAAATATGGAAATCACAAGAAGACAAACACAATGCTTGCCTATTTTAGTCAGGTGATGCTGAATTGCTTTCCAGGCCCTTCTTTCTGTACATGAAAAGGACACCACAAATTAGCCCCAGTTGCATGTATTGACTCATAGACATCAAACCTGTTGGTAGAGACTGGGAAGCTGAAGACACAGGACTCTACAAACATAACTGCCTGAATCTCTTAAACAAACCTTGAACAGAAATACCCTCATGTGAGGGCTTTGTCCTGATAGTCCCTTTTTCTTTCTTTTTATTTTTTTAAGATTTATGTATTTATGCATACAAGAGCTGGTCAGAGATGCAGGGGGTGTGAGAGGATTCACCAGAGACAAAGTGGGGAGCAGAACAGGCAGACGGACTGAAATACACTGCTGAGGGGAGCAGCGGGCAAGACAGGAGAGGTCTGCTTCGCCATGTGGGTTTCTCTCTGGCCGGCCAGGGTGGGGGTCGAACTCATGCTGCAGAGGCTGCAGATTGCTTCACAGTGTGGTGCTTAACCCCTTGCACCACCAGGGAGGCCCTGATAGTCCCATTTTCTACCTTTCTTTCTTTCTTGTTTCCCCTGTTGGATTTTCACTCCAGGTATGGGGCTCCAGCTGATCATGCTGCAATAGCATTTGTCAGTGAAGAAACATCTCCATCCTGGGAGGCTGCTACTCATGTGGAGTTTCATCACAAATGAAACTGCACTCCTGTTCCCAGAGCGGGAAATACAGTGACGGAGAAAGAAAATGGCTCCATAGCAAACACGCTAACACTCTAGCAGTGGCCCTCAGACTTGCGCATGCATGGCAATCATCAAGGGGTTTACGAAAGTACAGATTGCTGAACTCACCCCCAGTTGTCTGATTCGGTAGATGGGCTGAAGAACTAGGAATTTACATAACTAACAAAGTTCCCAGATGATGCTGATGTGTTGGTCTGGGGGCCACACGTTGATAATAGTCCCTGCCCTGGCGAAATCATAGGCCTGGTAAAAACAAGGGGGAGGGAACCTCCCTGGTGGTGCAAAGGTTTAAGTTTCAGCACTACGAAGCTATCAGCAGCCACTGCAGCACCTGTTCGATCCCCTGCCAGGGAGCTGACCCACATGGCACAGCAGACCTCTTCTGTTTCACCCACTGCTCCCCTCAGCAGTGTATTTAAGTAGATCCACCTGTTCTGCTCCCCACTCTGACTCTGGTGAATCCTCTCTCACACACATACCTCTGGCCTACATCCCAGCTCTTGTGTGCATAAATAAATCTTAAAAATAAAATAAATAAAATAAATCTTAAAAAAAAAAAAAAACAGTGGAAGGAAGGTCTCTCCACCCTTGGGTTTTTATCAGGGATAGATTTTGACTCACTCTTTTTTTTTCTGTTTTTGGCAAAATTATTCTCTCTTTATTCCCCCATTTCTAAGATAATCATTCACTCATTTGGAAATTTAAAAAAATAACCATAATTTACTAAACTCTAAATTTACAACAATAAACTACTTAGACAAGGTCTAACTTGAAGGAACTTGTATCCCAATGGGAATGGTCTGCATTAACCAACTACCATGTGCATTTCCAGTATTATTCGAAAATATTCCATTCCATTTTAGAACAAGTGAAACTCCTGAGAGGCATTAAGTATAGATATTGAGTAAGTAAGCTGCTGATGAGACACAGTTGGAATTCTTAATTAAGTGAACTAGAGCAAGATGGACATAGAAAGCAATGCAGGGAGGAAGAGAATATTCATGAGACACCAAATATTCATAAAACATGAGTATAAATAAAACATGAATTCTTTAATATTCATAAAGTTCTAATTGGTCACCCATTGGTGATACCCATTCTTCTTTCATGTGTCCTCTGTCTACAAAACACAAATACAAGCCAAGGGTGCTCATCAGGCTGATTGACAAGCTACTACGGTGAAAGGGGACTGGTCTCTGCATCTACCCCAAAATGCATGTGTGTGTTCTAGCACCAGGCATTTTCCCAACTTTGGGTTCCCTTTGCTCAGACCTCTATTCTGGTCTTTGTAGCCACACCATTAAGGAGAAGGGTTCTTGCAAAAAAAATGAAGCAGCACATAAACATTGCCTGATTCAGGAATCCAGAAATGTTGTCCTTCCATCCTACTTGCGCTTCATTCTATGTGCATCCTTTACTCATGCATCCTCCCAACCATCCTTTATTCCTAGAAATTTGTATGTTAGATCGATTCAAGCATCTTAATTTTGTCTGTGAGTCCTTCTGTCACATGACCTCTCTGATAGTTTGCCTCATAGCATATTACAAAGGTCTCTGTGGCATCAGTGTGCATAATCATGTAAACAAATTGCAAACATGATGTCTTTTTATGTTTCTTTTCTCTCTATGTGGCCTCACCTCTTTCCTTTACTATAACTTAACCACAGAGTTTGTCTTTGGACAGAGAATCAACAGGAAACAGACCTGGATAATACCTGTCTGGCAAATGTGATGCAAAAATAAGAATGAAAAAGTGCCTGGGGCAGAGTCTGATTAAGTGTATGTTCTCAATAGGTAGCTATTATTACTATTTCTATTCTCCCTGCAAGATATTACTGAATCCTAACAAATAAGGCAAAACCTTAGAAACCTCTTTCAATTCCTCTTAAAGGATTTTTCTTTCCTGCCCACCAGCATTAAATTATGTCACCCAATAGGCCTTTGTCATGGCTTTATTTCAGTTTCTTTTCTGGGCGCACAGGGTCTCCCTTGTTCCCTAATTATTTTAAAAGAGAGCCTCTCACATTGCTTGTGTATAAATTATATCCAATCCACAAAACAAAATCCATGTGGGGGGTTCATCCCTTGACAACATCATTTTGTCTTCTACTCCCAACTACTGTCATGTAATAACAAACCTCATATGTTTTTCTTCTATATAATCAGTGTTTTATAATTCACCAACCCCCAAAAGATGAGCTCCCTTCTCATTCACTGGGAAATCACTGGAATCCTCTTTCTATTGGAAATGCTCTATAGTGCCAACCTCCATGAGTCCACAAGGCAGTCGTCTATACTAGGACAGGCAAAGCTGGAATACATTTAACAAGGTTTTGTTTTGTTTTTTAAAATGCAGTCTTCAGGGATCTCCCCCCTTGTGGAGCTCAGAAACTAAGCTGTTGAACTTAGCTGAAAGCAGCCGTTTGGAAGAGCAGCTGAAAGTTATTTCACCATGAAGCTGACCTTGGCAGGCCTCAAAAACTCCATATGGTCTACAGTTCTGGTCTCCAGAAAGCACCCAGCTCATTCTCTCCACTTGATTTGTATTGTATATAATCCCAATGTGTGTGTTTGAAAGGCAATTGTATAGAAAAGATGTCTTGCTTTTCTTTTTAAAAATATTAACCTTTATGTGAATAATTCACCGAGATACAATTGAGTATTTATCCTATGTATTCTTTATTCATTTGGGTTGTAAGACATCTAAGCATTTCCTGAACCAAGAATACTCAAGGAGGCAAATGGAGTTGTTACCCTCAAGGGGCCAAAATGTGGGAAATGGTTCTACCTTCTCTTGCACTGTGGAGGCATTAGAAATACTGAGTCTTCTTTCATTCTCCAGCTCCCCAGAAATATAGGGTGCTCTCTCAGACAAAATCCAAAGCCCTATGCACATAGAAATAAGCTCTGTCACCTCAGAGATATAAGCCTAGAGTCTCCCCCATCTTAACCCATGTAGAAGACACCCTGATTGGACATGATATGAACTCCAGGGAAATCCTGGTACTGTGAATTTCCTTAGGGTGAAAAACTGCCTTCACCTTTCATCATTCGATTGGAGAGTAAGGAAATTTCAGTTCTCCTTTATCTCTAAGGTATGACTTAGGTCCATGCCATACAAGAGAACTATAAACAAGCCCAAAGTGCTTGCTGTCCTTGAACAAATGTAATTTACAATGTTCTAGAAGCCATGTGTAAAAAAAAAAATAGGTGAGATTAATTGTACTAATAAATTTTATCAAACCTGCATATCCCAAATGCTATCATTTCAACACATAATCAATTCAAACAACTATGAATGAAAAATTACATTCTCTTTTATACTAGTTTTGAAATATGGTGTGCTTGACAATTACTGCAGAGCCAGTTTGGACTAACCATTTCAAAGGCTCAGTTGCCAAATGTAACTGGCTCCTACCATCTTTGACAAAGCAGATTTAAAGGCTCAAAACCCAATGGGAGAAGCAAAACCCCTGAGTGGGAAATTTTAGTGAAAAGAGCATCCTCATACATCTTTGGGAATGTGAGGGGTGTGTCTTCTGGAGAAAAATATTTTCATTAAATCCCAAAGATTGAGATGGGGGCAGGAGGAGCACAAGGGACTATGGTAATGGTGCACAGGTGAATTGGTGGTAGAAATTCTATGGGGACTACACCTGAGAAAATAAAGCAAACACTGTTAAAAAAATGAAAAATGAAAAATATATATAAATTTATATATATATAAATTAATATATATATATAATATATATATATATTTTTAAAAAAATCCCAAAGCCCTTGGGATGAATCTGGCTTGTACAAGCCAGATGAAAGGAAATTTCCCTTTTCACCTTCCCCGCCTTTTCCAAAGCAGTGCCCCTGCACCCTCTGCACATTCTGATCCCACAGATTTAGAGTGCCCCTCTCACATTCTAACAAACTCCCTGGGAGCCCCATTTTAAATATTGAGCATCTGGATATTGATGCCACCCAGAGTTTTGTATGGTTTCCCTAAACTGGAATGACCAGCAGTAGCTTTACTGCATCTGAACATCACTGGAAACCTAATAACTATTTATTAAATCCAAACAAAATATATCCTTACACTGGGTTCTCAGTATGCCTTTGGCTACTCCAGTATCACCCAGGACAAGGGAAATGTAATAAGGTAGTAGAAAGTAGAAAGAGTAGAAAGAAGCAATCTTCTTAACCAATAGCTATTACACCTTTCTTTTGCAATGTAAGAAAACACAAGATGAGTGAACACATTGCTAGGGTTCATCCCAGTGCCTTGGAAAATGCCTGTGCAAGTAAGGGTCCCCAGTACTAAGTTCAGAGAAACTCAGAGGGCTCCTTTGCTCATTTGATTCTCATAATCCCTGTATTAGCTAGAATTTCCTGGGTGCAAGCAATAGAGACAACAGACAACATTGGGTCAGGGAGGTCTTTATCAGCTGCAGATCAGATCTTTCCATATCTAAGGGAAAGGCTGAATGATCGTTTCCCCCAAAAGCAGTTCTGGAATCCAGGAAACACACACAGATAGAAGGTCCCTCTGAGGATAAATGGGATTCAAATGTTTTCCAGACTTTGCTTTTTTAGCTCGAAAAGGTGATTCCAGTGACATAATGGTGGACGAGCATGGCTCTCGGCCCACCCCTCGGCCAATGCACACAATTGTCCTGCATGATTGACACTTGCACCAAGACAAGGTCCAATGGGAAAGGCCCAGTTACGCAGCACTGAATAAAAGAGAAATGGAGCTGGGCAGATGTCCTCCACGTGTCTTCCTCTGGGCTCCCATCAGGCTTCACCTATCATTTATCAAATTGTTATAAACAATTATGTGTGTGTGTGTTTCCACTGGATTTATGTTGTGCATCTTTAGTTCCCTCGTATGAATTTCCATGCCACATAATATGTATCTAATACACTTTCATTAAACAAATGAATAAATGATAAAATAAGAGAAAGATATTATTACTTCAAAGTTACTTAGGAAGCAATTGTGGTCTAAGAAGGTTAACATTCCCAGGGTCACATGGTCAGGGGATGTGTCAAACTTTAGAGCAGATAACAGATCGAGTATCCAGAAGGAATTTACTATAGTCTCTTCAGGTTGGGTTTGAAATTCAGCCCATTAGTAAATGTCTGGAGACCAAGGAGTCTGCCATGAAGGGAAAGCCACAGGGTCTGCAACCTTCTGTCCCCCTTTCTGATTCAACTGCATCCTTTAAAAACCTTCCGGCTAAAGAGAGTCAGCTCCAGTCTGTGCCGCACTACACGGCAGGCACTGGAACCTGGAGCCAGCTCCCACCCAGAGAGAGTGAAGCCAGTACTCTCTTCTGCTTTGGGAAGCCTGTCATCCAAGACGCCTAATCAAAACCAAATGTGTGCCATCTGGCAGCATTCCTGCCCCCAGGTGGTTCTCAGCAAGGCATCTTGTAATAGGGGGGTCTAAGTCATAATGACATTTGCTTTCTGCAGCTAAAGGTTGCCTGAGCTCCTTGAAGCATAGAGGAGTGAGCAGGGAGATTCCTGGGCTGATAATATTGCCAGGAGTCCCCACAGCTGGGCCTAAGCTGATGCTTTTTCCAAGTGCAGTGTGGCAAAATCTGAGTTCTGACTATTGTTTAGACAGTGACTTTCAAACTATGGCTTGCATTTGAATTGCTGGGAGAGCTTGTTAAAACAGATTTCCCGGCCCCACCCATTCAGCAGGTCAGGAGTGGGGCCTTAGCCTTTGCATTTTAACAAGCCCCAGGGAAGGCTGATACTGCTGGGCTGAGGACCACACGTGGACACTACTGGTTTAGATACTTCAGGGGCTTTTTTCCCCTCCACGTGATTACTCTGTAGGATTTCACACCCTCTACCGGGCTCTGTTCTCCAGAAGAAAACTTAAAGATACATCTCAGAGGATCAGCATCATGCTGTCACCAACCACTGTCCTCTGCCTTTAAGGCACGTGTGTAAACACGTACACATGCAGCTTTCTCAGTCTCAGCACTGTTCACATTTTATATTGTTAAATTCTTTGTTGGAGGGGCTGCCCCATGCACTGCCAGATGTTTAGAAGCACTGCTGGTTTCTGCCCTCTACTTACCAAGGGAATCTTCCTTCCCCCTCCAACAGCCATAACAATCAAAACTGTCTCCAGACATGGTCAAGGGTCACTTGGGTGACAAAATCCTCCAGTTAAGAACCACGACAATATACTCTAACATGCGTCCAGGGGCATCGAGCAGGCGGAGATTTCTTTAGCTGGCTCCACAAGGCCGTCTATAGCAGGCCGTATGTGGATAGGAATCATCATAACACCTTTCCTTTGAAACGCACATTTCTAGGACTGTTTCACATACTCAGGTTAATTTGATCTTTGACCTGTGTGGATTGGGAGCATAAATATACCATTGTTTCCATTTTAAAGGTGGGGAGACTGAGTCTGAGAGATGTTTGGGATTTGCCCAAATTTATACAGGTAATAAATCTCACTGGGGGGCTGGAACACACATCCTCTAGATCCTAGGCTGTGAACTGTCCATCACATGAGACAACTTTCCTTCAGTCTACAAATACTCCACAAATAGGTAAGGGCATTTTTCAGAACTTTGGGTGATTGAGAGGACAGAAAAGGCATGAAAACATTTGTTTGTATAGTTGTTGGGCTTGTACAGTCCCAGTTGGGGCTGTGTATTTTGGGGGCAAGTTATCAAACCACGGGTGCTCAGTGATGTATGGGGTGAGGTAAGGGATGCCCGTGATTGAATGGACGGGATGCCTGATCTGTACCCACAAGCAGGGCAGAAAATTGAGGGTTTGGGTATCTGCATGTGCCACATCCCAACACAATTACCAACTCGCACTCCAGTTTGTAGCTCAGGTTTGTTGGGGTGAGCATGGGACAAAGACCAAAACTCAGAAGCTACATGAATCAGAAAAAGCACATTCCCTGTTACCACAATTGACCACTCCTGCCTTTCTAACTTCCCTGCTTGCTATTACTGTTACTGTCATGATTCACATTATCCTGATGCTGGGAGAAAGCAATGTCTACTTGAGTTAGAGCACCTGACATGCAAAGAAACTTCAAATAAGAACAAATCCAGAAAATCAAGAAGGTAGTCTAGTAAGAAACCAACCATATGGAAACCACCCGCAGACTTTTAATGCTAATTTGAAAGTGTCACTACTTAAAAAGGTGGTGTATATGTGTGCTATGTGTATATGTATGTGCATGCTGTGTATTGTGTGTGCACACATGCATGTTTGTGTATTGCCTGTTGCTTTGTGTATTGAATATCACATGTGTGAGTGCTGTATAGGTGTTGTGTGTGCATGCGTATCATGGACAGGTGTGTTGTGTTGTGCATGTGTGTGTGTGTTGTGTGTAGTTTGTTGAGAGATTATTATGGGGGTGGAGTATGATTTACTGTTGAGAAGGCTGATGAATGAAACATAATTTGTCCACAGTTTTCAAAGCTGATACTTATTTATGTGTCTTGACTCTTTGGCTCCAGAAAAGCTTTTAACATGAAGCTAAAATGTTTGAGGGTTGCTGAGTGAGCCAGCAGGGCCATCCCAGAGAGAGTAATGGACTTCACCCCTAGTGAGATCAAAACAGAACTCTCAGCTGGGAAGGACCCCCAGAAGCCCTGGAGTAACCCAATAATGAAAGAGCATGGCTTCTCCCCCCACGTCCCACTCCCCGAGGTGAGATTGACTCCATGTTCCAGCATGCTGTCAGAGGCTCTGGTGATGCCAGGCAGATGGAGTTACAAAAACAATCACCCGGCCTGAACACTCACTGCCATGTGGCAATGAATCCATGTCATGAACGCATTTGCCAGAGTGATTTTACTGTCCAGACAAGATGAAGTGACTCTAATGGCTTCCACTCAGCTCCATATGGCCCCTCCATGTTCATATTCCCTGTGGTGGGCTTTTCTTTGGTCATATTTCTTTCTGTGAAGTTTATTAAAAAGAATAAATGGAGAATGATGAAATGCCAAACTTACCTGAGTCTGGTCAGAGAAAGGAAAATTCTGTGGAAAACATATAGAAGGAAAAGACCAAAGGAAATTGTAAACTTTTTTTTTTTTTTTTCAGAATTTGACCACATTTTTAATAAACTAAGAACTTCTTAAATTAACATTATATGATGCTATTTTGTTCTGGGCATATTGTGTGTTTCTGTTAACATATTTGAAAAATGTTGTGTCAATATGTATAGACATTTGAAATAATTGTATTTAAAATTACATTTGAATTTCTCAATAAATCAGTAATTTAATTACAACTTCATTAGAAATGTTCAAATAATTGAGGTGAGAGGTTAAGAGCATGGGTGCTGGTTTCCAGTTTTATCACTTTCTTGCTGTGGGATCTATCTCCAGTTACTGCAACTAAACATTCATTCAATCACTTATTCATTGAATTATTCATTCAACAAACATTTATTGGGTTCCTACTATGTGCTGCACTCTGTACTGAGTACTGAGGATATAGTGGTAAACAAGAAAGACAAAGTCTGTCATGGAGCTGGCATTTATAAGAGGATATAGTTATGAGATACAATTAAAATATAAGCAAATCAAATATGTATAAACAAATCAATAAATTAAAATTACACCAGCTACTGTATAATACCAATAACTCTTTATTGTCATTCAGACCACAGCTAAAATGTCACCCCCTTCAATAAACACTGCCTCTTCGTTCGATCCTTCTTTTTCTGTTTAGAGCAAATACAAAAGAAAGGAATGAATAGAGAGAGTCAGCCATGAGCATATTGGGGGGAAAGCATTGGAATTGGGGGAATGGAAAATATGAAATCACTTACATGGCAGAGAACTTAAGTGTTTTGAGGAATGAGAGACACATTCAGCCTGGCTGGAGCCCAGTGAGGTGGGCACAAAGTGCTGGAGGACTTGGTCAGCTGTAGAGGTAAAGGGGGATTTTAAAGTCCACAATAAAGAATTCTAGATTTTATCCTGAATATGATGGAAAGTATATAAGTTGTCTACTGCTGTGCAACAAATTCATTGGTCTGCTAGAGGACTTTGCCTCCCTGCTCTTCCTTCCTGACTAAAGGGGGTTTCTCCTTCTGCCCACATTTCAAGGCACTTTGCAACCAACAGCCTCCAAATGATGGATCTTTGAACTCAATACCTAGGTGAAGTAGTCAGACATCATTACCCTTAATGTCCAGCTGGACAAACAGAGAAGGTTGGCTGCATTGACCTACCTCACACAGGGGACAGGTTTGGGAAGAGAAATGGGCCGTGGCCTCCTCCAACCAGACTGGAAACTTTGCTCAGGTCTCCCAGGGAAGACTGCCAGTTACTGGGCCAGAAATTTGAGCATGCCTCCTGCACATGCAACAGTTTTGGGGGACATTTTGCAATTGTCAGGGTGTGTGAGCAGAGAGCACCGTGTGATGAAATCTGAAGGGAAATTTTTTCTAAAATATCCTGTTTCTAATTTGTACCTGATTGGCAGCCAGAGATGAAGAAATCTGTGCTGCTTTAATTGGCAAGGGAAATGTCCCCTCCCCCACCAGAGACTAGAGTTTCCTGTCTTTATTTACTTTTTCAGTGAAAAAGATAAATATCTGTGAGCACAACCGCACATACACCTCAGCTTGCAGAACTAGGCAGCAAAAAGCTGTGTCCCCAGAACTCTCTAAAATGCTTCCCTATGCAATGAGATGCTTAATAACTATAAAACTAGCCCAGAGTGGAGGATGGGTGAGTGGACACAGAGATGAATATATGCAGTTTCTCTACTTTGCAGTAGCTTGCAGCCAAAGTAGTGGTAAGTATAATGGAGTTCCACTGTAAATGGGGTTAGGTTCCAAAATCAGTGAGTAAATGGAAAACCTCATTTAATTATAATTATCCCTGAATAATTCTCTGACTTGTTTATAAAGTGTTGCTACATGAGCTGTCTATACAAATCTGCAATAATTCTTATGCTCTTTCAATTTTAGGAATGACAGAGTCATAATTGTGGAACAAAATAAAAGGCCATGTGGTTTGAGCACTGAAGGCTGCCTACCTATAAGACAACAACAAAGACCTAGCTGTAAATGGGGGGGAGGGGGGGGAGACATAAAAACACAGTGCATTTACTGCATAAAAACCAAGCCCAAAACTCAATGGTTGAAAAGAAGCATCATTTACGCTCATGGGGCTGCTGGTTAGTTGAATGTCACCTCTCTTACTTGACCTCGGCTGGACCAGCTCAGCTTTGCTCCACAGTTTCTTTATCCTTCCCCAGATACTAATGAGCTAGTAAAGTGTTCCAATGGCAGAGAGTCAAAAGTACAAGACCAAAGGGTTATAGAATTAGCACAGAAAGAGCCTTTCATTATAATTAAAATAGGTAAATTTACCTTTAGTCCGCAGTTGCCTGGAAGCCAAGGCGTTTACCTCACTTAGCTTAAGATCCCTACCCTGATCTCACCTTGTTCTTGGTTGGCACTCAATAAATAGTTGTTGACTAATGAATGTTAATTACTTTGGACTTTTAAGGACACAATTCATGTTGCTCCTGAGGGCAAAATTGAATAATGAGCGGTGCCCTCTTTCCCTGCTGCCCAGAGGGCTGACCAGCAGGAAGTAAGTTCTCAAAAGGGCTGACCAGCAGGAAGTAAGTTCTCAAAAGAGCTTGTAGCTCTTGTGACATTTTTTTTCTTCTTTTTTCTTCTTTCTTTCTTTCTTTTCTTTTCTTTTTCTTTCTTTCTTTTTTTTTGAGAAATGAGCTTGTGAGCACATGGAAGCAGAGACACCTCTTAATTATAATATCTTTCCAGAGACTAGCACAATCTCAGGGGAGCTAGATATTTGCTTTTATAATTGGCCATAACCCGATGTGATTAGTGCCATATTTACATGACAAGCAGAAACTTCAGGAAGCAGGATTCAGGTTAATCCCATCTGGGGACATGCATGTAAAGAAATTATTCCCAAAGGTTTCAGAGTAAAGGTGAAGGCTTTCTCTTCAATTCTTGTTGAAAAACAAGTCCTTTGTGTGTTTGTTTTCAACAAAAGCAATCTGTAGCTTTGATCTCCAATTATTTCTTCAGAGCAATTTTAAATTCCTTGACAAGGAAACAGAAGGTGAATCTGTGCTTGTGTATAAAGTATCCTATGTTTCCTGTGACATGTTGGATCTCAGCTCCAACAAGGCTTCTTCTCCAAACATCACAGGCAAAGTTGACATCAACAGCATCTAATATCAGGATTGAAGGGAGCCGGGGGTGGTTTCACTGCACTTACCTCATGCTGTTGGGGAAAAGTCTGACTTGCAGAGAGCCTCAATTTCCTTGTCTACCAAATGAGATGTAAATAGCCCAGTGCCTGATGATGATGGCCAAGCAGGGAGATTGGTCCTCAGGGAGAAATCTAATATCCACCTTCAGATCAGGAGGTTACTGAAGGTTTGGGAGTCATTCCCTAGTTCACAGTACTTTCTAGAGAAACTGAGAGCTACACTGAACTTTGAAGCCTGTAGAATTTTGATAGAATTTAAACAAGAGAGTGGAGGCAGTAGCTCTGGGAGATAAAATAGAATAAAAGAATTCAAATGAATGAAGAGGGGGTGAAAATGAGTAGTTAAAGGAGGGACATGTGAAGGGACAAGGACTTTTCAAGTCCATAATGGGAATTCATTAGAGGTTTTCAAGAGGACAGAGTTCAAGTTTCATGAAGACCCCCACTATGCCTCATTTGGTCATTGTTGCTTCCCTAATATCTGGCACATCATAATGGATGAAGATATATAGATAAAGAGATGACAAACATACATGCACACAAATGCATAGATGTGTATATATAAACATGGTTCAAAACTGTAATTATATTAATAGTTCATGAGTCATTCTTGTGAAAAAAATCAAACAATAAAGACACAAAATAGAAAAGAATGAAAGTTCTTCACTAACCCCACAATCATACTGGAGTCTCTTACTCCTTACATTAAAACCTTCCTTACCTAGAATATATGAAGTGACTTTGTTAACCTGACTGAAGCCTGACTTATAAAAATACCTTATTTCCATGTCTTTATTCAAACTAGTTTAAGGACTAATGAGATTGCACAGAAGCTGAAATGGGACTCACTCTCTACTTGACTGATTCAAATCACTGCTTACATAATGTGGAAAGCAGTACATTTACTTGCAATCTACATTCATCCTTCATTCATTCATTAAGTGAAACTTCACTCTTTTGAAGCAGAGAGTGCTGTTAAAGAGGTGGTCACCCCCAAGATGAGATTTCCGTAGGACCAAGGGCACATGTCCACTTCCATGTTCTCCCAGACCATGCGCTAGGTATCTCGGACCCAGTTTATTGCCTAAATTTCCTGAGTCCATTTCCAGAGTCTGCATGAGCTTCCGTGGACCCATCCTTCTGGAGACCCACAACACCATGCAACCCTAGGTCTGAGGGGTCACTGAGGGGTGGAAGGTTTTTGGACAAAGGAGTGTCCCTAACTTTGTACACTAATAATACAAGAGGTCCCCAAGAAAAAGATTCCAAATTCAAAAAAATTTGGGAAACTCCACACAGTCCCTTCTTTTTTTTTTTTCTATTTTAATATTCCCCATACAATCGCAACCCCCTTATTTTGACCCAATCCCTCCTTTCCACCCGCCCACCCCCCATAGAGTGTCTCTGGTTCATAGTTGTTTGTTGATTTTGACTTTTACTTTCTTATAGTTATTCTTTTTCCTGGTCTCTTATTTAAGTTTTCTAGATTCCTGCTATGAGTGAGACCATCCAGTATTTTTTTTTTCTTTCTGGTTTATTTCGCTGAGCATGATCCCTTCCAGTGCCATCCATGTTGCTGCAAATTGCATGTGTTTATCTTTTTTGAATGCTGAGTAATATTCCATGGTGTATATGTACCACATCTTCTTGATCCAGTCATCTATTTTTGGGCATTTGGGTTGTTTCCAAAGCTTAGCTATTGTAAACAGTGCTGCTATAAACATAGGGGTACAGGTGCTCTTTGGAATTGATGTTTCTGTGTCCTTTGGGTAAATACCTAGGAGTGGAATTGCTGGATCATATGGAAGCTCTATGTTTGGTAGGTCAAGAACTCTCCATAATGGCTGGACCAGTTTACACTCCCACCAACAGTGCAGGAGAGTTCCTTTTTCTCCACAACCTCGCCAACATTTGTTGTTGCTAGTTTTTTTAATATTTGCCATTCTCACCACACAGTCCCTTCTTGAGGACATGGCATGGCATTAGGATGCTAACAGCATCAAGAATTTCTGCAGTATCTGGTTTACCTTTAAAAATAAAAAATAAAAAACCCATATGACCCAGAAATTCTACTCTTGGGCATATGTCCACAGAACATGAAACCATCATATGTTCTACAGTATTCACAGCAGCATTATTTACGACAGCTGTGACAAGGAAACAGCCTAAATCTCCTTCAATGGACGAACATGTCAAAAAGTTGTGGTACATACATACACTTTGGAATATTACCTAGCCACAAGAAAGGATGAAAAGCAACCATTTTCAAGAAAATGAAAGGAATTTGAAAAAAATTATATGCAGCAAAGCAAGTCTGATCAATGAAAGAAAATATTGAACATTCACATAATGGACAATACAACAATGTAAAACACCTTCAAAAATTACTGGACACAGACAAATATCCTGAGAGCTTTGAGGCTAAGAGGGGAGGGGAGAAGAAGGGGCTTTGGGACACAAGGAATGGTGGGGAATGGACTGTTAAGTCATGATACTGTGTTAAATTACCTAAAAACAAAACCAAAATTACTCAGCATCACAGAGCTCAGGCATTGTATTGGCTGTGACATCATCTCATCTTGTATTTCTTCCAGGTCCACTGACTCAGGAGAAGGGGACTTTAGGTAAAGAAGTTGTATCACAAACTATAACTATGTGCAGCTAATTTGTCTCCAAGTCTTGAGACATGAGTTATCTGCTGCAATGTTTTAGTTGAATTCACCATAACTGGTAAACAAAGTGAGTCAGCATGGTAGCTTTCCAGTTTTTCTGTGCTGAATTATAGGATTCAATTCAATTGCAGGGATTTGATAAATTCTGGAACTTCTCCTGTAGTCTTATTCCTTTACAGGAAAGGAGGGGGAAATGATGAGGATTTGACTCTCAGACTATCACCAGATGCTCTCTGGCTCACTATCCAAGTTAATTTTCATTTGGTCATTTTTGAATGTTTTGCACTTAACATAACTCTTGCAGCACAAGCCTAACAAGCTTTGTGCAGTTTCTTGTGATATGGGAAGCCCCTGTTTTGAATTTTAAAAAAGGAAGTATTTCTGCAGTAAAGAAATCCGTTTAGCTTCTCTTTCTCTGTGGTGTCCTTGCCAAGGGACGAGTAAGGCTACCTAGACTTTGTGAGTAAGGACGGTTCTTCTTTTCCTTGAAAAGCATGGTGCAGAGGCTGGGGTGCCAGGGGCAACGATGTTCTTCTCACCCCTGGGAACTGTGACAAACCGGGGTGGTGTTGTGAAGCAGTACCTGACATAGGGATCACCCAGCAAAGCTCCAAGTCTACTGGTGGCTCTCCACTAACTGGTAGAAAAACTAATCCTGCTATCCTTTACAATTGGAAAATTATGAGAAATTTTGAAGATCCACCAAATAAATTTAAAAAAAAACCCTTATTTTTGATGAGTATGTATTTCTAGCTACTAATAATTACTCAACAGGCAAGAATCAGCTTGAATTGGAAACATGTGTTTTGTGCCCTGTTTTGCAGGGAAAAGACTGTTAATAACAGACCCACCACTAATCCTCTTGGCAGATTGTCACTCAACATGAAAAGGCCAAATTTAGAGGGGTGTCATGCTTGGAGCTCATTTTTATCATCTGTTTGAGCACTTAAGAGTGTTACCATGAGGGGAGACGCCCTCCCTACTCTGGTTACATACTTGAGCTGAAGAGACAGGCCAGAGAGGCTGAAAGGAGCTGCATCATTATTGGCAGAGCTGTCTGGGATCCGTCAGCTGGGTGTGACCTCAGAGGATGCAGGCGGACTTTTGAAACGATGACAGCACGTCTCCAAAGGGGATGAACAGCCAAAGAGAAAAGCCACACACCCAGCAACTCAGGCAGGAGCTGAAAGTGACGCTGACAATAACAACTCCTCTCGAGAGGAGAGCTTCTCTGTCCCTACATTCCTTTTCCATGTATTAGTCTTTAATAAACAAGTCAGGAGCAAGAGTGGGGATTCTTAATTGTGTGGAAATGAGGATCAGGTCATTATCCTCTCTAAGGTTCAATTTCCTCACCTAAGGACAGGGGTGAAGCTGGGTCCTCCTTCATGCAATGGTTATGCAGATGAGAGATCTGGGTCCCACCTCACCTGGTAGCTCCCTGAGTACTGCGTGTTATTTAGATTGTGATGCCTGAGAGTTTAACTCGTTGCCCCCATGTCATATGCTGGACACATTTGCCCCGCTTTTCCCAAGAGGCTGTGTGTCCCAGCAGGCGTTTGGCTGAAGCAGGCTCATTGTAATTGAATCTAAGGTCTGGTTGTGCTGTGTAAAGAATAATTGATATGCAGAGACTCTGAAACAAGCTTTGGGGATCAAACATCTGGTTTGGAAGGCCCGCCTTGTAAGCCAACCCCCTGTAGACCCAGAAAGAAGAGGAAAACAGGAAGTTTTATTCATCTTTCTTTCTTAGTTTTTCAAGTTACAGTCTCCAGCTGTTTACATCAACTTTGCTTTTCCTGAAGAAGAAAGAGAGAGGGAGAGAGAGAGAGAGAGAGAGAGAGAGAGAGAGAGAGAGAGAGAGAGAGCCACTATGAAGAAACACAAGTCACAATCTTTCCATGAAGTAACCCTTTGTGGAAAAATTGAAGTTTTCTTTCACTAGGCTAGCTCATCTTTTATTTTTTCTCTTCTTCTCCCAAAACAAGTATCTTTTCCCTGACTTCTTTCCAGGTCTCAAGAAGTTTTGAGGAAGGAGGAGGAAAAAAAAAAGAAAGAAAGAAAGAGAGAGAGAGAGAGAAAGAGAGAGAGAGAGAAAGAAAGGAAGGAAGGAAGGAAGGAAGGAAGGAAGGAAGGAAAGGAAGGAAGGAAGGAAGGAAGGAAGGAAGGAAGGAAGGAAGGAAGGAAGGAAGGTCTACAGAGAAGAAGGTAAAGAGGAGGCAGAAAGAAATCAGAATAAAACTCTGGAGAGAAGGGGAAAAAAAAAAGAGTTCATGCTTCTGAAATATAAGATATTTCCAAAGTTGGAAATTCGGCCACATGGATGAATACAAATTCATTGGGGCATCACAGTGGGGGTCATTTTCCTCAGCTGAAGAAGATCAAGGGAAAAGAAATCCTCACAGCAAAAACAGAATAGTAACTATTGTCCCGTGTCTTGAAAATAAATGACATTTAAGTCATTGTCCCAAAGTTAGTCAAAGAGAAAAAACATCAAATGTGGTATTTCCTAATCTGTCTGTTTTTTTTTTTTTTTTTTTTTTTTTGCAGCTTTATATCTAATGAAATGGTGAAGCAAATGGTCCCTGGTCCTAGACTAAGAGTTTCAAACCCCAGTGGGGTTACTTGCAGGTGAACAAATCATTAACTCTCTGGTCACAGCTTTCTCATTTATAAAATGAAGATGATGGTGGTGGTATAAAAAACAACAGTTTACTGGGCCTTCCTGGTGGCACAAGGGATTAAGACGCAACCTATGAAGCTATCTGCAGCCACTGCAGCATGAGTTCGATCCCTGACCAGGGAGCTACCCACATGGCACAGCAGACCTCTCCTGACTCGCCTGCTGCTCCCCTCAGCAGTGTATTTCAGTCAGTCTGCCTGTTCTGTTCCCCACTCTGTCTCTGGTGACTCCTCTCACACACATACCCCACACCTCTGGCCCAGACCCCAGTTCTTGTATGCATAAATAAATAATTTTTTTTTAAAAACATAAACAACAGTTTACTTCAGAGACAGGCTATTGTGAGGATCAAATTACGGTGTGCAAAGCAAGCCTCAGAATAAAAACTATATGAATGGGAACCGCTAATATCCTAGCCCAGTCTGATTTGGGTTTTTTAACTCTATACCACAGGTGTCACACATCTGTCCTTTATAGCAAGTGCTACTTGGAGGCACTGTTCTGAACACTTCGCACAAAAGAAATTATTTCGTCTCATACCAACCCTACCAGATAGATGTGTTGTTGTTACCTCCTGTATGATAGATGAGAAAACTAAGGCACAGAGAGATTATGTAACTTGCTTAATTCGGACTTTGTCTTCAGTTCCTGCCATGGAAGCATCAGTTATTCATACAAAGTCCCTTTCAATCATACCTGGATTTATGCTACTGAGGTAAGTCTTGGAGGATGGGATCTGGTTGCAGGGGAGCCAACCATGTGATTAGAAGTTTAGAAATCCAACTCCAACCAACCATGCCTGTGTAGTGAAGGCTCAAAAAAAAAAAAAAAAAAAAAAAAACCCAGAAAAGGCTTGGAGAGCTTGCAGGCTGATCAGCACATTGGGGTGCTTTGGGGCATTGTGGAAGCCCCTTCCCACCAAGCTGCCCTTGGCACTGCTCCCATTTGTTTGCTCTAATGTTGTACCCTTTATAATAAACAGATAATAACAAGCCAAGTGCTCTTATTAATAGCAAAGTGTTCCTGAGTTCTCTGAGTAACCCTAATACATCATTAAAGTTGAGGATGGTGCTGTGGGAACCCTCACGTTGTAGTCATGTGGTCAGAGGTACAGGAGGCAGTCCGGGACTCTCTGCTATCTGTGGAACTGACTGCAACTTCACAAACTCCACTTGTTGGAGTCGTAATGACGCTGTGGGACACCTTTGATGTCCAGGGAGTTGGAGTATTGGTTGAGATGGCAAAAACCCACACCTCTGGTGACACTGTTGAGAGTAGGAAAAACAGCACTTTTTCTTTTATGTATACCAAACATTTGGGGTTCATATTAAAATTTGCCTTTAAGAAAAAGAAAAATATCGAATGGTTTCACTTATAGGTAGAATACAGGGAAACTGAACAAAGGGTCAGGAAAAAGACAAAACTTGCAGGTAAACTCTAGATCTGAGGCATACAGCAGGAAGGGGGTGGGAGGGGGCTCAAAACAGGGGAGGGGAGAACACAAGAGACTATTGTGATGGATCACAGATGCTGCTGTGGTGGGAAAATTAGGGGAACTACACCTAAGGGGAGAAATGAAATATTGTACAAAAATGAACAATGATGTGAGAAAAATAAGAAGAAATAAAAATAATGCTCATGGTTGAAAGCAAACTTTAAAAAAAAAAAAATGCCTTTAAAAGACTTAAAGCAAGGCCTCCCTAGTGGCGCAAGGGGTTAAAATGCAACCTATGAAACTCTATGCAGCCACTGCAGCATGAGCTCAATCCCCGGCCAGGGAGGTAACCCACATGGCACAGCAGACTTCTCTCCCGTCTTGCCTGCTGCTCCCCTCAGCAGTAAATATCAGTAGATCTGCCTCTTTTGCTCCCCACTCTGTCTCTGGTGAATCCTCTCACCCCCACACCTCTGGCCTGTACCCCAGTTCTTGTATGCATAAATAAATAAATCTTTAAAAAAAAAAAAAGACTTAAAGCATAGTAAACAAGACCAGATAAGTAGATGTGTGATTCATGGAAACAGAAAATGATCTGTACTGTTAAGTGAGCCATTGTTCATTTAGTTTGGCCAATTCTCTTCAAAGAGATCTGCATGAGGGTGATTCCTGAACTCTGAAGAGCTCATTCTTGACAAGGTGGCTTCAGAAAGTTTGAAAGAGCAGAGCTGTGTTTTCCAGGGAGATATTTACTTTTGCTTTTAATTCCCTATAGGATTGACTCAATATTATTCTTTTATTCCTCTCTCCTTATATATAACCTTTCAGTACAGGGTTGCATTCTGGTCCTGCTTCCCCTGACACCAATGAATGAAAAAAAAAAAGAGGAAAACTTGGACCTGAAGAACTCCCAAAAGACACTGTAGAACTAGGAAGTCTGCCATGTGCATTTATTTATTTTATATATGGTTTAAAATTCTTTGAGACCCACAAGGACTTTGGTTTGGCAGACTTGCGGGCACCTCAAGATAAAATTATGTGGTTGAGCATTTGGCGGCCTGTCTTTCCTGGTCTCTGCCTTGCTCCCTTCCCGAGCCCTGCCTGTGTTTTAGACAAACAGAAGCGAACATTTAGGAATTTGGCTTTATGATGAATTCCAGGAATTAGATGAAAATTAAAATGGGCAAAAAGTTTAAAAGGTGAGCTGTTAGTCTTGGTGACAGGCATATACCTTATAGACGAAAATATTTTACTTATGAAACTGCTTTTAATAAGGAAGATACAACATCTGAAAATAAATCAAGGTATAATTGTGTCTTAAAACAGTTAACAAATGAGAAAGGTGTTGGAAGAATTTGCTGTATGAAAGACTACGTTATATTTAGCATAAATCAAGTAACCAGAAGGAATTTGGTTGTCTCTGCCTATTCTTTCTCCTCCTGGACCATTTCGTCACATTAATCTTCCAAAAAGTTTACTTTCATCTAAAAGCCCCAGAAAATATTTGTTCCAAACATCTCATTTTGGATTGGAGAAATCAAAACCCAGAAAGGTGATTTGGCGAAGGTACACAGCTGCTTCCTGAACTGGAGCCCAGATCATCTCCTTTCCAAGGGAAACAATATACTTCCTGAACAGAGACATTGCAAGACAGCAGAGGAGCACGGGAGAGGTACTCGTGCTATGAAACCTGAGTATTCACCCAGGCATTGCAGTTCCTTAACTGCATTTGGGGTACAGTTTAAAATTCGTAGTCTCATCTGAAACCTCCGTTCCCCCTCCTCCAAATAAACTCTCAATTCAAGAAATACCAATCTCTTCATTGTTCCACAAATAATTTTTTGCCCCCTCGATGCTTTTGCTCATTCTGTTCTTGAGCTTTTTCGCTTCCCCATCCTTCAAATCTTCCCATTCCTTGAGCCCCAACTCACATACTCCATCTCTATCATGGAACTACTCCCTGAACCCCTCAAAGTGCCAATACCTCTAATTTCCACGGCATTTCATGGAAGACATGATCAAAGACCATATCGATTTCCTACCTGACCCTTTTGCCCTTCAGAGATGATCTAGAAAGTTTATTGTTGCTGAATATCTGACACTGTCAGTCATTCTTTATCTACTCTAATGTAGAGGGACAGCAAGATTACACAAGAAATGACAACAGGTTTCCTGCTGTGTTGCTTGCTATTGGACTAGGTAAGTTCGTGCCGGTTTTTACCCAAGTTGTGCCCAAACTACACTTTCCATAGTCCTGGGAGTTTTCTCTTCTCAGGAAGGAGACATACTATGCACTCCCCGCCATCCCCATGGGCTCCCAAAAATCCTGATGCTCCTTGTATCCTCCTGCCTCCCCTAAACCTCTGGCATCCAGTTCAAACTAGTATCTGTCCTCTACTCCTATTCAAGCCTACCCTCAATCTCACCTCAAGTAAAGGAGATCAGAGCCCCATACCTGGAGTGTTGGCTGGCCTGACACCTCTCTGCAGAAAGCAGAGATCAGAGGCCCACAGGTCTACTCTTTCTAACCATTAACTTCCAACCTCTCACTGTTCTGTAACTCATGTTATGTGGCATTGTGAGCTGGAACCTCCCCTGCCTTGCCATAGCCACACAATGCAAATAGGTAGTCCCAGAGGATAGGCACACCCCTGTGTGCAGGTGCATCTCTGCATGACACAAGGTGCCAGTGCTCATCAGCAGTTCTCAGGGATGAGGGAACTCCCTTTAGGGGACATTGGACTCATCACAATAAAATAAGGGGATATTATTTCATTATCATATAGGCGATGTGACTGCTTTTGGCATTTAGTGAGTAATGTCTAGACATCAATCTCACAGAGGCATGTTGACAGAAATAGAAGAGATTTTAAAACAATTTCAAGCTATTAATTTTTAATCTTTATCCAAAATTAAGCAAGTGGGGCTATCATTTCAAAACTTTCTTAGTAACCAGTATACACACACACACACACACACACACACACACACATACATCTTAAGATTCTCTGGCACCCCAGAGTCTAGCAGAACAAGAGGCCAGCATTGGAAATGAATCTGACTTACTGAAAATGTACAAAGTTTTATTCCTTTTACACTAGAGTTTCTGAAATGAGATTCATAGTCATTAAATATTTCATATATCATAAAAGTGACTCAGTGGAATCTTAAGAAACTTATAAAATTTACTAAGACATCTGTTTTGCTTGATTTAGTCAGAGAGCAAACCCCCCTGATGTGTTACATCTTCAAAGATAATCATCTTTGGTAAAGTGTCTTCCTTTAATTGGTCCATTTTTTTGTGTATTTAATGGAAAGAAGAAACATTTTCCAGAGAAGGAGATATTTTATAAGGTGTTAGATTGGGTCCACAGCCAAGGTGTAGACTGTACAGCAGCAAATGAGAGGAGACTGCAGTCCCGACCTTTGGGGGGAACTTTCTGAAGGTCTGTTTAAAACCCAAATGAAGCCCAAGTGCTAAGCATTGGGGGGAAAAAAAAAGAGCAAAACAGCATCATCTCTTTTGGTTACAACTGAACTCACTTAGTTAACAATGGAAAAATAAATTGAATGGTTATTGCTGTTTTTAATGGCTGACATTGCGATTTTGATCTTTTCCCATATAATAGCAGAGGCAATAGTGCCAGTATGGGTTTTATTCTGTTCAGTGACATTTTCTTGAAGGAGCCCCAAGTTTAATAAAGTGGAGAAACATTTCTTCCCATTGACAGTAAAGCTTTGTGTCTGTAAGTAATAAAATCCAGAAGAAAACACCTCTAATATGTAGCCACGTTGCTTTTCCCCCCAAGGTAGTTGATTAGCAAGCATGTGAAGCCTGACATATAATTCAATGATGTGTCTGTCCGCCAACAAGAGAAAAATTGTTGCTGAATCTGCTGTAAGAGGTAATTAGTATAAGGTAAATAATGACTCTGTGGATTGAGAAGAGGACAGAAAACATGAAGCTGTTCTTGAGGTCCTGAGAGGAGAGAATTCGCGTGTTCCCTTGAGTTACAGGGAGAAATTCGCCCTCAGCATCTGCTTTATTGTCCACTAGAAACCAGGGCAGATACCTTGGCTGACCTCTGCCTTGTCGGTAGAGGTAAACAAGCTACACAAGAGGGACTGCGTTTGGCCAAGAGCGAAGCGTTGTCCACCCCATCAAACATCTTTTCTCTTTGTCTCCAGGGAATGCTCGTGTATTCCAAAGGCACCTGCGCGAGTGGATTTGGTGGATTTCTCTGGCGGACGCAGCGCTCTGAACACTTTCGCAAGGGCGGTGCCTTGCTCAGGCGGGACGTGCTTACTTGGGCTGGAGAGAAGCTCACACTCCCTCTAATTGGGTGGTCGCCATTTGGACTTAATTTTTAAATTCATTTTCTTCAGCTGTACTGGTAAACCAGCTAGATAAAACAAGTGTAGTTAATTTGGATCTGTCTGGGCTTTAATTTCCAGCCATCTGTACCTTGCAGCTTAAGTTAAAAAACAATTAGGCCAGAAGACTCTATCTTGCCGTCAGAAAATTGCCCTTTTAAAAGGATGCGTGCATGGGTGCGTGGGTGCATGGAGTGGGGGGCGCATGTGTGATTCCAGTGACGAAACAAGGGATCATCAGATTGTCAGCTCCTTGAAGGCATGGTGTCATTTCAATGTCCCTAATTAGTACCTGGTCTCCCTAATTTAGTAACTGGTGCATAGCTGGCACTCACAGAATATTTAACTCAGTCATTTTATTTTTTTATTTATTTATTTTTTTAATCTTAAATTTTATTTTTATATTCCCCCATACAATTGCAAACGCCCCATTCTGACCCCAATCCTTCCCCTCCAGTCGTTTTAAATTTATTCTTTATCAGCAAATACTATCTTTAATCAACAAGTATTAACTTTTTCCCCAACACAATTGATATGTGAATGAGAAATAAATGAACAGGTGACTGAATAAATCATTAGCTTTATGGCCATGCCATACATCTCCAAAACTACATATTTTTCATGCCTCAAGAAAATATAACAACTTTTTAAAACCTGTTATAGTCTGTAGACTATAAGATTATACATGGGAGATTTAAAAAATTAGTTTTCTTGATACTAGAAACATTAGTATCAAGAGAAAAAAACCAATATACAACAGATGAAGCTTCGTGGTAAATAATCACTTACTGAGTGCCTTCTGGACTTCCACACTCTGAGTATTTTAATAATATCACTTAACATTAAGACTTTTACTCTGGATGAAGGAATAGTCTAAGTATACAGGTATTTTCTTATTTAATCCTCACAACAACTCTAGAAGTAGGTGTTATTGTTATTTCTACTTTATAGCTGGGAAACTGAGCTGCAGAGAGATTACACATCTTCTCCAGGGCTGCACAGCTTGTGAAGGGGACCTTGTGGTCTGACTCTAGTGTCTGTGCTCTTCGTCCTGCCACACTCCACCCCTCCCTACAATTCCACCACGGGGTGCAAACACAGTGAAGAGGCTGGCCCCCTCCTACTTCGTCTGCTTAGAGCAAACTTTCCTCTTCTCCATGAACATAATGTGAATAAAAAAATCAGTTTGTCTAAGTTGTACTGACCAGTAAATAAGCCAGAGCTTTGTGAACCAACATTTATTACATTTGTGCAACATTGTGTGTGGGTATGTGTGTGTGTGCATAAGGGGATGCACTAAACAAAAGTGATCAAAATATGATTGTTCATTATCTCAGAGATGTCAGATAAATTTCACCTTTTCCCTTATATTTCTTGTGTTTGTATGTTTACAATAAGTGATAGATAATTTATAAAATCACAAAAAATCAAAATTATTTTTGTTGTGAAATATGAAAAGTGATGGTTCTGGTCTCTGCTTGTACCTGAGCCTGGGCAAGTTTCTTCCCTATCTCAGTCTTAATTATGTACAAAAGGGGCTAAAGAAGGCATTGAGAGGGATGAGATCATGGACAGTGCAGTGTGCTTGCTGTGCTTAGAGTATGACCCTTTACACTCACCAGTCCTAGGACAGAAAGGCAAAGAAAGCTACACCCTGCCTGCCTGGAGCCAAAGCAGTTGACTTCTGGAGAAACAAGTGAACTTTGCACACCTAAGACCTGCCATTGGCTTTCATTTCCAAAAAGCAAGGCCAGGCCACACTGTGGCCACAATCCAAGCATTAGACGTGTTCCAATTCCATTTGGATTGTCAACCCCCCTTTTCTGTTTTCTATCAGTTCTCCATACAGCCCCAGGCAGTAGCACTCCAAATGACTCTGTGCTTGGCATTGCTTGTATGAGAATCAGCCTGTGAACAATATTTCAGCACATTTAGTACATTCATCTCCTTTTATCTGGCTAAAGAGGAGCCATTTTACTTAAGACAGGCTCAGTAGCTCTTTTTCTTTAATGCTGTCACTCTGCATGTTTGCTCTTTGAAAAGAGCAGTGATGGGTTGTGAACCCCTCCACTGGAAGGAGCGGAGGATGGAGAAATCTAGGCAGACAGGTGGGGAATACTCCTGCTGCTTGTGAGTAGGGGATACTCCTGGATAAGGGCTGCTCAGGAGGAAAAAAAAGGCAGGAGTCAAGGGCGTAAGCAATAATAACTCCACCTTGTCATCTTCCATGACTACAGAAGAGCTTTGTAATATTTGGAGGAATACTCAGATTTCTATAGCCAAATTCAGTAAGAACCTGCAACCCCAAATTTCCCAGCCAGGACAGGGCAAAGGATAGGGCTCATCTAACCAGGCTCACTCATGTGAGGCTTCTATTTGGGAGGCAGTCCCTGAGGTATCTATTCTCCTGGTGATGGTGGCACTGAAGGGGTCTGGCTTCCAAAGGAACCAGAGGTTTGCAATGTCAAGTTTGGTGGGGCCAAAGTCCCAGTGTCTGGCGGGGCAGCCATGACAGTTTTCTCCTCAGACCTTGGTTTTGTGCTTGGCTCCTGGAAGCCCAGCCTTAAATCACCCAGTATCTTTTTTACTAAATTCACTTTCTGCTTAGTCAGTAGCAAGTTTCTTTATATATTACCAAGAACCTTAAGAAAGAGAAACACTGAAGAGTAGAGAATTGTTCTCGGTTCTTTCAGGAGACTGAGGTGATGTCAGGCAAAGCTGCTGCTAATGAGTCACAAACTTTGAGAAGCTCAGCCCAAGCCTCACTCCCCAGTTATCACCATCTGGGACAACTGTCACCTGAGGGGCTATCTACCACCTGGCATGCTCTGAGGTTCCAAAGCCCTCATTGGTCTTCACATATACATTTCCCTCCCCCCGCCCCATAGAACTAGTAGTTGTCAAATGCACTGTTCTCAAACTTTGCTATACATTTCAGTGTGGACATGTTTAAAAGTCACTAATGCCCTAGTCATACTCCATACAAACTAAACCAGAGTCACTAGGGATGGGATCCAAGCTCCATTCATTTGCATGTAGCCAAGTCTCAGAAGCAGGGGTCTAATCAATGGTTCTCGAAGTGTGCTTCTCAGACTGACATCACCTGGGAATTTGTTAGAAATGCAGATTCTTTTTTTTTCTGTTTGAGAAAAATCTCATATAGTTTTTTTTAATTTTTTTATTGTTTACATCATTGTTCATTTTTAAATAATATTTGCTCCCCCCCCCAGGTGTAGTCCCTATAGAGTTTCCTTCACCAATGCACCTGCGCACCATCACCCCAGACCCCTGTGCTCCTCCCTTCCTCCCTCTGGTCCCTCTCCCTCTTCCCCTGCAGGATGTCTCTCATTTATAATTGTCTGTTTTTGCTTTGTTGTGTTTTGTACTGTTATTATTTTTTTAACACTGATGTCTTATTTGGTTCCCCTATATTCCTACTATAAGTGAAACCATCCTATATTTTTCTTTTTCCTTCTGGCTTATTTCACTGAGCATATTTCCTTCTAGCTCCATCCACATTGCTGTGAATGGCATGAGTTTATCTTTTTTGATCGCTAAATAATATTCCATTATGTATATATACCACATCTTCTTGATCCAGTCAGCTATTTGTGGGCATTTGGGTTGTTTCCAGGTTTTGCCTATTGTAAATAGTGCTGCAATAAACATAGGTGTGCAGGTGTTCTTCTGAATCAATGTTTTTGTGTCCTTTGGAGAGATCCCTAGGAGTGGAATTGCCAGGTCATATGGTAGCTCCATTTTTAGTAGACTGAGGAGACTCCAGACAGCTCTCCTTAGTGGTTGGACCAGTTTGCACTCCCACCAGCAGTGCAGAAGAGTGCCTTTTTCTCTACACCCTCGCCAACATTTGTCGTTGCTTGTTTTTTTAATATGTGCCATTCTCACTGGTGTAAGGTGGTATCTCAGTGTGGTTTTGATTTGCATTTCACTGATTATAAGAGAAGTTGAACATTTTTTCATATGGCAGTTGGTCATTTGCATTTCCTCTTTGGAGAAATGTCTTTTAAGTTATTTTGCCCAATTCTTGACTGGATTGTTTACTTTGTTTTTGTTGAGTCCTGTGAGTTTTTTGTATATCTTTGTGATCAGTCCCTTATCAGTTGACTGGAGTGTGAAGATTTTTTCCCAATCAGTGGGGTGTCTCTTTGTTTTGGTTAATGTCTCTTTTGCTGTACAGAAGCTTTTCAGTTTGATGTAATGCCAGGTGTTTATCTTTGCCTTGACTTTCTTTGCTTTAGGTGATGAGTCTTTAAATGTATTTTTGAGATGTATGTCTTATAGTGTTTTACCTATATTTTCTTCTATATATTTTATGGTTTCAGGTCTTATGTCCAGTTCTTTTATCCATTTTGAGTTGATTTTTTGTGCACGGTGAGAGGTAGTGGTCTAATTTCTTTTTTTTTTTTTTGCATGGGGTGGTCCAGTTTTCCCAGCACCATTTATTGAACAAACTGTCCATGTTCCATTGCATATTCTTTGTTCCTATGTCAAAAATCAGCTGTCCATGTAAGTGTGGCTTTATTTCTGGGCTCTCTATTTTGTTCCATTAGTCTGTGTGTCTGTTTTTGTTCCAATACCAAACTGTTTTAATTATTATGGCTTTGTAGTATAGCTTGAAGGTTGGAGGTGTGATACCTCCTTTCTCCTTTGTTTTCATCAGTAGAGTAAGCTATTTGTGGCTATTTGTGGTTTCTTGTGGTTCCATATGAATTTCATTCATATTTGTTCTATTTCTTTGAAGAATGTCATTGAGATTTTTATTGGAATAGAGTTGAATCTATATATTGCTTTTGGTAGGATGGACATTTTAATAATGTTCATTCTTCTGATCCATGAGCAGGGGATGTCTTTCCATTTCATTGTGTCTTCTTCTATTTCTTTTAACAGTGTTTTATAATTTTCTTTGAATAGGTCCTTCACTTCTTTTGTTAGGTTTATTCCCAAGTATAGAAATGCAGATTCTTATGCCTTACTCCAGACCTCCTAAATCAAATTCCGGGGATTGTTCACCATCTCCCAAGCAGCAATCTGTACCTTAACAAGCCTCCCAGTTGGTTCTGATTCTTGCTCAAGTTTGAGAACCACCAGACTAAATCACTCTCAGGCTGTCATTTAGGTATTTTTCTAATTTATTCTTTCAAGTCACTGCTTAAGAAAATGTTTCTTCTCGCAATTAATATGTCATGATACAAATGTCTGTATAGAGATTTTCTGTGTGTCCCAGTGTGAGTACAGATTCTAAGCCAACTCTATCCCTCCTACTCAAATTGAGAGTGAATCCACTTTTTTCTTAAAAAAAAGGCTAATATATCTATTTTATTATATTAAAATATAAGTAATCTTGTTGTGTTTTCTTCATTTTGAAAGGTTGAACTAAAAATAAAATAAATGTGGATGGCTAGCCTATAAACACTTAACCAGAGACTTGAACCAAAGCAGCTACACACACACAAACACATGCACACACACATATGCACATATCCACACACAAGCACAGATTCTCACATGCACACACAATTCCATGAAGTGAATTTTGCATGACCCTTGTGGTACTCCTACATCTAAGGGTCAGGAAGAATAGGTGGTTGAGCCAAAGAGATGGAGGATGAGATAGTGTATTGCTTGGCACAGAATCATGCAGCCCTGGGTGAGCAGAGCTTATCCTGTAACTTTTTCTGTAGAATAGATTAGACCTGCTTGTGAACCAGCTTCTATCACTGAGCAGCAGTGAAATGAGAACAGAATTTTGATCCTGTAGCAACAAGTACTATCAATAAATTGTTTTGGCTTTTAATTTTATGGTTGCGATTATCATAACCATAGTAGTGGGCACCTGGAGTACTTCCAAATACAGTCACCCACTGAGACCCGCCAGCACAAGGAAGGATTTTCTCATCAAATTTGTTTTCCTCACCAATTCTGAAGAGAGAGGCTTCAAGAAAGCCTGAAAGAGAGGAGAATTTGGATAAATGTTAGCCATCATGCCCCCTCGCAAACTCCAAAATAAAATGGAGCCTCTGGTTTTCAGGAGATCATATAATAAAGTGAGTAATTAGTATTAGAACATTATAGCTATTGTTCCATGATATGCTCATTTACTGGTTTGAAGATAGCAGCTGACAGTCTTCCCTGAAGTGTCTATTAAGGAACTGGCAAGGAAAGAGGGGAGATGTTTATGCTACATCTTATCTAGTGGAAGCTTAGAAGAGGTTGCTAAGTTGTAGCAACTTAGAATGAAGGTTGCAGAATGCCTGGGTCTCCGAAGTCACTAACAACCACTAATTAAGTCCTTAATTAGTGCAAAATTAACATTAATTTGTTGGGCTCTGGAATAAGAGTTTCACCTCATTTTATCCAGGTATGACTCTGAGCCCCATGTTACAGATGGAAACTGAGGAGCAGAGTAATTACATAAACAAACTGGTGACTGTGTGGATTTGAACCTGAGCTTGCCATTCTAAACCAGCCAGAGTGACTATTCTCCCCCTCCCCACCCTGATTAAAGCATCTGGCATTCTGCTCTCCCCTGCCTACCAAACTGGGTGACCTGTATGATCTTAGATTGAGATGGATATAATTATGGATAAAGTAGGCACAAACCTGTCTTCAAACAGGCACATAGACAAATAATGCATAGGTGCCACACTGTGGGTGCTTCTCAGGGGGGTCATACTAAACTGGAACCTGCAGGGGCTACAGTTTGTCAGAGTCAGGAGAGTCCCAGACAGAAGGAACAGTGTAGATGAATGTCTGATGCCTGGAGGCCAGAACACAAGGCCCTTTAGCAAGATATGAGAGTTCAGTGTGTCTGGAATTCAGGTCAGTTTCCTGATTAGGTCTCTACAGAACTTTAGACTTACCCTGACAACTGAGGAGTTACCAAAGAGGCTTCAATAGGAAGTCTTCATCATATTTGAGTTTTAGAAAGATTGTTCTGACTACAGCACAGAAAAGGTATTGGGTTTGGTGATAACCAGCCCAGAGGCAGGGAGACCATCACCAAATATTTACTGAGTGCTTACTATGTGCCGATCGCCATTCTAGCATTGGATTCTGGAAGAAACAAGAAATCAAGAGACATGCTCTTCTGGAACGTACATTCCAATGAGGGGAGAAATCTAGTAAGTCTCCACAAACACAGAGACCATGGTAACATCCCTTCAAGAGCAGGGATGGGGTGAGGAGCAGTCACTGACCCGTTGCTTCTCAAACTATGTCTAGTGAAGCTTTAGAATTTCCCCCAACTCATCCCAGACAAATAGGCCATCCTAATGGACATATTGACTATGCCCTCAGCCCATATATAACCCAGCACTTGAGTTTGACCACATCAGAGTTGGTTTCTATCCCATTCCAGGTGACAAGTCCAATGGTTTTACCTGTAGAGGCTGCAGCAATGCCAAATAGCAGCCAAAGTTCTTAAAGCCTTACTCCTAAGTACACCTAGATGGGATTATGACTACAACAGACCTGGAGGAAGGTTATATGAGATACTGATTTACAGGGGTGCCTGGTGGAAAATGAGAGATGTCTGGACAAATGGGTGTGTGCGTTTGAATTTCCTCACACTCGAGTGGAAAAAGCAATATGAACTGTCATTTTCATTTGTTCCTTCAATTCAACTTAAAATCTAATTCTGACTCACTTTGCCAGTATCTTGGATCAATTAATTTAGATGATATAGCCCATTTCAACTGGCTCACAGTGAAAAAAACAAAAAACAACAAAAAAATGGTATTGCTAAATGAATTATGTTTGAGCGCCTACTGAGTGAGAATGTGTTGGGGAGGAGGAACAGAGCAGCACAGACCTAGAAGCAGCAGGATTCTCAGTAGACACAGCAAGCACACTGGCCCTGCTGGTGGGAAACTGAATTTCCCAAAAGGCTTTGATTCTTCCATTGAAGTCTGATCTGAGACCTGTCAGCTGCAGAAAGCAGATGAGGGCCCTGACTGTCTCCTGCCTGGCAGCCAAGAGAGGAGAAGTTGTCTGAGCAGCCTTCCTTCTGCCTGTTCTGCCATCAGGCCTTGTAACCCACCACCCCAGGGAAACTCTATAAATGGCCCTCAGAGGCCTTCCAACCCCACCCCCTGCTAGAAGGACTTTCTAACAAAGATGGCCTCCAAGGGAAAGGTGGCCATGAGGTGCTGGGTGTTGAGGAGACCCCAGGACTCGCTCTCCCTTGCGCCCTCACCCTCCATCACTAGAGCCTGTCCTGGCCACACCCCCTCTATAGCACATTGCTGAGAGGGTGGAAAAAAGACTTGCCTCTATTCCCAATGCCTCTCTAGGCAGTCACAGAGCAAGATGTACCGAGAGATGAAAAGAAAACAACAACTACTAGATCCCATCACTAGACCATCTGAGGTCAACCACAGTCTGAAAATATTACATAAAGTAAGATATTGAGAGAAGAGAGTTAATTGCACACTTGCAATTAACTTCTATTTTTTCAATTAACTTTTTATTTTTATACAAACAAAAGTTTACATAACGTTTGTTAGGCTAGTTCTATTTTACTATTATTAGTTGTTAATCTTACTGTGCCTAATTTACAAATTAAACTTTATCATAGGTATGTATCCATTGGGGGATTCTATCCTTGGTTCCAGGCATGGGGGCTTGGAACATATTCCCCATGGGTAAGCTCGGACTACCGTGTATTTCGTTTCTTTGTGTGTTTAGAAATATAATGATAAATGTGTTTTAAATATCACAATTTATATTGCTTCATTTTTAATAAACGAAACTGAGAATCTCAATAATGAAATTTGTCTCACCCTCTTTCTCCTTGAAAGACATTTTGCTTTAGTTAAAAAAAATAAAGAAAAAAGAAAAAGAGGAGGTGATTTGTCCAGCAGGGGGCAGCAAGAGACAAAGAATCTGACTCCATTGAGCTTCCCCAGCCCCCAACTTTGTCAGAAATCCTGGATTAGAAGGATTTAAATTGGGAAGAGGGCGGTGGGGAGCAGAAATGGAATCCAAACCGCAAAACCCAAATTCATCAAGTTAAGTGGATGCAGAACTTTTTGGAGGAAGATTCACCGAGGACAATAGCCAGGCGGCCATTTTGGGGGAGCTTTATGGAAAACGGCAGCCCCGTGGAATTTTTTTAAGGAATCTGGCTCTCTGTGATGACATCCAAAAGCTTGGTGATATGGATGTTATCTAGGAACTATTCCATAGGCACCACATAAGAATGTCTCCCTTTAAGTGGCCTCCCTGGTGGTGCAAGCGCGGGGAAGCTGGCCGCAGCCACTGCAACACGAGTTCAATCGCCCACCAGGGAGGTGACCCACACGGTGCGGCAGACCTCTCCTGTCTCGCCCACTGCTCCCCTCAGCAGTGTATTTCAGTCCATTTGCCTATTCTGCTCCCCACTCTGTCTCTGGTGAATCCTCTCACCTCCCCCGCACCCCGCACCTCTGGCCTGTACCCCAGTCTAGTATGCAAAAATAAATAAATCTTAAAAAAAAAAAGTCTCCCTTTAAATAAAAATCCCACAATCTCTACTCACACCACTTGGAACTGCAGAGTTTCTCACTGGCTGGGTGCATCTGGGGCTGGGATGGGTGGCACCAGCACTGGGCATCGTAGGTAGCACCCCCTTGGTCAGATGAGAAGAAATATGGGATGCTGGGCAGCGGGTGGGCACATGTAGTTGTTGTGGCCCAGGGCCAGCTCTCTCAGTGACCCATGTATACTTGAAGGGTGTAAAAATGTGACCCCAATACCAAGCACCCTTGGCCTAAAAGATGTGTGTACAGAGAAGTAGGGAAAGAAGCGATGGTGGGAAGGTCTGCTTGGGAAATGTTTATTTGGGGTGTCTGCAATCCTTGTGGTTCCTTGGTTTATAGTTGTGTTGTTGTAACCTCTGTCTCCATCTTGACACGGCTTTCGTGTGTGTGTGTGTGTGTGTGTGTGTGTGTGTGTGTGTGTGTGTGTGGTCTCCCTATTTCCAAAGAGCAGTCACTTGATTTAAAGCCCACCCTGATCCAGTGTGACCTTATCTTAATGTAACTGATTATATCTGCAAAGACCCTATATCCAAATAGGATCACATTCTGAGATGAATTTAGGGGATGGGAGGGGGATTCTATTCTACCAAATATTAGTCATGTTGTGGCAATAAACCAGATGATGCTGCTCTCGAACGCTGCCTCGTCCTCCCCGTTCTTAGCCTCATAGGCCTTGGCTTTCTCATCTGTGAAAAGGAAACAGGAATCCCACAGGGAGCGTGAATCCAGTGGGAAGGCACACGCTGGATACAGCTGGTGCACATTGGGGTGCAGCCTGGTGGCTGGCAGAGCTACTGTGAAGGCTGCTCTCTCGCATTCTCAGGCAGCCCCAAGGGACTTAGCCAGGCTTCCCAGGGTGTTCCAGACATCTCCCCAACTGCTTTGCCCCAAATTTTACTGTCTTACCACATTCAGCTTGGAATCTGCTATGGTGGCCTCTGTTTGTGAGTTGCTCCTTGCCCCCTCCCAGGTGGGACACATTTCAAGAGAAAATCTTAGATTATGCCTCAAGTTCATTGAAAGATGGCAGGAGTCTGAGTCTGTTGCAGACCAGTGAGGGAAAGAAGGGTTGGGGTGCCTTTGAGCTGCCCTCCAGGGTTACCCAATGGTGACATCATCATGGGGCCAGTTCTGGCTGGAGCAGGGCTCTGTTTTGGAAATCTGGCCAAATAAGTGCTCATAAATCCTGGGTGAAGTCAGCTGGGCCATTCTGAGAGTGGTCCTGCAAGCTTTTTATGGGACTATTTCTTGTTTCCACTGGCCTGCCTTCAAGGCTGCTCAGGCACGGCTGCGTGGTCTCTGCACTCAGTGCCCCCCATCCCCCTTCCATCCTGCTCCAGACTCACTTAGACAAAAACCTGCAGAGGTTATTTGATATTTGTTGTGGGTCTTCATTCCTTTATTGGTCTGAAGTCTTTCTTGTGTCTTTTGCACAGATTTATTGATTCTGAGAGGGGACTTTTTCTTGGGCTGATAACAATCTTTTTTATGGTTGTTTAATCAAGGAAAGTTTTAAGTCTGAATCTTCTTAAGTAAGTCAGTGACAGCTCACTGAAAATGCTTACCATCCACAGATTGACAGAAACAATCAAACACAAACATTTTAAGGAAGTGCCCTCTCCATGCCCCATTGACTCATCAAGCATCAAGAACATTTAACTCTCTAACAATCAGAACCTTCCAAGAATGGGCTCTGACCTGGAAAGTGTTCAACCAGTTGGACTGATTTTGTCAAGAGAGTTTGTTTCTTCATATGGGTCATAAGACATCAGACTACATAACCTCTTGTATCCGATTATTCATTCATTCCACAAATAGCCAGGCACCATGTGGTAGACTGCTCTAAAGTGTCTCCGAACCACATCTGTCTCTTAGGATTCTGCACTCACATATCCCCTACCTGTGAGCGCAGGCAGAGAAAACTGCAAACACGATGAAGCGTCACAAGATGGGGTTACAAAGGACTGTGTGACTTCTGCCTTGCTCTCATTCTCTGTTTCTCTTTGTCTCTCTGTCTCTGCTTGTCTGGCATTCTATTGCTATCTCTCTGTCCCTCTGTCTCTTTGTCTCTGTCTCTATTTCTGTCTCTCTGTGTCTCTGTTGCTGGCCTCTTCTGCATGCTCGCCCTGATGAAGTCAGTTGCCATGTTGGGAGCTGCTCTGAGGAGATGCTGAGGAACCAAGGAACTGATTCCCATGAATTATTTGCAAGAACTTAGAAGCGCAACCCACCCCAGTCTAGCCTCGCACTAACTGAGTCAGGGTGGACTTTATCCCAGATTGTGAGAGAACTTGATGACGAGAACCCAACTCAGCCATACACAGATATCTCACGGTAACTGTGAGACAATGAATGTTGTTTAACTGCCAAGTTTAAGGCAGTTTGCATAACTAATTTGTATAACTAATTCCAGAAATTAGTTTGATATCCTAACAAAGGAAAAATAGGCAGCTAAATATAAGAGTCATGAGCCCCAGTGATGGATCCACATTAGATGAGATTTTTGAGAATGATAGAAAAGAAAAGAGGCCCAAAGACTGATAAACTCCAAAGTTAGGAGGGCTGAAGAAAAGGAGAAATTCACAAAGAAAACTAAGAAGGTCCAGCCTAGCACAGTTGAAAGCAGAATTTATTGGCGGGGAGAGAAAGTTCCTATTGATTCATAAAGATTGGTTCTTGGTTCCTTCTATCTTCTCTCTGGGACTATATTGCTTCCAGGACCATCCCCAAGGGCTAGCTGTGGCCTATGGGGCCCTACTATGTAGGGCCTGCTCCCTTGTCTTGGGGTTCAATGAGGTCTGCTGGGGGCTACTAAGGTGAGGGCTGCTTCCAGGCCCCCTCCTGGGATTGCTGGGTTCTGCCACCAGTGGGTCAGCTTCCAGGATTTGTCCACAATAGGTAGGTTCTATATTTTTGCTGTGTTCCTTCTTCCTTCTTGATGAGCCAAGGTTTATTTCTTTGTTTTTCTTTCTGTTTAGAGAACTTTAGTTAATCATTCTTTTAGATCAGATATGCTAGTGACATATTCCTTTAGTTCCTTCATCTGAGAATGTTTTGATTTCTTCTTCATTCCTAAAGGATATTTTCACTAGGAACAAGATTCTGGTTGACAGTTCTTTCTTTTGACTCATGAAAGATGTGTCACTGACCTCTATAACTCCAGATGAAAAAATTCATTGTCATTCAATTTGTTTTCCTCCCTCTGTAAGGGTTTATTTACCTCCCAATACTTTTAGGCTATTTTTCTTTGTCTTTATTTTTCAGAAGTTTGGCTGTGGTGTGTGTTGGTGCTAATTCCTTTACATTAATACTGTTTGGGATTTACTCAGATTCTTGCATCTGTGGATTCATATCTTTTGAGGATTTTCCAGCCACTCCTACCTCAAGTACTTTTTATTTCCACCCTCTTTTTTCCTCTCTTTTAGTGACTCTGATAACATGAATGTAATCTTTTGTTATAGTCTGCCTATTGTTAGTATAAGGAATGTCATTCTGATAAAGTGTAGTGACGGAGTTGATGATTTTATTACAATTACAGCAAGGCCTTCCTCCAGCCTGATGCAGAAGAAGTCCACGCGTGAATCTATTTCCCTCACAATGCAGTGAGCTTCTGTTAGGGTGCCCATATTCCTTTTCTTCTTCTTTTTTTTTTTTTAAATTAAAAGCAGTTTGGAGCTTCACAGTATTTAATGGGCTCTTTATCTCGTAAAGAAAATGTTATAAAGGAGATATAGAAAAGGCAAAATGAAACTTGGAATACTGGAAATAATTTTTAAAGAAAAAGATCAAAGTGGTAAAAAGATTAAATTTACTGCTTTGTTGAAAGGCTGGCTCTGAACATAATACTCCCTCTAAGGGGCTTGAAGAAAAATAAAATGGTACTCAAAATTCCTAATGCAGTCTTCACAGCACAGTAATTTCCACTTGATTAGCAGTTGGAAAGCCTTGTAATGGAAGCAGTTTGAGCCTCTCTTATTGGAGACAGGTTCTTGCAGCTAAACAGTTTATTAGTGTTTATAAAGACAACCGCATCCATCACCCCTATAATCTATTCTCTCCTCATTTGTGGCTGCTCGGTTGACAGGTGTAGCAACTATCAGGCATTCCTGGAACAAACCTGAGAGTCTCTCCCAACCCTCCAAATTCCTCCAGGACCCCCTCTGTTAATACCTTTCACAGTCTACCAACACCCCTGAAATATATCGTCCCAGATAGACTGGTCTGTGAAGTCTCACAAAAATCCATCTTTTTTACTCAGCACGTGGGGCGCTGGATAAATGTCTTTCTTTTAAATGCGTCCCTGAGCAAGATCTCTCAATGGCTACAGAAAAAGATCTACCCACTTCAAACTCTTTTTTTATTTTTACTTTTATTTATTTTCTTACATTATTGTTTGTTTTTGTATAATATTTGATTTCTCCCCTCAGGTGTAGTCCCTGAAGTTCTCCCACCACCACAGCACCCGTGGCCCATCACCATAGTCCCTTAGCTCTTCCCTCCCCTGTTTTGACCCTTCTCCTTCCCCTTCCCCTGCTGTATGCCTCAGGCCCATGTCAGCTTGCAAGTTGTGTCTTTTTCCTGACCCTTTATTCAGTTTTCCAATGTTCCACCTATTAGTGAGACCATCAATTTTTCTTCCTTCTGACTTATTTTGCTTAGAATAATCTCTTCCAGTGCCATCCATGTCGTTGCAAATGGCATAAGTTTATCTCTTTTGATCACTGAGTAGTATTCCACTGACCCAACTTCAAACTTTATACTTCATTCAGTCAATCTTTTAATCCAAAGTGATTTTACAGAATGTCTGTTTATGTGGCAGGTGAAGTACTAAACACTGAAAGTACAAGGAAAAAAAATAGAACATTATTTACATTCAGACCAGGAGCTCCCAAGGGAATTCCATATTTGACCTGTGCTCCTACATGTTAGCTTGGGCACCAACATGTGTTCCTAGGCTGGGAGTTGGCAAATCACAGACAGTGGGTAAAATCTGACCATCACCTTCTTGGTAAATAAACTCATGTTGAGGCATAACCACATTCATTCATGTAGATATTGTCCATGACTGTTTTCACACTATAATAAATGGTCTGCCAAAAAAATAGAATATTTATTATTTGTGAATATTTGTAAACACTGTTGTAAAGCTGAGCCATAAATCATGAATTGAAGATCTGATAATCCTCTGCCTGGAAATCCCCGTGGTGTCAAATAGGAAAGATCTTGGTACCATCCTTCAGCAGCACTTACTGTCAAGACTATTGGGAAAAAGCATTTAATTATAAACAAAATAAATATTGTTCCCCCAAAATCTCCAGATCACATATCAGTATTACCCAGAGTTCCAGAATTCTGCACAAGGCCATTAACAAGCACCCTTCTCCAACTACAATCTGCTTCTCTCAAATCAGTAAAATTGCTTCTGCAAACCAACACTGTAGTATGTAGCAAAGACACAACAATGTCAGGAATTCCATTCCTAAGAATTTATCCTAAGGAAATATTAATCAGGGGTCTTCCCAGTGGTGCAAGGGGTTAAGCGCCGCACTGTGAAGCTATCTGCAGCCACTGCAGCATGAGTTCGATCCCTGGCCAGGAAGCTACCCACATGGCGCAGCAAACTTCTCCTGACTCGCCCACTGCTCTCCTCAGCAGTGTATTTCAGTCAATCCGCCTGTTCTGTTTCCCACTCTGTCTCTGGTGAGTCCTCTTACCACCACCACCCCGCACCTCATACCCCAGTTCTTGTGTGCATAAATAACTCTTTAAATAAAAAGGAAATATTAATCCAGAGGACCAAATCTCTATGCATGAAGATGCTTCTTTAGGTAATGAAACATTATCTAAAAGATAGTGAAAATAGACATCAACTAATTGCACAACAATGTGAGAATACTTTAGTAAGCTATGGATAGTATGTAGATATGGAAATTTTCAAATATGGAGGCTTTGGAAACAGAAAATGTTTTTGATGTCATGTTAAGTGAAATGGCAAAATACAAAATAGATGTTGCTTTGTAGTTGTAAGTATATGAAATACTTATGTGTGGATAAGCTTGGATAGATAATGGGCAAAACTGAAACATTACTTGAGGTTGCTGGAAATAGAATTTGTCCCTTCAAAACATTGGTTGATGCTGTTGCTATGACAACCTTTCAACAAAAATGTTTAAAATAATTAAGTCAAAGACACCAATGATGTGGATTCCCTGAGGCTGGACTAAGTGATACACTCTCATATACACTGCGAACGGGAGAAAATTCCTCTTCTGTTGCTTGGGCGCGGATTATAGATCAGCTGCTGACATTTGTCTTCTTACTTAAGGCAGGAAACTATTGCTGCCAGATAAATCTTCAATATGTGACTCACAGACATCAAAGCTCCCAAACCTACTTAGTCAGAGCTAGAAACTCTTGCAAACTCCACCCTGAATTTTATAATGATTGATTTCCTGTCCAGAGAACCTGGGTCTGCACAAAAGAAAAAGTTTAACTTATATCCCTTTACCTACAGGAACCATATGGTTCACACTTTTGAATAGCTAGTCCTTTAAGCCAGGTTAGGCTTGTAAACAAATTCATTTTTCCTGCCTTGCATTCATTCATTCATTCATTCACTCACTCACCAAGCCTTTATGAAACATCTTTCATGCTCAACATGAAGAATTAACACACACACAAAATAATATTATCAAGGAGCTCCAAATCTAATTGGGAAAGACAGACACATCTTCAAATCTATAGGGTGAATTTAGGTCTTGCTTTCATCATCTGTGAAGGAGAGGGAAGAATTCTACCCCACACAGTTAAGAGAGCAACCACTGGGGTGACACCTGTAAGGAGCACCCAGAAATAGACCATGCTCGGTAATATTCATTTCTTTTCTATTGATATTGAGCATCGGAATGATGTGTCATTCGAACATGGAGGAAGAACAGTATTCCTGGTTCATTGTTGATGATTGTCAGGGAAGCTTCCTCAGAAGCAGAGACCCTCATCCTGGGCCAGGAGGATGGTTGGAGGATCTCCAGGGGACAGGACCATTCTAGACAGTAGGAACAATGTGCCCAGGATCAGAAAAGGCGGGACTGTGCTGCAGGGATGTCCATCTGTGACTATTGCTCTATCGCAGTCACTCTACTGCTAGCTTGTGTTCAAAATTAGGTGACATTACTTTCAACGTTATATGAAAATAAAGACCAACCAAATGAGAGAAAACAAAGGCTGTTTACTCAGAATTTCCTGTCTCAAGAGTCTACCACCATCATTTATGCTCTGGCAGAGACCCAGAGGCAAGCAGAGGAGGGAAAAGCTTTATAGTGAGAAAAAAGGAAGGCTTCAGATATGCCCTGATGGGAGGCTATTGGCACGGGGAAGGCTTAATTAACCAGAAGCAAGTCATTCTCTGTGATTGGTTAGGATTGATATTTGACTTTCTCTCATTGGTCTAAATTGGAGGCAAGAACTGAAATTAGGGAGGCTGTGAGTTATTCATCAAGTTCTGGCCATTTAAGCAAGACCTGAATTCACCCTATAGATTTGAAGATGTATCTGTCTTTCCCAGTTAGATTTGGAGCTCCTTGATAATATTATTTTGTATGTATGTTAATTCTTCATGCTGTGCATGAAAGATGTTTCATAAAGGCTTGGTGAGTGAGTGAATGAATGAATGAATGAATGCAAGACAGGACAAATGGGTGTTACCTTTTGGCTTCCTGGACTGTCATGTGAGGTAGTGTCATTTACAGCAGGCTGCTATTCTAGAGAATGGTTGGTTTCCTGGGCAACTTGATCCAAGTTGTGGGTCACGGTTCTATTTTTATATAGAGTTGGACAGTGCTCGTTTTTTTTTTGTTTGTTTGGTTTTTTAAAGATTTATTTATTTATTTATGCAAGCACTGGGTACAGTCAGAAGAGCGGGAGGGTGAAAGAATTCACCAGAGCCAGAGCGGGGAACAGAACAGACAGACTGACGAAACACACTGCTGAGGGGAGCAGCGGGTGCGGTAGGAGAGGTCTGCGCGCCATGTAGGACCCTCGCCCGCCGGCCAGGGATTGAACTGGTGCTTGCAGAGGCTGCGGGCAGCTTCGCAGCCCAGCGCTCAACCACTGCACCACCAGGGGAGGCCCAATAGTGCTCGTTTTTATGTTCAGTCTCTCAATTAAAATTAAATCTCTCAGGTTTCCCATCTTGCTTAGAGTGAAAATGTCTGTCTTTCCTCTTAGCTCTCACCAGAGGGATCTCTTGTGTCCAAGAGACTAATTCTGAAGGCATGGATGTCACCTTCACCTTTGCCCCATGTGCCAAGCCTGCTCTGTTACCCCAGAACATGCGTCACTCTGCACACAATGTCGCCAGCACACTTGCAGTCTGGGGAGACGCACACCCTTCCTCTGGCCGTTCCCGGTCCTGGGCTTAGAACCTGCCTGGGTTCTGTCCAAAATCACTTTCTGGCTTTTCCTGCTTAAGAGCTCACTCGTAAGAAGCAGACAGTAGGCTATAGTTGGCAGTAGCTTTGACTATGAATTTGCAAGACAGATTTTCCCCACAGATGGGTATTTCTTTATTTCCCTCAAAAGCACTTCTGTGAAAAACTTGAATAATAGAGCCAAGACCTGTTGTTTTTCTAAGGAGCAGTCTTTGTTTGAGGAGAGAACTTAGAGAACTGAAAGGGATGGGGAGTTAATATACCTTTTAGAACTGTCTTGAAAATCACATGTTTCCATCTTGCTCTTAGGAAGAACTGAGCTGCAATCAATTCTTGGATAAAATCTCTGACAGGTGCTCAAAGTGATGATATCCTGGGCTATTGATTAAAGGGTGATCCATGTGTTTTAGATGTGCAGGCAGCAAAGTCAATGGTTAGCTGAGAAATGTGGGCACCTGACTCATATTTCCCCCAGATGGATGGCAGGGACACCTGCAAGTGAACGAAGTATTTTTTTTTTAGGGGTTACATCTCAGCGCATGGAAGAGGTCATTCTGGCCTGAAAAGATAGAAAGGGTATTCAAAAATCATTTTAATCTGCTGCCATCTCTCCATTGGTTTATTTTTAAAAGGTGACTTACCCTTCATTTTAAGAAAATAAATATGTACTGAATGCCTGCAAGGCTCACTTTCAATTTATTGCAGGAGACAGATAATTTAAAGATAACCACAATATACAATAGAGGGTAACTACAAACAGCCTCCAACTTACAATGGTTTGACTTTGATATTTTAATTTATGATGGATTTATCGGAACATCACCCCAGCATAAGTCAAGGAAAATCTGTATTGTATATATATATTGACTACTTCTTCTGAAACTGCTCTGAGCCAGGGCAGCACTGTCAGCTAATGGAACACAGCACTTTGACACACTGAAAAGATCTGTCCTCAGATTACATGTAGACCTGCTCTATGCCAAACACTAGTTCTTGGTAGATGACAAAGAAAGGCAACATCTGTCCAAAGCAGTGATTCTCAGTGGGGCCATTCTGCCTCATGGGGGACATGTGGTGATGTGTGGGGAGACATTTTCAGTTGTTACAACTTAGGAGGTGTTACTGGCACCGCCTGGGTAGAGACCAAGAATGCTACTAAATCTCCTACAATGCGCAGGTCAGACCCAGCAAAGAATAAATGATCTGGCCCAAAATGTCTACAGACCTGAGAGAGAGAGGCCATGGCCTCCAGGGAGCTGTCTGTTCCACTCTCTGGGGAAACTAAAGTTGCTGGGGAGGGAGTTGGCTCTGGATCCTGTTGGCTGGAAGGAAGACAACCTGACATTGCACGTTGAAGCCCGAAATGGATTCTGGGATAATGATTGACCCTACCCACCTCCCAGCCTCACCTCCAGGGAGAAATGTTGTATCAGCCCACCCCTCTTTGCATGACCCAATGCTCTTGACCTTCATATGTTTGTCTTTCTGCACAAACATCCCTCTTTTTCTTTCTCTCTAGCAATTTCTGAGCTATCCTTCAAGACCCTATTCGAGTGCTAGACTCTTCCTGTGTGACACCTTCTTGGTCCCTTCCTCCCAGTCCCTGCTGGCCCTCTAAGCTGAGTAAATTCTCTTCCTCCTCTGCCTCCCACCATGGCATGTGTCACATTGCCTTGTGATTATTTCTTAGCATTTTAGAAATATCTGAGCTCGTGAAAATTTGATGTTGTGCCCTTTCCACCTCTGTGTTCGTACAACCTGGTATCACATCTAGCACTTTGTAAACGAGCAATAATTTTATGCTAAGCTACTCCTTTAAAAAGATGTCCAAGTAGTATGTCCTTCCTACGGGGAAATCACATTTCATAAATAGGGAGAAACAGCTTTTGTTGTGATCCTCAGAGAATATGTGTGTCTGGGTTGTATGTAAATCACCTAGCTTGATCCTGACACATAGGTTTTATTAAATAAGCATCTTTTCCCTTTGGTTTCTCTTCCCAACAGCCAGGGGAGAATATTGATTGGAATAAATATTCCAAACAGAGAGATGCATGGGAGAATATTGGGGGAGATGCTGAACCCCACTGCTATTATAAAGAAAGGGGATCATCACTGAGCACTGTGTAATTCTGCCCAGATCTTATCATTGCTTCCCACCTTCATCCTGGGCCCCACACATGTGTGCAAAGGATGTACAACCAGATCCCCCTGCTCTTCATCTCATAGAGTGCCGCTGAAGAGGGCCTTTGGGTTAGGCTCTGTGCATCCTCTTTAAATTGAGCTGTGAGCATACAATGACAGCAGACAGGAGGTGTGTGCTGCAGGCCCAGAGCTCTTAAGAAGCAGCTATGCACCCCCCACTGCCCCCAATATCTTTCTTCTGCTGCTGTTCAGAGACCAGGGCCATCAAGACCCCAGGGATGGTGAAAGCACACTTAGGTGAGCCTACATCCCTGAATTAAGGACAGTGGCTGCCGGAAACCTTGGCTATTACCCCAATGTGAAATAAATTTCTATTATGTGTTTTAGGATCCATTTTTTCCCAGCAGTTTAGCCTACCCTAATCAACACACCATGTTTTTGTAATTGAAACAAATGGAGTGATATTCAAGATGACAAATCGAACATAATGTTTACTTGCTTTCCTTCCTCTGATCACATTAAAATACCACCCAGGACTAACTTCCAGGACAGGAGGGGCCCGTGGAGTAGAGAGACATTAGCAAGCTCCCCAGGGAAAGGAAGAAGATGAAGAATATTGATGGATGAAACAGAGTGAACGCCGCAGCAGCAGGTCAAAGGTGGCCCCTCAGAGAAAGACCCGAGTGTTTTCAGGAGTCTGTCCCCCAGTGTCCAGAGGACACACCAATCTTGGAAACTGCTAGTAGGATAGGAGCAAGACATGAGGTAGAAAGTAGAGATATTATTTTACAGTAGCCTATGGAACAAAACACCCCTCAGGGATCCCTTAATTCTGTGCTCAGACCAACCAGCACCAGGCATTAGCTCCTCTACCCCACAAATATAAAAGGGCTTTTCTTTAAAGAGAGCACATAAGCTGCTTAGGAATAATCAGGACAGCTGGTGTGTGCCTTGGGGTCTCAGATAAATCTCTGCATTCGATATTTGGAGGGCTGCCCAGCATGGAACACAGCTGCCTCCTCACCTAGAGCGAAACCTGTTAGCCAACAAGCTCCATACCCATAAATAGAGCTCCAGACACGCCTGATTATTGATTTGTATCTGAATATGAATCAGTAACCAAGGATCTCCAGAAATTTGAAAACAAACTGGCTTGTCAGAGAAAACTTGCATAAGCCAGCTCTTGAGCAAATGGCAGGCCAGTGGGCTATGGCCATGGGCAAGAGTGCATGTGCTGCTGCTCTCCAGCCCAGTCTGCCTGTCACAGGCCGGGCAGTGCCCATCTGCGAGCCCTCTTCCTGAAATACTAACAGGCCCTACAGAGCCTCTAAACCATCATGGGGAAGGCTGGTGCGTGAGAGGATGGGAGAGAGAGCGCGTGTGCAGGAAGTATGTGTGATCACTATAGGACATCTAGACAAGTCCATGACACAGAACCTGAACATCATTGTGAACCTCTAACATTAAGGATAAACAGAAGTTGTGATGCTTTCAGGAAGACAAAAGAGATTTATAAAAAAATAAGAATTAGGCAGAAGACTTCTCACTGACAACAGATGAATCTAGAAGACAATGCTTCCAGAGAACTCAAAGAAAAGTATTTTCAAGCTATTAATCTATACATTATCAAAATATCAGTAAAGTGTGGACGCATAGCAAATTGATTATCAGGACTCAGGGATTGGAAAAGCTCATCTCCCCAGATGATACAATCTCGCCAGAAGGATGTGATTTGGCAAAAGAAGGCATAAAACAAAATCAGGAATCCATGGATATAGGAAACTAGAAAACAAAAGATACAAAGATCTTTCCAGGTGTAGATATTATGCATGAGGTCATGCAAAAAAAAAAAAGATTAAAAAATACAATAAAGAAAATTAGAAATGCGATAAAGAAAAAGTAAGAAAAATAAAGGTATTTAGGAACAACAGAAAAAACAATCTGATGAAGCAGAAACTGTAATCAGAGTAAACCATGTGACTTGCAGTGAACAGTTACTATGGAGCCAAAGCGATGGCAGTGCTGTTTGTACAGTCAGAACTAACCTATGCACAGACCTAAACTGCACTCCCCAAAAGGGAACTAAATATGTCACCTACAATGATGTAGAATAAAACTACAAATGCCAAAAGTTGGAGGTTAAATGAGAAATAGATGCTGGACTAAGGAGTAAGGAAACATATTTTCATCTTCTAAAGAGGAGAGTCGAGAGACCATCTTGATTTGATAAGTCAGGTGATAGTGATGTAAATAGTTTGTTTACATTTCCAGATAACCATCAACGAACTAGAGTTTTGAAACTTATTTAGGAATAAGTGGCAGAGGTGTGTTAGGTGGGCCATTCCCTCATTTTTCAGAGCAAGTTTAATAGATCATTTCTAGAATTGGTAAGTAGCATTGTTTTATGCTTAGTAAAATGGAAGAAACATCTGAAGAATTAAAAGCACAACCTACCCAAATTACAAATAGCCATATCTGGAGAGCTGATTTTATCAAGATGTTGGACAGGGAACTGTTGTTTAGTCCTTGTGTATCGTTTTTATAAAATCACATACTGCTTTGATAGTATCTGTATGCTCCCCACAGGAGGCTGGCACCAGGCATCTGGCTCAGAGTCTCCCTTTGCAAGCAGCCGTAACACTGGAGTTGGGTTATTGGACTCCTCTCATATTAAGCAAACCATAGTTTAGTACAAAGGCACATTACAAAATATTTTTTTAGTCCGCACTTACAAGTTCAGCCTCCACATCCTGCAAAACATTGGTTACTGCAAAGGGAAAATGTCCCCAAAAATGAAATAGGAAAAATTGATCTTGCTCAATCTGTTCATCACACAGTGCCAGTTCTTTCTTCTGGATGCCCCCTCACACCTACCTCCACCATCTCCACTAACACAGACACACACACACACACACACACACACACACACACTTTCTCTCTCTCTCTCTCTCTCTCTCTAATACAAACACATACAAGATACATTGAATTTAAAAAACTCAGACAACCACACACACATTCTCACACATGCACATACACTCAGCCACACAAATTCTTGCTCCATCTGTTGACCCTTTGAGATTTTCTCATAGACTCCCCTCTCCTGAAAGTCTTCTTATAGCCACTATACACACAGACTCTCTCTCCTCTCTCTCTCTCTCTCTCTCTCTCTCTCTCTCTCTCTCTCACTCCCTCTCTCTCTCTCTCTCTCTCTCACACACACACACACACACACACACACACAGACACACACACGTTTTACCCACCTGGCAAACTCCTAGTTGTCTTTCAGTTACTCTTACGGTCCCTCCTCCAGTGTATCATTGGTCTCAAAAAAACGTCTATTGAGTGAATGTGTCAGGACATGCCCTGGGTGTGCTTTTTTCTGTGTCCCCAGGCTGAGTGATCTCCAAAGCAAGGACCTGCTTTTTCAGTCACGACTCCATAGCAGAAAGATTTAAGGTTTAACAGAGTGAAGAGAGTTTTGGAAACACATTTATTAAATTGAAAGGAGTGAATATTAAATACAATTATGTAAATCAAAGAGTTTTTTAAATTCAATAGAAATTCCATTTTATGTCAATGTTTTATGCACTATTAATTCATACATTCTGGCTAAGTCATTGTGTCTTAAGTCAAACTCAATACTTTTGAACCCAAAACAATTTTTTTCAAAATTATCTTCACCATTTTTACACTTCAGAAAAGTTTATTTTCTCCATGATTTAAGCTGGATGTATTTGTTGGTTTGAAGGTACAGGTCCAAGCAAATATATGATGTCACCAAGAACTTGAGCTTTAGAGTCAGATTATCTGCTTTCATATCCTTATTTTCAGTACAAGATAACTGGGTATTATTTGGAGACAGATTATTTGACCTCTAAGAGTTTCCTCATCTTTTAAATGGGAATAACAATAATATGACCTACTATAATTATTTAGCAAATTAAATCAACTAGTGTGTATATTAGTCTTCTAGGGTTGCCATACAAAATACCTTAGAAGGAGCGACTTAAATAACAGAAATTTATTTTCTTGAAGTTTGGGAGACCAGAAGTCCAAGACCAAGGTGTCTCTCAGGGCTGGGGTCTGGTGAGAATTCTCCCTGGGCTTGTGAAAGGCTGCTTTCTTGCTTTGCATTCACTAGGCCCTCCCTCGTTACTTATGCTCAGAGGGAGAGAGAAAGTTTTCCAGCATTTCTTCTTATAAAGACACTAATCCTTTTGGATCAGGACCCCACCCTTGTGATACCATTTAACTTTAATGGCTTCCTTAGAGGATCAGCCGCCAGACACATCTACACAGTGTGTCAGGGCTTCAACATATGAATTCTGAAGATCACAAACATTCAGTCCACAATAGAGCATGCCTTGCATTTAGAAGAATGCCTGGTAGATTTGGGCAATTTTGTAGCTGTTTGTAAGCCACTGTCTGTCTATGAGAAGAATCATACTGGATCGCTCAGATTCTATCCCACAAAGATTTATTTTATGCCTCATCTCATTGCTGGACAAAAACATTAGAAGTTAAAACAAGGAGGTGAGTGTAAGCAGGTAAGTTGTTAATGGTAAGAAAAACCCAGGAGTTAGGATGCATGACAAGATAGCAGCTCAGAAAAAGCAGAGAATTCCAAAAGAGATGAGAGAGGATGGAAAAGAAAGAGAAGGGAGTAGGCAGTGAGAGAGACTGACAGACAGCGAGGACAGATTATCTATTGACTCAGCTGATCCTGATTCAGCTTTATAGATTCAGAATCTGTCATCCCATTCAGATTTTGTCATTCCATCAAGACTGTGTTGCCTTTAGGGAATTAACTCCTAATAAGTCCATGGAAATAAAAAGAATGAATCATATAATCAGTGTATTTATTTTTAATAATAGATGTATCTCCCTACTGTCAGGAATGCCAGACACTGCTCCCAGAACATAGTGTTAACGTACTTGAGAAATATATTGCAATCAGAAGATAGTTCTTGGTCATCAAAGCACCAGATCAAAGAACATTCTAGAAGCACATTTCACAAAAAGAGTGACCTGTTATAGGGCAATCTGATCTTGCAAAAATATCTAGAATGAGTTTAACTTAAGACACAATGACTTAGCCAGAATGTATGAATTAATAGTGCATAAAACATTGACATAAAATGGAATTTCTATTGAACTTAAAAAAACTCTTTGATTTACATAATTTACAGGATTTTTCTCTTATTTGTTCACTCTATCTCAGACATAAGAACTAAATCTCATTTGAAAGCCACCTATAGTCTCCTGGAAGTAGGACCAGACAGACATTTAGATAAGTCAGAATCCAACTAGAGATTTGTAAAGGAATGAAAGGACTAACAAATACATGCACACCTACTACACACTAAGCACTCTTCTAGGTGCTTGAAATATTATGTATATTTACTCCTCATAAAAACATTTTATTATTCTCTAATTTCCAGATACGGAAATTGAGTTCAGAAATCTTGTTAAATATCTAAGCAAGATCACACATGTCAGACTTTGAAAGCAGGTCAACTATAAAACATAATTTATTGGAGACTTCTGAACAAGAGCCTACTGCCAATGTCACAACTCAGTGGTTGGCAAATGTGTAGATGGAATCAAATTATCCCTATTCTAACAATTTTTTAGTGTAGGTGCCTCCCTGGTGGTTGAAGTGGTTAAAGACGCAGCTCTATCAAATTATCACCAGCCACTGCAGCCCAAGTTGGATCCTCGGCCGGCCAGGGAGTGACCCACATGGCACGTCAGACCTCTCCTGTCTCCCCCGCTGCTACCCTCTGTAGTGTATTTTGGTAGATCTGCCTGTTCTGCTCCCAACTGTTTCTGGTAAATCATCTCACCCCCTGCACCTCTGACTTACCCCCCAGATCTTATATGCATAAATAAATAAACCTTTTAAAAAAAAATTTTTAGTGTAATCTTGAAGTTCCTCATATTTGCACTCTGAGATGATATGGAAATCTCAGTGATTTCCCAGAAGACAAAGAGCACTTATAACTGAAAGCTTATTAATAACATGGACTGTACCGACATGCTAAAGCAAAGAGAACCCTACTAAATCCAAATAGATGTCTTCTAATTAAAGGGTAAGGCAACTCTTCAACAAACATGAGTTAAACAAGTGATGTTTGTCAGAGGAGGGAAGAGCACAAGGGACTGTGGCAATGGGTCACGGGTGCTGGAGGTGGAGCACTACAGTCAAATACTATCCAAAAATTAGCAAAGATGTAAGAAAAGTAATTAATTAGTTAATTAAATGAGTGACATTTAATAGAAGGAAAGATAATCTGAGATAGTGTGATGGCAAACATCTGGATGCGGGAAGAGATGACTGGCAGGGTTGGATTGCACACGTTTGGACAGCTGGATTGTATCATATTTAGGGCAGTGTCTTCTCATCACCACGCCCAGGCTTCCCACCAAACAAAAATAAGTAATGTCTCCAAGCCCGTTCCAGGTCATGCTTCTAATCTCCTCTGGTGTTCAGCTAGCTGGGGCTAGAGGCCATCAATTCATCTAGGGACCGACCGCAGCCCGAGGCTACAGGGTGAAGCAGGAAGCTGAAAGTCTTCCAATCATAGTCTTAGCATTTGCGAGACTTGGGTAATACATCTCTCATAGTTTCTGAAAGGGCAAAATCGTATCAATTTGTTGCTGTTCTATTTCTCTTTGCTCTCTGCTACAAAAAGGAAACAGGGTCATCAGATACAAAGGCTTTTATTTTTTTAATATCAACAATTCTAGGTCTTTGTTTAAAATGACACTTTGTATGGGGAATATAAAAATAAAATTTATTAATTAAAAAAATAAATAGATGCAAAATTTCAAACAAACAAAAAAAAATAAATAAAAAAATAAAATGACACTTTGAACCCTTTTAATTTCCCTTAGGCTTCATGTGAGCAGTGACTCTGTTTGGACTCCAAGTCAAGGAAATAAGACAGATAAAGGTATGAACACTACTCATAGAGAAGAATTTCCGTGTTAGCTATAATAAAAAAAAATGGCAATAGCAAAAATATCTAACAATAAGGGACCGATTAAATAGATCATGGAATACTCAACGATACATAATATAGACTCAATGAGGTAGTTAGGTGGGAAGTATTGTCAGTTCCACATGACAGAATTGATGCAGTAGATGTGGGCTTTGTATATGTGCAGGGTCAACTGGCAGTAAGAGAAACTGGAAGGATGGACCCCACGTAGGAGGTTGTTGAAGTAACAGAGACCTGAGGTGGTGAAGACCTGGGGTACATGTGGGGATGGGGTGATGGTGATGAGGGTGGTGAGTGGTGGATGTGTATTAATGATGGTCTTGGCTGACCTCAGCTGCTGACATGTCTTAATGGAGGTGATGATGAAGGGGCTGTTGATAATCGTGGTGGTGGTGGTGCTGGTGCTGGTGGCTATGTGGTCTCAGTGGACAAAGAAGAGGAAGTAATGGCCTCTGTGTTCCTTCATGTCCTATAGATCCTGAGTAGCACCTACTTCATACTCCATGATGTTAAACTTCTCTTGATGGTCCTGAACAGATGGGCAAACTAAGCCCTGTTAAGTCCCACCCTCACAGTTTCGACATAGCCATGTATTATCTGTACTCTAGTTGGCATCTTTAAATCATTCACTTTTTATATTCAAGGAATATAATTTCCAAAGATATGTCTATTTATTATTATTAATGAGAAATCAATCTTAAAAGGAAACTCAATGATGATTATAAATTAAAAAAAAACTTATCATTTAGCATAAGTTGGAAATGCTAGTAAAATTAAAAACTGCAAACCCAAACGTTTAGAATGAAATTCGCAAGGCTCTGAGCCTGTGACCTCTCTGTGTTAGAAATGAAGGTTGGAAGTGTTAGAGAAGTATCAAAGGGAGAAGTGTGCTAAACTGAGGTTTTCCCCTTCATGGAAGCAGATAGGGCAAAAAGACAGTTGCAAGGGGTCAGTGTTCCCAGTATGTGATGAGATGCACAGAGACGTGTGCAGACGCTTCTGGGTGTCCCTTGAAATCACACCTGTTGTAAGGAAAGTTTGTTTCTGCTCACCTGTAACAACAGGGCGCCCATATCCCTGTGAGTGGAGAGGCTTAGTGAGAGAACAGAAAAGAAAGAGGGAGTGAGACAGATAAATGGACAGGGGTTGTTTATTCAGCAGAGCAACTGAAAAAAAGGCCAAGTGGTTGATAAATATACCTTTGTTTTTACTTAAAAAAAATCATTTGCAAGAGAAAAAACCATAACTAATCATATAGGTGCTTCCCAGTCAGGAAGTCAAGGAAGCAAAAGAAAATGACTGACCCAACGAATGGGCTGGGCAGGCTCACAGAACACCACTGGGCAGGTGACTAGTTGACTAAGCGGCCCTCCTCATGGAAATGGAGCACATATTTCTTTTCTACCTGGAAAAAAGAATGTGCTTCCAAATTTATGTCTCTGATGTCTTACTTTTTCAAGAGGTCGATCATGTCTTCAAAAGCAGGAAAAGTTCTTTCTTCTGGAAAGTTAATGGAAGGGGTGAGACAGGTCTCTCTGTGTCTTCATGGACATTCCAAGATGTTTACACTAATATTCTCACATCTATGCTCACAGCATTAATATTCTCACATCTGTGCTCACTCACCTTGCTAGGTGAGTGATGGGAGCCCCACTCTTACAGAGACCAGGGGCTCAGAGAGACAAAGTAGCACAGCTAGGGAGTGGTTACCTGAATTCCATCCCAGGCTGTGCCCCCAGGCCAAATGAATGATCTTTGGTGATTATTTTTCACTTTTCCTCTTTGAAGGTGCACCTGGAGACTTCTGTCCTTTGCTCAGCATTACCATTAGGTGACAAATTGCCCTCAGCAATTTTATGGCTATGCTGCACCAGTTACACTGCTCCTTAAACCCTGGTCAGCACACAGTCATCTCAAGTAAGTGGGCGGGAAGCAAATGCCCAGTACTGGATCCAAATAATATTCAGAAAACCCACTGAGTCATTGGATTCTTAAGGCTAGAGTTTTCACATCCAGTATATAGTTTCCTTTTAAAAAGGCTTGTTATTCAGGAACTGGGAAATGTCTTTTGGTTTGATGAATAAATATTAGCATCATCAAGTAACATTTATCAAGTGCCCACACAAGCATGTGAAAGCTGTCGTATTGTTTGGTGCGCATGCAAATTAATTAGTGGCTTAAATGTTAATAACAAGTATCTGAGAAGCACCTCAAAAGAAGATGCCACATGGGTGTCTGAAGCTGATGCTGGGGGAAGGTCTTGTGGTTATAATCAACATGGAGTTACTGAGCTGTTTCCTGTGTTCTAGGATAATTTTAACTCTCCCACCGGCACTATTTAAAATACCCAGGAAGCAAATGTCAGAGAGTGACGTGCTTTCTGTGTATCTATATGCCTCAACCAACAGCCTTTTCAGCCTGCCTTGCATGGTACTGCAAGGCTTGAGGTTGAGTCAGTGCATTACCGTTAGCCACTGAGTCAAAGCTGAGGGGCTGCTTTGTGCCCAGATCAGTTTTCAGAGAGGATCCAGACTTCATAGTTTTCCTGTACGAGTAAATAATCTCAGGAGATCTATTCAGGGTGGTGTGTAGGTGAAGATCAAGACAACAGATTTCTATTTCCACTTTGTCTAACTGGGTCTTGAGCAATGTGTTACTTTTTACCTCTTAAGATGAGAAAACTGGTTGGAATATCTCCAGATCCACAGCAAACAATAAAAGCTGGAAACTGTGATTCTGCTTTCTGGAGTTTGAATGTAGGTGTGGAAAGTCTATACAGTGTAATGTTTCTCACTATGGACCACAGTGAGGTTGAAATGGTAGAGAGTCTTTATGATTTATTCAGATCCATAGTAAGCTGGGGGATTGTCGTTCTCAAGAGCTTCTCTGCACGGGGTCATCGCCAGTGCCACTGTGGAGTTGGTAGAAGTAGGAAAAAGCAAGTTGCAGACTCCTCATGGAAACATGGTTTCTCCAACTCCACCTTAGACTCACCTTGGCTAGATTTTATGAGGTGATGTGTGCGGTCGGCTTGCAAATGAACCTTGGTGTAAGGCAGGAATGGACACTGAGCAGGTTTTCTGTGATCCCATGCAGACCGGGTAAAGGAGGAGTCAGAGTCCTCAGTGGCTTTTGCAGGCCTTTTATTTAGATTTACCAGGTACATGGCAGGTAGGGGTGCTGGGGGGCCGGGAAGCTGGCAGTCCTCCCAGCCGCCAGCCAATCCTCACTCTATCTGGGCTCTCAGGCGTTCCCTCTGCTTCTTTTCTTCTCTCGGCTTCCGTTCATTCTTGGCTTCTGCCCGGATTCTGCTGGCGTCCCCGTGACGCCGCCCTTAAGAGCCCAGTCTTAGCCCAGGTGAATCCCATCTACCTAGGCCCACACCCTACTCCAGGTGTCCCCCATCAGGCATGCATTCAGGACCTCAAGGATCCATCATCTATCCTGATGGTGGGAGGGCAGCAAAGCCTGACATTTTTCCTTACCCTGCACTTGGAAACACAGGTTCTTTTGTAAATTGATGCTGCCTGTTGCCTGTTATCCAAGTAGAATTTGGAGATGTGAAAATGCTGTTCTTGTATCAACATATTCCAGCCAACCCGCAGTGTCCACCTGCACATATTGGACACCAAGACTGGCTCTACTTAGGGTTCAAGTATAGGAAAAGCAAAATATTGGTTAGAATTTGGCTGAGAGAGATAGAACACACCAAGAATCACTGGCTTAAACAAGCTGGAAGCTATTTTCTCTTTCAGGTAAATGTAGATCATCCAGGTACAGAGAGTTAACATAGCAGACCTGAAACTGCTGTCTTTAGAAAAGCCTGCCTGGGTGGTTGTTCAGCACTTACTAACCATTAATTTCTAACCTGAACACACTGTGATGAAGAGTCAGGGAGAGAGGCTAAGATTTCTGGTTGTTTATATAACACAAGCAAAATAATCACCAGTGGCTAATGAGCAAATGAAAGAATTCCTGCTTTAGGACTCAAAGTCAATATTCTAGTGACTATCTATTCTGAATAAAAAATTAGAAGTCATTATCTGATAAAGCAACAAGTCTAGATAAGAAACAGATTGTTTAAACCTTGAGCAAAACATTTGATTTTGCTCAAAAGGCATGCATCTTTCATTGAGTTAATACAGCTTTAAGCTTTGTTTATCTTAAGTAAGTCACTTAACCTTTACAGCTTCTCATTCCCCATGGCCCAATCCAAATGTAACACTTGACCTGCCTACCACACAAGGCTGCTATGATGAGGAGCAAATGAAATCACCGCGGATGAAATCTCCTTGGGAAATTCTACATCACTGTAAGATCTGAGGTCATAGTTAAGTAGCTTCCCATTTTAGGGAACATGAGAGTTAAGCTCCCAATTTTGACTTTCTCATCCCACAGCTCCGTAATCCTTCATGGCACCAGCTGGGTTTTTTTGTTTTGTTCTTTTTAAATTTTATTTGGGCACAATGACCTCTCATTCTTTCATAGCTAAGAAGTTTCAAGACTTGGTGGCTGCTTGATAATGAATTCTGAGTTAATCCAGTAAATCAAAGAATTCAATGATTCAACTCCACTTCTCATTTAATCCCCTAGAGATCAGATCTGCTAGTTCTTTTTTCAATCAGGAATGGACTTTCCTCTCTTACCTTCTGCCCCAGCATATACAACAATCTACCATCTTGAAAGGAAATTGTGCAAAATCAAGTTTCACTGAAATGATGGATGAGGGCTACCCTCGCTGTTAAGATATTAGATTTCCACAAAAGCGGAGCAGACTACAGATTTGAAGTTAACAGAGGCAGCATCAATTTCAGATACAGTCTAGTCTCCTTAAGCTGTGATGTACTAACACTACAAAGAGGGTTTGATGAAGGACATGGCTAAATGGTTTTAGATTATGCCGAAGAGGAAGAAGGAGTATAAAATCCTGCAGGAAACAGGAAGAGCCTGGAAGATCAAAAGCTCTTGTCCCTGAAGTAAGTTTTCATTATTCATGCAGTTCTTTAAAAAAAAAAAAAATAGAGGGAGCCAGAGGAAGCCCAGGAGATAAGTGATATCCATGTATAGGAGGCCTCCTCTTGTGTTGGAGCAACACAGAATACAAAAGAGTAATTCAGCCAAAGGCCTTGGCTTGCTGCTGCGGGGGGAAGGAGAATGGTGATCTGCAAAGTGATGAGAGCCTTGGAATAGGATGCATTTCTAATATTTTCAATTTTTTGGAGCTCAAAAGTCATGCATCCACCTCAAGTTTTCTCCACCTCAACACTATTGGAATTTTGGGCCAAATCATTCTTTGTCAAGTGAGGCTGTCTTTTCCGCTGCAGGCTATTGACCAGTCTCCCTGGCCCCGATCCACCAGAGGCTTGTAGCATCCCCCAGTTGTAACAACCAAATGTCTTCAGACATTGCCAAATGCCCACTGGGGGACAAAATCGCCACTGCCACCCCCCTACCGATTGAAAATTGTTGTTCTAGGGCCTATGAGTATTGGGAGGTGTGGGACGTCAGTTGCTAACTCTCCAAGCTCATGTTTAGTTCGGAGAGTTTCAGAGTATGATTCAAGGATATAATATGCCCCTTTTATATTACTCAGACATAAATAGAGTAGGCAAAGCTGGTGTCAGAGCAAGGACTTGGGAAAAAACAATAGGCATAGCAGGTGAGGGATGGAATTCTGGGGCAGGGTGGGGCAGGGGTTGGAGGGAATTTCAGCTGATGATACTACAGAGAATTACCTAGTGGGGGAGACTGTTTAAGGTAAACTGTCCAAGGCAAGCAGAGTCTAGAGTCCAGAGAGTGAGAACCAAGTCTAGTAATCGATGTGCAACGGTCCAAGAAACTGATTTCTGGACATGAAGCTGGCACTAGTGCTGCAGCTCCTGCTTCCAAGTCTGATGAATATCTCACTGTGCTTTATAATTGTGCACTTAGTGCATACCCTTTGCTATGCACTAAATGCCCCATGTGATAATGTCTCCATGGGATGCTGTGGGTTGCAAAGTTATAGCGAACCCAATTTTAAATGGCTGAAACAATAATGACACTTATTATCTCAGATTTCAAAAGTTCAGAGGTGGGCCTCCCTGGTAGCCTACAGGTTAAGTATTAATGGTACTACCACTGATGCCGGCGTGTGTAACAACTGTCGCCGCTTTACCACGAGTTTTTGTCTCGCGAAAGGAATTCACAGACTTTTTGGAGTAAGTAAGCAGAGAGAGACAAATCTTGTCTTTGAAAGAAGAGTTTATTTAGGAAGAAAAGAGACAAAGAAGAAAGACTCCCAGGTATAAGGTACCTGGGAGGGGCCGAGATGAGCAGGTACGGGATATTACTTTAGGAATATATACTTTCTCTCTCTCATTATGTTAAAATTTCAGTCTCTCTTCCTGATTGGCTAACTCCCAGAGGGTACTAAGTGGGGGAATTTCACATTCCTTATCTAACAGTTTTTTCTTTCCCCATTTGTTATGCTTGTCGTTTTATCTTTATGGTCTAGTCCTCCAGGTGAGCATCTCTACACTTTATCTTATCACCTGAAGAAAACCAGGACCATCCTTAACAATATTGTCCGTGGTCCTAGGATGTTTGTTTTTCCCCTACACTTGGAAACACAGGTTCTTTTGTAAATTGATGCTGCCTGTTGCCTGTTATCCAAGTAACAATGTTAACAATGGTTCTAGGATGTTTGTTTTTCCCCTATTGTTAACAATGTCCTGGGATGTTTGTTTTTCCCAGTGGAATTGGTTACATTCCCTTGGTTGTCCTTATCTCTGAAGCCTCCCTAAATTCTGTCCCTAAAACTGCCTAATAACCCTAGCTTGCCCTGTGTCTCACCAGAAAGGCTCCCCGTGAGGGCCTGAGTTCAATCCCTGGCCAGGGAGCTAACCTACATGGCACAGCAGACCTTTCCTGTCTCACTTGCTGCTCCCCTCAGCAGTGTATTTCAGTAGATCCATTTTCTCTGTTCCCCACTCTGTCTCTGGTGACTCCTCTCACCCCCTGCACCTCCGACCTGCACCCCAGTTCTTCTATGCAAAAATAAATTAAATCTTTAGTTACAAAAAAGTTCAGAGGTAAAATATCTTGAAATTTGGATAATTCAACAGCCAATGTCTTTAGACACCAGACTCGTCTCGCCTTTTTTCTCTGCCATTCTTATTAAGCTGACTTGTTCTTAGTAATTTCCGTCATGACTCCAGAATGGTTGCCACAGCTCGCAACAACACAACGTAGAGGCATCAGAAGAAGGCACCAATTCCTATGTATCTCTAACTAAAAGGAAAAAAATCACTTTAATTGGCCTTGCAGGCCTAGAAATGGGCTTCAGCTACCTTGAGACTGTAGTTCTGCAGATCCCCAGACAGAATCGTGATCCATCAGCAAGCAAGAAATGAGAGCTAAAATGAGGAGAGCTAAAATGACCCAGGAAAGAACAGAAAACCAAAGGAAGCATCACAAGACCAGTCCCTGACTCACACAAGGAGGTGGGGGTAGAGGAAAATAACGTGACCTTTAAACCAGCAGTAGAAATCAAGGCCCTTAGGCGCAGGGCCTTATCACAGGCATAAGCCCCAAGCAGGTATCAGACTGCTGCAGAGGGTGGAGCACAGGCCTGGGGGAACACTGGGGTGTTTGGGCCCATTGTGAAATCTCTGGTCCCCTTCTGATTCTGCATTGTTATCCCAAATCCGCAACAATCTAACAAATTGCAAAGATGAGCCCCTCCCTACCAGAAGAACAGGCTAAAACCTAGCAATGCTAGGGGCAGCTCTTTCTGCGCACTTGTGTCTGTGCAAGTGTACTTTACTTTTCTGTCCCTTTTCTAGTAAACCTGCTCTTTAAATGTAACTACCATCTGTCTCTCATGGAGCAACCTGCCTGGAAACTTGCCCTGTGCTGATGAAAGGGGAACTCTGGTGAAACCTTTCCCAGAGTGAACCCAAGGACCCTGCACTCCAAACCCATTAACTGCAAAAACCACTTTGTAACAGGGTGGTCCCCAGGAAAGGGGGAGGTTCCAGGTTTCCTGCCCCACCCAAAGGAGGGTGGAGCTGAGCATGGAGAAGCAGCAACTGGAGAAGGGTCAGAGGAAGAAAAGAAGTAGGATAGAGAGCCAGAAGGAGACCTGCAGGAGGCACATGGAGCCGGGAGACTCGTGAAGAAACTGCGCTTGCCTTTTGGTCGTGGACTGGGTGACACAGATATGGGTGAGAGGCCCGTGGGGAGGTGACAATGGCAGTTTTTGTCTTGATTTTGATTTTGCTCTTTTCCTTCCAGACTTGTCTGGTTGGTTCTGATCCTTTTCTGTGGGTCCCCACTGGACGATGCTTTAGACTTGGGGCAGGCTTTCGGGGCCTTGCTCTGGGCCAATCCTGCTTGGGTGAACTTTTACCCATGAGGGGACGGGTACCTTTGAGTGCTTGATTTAGAAACTAAATTCTTTGCCTTTCCTGTATTGTTTATTAAGTGTATTAAAGTTCCTTTTCATTAAAGTCTCACATGTTTTGTGTTGATGCAGTGGACGGCAGAACCTATTTAGAGCAGGCAGATTTGCGTGGTCTAGGGTACCCCTCTCCCTGCCCTGTAACAACATCAGTATCCAGGATACACAGATGATTGGATGTAAATTTCACTTCTGTGAGGGAGGTACTTTTATTAACTTCATTTTACAAATAACGAATTTTGGCAAAGTTAAATGCCTCACACAAGATCATTCAGCAGACAGCAGTGAGGTAAGATTTCAAATAGGCGTTCTGACTTAAAATTCCAACTTTTTTCTTTTTTTAAATTTTTTTAAAGATTTATTTATTTATACAAGAACTGGGATACAGTTAGAGGCACGGGAGGGTGAAAGAATTCACCAGAGACAGAGCGGGGAGCAGAACAGGCAGATGGACCAAAGACACAGCTGAGGGGAGCAGCAGGTAAGACAGGAGAGGTCTGCCGTGCCATGTGGGTTTCTCCCTGGCCAGCCAGGAATTGAACCCGTGCTGCAGAGGCCACGGACAGCTTCACAGTACTGTGCTCAACCCACTGCGCCACCAGGGAGGCCCAAACTCCAAGTTTCTTAAGGTTCAATCCTACCACTTACCCCTGATTATAGCACAGATTCTATTCTTTCTGAATGAAACCTCCCCCACCCACCAGTTTGAGTCTCCTTCCCTTGAATAACTGTTACTCGGGCTTCCCCGGTGGCTCAGCGGTTGAGCGCTGGGTTGCGAAGCTGCCCGCGGCCTCTGCCGCGCCGGTTCGATCCCCGGCTGCTCCCCGGCCACCGGAAGAGGGTCCCACATGGCGCGCAGACCTCTCCTGCCGCCCGCTGCTCCCCTCAGCAGTGTACTTCGGTCCTTCTGCCTGCTCTGCTCCCTGCTCTGGCTCTGGTGAATTGTCTCACCCTCCTGCGCTTCTGACTGTACCCAGTGCATGTATAAACAAACAAACAAATAAATAAATAAATAAATAAAACATGCCTCTATTTAAAAAAAAATAGTTTAAAAAAAAATAACTGTTACTCATCTTCCATGTATATGTGTGTATAAACATAAAACATTTTTTATCTAATTAAGAGATGTATATAAACATTACTTCCTTAAGAAAGTCTCTGATTACCTCCTAGACCAAGTCATGTCTTGTTGAATACTCTGTTGACACCATGTTCACTTGATAACATTTATGGTGAAAGTATTGATGTGATGAGCTGTTTAATGTCTGTCTCTACCTCTGGCTGAAAGCCACATGAAGGAAGTAACTGTCTTGTTTGCAATTGTATCAGTAGCAATTAGAAAGAATACACTTATAAAAACAATCTTAAGAACTAAGCTTCATGAAAATACATGAGAAACCCTATAAAACTGCTTTGAATGGGCGAGTGGGCCCCACACTCTAAAATGTCCTGCTCTGGCTGCATCCTGACCTCTAGGTGAGGAATCTGTGGGTCAAGAGGATGTGTTTCAGAAGCCCCCCCAAATGGGCTGCACCCTCTAGTAGGTTTGAAACCCTATACTTGAGCAGGGTGCAGTTTGTCCTGCAGCTGCAGCTAGGACAGAAAGGCTGGGGTGTGGGCTGGGCTGGGGATAGGAGGAGAGTAGGAGCAGATTGCAGCTTGAGCCTGGGAACTGACCTCCCTGTGCTATTGTGTTCAAGCTCAGATCTCTAAGGAATCCAGGAAATCTGAATTCAAACCTGGCCTTCCAGGTCTTCATGGAAGTATCATCACCAAGGTCAGGGGATATAGCAATTTATTCAGTTGCTATATTAAGTTGATGTATAATCTAAATATTGAGGCATAAGATATACAAACCTCCATTTGCACCTTGGCTGGAGTCACGTGGCTATTTGGGGGCAGGACTGTTTAGCAGGGGATGGAAACTTTTTGGGTGCCCTTCCTCAATCTCAGATACCAGACTTACTTAGAAGTTGGAGATGGCCTCCCAAAGCCTCCCTTTCTTTGTACTTACCCCTCTCTCAGAACCAAGTTGCTGCTGCAGACTTCACCCTCCCTGCACCAGGCATCATGGCAGTTGGAATGGACAAGGTAGGGGGGTTGGGGGCGGGGAAGGCTACTTCCATGAATATCTGGAGGCAGTAACCATTGTGCAGAGTCCTCACTTTCCAAGAGAACTCTGGCATGTGTCAGGGCCCTGAAAGACTCCTGTCTTTCCTGGACACAAGCCCAAAAGACAAGACCCTTTTTGACAAAATTCTGTGAGGCCAGCTTCCACAGTAAATGGAAGTCATCACAGCTCAAAACTGAATGGAAGTCTAGGAATGAAAATTGGATTTCTGTGAAATACATTGAATGCTAAATCCTCTGAGAAAATTCTATGTAGACAGTTAGGTCAGACACTGGATTAGCAAAACTGACACCAAGATGATTTGCCTCTTAATATCCTCAAAGCTTATTAAATATTTTCTTCTAACCAAAGTCTGGTCTGATGTGTTTAGAATACAGAGAGGCCAAATCAACTAATTCCTTGTCACATGGCTGCTTCTCTGTTATATTTTGTGAGTGCAAGAGCTAAGAGCTGTATTTTCTCTGGTACTTGGATTTCTAGAAATTACTAGAACTAACTTGCTGTACCCTCTCACTTACCTGGGAGTTAATTGGCTAACTAGTAGATTATCTAGAAGGCTGAGGTGACAACCAGATCAGCTAATGTTCTTCCTGCTGGTGGAAGTTTGTGAGCTGTGGTATCAATTTGTCTTTATTTTTCTGAGCTTTAGCTATAAAGCACAGAAAATCATCCTTGTGTACAAATTGTAGCATCACTGTTTTTTTTTAAGACACCAAGAACTTTACTTTCTTTTCCAGACATGTGACTTAATTCTTTTGCAATTATAAGATTTTTGCAGCTCTAGTTAATGGCATGCATGCTGACATACTTGAGGAAAAGTATAATGATGTCTGCAACTTCCTTGAAATGCATCAAAAAATAAGATGGGACAGTGGAAGGGTAGGGGATTGGTTGAATGGACAGAGGTGTGATAGTAAAGTGTTAATTGCAGAATCCAAGGGGTGGATATGTGCGTGATCCATGTAAAATTCTTTGATTTTTTTCTATATTAAAGATTTTTTTCATAACAAAATGCTAAGTAAAGTAAGAAAGATTTTTACTCAAACTCCCCTATTGTGAGTAGTCCAACATTCAGAGAGTTTGAGCTGTTATCAGCCTCAGTTTCCGTTGTGCAAATAACAAGGAAAAAAACGGAAATATTTATGTGTGGTTTAAGAGAATTAAGAGATGGCATTTTGATTAAGCTTTTAATAAAGAGGCATTAGAACACTTCTTTATAAAGTAAAAATGTATGATGATTTCCTACCTTTAATAAAAATGTATGATGATTTCCTACCTTTAAATCCTCCAAGTTCCAGCTTCATATATCTTATAGGCAAGAATTATTGTAGCAGTGAGGGTTCATATTCTATACATAATTGTCTTGCATTAGGTAATCTATATAGATTTCAAATGTGATAACCTCAATTACACAAATCTAGAAAAGTGACAGGGCCTCCCCGGTGGCGCAGCGGTTGAGCGCTGGGTTGCGAAGCTGCCCGCAGCCTCTGCAGCGCCAGTTCGATCCCCGGCTGCTCCCCGGCCACCAGAGGAGGGTCCCACATGGTGTGCAGACCTCTCCTGCTGCCCGCTGCTCCCCTCAGCAGTGTACTTCGGTCCTTCTGCCTGCTCTGCTCCCCACTCTGGCTCTGGTGAACTCTCTCACCCTCCCACGTTTCTGACTGTACCCAGTGCTTGTATAAATAAATAAATAAATATTTAAAAAAAAAAAAAAAAAGAAAAAGTGACAGCCTACATTTCTTCATTAACTTCTTTTTCCAATATCAGGATTGCTTTTAATCTTTTAATATTTTTTAAAGCATCCATTGACATAACATTGGTTTAAAACATTATGTAAGTTTCAGGTGTTCAGTGTTATATTTTGACATATATGTCAAATAAATATATATTTCTACATAGAATTATAGAGATAGACATTACATTATCACCACCAAACTCTAGTTTTCCCCCAACATCCCTTTTCCCCATTTTGCCCAACCCTCATCCACCTTCTCCTCTGGTAACCACCATTCTGTTCTCATATCTAAGAGATTATTTTTTGTTTTGTTTGTTCATTTGTTTTATTTATTTTCCACATATGAGTAAAATCATATGATGTTTGTCTTTCTCCATCTGACTTATTTGACTTAGCACAATACTTTCTAGATCCATCCGTTTTGTTGATTATATTTTCCCATGAGAACTGATTTTTTTCTTTATATGTTGAATAATATCAGATTATATCCTGGACATATGAGTCTCTGGGTCCTACTTAATCCTCTGAAACGTCAATGTTTTTGTTTCAGCAAACAATGAATCCAGTTAGAATCAGCTTGCAGCCCTTGTGACTTTGTGTGCTGTGGTTTCTATGTCAGTTTAGTTTTCAAAATCTTTTCGGTACTATTTGTGTCTGCTCCATGTGAGAAGCACCTGTGACTGGGCACTGGGAGGTGGTCTATGCCATCGTTCTGTCCTCCGAGCCTTCGCCACCCTGCTTTGTGTCAGTTTCATGCATGTGACCGTCATGCGGAATTGAGCATTGAGACACAGACTTGGGGGGAGCTCTTTTTCCATTCCCTTCTCTGTGATATTGTTGTAGAGCAACCCCGATACAAAACGGGGTGCCTGACTGTGGGTCCTCACCCGGGCGCTTAAAAGGACTTACCAATGCTCTACTGCAGGCACACGTGAAAGGTTAATAAAAGGTTTATTTACAAGGGAAGGGGAAATGAGGAAATGGACAGCTCTGGGAGAAAAGTGGGAGACAAAGTTTTAAATGAGTCCAACTGTTGTAGAGCAACCCCGATACAAAACGGGGTGCCTGACTGTGGGTCCTCACCCGCGCGCTTAAAAGGACTTATCAATGCTCTACTGCAGGCACACGCGAAAGGTTAATAAAAGGTTTATTTACAAAGGGAAGGGGAAATGAGGAAATGTACAGCTCTGGGAGAAAAGTGGGAGACCAAGTTTTAAATGAGTCCTACCCGATCTGCCAATCAGGAATCCCAAAATGGCGCTCTGAGAGCTGGCCGCGAGCCAGGAGCGGTGAAGCCAGGAGGCGAGCGATCGCAAGCCAGAGAGAGAGAGCCCCCAAGGCCCACGTGTTTGGTTTTTATATCCAACCTGGCTGCCCAACTCCACCCTCAGGTCCCAGCCACCCTCCTTTGGTGGTGATGGGATTTGTCTTTCCCAATGTCTTGATGGCTTTAGTCTGGAGTGGGGGTGGGGTCCACAAAGCCTGTATGGGATTAGCTCAGGACATCATTTCCCCTAACAATATCACTCCAGCCCCAGCCCTCTTGCTAGGAAACTTGATTTGTGTCTTCTTGCACTGTTAAAAACGTTCTGTGTCTGCGTCCCCCTCAAGAACACAGCAGTGTGTGACCACGGGATCCACGGGTCAGAGTAAGGTTTTCATTCAGAGATTGGGGAGCCTGTATTCAGACCTGAGGTTGACAGCTGTCTCCATGACTCAGTGTGCTGTCTCCCTCAGAACAGAATACAGCTTCAGAACAGGGTTTGCCTCAGAGTAGGGAAGGGAGAGTAAAAAGAGAGAGAAAATACAGAAACGGGACATTCCTTCCCCAAGCTTTGTCCTGCAACCACTTCCCGGTCTATTCCCAGCCAAAAAGTGAGGGGTTTTGTTAGAACTTCTTCTGTCTTCATCTGTGGTACAACTCCAGGCTGCAGCCCGCCCTCGAGTATAGAGGGAAGACAGAGTGGATTTGAATGGAAAGAAAGAAATCTATCCCTGTGTCAGTCATTCTTCATGATTTCCTTCCCAACATGCCTGCTACTGTTTATTTTTCAGAGGGCTCAGATAACTGTATGTTCTGCCCAGACTCTCCAGTTGTAATCAGAGAGATAAGGTAGTGTGCACTTAAGCCATCACAGCCACTCAAAATTAATTTTGTCTACAAGCTATTTACATTTCGTTCACTGGCTTTAGAATCTAACCCTTTAGTTAAGATTCAGGCCCATGCTTTTGTTTTCTAATTCTCTTATCAGAGCAGCTTTTGTCAAAATGTCATCAGATTTTGCTCATTGTCATTTCTTATGTGAAAGCTCTTAGAGCTGCAGAGGGACTCACATATAATGGGAGCATTGCATGGTGATAAGAGCGTGTGATTGGGTGTTTGAAGTACTTGGATCAAGTCCTGTTCTCCACTTATCAGATATGAGATCTTGAGCAAGTTGTTGAACCTCCCTGAACTTCAGTTCCTTGAAATAGGGTCATTACACAAGCCTCAGATCTGTTATAAGGATGCAGTCAAACCTACATGTGTAGGATCTGCCCATGGTGGGCACTCAAGATATGATAACTATTTTTATTGTGAAGAAGGGTTTGCACTGCTTCTGTTTCTTAAACTAATGCTGGTTAGAAGATGCTGCCCTCTGTTTTTGTGGTAATGTTTCAGCACTCAGGAACCATACACATCAGCTCTCAATTGAGATCGTTGCAAACTATGAATGAGACCAGACAGAAGCATCTTGAAAATGAAGATTCATAAGAGATTTGTTTGCTTGTGTATTTTTTGGAGGCTGTAGTTCTGGGTGACCCAATAAGCCACACGAAATAGTTTCCTCCAGAGAAAACTTTACCTGGAGTCTTACTATCCAGAATGGAAAAATCAAAATAGTTGTGGAAGAACAAAGGAGAGTTGAGAGCGCAGTGACATACTCTACCTTTGGCAGTAATTTTTTAGTTCAATAATTTTTTAAAAATTGCATCTTGGGATCATTTATTTCTTTGTTCCCTGAAATATCCTGATAGCAGTTCTTTTCTATTCATCAACCCTCATTGTAAGTTTAAAAGCTTGTCACTGCCTAGAATTTCTTTGTTGAAATTGAAGTAGCATTTTTAGTAATTCAGCCTTCTCTGGAGCCTCTAATTATCTTTTTTCCATTTGGTAATCAATGGTCATAACTTCTTTTTTTTTCTGATTTTCTATTGCCTTTCTCGTATCTGGCAGGTTATAACTTGCTTCAGCATTTGCTTCTTGATTTTTAATTCTTGCTAGTTCTCTTGTTTGTGAGCTTATAATGCTTGCCTGGGACTTTTTAATTGCACTCTATTTGAACACAAATGGCTTCTGAACTTTTTATTCTGCACATTTCTGCAACGATAATAAGCAATAGAGTCAAATTTAACTAAAGAGGAAGAATATCAAAAGTTCTCTAGAGCAGAACACAGAATAATACAGCATTTCATTAGTTTTCAACACCCACACTAGAAATCTCACTTGCTGATAATTCTTTTCCATTCCGTTGCTATTGCTCCTGCATTCACAATGTCTCCCATTATTTCAAAAGTGCCAAAATAAAGCAATGATTCCTTCCACAGGGAAACGCAGGGCTGAAAATGAGCTGACTGCTAATAAAGGAAAAAATAACACATATTGAATATTGAAAATTTCACACTAACCAATAATCAAGTTTCCAATGGCTATATGATGACCTACTGCATAGCTACCCTTGTACAAAGATGACCAGGAAGCATGTCAAGAGCTCTTGCCTTCTCTACTCCAACTCCTGCCTCTTCATTGATTCTTATCCTAAATATTCCTTTTGAAAAACATGAACCTTTTAAGCTTCCCAGGTTTGACTTCCCAGCTCAATTGAAGGCTGTAGGAATCCCAAGAGCCCAAACATGTGAGCCAGTGGGGTCCACCGGGGCAATGTGATCATGGGCCTCAGGTTCGTGAGCACCTTGGTTGAAGGAGCAGGACTTCCTGTGAAGGACGGTACAATGGACTCTTCTCTTTAGGTTGGGGAGTCTGGAAATTTGCCAAAAGCATGTTTGTATGACATTTCTTTTTTTAAGGCTATTGCTATGATGATAGGAAAATAGACAAATCCAAATACAACAGGTCAGTTAATAGATGCCAGGTTCTAGGGAGAAGTGGTAATGGGGCATCACTGCTAATTGGTAAAGAGCTTCTTAGGGGTGATGAATATGTGCTGAAATTATATAGTGGTGATAGTCATACAACATTCTAAATATACTAAAATCCATTGAATTGTATGTTATATCAGTCACATCTTTTTAAAAGTCTGAGTTTGTTTTAGTAGTATAGAATATCTAATAATTGACACAAATACCCAGAATGGTTCAATCACCATCAAACCAGAGATTCCACTTACTGAAAGCCATTGCTGACATGATCTAATCTTACGAGCAGAGAAATATTGCCTTTGTGCGCATAGATATTATCATAGTTTCCACTGTCTGCTCCATAAAGACTAAGAGTTTCCTCCTTCTATCTCTATACCAGGGAAAATGGGGCATGGTATCACTTCTATAAACACTAACACAGAAACAGGTTATTTTCTGGCTTTGATAAATCAAAGTCTAGTCTTCTTAATGCAGTGCTCACAGTGCTTCTCTGTGGAAACAACTCATACTTGTGGTCCAATACTTGTGTTTTTACTTTAGTGGTGTTGGCATTTGCATGTGGAATTGAATCACAAATTCAACTACCTGACATATAGTAAAGGATGTTCTGTTCCAAGACTGACCATTAAAATAAACGATGTTTATTTTCGCCATCTTCCCATCATTTTAGCCAGGAAAAAAATCTTCATATAAAAACTGAAATTTTATTTTACAGTTTCTATGGAGATTGTTCAAATAATAAGAAGTCTAGATCAGCTGTATTTGAGAAGCAGTACATTAATATGCCTGTTAGTAAAACACAGTGTATTTTCATCTGTAATGTGATCTGATCTGACAGGAATGGGGACACCCTATGTACAGGACATTGACTCAATCTAGTCATGGATTTGTGCCTATCTCATTTTTAAAAAACATTAACGGTTCTGGGTCCCAATTTTCTCTATTCACCTCCTCCTCATTCTTGTGGTAATATCAAGGATGGATATAGAGTAAGAGGTAGGCCAGCCATTTGCCCAAGTGCCCATCTCTAAGAGACCTAAATCATCATAGAATGTGAGTTGAGGGATATCAGGTGTTCACAAAAACAACTCAAGCACCCCAATTCATCCACGTCAACATCTGGACTCCTATGCCCTGATGACTCAGCAAATATGAAACAGATCCTAGTACATATGGAAGCCAGTAAAGGCCAAATTAAATAAAATCAAACAAAATCACAGTATCACCTGTGGGAAGAGTAAACTAGTTTAACCCTCTAAGTTATTGTTAAAGATATTAAAAATAGCAATGAGTTTAAGGAGACCTCAAGTAGCAAATAGGTAGACAAAAAGTATAACACATGGAAATATATGAGACATCAGGAAAGCATAACATTGCAAAGGTAGACCAACTCTCCAGAATCCAAACACAAAAAGTTGCAAGACTATATCTCCCTATCAGATAGAGAGTTTGTGATTGCTTTAATGCAGAAACTCAAGGAGATAGAAGGAAACTCAGATGGAAGATAAGCAAGGAAATTCAAGACTAACTCAGAAAGTTAAAGAGCTACAACAAAATCCAGAAAAACAAAATATGAACTCAGAAATAAAATTAATGAACAGAAGTTAGAAATTAAAGCTATAAATAAGGAAATAACAGAAATTCATAAGGTAAAAAACTTCAATAAATGAAATCAAGAATTTTATAGAAAGCTATGGCAGTGGAGTGGATCAAATTAAGGATCAAATAGATCAAATCAGTGACCTCAAAGACAGTAGTGATGCATTAAGGATCCCGATCAATAAGAGAGAGGAACAAGATGTTAAAAAAAAAAATGAAGAGACGATTTAAGAACTATCCTACACCATTAAGATTGTCAACATAACAATGGGTATCACAGAAGGAGAAAGAAAATTCATAAAGAAAATATATTCTTACTTCCCTCTACTAATATACTTGTCAGTCTACGCACCTACAATTAATCAAACAGAAAGAGAGAAAGTCTTCCCAGGGGCTCACATATCCATGTCCAGGGGCTGAATAGCTTGTGATTACTATTCTAATACAGAGGTACAACAATGATAAAACGGATTTAAAGAATGGATATGTCATTGGGTGAGAAAACCTGCCACAAATACACCCTTTGTCTTCTCTAGTGAAAAATAAAACCTATGGCTAACTGGGACTAGCTCAACTCAATGCAAATTAACAAACTCTTCTTGAGCTGTCATTATATAAGGTGCATTATGAAAGAGACAGGGACAAAAATGAGTATCTATATCATGGTTGCCAACTAGCTGAGAATTGCAGTAATCTAGTCTACTCTAAGGTAGTCTAGTTTAAACGCAAAGTAAATTTCTTTTCAACTCTCCTGTACTTCTTATTGTTTTAGATGGGGAATATCCAATTTGTCTGATGTTTTGCTACATTTCAAAACAAGCCTAAATGAATTGCATCCCTTTTCACATTGGAGGAACATATCACAATAGCTTTCCTAGAGTTATAATAGTCTATTATCTTCTTTTGCGTGCTCTATGAAAACATGCTATAGTTTCATTGGGCACATGTAGGAAAAACCTACAGAAATCCAGCTGCACGGATCTAATGTGGCTGTGAACTTCAGTAAAGCTTGTTTGTTGTCTTAGTCATAGTAATTATGGAACAATAGCTTTTACAATGCCAGTAGTGGAGGTTTCTTGCTTTGACCTTCTTGGTTCTGCCTGTTTCTTCACTGATAAGAAAGACAAATTAGGTTTAGAGTTAAGCCAGAACTCTGCCTCATTTGAAAATTTCCCACATCCCAGTCAAATCAAGAGCCTGATGCTTAATTGTGGAGTTTAAGAAGCCAAAGGGCTTTGCAATGCTAGTTTGCAGCTTTGCAGTTTACAGCTAAGATTGATGTCATGCCAATGTGTTTCTAACTCGAGAAATAAAATTCCTTTGTGCTGCAAAATTCTGAGAGGTCCTTCATGACAAAAGATGACAGTCTAATACAGAAATTTGCTGTTTCTTGTTGGGAAGTTAGTACCAAGAGTATTTATATTCTCTATAAGGTAGGGTGTCAAAGTATGGTTGAAACACAAACATACAGTACATTTAGTTATTTAGGGTCAATGATTCAATCACTGAAATTAAATCTCCTTCCTGGAAGTGGCTCAGTTTATGATCAGATTGATCCTGGCTCCTTTCTTTTCTCTCACTCTGCTGCCACCTCTATACCCCCAACAATAAACCAAGTATCACCAAAATCCTGAACTTGATCTCAAGCATCATCAAAATCCCGAACTTTATCTCTCTCTAAAATTGATCAGCTCACCCAATCAAGCATGGATTTTTTCCATTTGAATTTTATAGTTGCTTGTAAACATCCTGTACACAAAAACTCTAATTTTTGTTCATCACACTGAGAAAAACTTTAACATTTAATCAAATAAGTAAAGGCCAAAAGAAAGGCAGGAAGGAACGTGAGAGGGAGAAGAAAGAAGAGGAGGCAGAGATGAGGAATAGTAGGAGTGGGAGGAGGAAGAAGACCAAAAAACTAGCAAGTCAGCCTTGGATAAATTGAAGTAGTGAAAATAAATTGCTATTTCTTCCAGCTTCACCAAACACTTCACCATCTCTCATTACTCACCGTGTCATGTTTATAGGGAAGCCTATTCCCACCTCGCTGTCCAGGTCAAGCTTCCATTAAACACTGTCCAGGTCAAGCTTCCATTAAAAGTATTAACCAAGGATGTGGAGAAAAAGGAACTCTCCTGCACTGTTGGTGGGAATGCAAACTGGTCCAACCACTATGGAGAGCTGTGTGGAGAGTTCTTGACCTAGTAAACATAGAGCTCCCATATGATCCAGCAATTCCTCTCCTAGGTATTTACCCAAAGGACACAGAAACATCAATTCCAAAGAGCACCTGCACCCCTATGTTTATAGCAGCACTGTTTACATAAGCTCAACTTTGGAAACAACCCAAATGCCCAAAAATAGATGACTGGATCAAGAAGATGTGGTACATATACACCATGGAATATTACTCAACATTCAAAGAAGATAAACACATGCAATTTGCAGCAACATGGATGGCGCTGGAAGGGATCATGCTCAGCAAAATAAGCCAGAAAGAAAAAGAAAAATACTGGATGTTCTCACTCATAGCAGGAATCTAGAAAACCTAAATAAGGGACCAGGAAAAAGAATAACTAAAAGAAAGAAAATATCAAAATCAACAAACAACTATGAACCAGAGACACTCTATGGGGTGTTGGGGGCAGGGAAAGGAGGGATTGGGGTCAAAATAAGGGGGTTGTAATTGTATGGGGAATATAAAACTAAAATTTAAATTAAAAAAAAAGTATTAACCAAGGGAAAAGAGGAGAGAGAGAATGCATACATTTAAACAATCAGGAATAAAAATGTGAACATAACTAATGATCTTATAGATATAAAAAAGAACACTTTAAATACTCTAAAGAAGACTACCCATTTGTGGTCAATTTGTTTTCAACAAAGGTGTAGGGACAAGTCAGTGGAGAAGAGATAGTCTTTTCACCACGTGGTGCTGGAATGATTTATATCCAGCCACCTAACAGTGAATTCCAATGCATACCACATATTAAAAAAAAATGACTCCAAATGGATTGTGGGCCTAAGTGTAAAACCTAGAACTACAAAACTTCTAGAAGACATTATGAGAAAATCTTTGTGAATTTGAAATAAACAAAAATTTCTTAGCTATGACTCTAAATGACTCATAAAGGGAAAAACATGATAAATTGATGTTCAAATTAAGAACTGTTCTCTGAAAAGATACTTTTAAGAAAATAAAAGACAAGCCACAGACTGGGAGAAAAATAGTTGCAAGTCACATATCTGATTAAGGCTTTTATCTTGAATATATTTTTTTAAATCCTCAAAGTTCAATAACAAAATTCAAGAAAAACATTCCAATGAAAAACATATAAAATATTTCAATAGATATTTCAACAAAGAAGATATATAAATGGCAAATAAATGCATGAAATTATGCTCAACATTATTAGTTATTCAATTTAATGACAACAAGATGTCAATATATACATGTTGGAATGACCAAAATTGAATAGCCATTCTAAGTGTTGGCAAGGTATGGAGGAATTTGAACTCTCATACACTGCTGGTGGGAATGTAAAATGGTCCAACCACTTTGGAAATCCCTTTGGATTTTCTTAAAATGTTAAACATACCTCTAACATATGACCCAGCTATTTCTGAAAGACTATGCCCATACAAAGACTTATAAATGAATGTTCATAGTAGCTGTGTTTCTAAGTTCCCCACCTAAACAAACCCAATGCCCATTAAGTATCTTAGTCCATTTGGGCTGATACAACAAAATGCTTCAGTAGCTCATAAACCATGGGAATTTATTTGCCATAGTTCTGGAGGGTGGAAGTCTGTGATCAGGTGCCAGAATGCTCAGGGAGGGCCCTCTTCCAGGTTGCAAATGTTTTGTTGTATCCTCACATGGCAGGAGGTACAAGCAAGCTCTCTGGGGTGTATTTTATGAAGTCATTATTCACTGGGTTCTGTCTAGATAACTAATCACTACCCAAAGGCCACACTTCCTAACCCCATCACCGTGCATATTAGGTTTTCAACATGTGAGTTTGATGGGGGAGGCACCCACCAAATTCAGACCATAGCAATGATGAATGGAGAAACAATAATGCCATATCCATAAAAAGGGGGCAAACATTCCACAATTAAAATGAATGAGTTCTCGATATGTAGGAAACACAGTGAATTTCAATATAATTATGCTGTGAGCAAAGCCAACAAAAAGTCTGCATACGCTATGATTCCATTTATATAAAGTTCTAGAAATTGCAAACAAATTTAGAGTGACAGAAAGAAGATCAGTGGTTGCCTAGAAATGAGAGAGGCAAGAAAGAAAGAGAGAATGGAATTTAAAAGGGTCACAAGGAAATATTAGGGAGTTATGAATACATTTATTTTCTTGACTGGGATAATGGTTTCATAGATATATTCATATGCCAAAATCTGTCAAATTGTACACTTTAAAGATGGGTAGTTTATTGTATTTCAATTATGCCTTAATAAAGCTGTTTAAAGAAATAACTATATTTTCCAAAACAAATTAGTCAGAAAAATGTCATTGTTTGACATTGTTGCTTATCTGTTTTATGTCACACTTAATAAAAGACAGCTGGATTCTCATATCTGCTTGTTGCAGTCAACATGTTGCCTAATGTTGTTTTAGCTTAACTATATGAAGAACATCCATCTTCACACAACTATATGTTTGGAAAAGGGAGAACTATTTTAATAGCCTTTCCTGATAAATTGTGAATTCTTTATTTTTTTTTCCACTGCATTTACCACTGCTAAGAAATGTTAAAATTATTTCATTCTCAGGTCTCTAGTGGCACTCAGCCTTCCCCTTTGCCCACACAAGTTCTGACCCATTTTCTCAGGGCCAGTTCAAAACTGAGCTGTTTACAAAGAAACCAGTGCCTGGGATGTAGGGGAAAAGGGCCACCATAGGCGATAATACTACCCTGTCCAGGTTCCAGGTGGAGATCCTTTGGACTCTGTGGAAAGGGCAGTTGGACTGATAATGACAAGGTTTGGCTAAAATGAACTGGAGAAGAGAAAGGGTGGGCCCAGCAGGGGATTTAGAGGACATCTTACGGGCCAGGGTCAAACGCAGAAAAGTCAACATTGGAAAAGAACAGGAAAGACCAGGGAGGTGGTGGAAAGTTCCACAAATCTCCCCTGTTGGGAGATAGTGACAGATTAGAGGGTATGAAGGGGCTCACCCATTTTAGCTGAAAATTACTGTAGCATTGGGAAGTCACAAAAATGCCATGGAGACTGAGAAAGGCTACCAGGGGCTCGGCAGGTTCACAAAGACAGTGATGACAGAACAGTGCTGAGGATTGTGCTGCCGAAGCACAGACTGCAAAACCAAAAGCAGGGACAGTGGCCATTCAGAGCACCTCAGTGCCAGTTATGCCAACTGACACCAGAAAAGACCACAGAGCAACGCCAACGTCGGGGGAAAGTGGTGTCACATAAAAAGGGCTTAAAGCAGGCAGCTAGAAGGGGGTGGCTGCAAACAGCTCCAGGGCTCTTGGGATTCAAGGGCAATACCAGAGGCTGGTGGACAGGTGCACAGGTAACAGCACCAAAGAGGTGCCCTGTCCAGCAGGAAAAGAGGATCCAGGAGGCAGCTGAAGGGAACAATGATGGGGTCTGATGGGGAGTCACTGGAGCCAAAGAACAAACACCATGCACTGGTGACAAAGCACAACAATGGGGGACATGGGAGGTGGGAATGAAGTCACTGATAGGATGGTGGGTGTTGGCCTCACAGTAGCCATCACAGTGACTCAGGAAATACGAGGCTGCCAGATGACAGAGGGCTCCTTCCAGCCTGCACTGGAGGGCACATTCTCAGAAGTGTGCTGACCCACAGAGTTCTCATAGCAACAATGGCCCCTCGAGGCAAATAGTGGGCAGAGAAGAAAGCCAGGTTGTGTTCCATAACCTGGGGGCCATCGTTGGGTGGCAGGGATTCTTGATGAAAGAGCAGCTTTTGAGTCTTTGAGGGTTTCTCTGCTCTTTGAAAGCCTCCCCTGGAGGTACCTCCATGACCTGGCCCCAGGAAAGGAGGTTCAGCATTGACATACACCCCCACCAAACACAACCGTATAGGCTGGACCTGGGACCCAGGCCTCCCTGAACTGGGCCTCTGCTCCCAAGAGACTCAGCAGTGGTGGAATCATTGGTCCCCTTGATTCTGGAGGACCTCTGTGAAGAGTTGAGTTGAGACCATCAGGCTTTCCAGTGGCTGTGGGGATGTGGTCCAATGCAACTCCCAGCCTTTCCTCTCTAGTCTTCCTGCTCCAGCAGCCGTGCCCCTGCTGCTGATTCCTCTTCTTTCATTTTGCCACCATGTTTATGGCAGTGGCTGCAGCAGTATTTGGAGGGCAATGAGGAAACTGCATATTCTTTCTTGATAGCACATCAAAATTTAACAGGTGCTAATTTGTCTTTTTTTAATAGAATTTTTTTTTATAGAGTCAACAATGGTTTGCTGGAATGAACATAGGAGTGCATATTTCCCTTTGAATTGTCTTTATGTTATTTGGGTAGATACCTTTGAGTGGAATTATTGGATCATGTGGTAGATCTGTTTTTAATATTTTATGAAATCTCCAAACTATTCTCCATAGAAGCTGGACCAGTCCACATTCCCACCTTTTTCTCCACATCCTTGCTGGCACTTGTCTCTGGCCCTCACACAGTCTCACCAGTGTGAGGTGGTATCTTATTGTGATTTTGACTCATATTTCCCTGATGGTAGGTGATGATGAACATTTTTTCATGTGCCTGCTGGCTATTGTGTATCTTCTTTGGTAAAGTGCCTGCTTAGCTCTTCTCCCCATTTTTTGATTGGGTTCTTTGTTTTCTTTTTATTGAAGTGCTAATTTCTTAAAGGTTAGCTGCAATGTGGAAACTGAAGCCAGATTAATGAACTTTTCATATTCTGTTATGTTGAAATTCTTTGGTTGTTTTTATAGTTTGAATGTATCTTTTCCAGGCATAATTTTATAACATCAGGTATTGGTCATTTGGAAAGTACTGGATCACTGAGTTATATATATCTTCCAAATGTTGGACCATTTCACTATATACACATACATTAATATATGTACATATGTAACAAATACATGTATTTATTATATATGAAATAAAAACCACTGATCTAATCAGAAAGACTTTAGTTATTGGAAAGTTGTAAAATTCATTGTGATGGATACAGGTTTTCCAAAATTCTAATTTTCATGTGCAATCACAAATCTCATAATTGGCAACAAAAGCTGCTGGTTATTTTTCTTGAAATGACAGTCTCATTTAATTCATGTTTTTAGAAAATGAATTATTCAAATCTAAATAACCATTGTTTCTATGTCAGTCATTCTTTTCCCTAAAGAACAGCGTTTGCAATTCAATTCAATTCAGAAAGTTTGCAATTCAAACAATCTCACACAGATTTTTCCTTGAGACAGCCACTATTCTTGGGTATGCAGCAAAAGTGCTTTAGGCATACTTCCCATTTCATCACACCAAATATTAAAAAGTTATTTACTCAAGGGTTGAGATTTAGATAGTTTTTGCCTCAAGAACACTCTTAGGAAAGTGATCATTCTTTTTCCTATGAGTGCATGATGATGAATCAGGCATTAGATACAATGTCCAATATCCCATTCAGTGTCAGTGCTTTAACTTATGCCAGGTCATTGGCAGTTTTACCCAGCATTGATTCTGAACTATCTATCCAAATGTTAACTCGGAGAAGGAGGGTCTCTGGAAAGCCCTCGGGTCACAAGAACACTGCTCTAGTTTGAAGGCAGGACTCATTATGCTTGACCCAAATCATCTTCCTTAGAAATCAGTGTGCCCTTAAGATAACCAGCCAAGCCTGAGAGTCCTACCTCATTCATTTCATGAGAATTTACTGACTGCTTCCTCTGGAAGAGGTCCAGTTGTAAGTGTGGATAATAGAATGAATGAAACATGAACCTTCCTTTTTAGATCTTACTTTCTAGAAGGGGGAGACAACAGACAAGCACATATTTAGGATGCCTGATGGTGACCAGTGCTATGGGGGAAAACTAAACAGAAGATAGGGCATGCCAGAAGGGCAGGGGGTGAGAAGGGTGTCAGGGAATGCCTCAGTGATAAGCTTTTGAGTAAAATCCTAAAGGAAGTGAAATGCTAACTGTGCAGATAGCCTTGGGGGTGGGGGCATTTCACACAGAGAGGAGAGAGTGTAACTGCTGGTATGCTTGGGTGTTGGAGGAACAGCAGGGAGGATGTGTGGCTGGAGGACTATAAGTGAGGAGCGAGAGGGATATACTCTCTCATGAGGAGGGAGAATCACCAGACACTGTAGAACCACCCCTCCTCTCCAGCACAACCTGTGTTTCATTGAACCCAGTTGGTTTTCTCCTGTGTCTTAGTGAGTTCTCCCTAGAGGCCCTCAGTCCTCCTGCTAGTCAATATTTGGCCAGCCCATCCTGCCAATTTGCCAAATGTGCCCAGACATATCTAGTTCTCATTTATACACCCACTGGCATCTTCAGGTAATTATCTCATTTCTGATGGGTATATATTCAGAGGTAGACAACTGGATCATATGGTAATTCTACTTTTAATTTCTTGAGGAGCTGCCATACTGTTTCCTTAGTATGATGCCAGTTGACATTGATGGATGTGTTAATTAACTCAGTATATCCTATAGTTTTATAAGCTATAAGTACCTCTAAACGTCATGTAATTTCAGTTGTAAGTTTTACCTCAATAAGGTTTGGGGGGACCCTTACAGTCTTCTCATTTCAAAGTTCAAGTTACAGTCCTTTCGTGGCCTGCAATGTCCTATGGGATTTGCCTGACCTAGGCCTTCTGATCACCTCACCTCTGACTGTTGTCCCTACTCTCTTCCCTTCAGTAACACTGGCTTTCTTGCTCTTTGGGTATGTGCCTCTGAGCATTGCACTACGCATTCCTTTTGCCTGGAACATTCTTCCCCCCAATAGTTTTGTGGCTTGTTCCCTCTCTTTCTTCAAGACTCTCCTGAAATGTCAGTGAAGCCTTCTCTGACCACCTTTCCATCTGCAAGGTGGCCCAAGGTTGTGACACTTCTTATTCTCCTTCCTTGTCTCATTTCCCTCCAAATATATATTGTCTTCTCACAAAAGATATGCTCCGCTTAATAGTTTTATTTATTGTCTGTCTCTTTTTTATCAGAAGAGTATGCCTAGTTCCACTAACAGTACCTGACTCTGTAGTGTGTATTCAATAAACAAATGAATAAATACAGGGATCATTCTAACTTATTTGAGGTCACTGCTCCTTGCAATCCTCAATTTATTTACAACCTTCTTAACACCAATCCTATTTTGGCAGTTGATAGTGTCATGTGAAGTAAATTGTGCCTGGAAAAATACCATCCATCATTAGTAGCCCTAAAAGCATTGCTAGGGCAACAGAGATTGTTTTTTAACTAGTTTGGACTCAAGTGTTTCCTCTCATCATTCATAAATCCAGAGCAGAGATTGACAGAGAACAAGTTGGGTCAGCCAAACAGCAGTTATAAGTGGTCCTTTGATAGCTATCCCCTCCCTCTAGAAGTCCAGTGATCCTGTCCAAGAACCAGCTGGACTCTGGCAAAGACCCCAGAATTCTGGGAAGTTATGCTTCAGCACAGGAAGTTCAACTGCCCTCTTCTGAGCCTGCTGACTGGCCATTCCCCACAGCAAGTCTTTCCCCATAAACAACAGCAACCATCTTCCTGAAACTAGACCAACACCCCTGTATTGCTTGGGATGTTTACTTCATCATCTACCCATTAGTTTTGAGATTAAAACCATGATATCTTAGATTGTGCTGTCCTTTTGTCTAGGAAACACAACAATTAACAGTGTTCTCTATTGGGAGACATCTTTGATTCTATAAGGTTAACCTTGCCTTTCCAGTTTGCGTGCTCACAGTGGGTGAGCCTAACCACCCCCAGCGACTCTTCCTCATTCTAACTCACCAAACAGTGAAAAGATTAGTCAAGAAAGCTCAATGTCTTCACTGAACAGAATTCACCACGTTATGGGCTGAATTATATCGCTCCCAAATTTATATGCTGAAGTCTCTATGACTGTATTTGAAGATAATGTCCTTAAAGAAGTGATTAAGTTAAAATGAAGTCATAAGGGTATAGGGCCCTAATTCCTTCTGAGAACATGAAGAGGCGCACAGGGAGGGGAGAGGCAGGTGCACACTGAGAGAGAATCACAGGATGTCCCAGCAAGAAGGTATCGTCTGCAAACCAGGAAGAGGGACTTCAGGTGAAACCAACCCAGCTGGCTCCTTCATCTTGGACCACCAGCTTCCAGAACTGTGAGAAAATAAACTGTATGCCAGCCTGTGGTACGTTGCTATGGTAACTGTAACAAACAAATATATGGCTTCTTTCTCATGCTTTATTTCTGTTTCTATCTGCTTGATCACAGATCATGACATGCTGAAAATTCTGAAAATATAACTGCCTTCCAACACAAATGCATTCTGTGCTCGCTATGGTAGCACATATACCAATACAAATGCATTCTTAAGTACCTTGAGCAAAGTTCTGGTAGATGTCTTTATAATTTATAGCCCACACATGACTCCTATGGCAATGGTTACATGGCATTTAGACACCAACTTGCATGGTGATACAGACTGGCTGAGGGGCAACCATTAAGTTGATTTGCAGGAGGGTGGTAACTGGAATCTCGTTCTTGATTTTGTTATTGTGCGAGAGTTACTTGAAAACAAGAATGCTGACATTTGCCATTCAAGCTCCTTGAAATACATAAACCAAACCACAAATCGATTACTTTACAGTGAGAGTTATTTCTTTCCAGTAGCTATGAAACTGCTATTCCTTTCCCAGGCAATGTCTTCCCACAACTGAAGTGAATTGAGACTGGGGTATCAGACCAGGTTGGGTGGTGGAGAGTTGTGGGGTCTTCACCCAGATCACCACCCCTGTCCAAGCTCCAGAAAGCCAGGGTTCCCTGCATCTCCCTGGCCTACACAGTGCCCTGCACACACTGCCAGGTTTGCACTCTCCCAGCTGACCCTGCCCTTTCACCTACTTTTTATCCAAAAAGGATACAATTCCGTTGATCGGACTTCCTTTTTCTAAAGACAGATTACATTCTGTTGGAGTATTAGCTGTTCCCAAATTCTCTGAGCCCTCATTTCCAGACAGGTTCTGCTTTGCTCTCAGAGACACCTATCCTACACATTGTATGTGAATTTTATTAAACCTTGATGGTTTTACTCAGCTGTCACAAATTCAGTAATACCTGACAGTAATACCTGGCTTTCAGGTATTAGGAAAAAAATATGTTCCAGGTACTATTTTATTGTATCCCTCTTCAATAATCCCTGGGACTGCAACAGTCTAAGTTGAAGATGCCCCTTGCTGTTTGCTGTCTCATGCCCCCTTGGGTTTGGGTTTGGGTTCTGGGCAAATTCCACTTATGGTACTCACCATGCCTCTTGAGTATTGGAGCATGGAGTGGGAGCTCTGTTTTGCAACAGAAACAACAGAAATTCCAGGTAGTCTCGTCAGAATTTGATTGTAAGAAACACCCAAACAGGCTTGCGATAGGTGTTCTTACAAAGATCCACAACTATGGGTCATTGGCGGTGTGAAACCCAAACCTCACCCAGGCAAAGCAGCTTCAATTTGACGCTCCTCAAATTGCCCAGTTGGGAAGAAGGGAGCCTGAAAGAAGAGGCAAGCAAGGGCTTCCCCAGCAGGGCTGCTAACTGTCCACAGCCTCTATGAGATCTTGTATAAAACAAGCTGCAAAATTACTAAGGAGAAAAGAGAATTGTTACTCTATATCTTTAGGGGACTTTTCTTTATTATAAAAATGTTCAGCACTGCCTTTGGCTGAGAGTCTTTGATGGCACAGACCCTGCCCTGTTCTTCTTTCCTGTTCTGTTTCCAACAACTGTTGGGAAATTGATTAATAAGCATCTCTCACAAAGTCTCTTCAAGCAGCTTCTCTGTCTCTGCTGCTCTCACAGGTACTTTTGTCTCCATTCCTGACATCTTGCTTCCTATTTTTTCCTTCACGTAGTCTCTCCATCAGCTGAATTTCTCAACTTAAAATTTCTGCAACTTCTCCCTAAACTTTGACTTGGCAGTGACTTTGGGATCCTTTGTTTAGTCACAACACTTAATCTATGGATCTTTCTGTACAAATTGCAGCCTCTGTAAATTTCAGGTCACATTACCCAAATGGAGAAACTGACTGGTCACAGACCATCCAGTCGCTTAAGACATCTGGGACCTGTGTCCACCCATGGCGTGAGCAGCAGAAACTGAGGGAAGGTGGCCATGTGCTAACCATAGAGGGTGGGAGTACATAGTGAGGGGGGTGTGTAGGATGGCAGCAAACAGATCAATCTGTCCTCTACCCCCAAGCCTCCTCGCTTTTCCTGAAAAAAAAAAAAAAAAAAAAAAAAAAAAACCCAAGTCCTGCAGTTAGGGGCTTCTGATGCTGGACCCAAAGCCACGTCCACTGGAATATTTGCAGTGAATGTTCTAGAAATAGTTTCTCCATCCAGAAATAGGCCATATATATGCTGTCACTTGATTTACAACAAAAGTACTACTGTACTGGAATGAGAAATGATAGTCTTCCCAGTATATAGTGCTGGAGTGACTGGGTATTCTTATGGAAGTGGGGAGCCCCTTGATCCCTACTTTATATCACACTCCAGAGTCAATTTGAGATGTAGTACTGACATGTGAATGTAAAAAGTAAACTGGTAAAGTTTCTAGAAGAAACAAAGAAGAATATTTTCTCAAACTATTTATAGGCAAAGGTTTCAACAGTATACAAAAAAGCACCAACTATGAAAGTAAAAGCTATTTTTTTGTAAATTGGGTCTCAATGAAATTAAGAACTTCTGTTGTTCACTATCAACTCGGAAAGCAAACACTCCAAAGAATGGAGATAATATTAGTAATATATAATGCAATGAAAGATTCCTTTCAAGGAAGTATGAACAGAAGTATCTACCTAGAAAAAGGGAACGTATAGAGAACTTCTACAAATCAATAAAAAAAGGACAATCAATCTTAATAAAAATGAACAAAAGAAAGACACTTCACATTTTAATTTTAAAAAATATCCAATTGGCCTGTGAGCATATGAAAAGTTGGTTTCTATCATTACTTACCAGGGAAATGGAAAATTAAAATCACAGGTGTACACACCCACCAGAGGGCTAAGATTAAAAGGAGCGGGAAGCCAAGCACTGGGAAGGATATCAAGCCACTGGGCCCCTCACACATCATCATGGCCCCTCAGTCACTTTAGAAAACTGCTTGGCAACAGTCACTGAAGTTAAACACACAGCTGTGAGCCAGCAGCTCCACTCCTGGGCATCAACTGAGGAGAAATGAGTGTTTGTGCCAATGGTGAAGCATCTCAGTGTGCCCTTAGCTTTCTTTATAACGTCTCAATATTGAAAGCAACGCAGAGGTCCATCAGCTGGAGAATGGATAAGTTCTGATGTGTTCACATAATGGAATCCTAGGAACCCGATACTCAACTGAAAAAAGAAAAATCTATTGATAAAAGCAACAATATGAATCTCACATAAATTGGAACAAAAGAAGTTTGACACGAAAGAGAAATATCGTGTGATTCCATTTTGATAAAAAAAAAGTCCACAATGAGGCAGAGCTGATAGATTGTGATAAAAATCACCACGGTGTAAACTCTCATAGGGGACCAGGAATAGGCAGGAAAGAAATATAAGGGAATTTTCTGAGGTGCTGCAGATTTTTATATCTTGATCTGAGTGGCAGTTACATGAATGTAAACATATGTAAAAGTGTATTAAGCTCTACACTCATGATTATGCATCTTATTCTTTACTGGACACTTCAGTTTTATACAACAGAAAAGTAAATAGATATACCCATACCTACATACATAAATATTAAGCAAAAGACTAAATATCAAAGCAATGATTCTTCTCATTTTTTCCTTTTTTCTAGCATTTTTTGCTGTTTCAAACCATAATGAAATAAGAGAGTATAAAACAGCACTGATACAGTAATGAATCATGAATAATCTCCAAAGTAACCATGGCATCATAATATTTGATTTTTTTAAAGTTTTTCAAGAAATCCATATATTCTGTCATCTGAAAATGGAAAATATTATTTCATTTTAAATGTTCTGGGATTCTTGATTTTTTTAAAAAAAAGATTTATCTTTATTCGTGTATGCTTACAATTACTGGGGTCTAGGCCAGAGGTGCAGGGGGTGAGAGGATTCACCAGAGGGAGTGAGGAGCAGAACAGGCGGATCCACTGAAATACACTGCCGAGGGGAGCAACAGAGATACCGAGGAGAGGTCTGCTGATGCCTTGCAGCTTAGATCCCAGCTGGGGATCAAACTCATGCCACTGCAGTGCCTGGTGATAGTTCGAAAGCACTGAGACTTTAGTCCCTGCGCCACCAGGGAGGCCCTGGGAGTCTTGATTTTTGTCTCACAAGCAATGGTTTAGTTTTAACAATGAAACACACAACACACTCTACCCTTCAACCATTCTGGAAATTGGTGAGGCTAAGAAAAGTGAAGCTGACTGGGAAACCATTTTTATCTTCTCCAAACTAAAAGCAACTATAAACCAGAGACACACGGGGATGGAGGGGGTATGGATGGGGAAAGATTAGGGTCAAAATAAGGGGGGGGGTGCAATTGTATAGGGAATATAACCAAAATGAAAATGCATACATTGTGCAAAAATGAAAAATGGGGCCTCCCCTGGTGGCGCAGCGGTTGAACGCTGCGAGCAGCAAAGCTGCGAGCAGCTTCTGCAGCGCCGGTTCAATCCCTGACCGCCGGCGAGGGTCCCACATGGCGCGACAGACCTCTCCTGCTGCGCTTGCTGCTCCCCTCAGCAGTGTTTCCTCAGTCTGCCTGTTCAGTTCCCTGCTCTGGCTCTGGTGAATTCTCTCACCCTCCTGCGCTTCTGACTATACCCAGTGCTTGTATAAATAAATAAATAAATAAACCTTTTAGGGGCCTCCCCTGGTGGCGCAGCGGTTGAGCGCTGGGTTGCGAGGTTACCCACAGCCTCTGCAGTGCCAGTTCGATCTCCAGCCACCGGCAAGGGTTCCACAAAATAAATAAATAAATAAATAAACCTTTCGTAAAAAATGAAAAATGATGTAAGAATTATATAAAATAAAATATTTTTAAAAATAAAAATAAAAAAATAAAAAAGAAAGACTTTCTATAAAGAAGAATTGAATGGACTCACTAATGCTTATTAGTCATATTTCTTCTTCAAGGGCACACAGTCGTAACACAAATACTTCCCACACCTGGCCTCCTGCTTGTTAGGAAAACAAAAAATGAGACATGGACATTGGGGTGACTGATCTAGCACTCTCTTCTCCAGACAGAAGAAGCATAGAATCAGACACCGGGTCCAGGCTGGACAAGAAAAGTAGGGTGCGGTGTGCCTTGAGATATTGTCTAGAACATGGGAGGTTTTAACTGGAGGCAACATCCAGAAAAGCAGAAATGAACTTGAGCATAAGAAAACTTGGGTCTGCATGGCCATGTCCTCATGCAGACTCGTCAAGCTGACCTCTCAGAAAATTAGATTTGCACTTGAGGGAAACGTCTGCATAAATAAATTTTTAATAGTATTAGATAAGAAAATAATAAAACTTTAAAGAGAAAAAAATGACAGCATTGAATAGAAAGAACTATCCAAATTGTTCTCTATTCCACCGTGAATGAGTTATGTGACCTTGTCTGAGTTCCCTGACTTTTCTGGGCCCTCATTTTCTCATTTGCAAAATGGAGGGATTGAGTTAGAGTCACAGTCTCTATCAGCTCTCCCTGTCCTGACCTTCAGTTGTGTTTCACTTGCTCTATTTTAAAGAACTGGAAAATGGGGGCCTCCCTGGTGGCGCAAATGGTGGTGCAAGTATTTAAGACATAACCTATAAACCTGTCCACAGCCTCTGCAGCACAGGTTCGATCCCTGGCGGGCCAGGGAGCTACCCACATGGCACAGCCGACCTCTCCTGACTCGCCCGCTGCTCCTCTCAGCAGTGTGCTTTGGTCAATCTGCCTGTTCTGTCCCCCACTCTGTCACTGGTGAATCCTCTCACCCCCCACACCTCTGGCCTGTACCCCAGCTCTTGCATGCATAAATAAATAAATCTTTTTTAAAAATTAAAAAAAAAAAACCTGGAAAATGACTGACAGAGTTTGAGAAAGATTTTCATCAAATATGCATTCCAAAGAAAAGCTGGCCTCATACAGGCATCACCTTGTCACCTGGCAGACCTGAGGATCTGGGCAGCAGATGAGTGAGTGTGGGGGGCAGGATAATACCCCCCTAAAGATGTCCACATCCTAATACCTGGAACCTGTGAAGATGGTAAAATTGACCTGGCAGGTGTGGTTAAATTAAGGATTTTCAGATGGGGGTGGTGGTGGATTGTCCATGTGGACCCAGTGTAACCTTTAGGGTTCTTAGAAGGGGGAGCAGGAGGGCCAAGGTGATAACAGAAGAAAGAGGTTGGAGTCTCGTGATAAAGGGCCCATGAGCTAAGGCTCACAGGTGGCTTCTAATTGTTGAAAAAGGCAAAAGGAAATAGATTCAGCTCTGAAACCTCCAGAAGGAACTCGACCTTGCCAACACCTTGCTGTTAGGCTTCTGAATGCGAGAGAAGAGACTTGAGCTGTTTTATGCCTCTTGGGCCACAGTCATTTGTTAGAGCAGCTGCGGGAAATGGATACAATTAGTTATTACTCTGGTTTGCAGAGGTGACCTCTGGTTAGTGACAGAGAGTGAGCAGGGCTAAGAGGCTCAGAGGGATGATGACTAGGAGACTGTGGGCAACCACCCTGCCTGGTCACAACTGTCTGCCACAGATCTGGGCAGTGCCCATCCCTGTCCATCTGGGCACCACGCAACCCGTGCAGGGCTCAGCACTCCACCCCTTCCTGCCCAGCCCACGGGCATGAGATATGGTAACTCTGTACAGGAACTGGAACAAGGCTCCAGAGTCCCAGCCCTCACTGGAGCCCTGACGGAGGGGTCTGGGCAGCTGAAGGCAGTAGGGAGCAGAAGGAAATGGAGGGACTGAGTTGTAGCACTGAAAGTAATTCAGGATTTTCACACAGCCTCACCATGTGACCAGCTGATGCTCCAATTTGACCACACTCCTCAAGGGGTTTTGGCCTCAGTTTCTCCCAGAGATGGAGGCCCAAAGGGGCTGTAGGGACAAGGCAGATGCAGTGTCCAGCCGCTGATCCTGACAACCCAGCTGCAGAGTTAGACGCCAGTTCCCAAGAGGAGGGAGAACAGCAAGTGATTGGATCCGGGGGTCAGGACAGGGGACAGGGGAGCCAGAGAGGTCCCAAGCACTGAAAACTTCACCGTCACCCACCAGCTGGTAGCCGATCTGAAACCCACAGCTTTTCACAGGGTGTGATCCTGCTATTCTATGATATCTTGTTCTCTTAGAAACAACAATGATCAAAAATCACAAGCAGGGCAGCCATGGTTGCTGGTCCAGAAGCAAGAAAGAACCAGCATGAGCAGCATCTGCCGGTGCGCCAGCATCTGTGTGCACTTGTGCTTTGCAGGGAGCACTCTGTCTTTCTGTCAATCTTGCTCTGTGTGTGTGTGTGTGTGTACACATCCCTCTTTTCTCCCCTCCCCCACCCCGTCTCACTGTTTCTTTTAGTCTTTATCTTACCTGTCAACTATCTCTGTGAGTCTCTCTCTCTCCCTCTTTCTCTCTCTGTGTCTTATCACTATTTTGTCTGTATGCTTCTATCTGTTTCTCACCCTCTCATATTTAGTTTGAATCATGCAAATCTAGGGAGTTCGTTATCTGTGAAAAAAATCAGAACAGTAATGCTTTTTCAATAGCAAGAGACACTGCAAATGTCTGGTGTCCATCTTTGTTTCCTTAACATACATAATGCACACTCCTGCGTGATCCTCAGTGCCACACTGCTGGTGTGACTTCAGGATTGGAGATCTTCTGGTGACAGCCTAAGCAGGAAGGCATCAGCCTATCACGATGTGTCTCTTGATCTAAGCTCTGATACCAACGTCTAGGGATGCCTTAATCCTTATATCAACCGCTGGTCCATAGGCACCATCATTTCATTCATGCCATGAAGTGGACTACAAAGGTTATTTGTGATTATTTCTACATGGAACTTGGATTTCAAAACTTGTCTGGATAACTCATGTCCATTCCCACTGCACAAGGGTGATGCCTTAAACTCGGAGGGTCCCAAAGAATTTGCATTATTATAATTAATGTGTGTGGCACACTTCACCATTGTTGGGAATGGTGAAGTGGGAATCTATGGGAATGGTGTCTTGGGAATCTATGAATGATACCCAACCTTCCTTCTCTCTTCAGAGTTTGGAATCACTTGAGCATTGAGACACAGTGGGCAGGAGATGGAGACCAGAAGGCAGTCCCTGCACAAATGAAGTAACTCTAGAACAGGCTTTAGATTGTGGACAAGTGAGCTTGAAACATTTGATCCCTGTGTAGGACTGGATCTCCAATTACAGGCAGTTCTCCACAACCAGAGGCCCCCCTTATCTTGTCATATGCAGAGACAGAATGGTACCTGCCCATCAGGGACATAATTTCAAAGAGGGTGACTGAGGTATGGAGCTTATTTCTTCTCCCAGACTCCACATCAAAGAAGTCACTTCTCCCCCTGGGAAGAAGAGAGAGAGTTCAGGAGTGTTCCTAATTAAAGTCCTTCCACCTAGAAACACAAAGAGTGGAGAATACATGCTCCCCCAAAACTTACTCAGCCTGGAGTTCTGTACTATTCAATTCCTTAAAAAGCCTTACCTCATAGAATCCTCAAAATAACCTTGCAAAATAAGCCATGCCATTAAACCACGTTTTGCAAATGTGGCTCAGAGAAGTTAAGTGACTTGCCCAAGATCACACAGTAAGTGGTGGCACTAGAATTTAAACCCAGGTAGCCTAATGCCAGAACGTCAAGCTTAGACTATTCCACTGTATCAGTTCAGTTCCATCAAGTTTCCTAACATCCACATAGAAGGAAAAACATAAAGATTATAGAGTTGCACCCAGCCATCTACTCCCAGAGAAACTCACGCACTGTGTACCAGGAACTACATTGAAAGCACCACTGTCAATGGTAGGAAGACCTAGCAAGGCCCACTGATGGGAGAATGGATAAATGACAGTATTGCCCAGCAGACAGTATTGCCCAGCAGATGACAGCAAAAGGCACAGGCAGAAATATGAATATTTCTGCACAGGCAAGAATAGGAATACATGCCAAGGACATAATGGTGAGAGAAAAGCAAGCAAGACTAGAGGATGATTCTATTTAATCTAAGTTAGAAAACACATAAAGTTAAAATATACATTGTTTAGGAATATAATCACGGCTGGTAAGGGCATAAGGAGAAGCAAAGAATTAACAAGGAATAGTCACACCTCCATGGGAAGTCAGGGAAATTCAGTCAGGAAGACCATACAGAAAGTTCTGGACTTTGGGAATATACTCTTTATTCTTGACATGGGGGTAGATACTTATGAGTAGTATTATTCTTATTCAATTGTAAGGATGTGTTTCATAAACTGTTGTAGATAAAGCTTGGTTTTAAATGTTTTTAAATAAAAACATTGACTCAAAGATGTCTGTGGAGTAGCCTAAGTTCAAAATTCATGAAAGAACTAGAAACAAAACTCAAATTTCTAATGCATGTAGATTATAATTACTATGGATAATTCTCCCCTAATTATACTGGATCAGCATTAGCTCATTAAATAAGAAACACAAAGATTCCTGGGTTCACAAAGCACCCATGTGCCAACATCCTTCATCCTGAGGATTTAGGGGTTTAGAGGATTCAGGGCTTAGGGCTCTAGAAACTGACCTCATTTGTAAAATGGGTCTCAAAATCACACTTTTAGGATTGATGTGTCTAAAAAGCAATCATTCATGTAAGGCATTTAAACTAGTTCCTAACACAAAGTAATGATTCAATAACTATTCATATCTGCTATTGGCCTAGAGATGAAGAATCAGAAAATAAAACTTTCAGGGCATTAACAGAAGAGCTGTTTTATACCTTTTAGTATGATTGTGTTGGGAATGGGTTACCTACTCTGGTCTTTCTGAATTAGGAACTTAATGAAAAGAGAAATCTGTATTTGTGCCATTGGAAAACTCAACTACCATTATGACACATTCAAAGAGTAGAATCTGGAAATCACTAGGTTTCAAGTTTCCTCCTTTCAGAGGCCTCCAGCCTCCTTTGTATCTGAATTTCCAGGATATGAGTTGCTCTAAAGTGTCTTCCCAAATGTTTGGGTTTCCTGGGATCTTTTCACCTGAGGGGGTCTTTATTCTTTGAGGCAACCATCCTGAGCCAGGAGCCTGCACACTCATGGTGATATTAGCCTGGACAAGGCAGAACTACTCAGGCAAATGTGTTTTCTCACCACAGTCTTCAATGCCCTGTCCATTATCTCTTAAACTCCACCCCAACTTGACTTTCAAGATGCCAGGACAGTAAGTTAGCATTGGGTGAGAACAAAGACTCTGAAGTGAGATACACCTGGGTCCAAATCTTAGGTCTGCCACAGGTTAACAGTATGGTCTTTGGTGAATAAACCTCTCTAAGCCTCTATTTCCTTATCTGTATGATGGGCATATTATCAATTTCCTTGTTATGACAGTCAAGTTATATCACACATGGGAAACAGGTCCAGTACCAGGCACACTATGAGTATACAATAGCATGTTGACTATTCCTAGTGTTATCAGACTCTGCAATCACCCCACTGGTTTCATTGCCTGGCTGCCCCTCCTCTGCCTGCACCCTTAACATTGGGGCTCTCCCCACTCCCATGACTTTCAGAGCCACCTATCATACAAGATACATTGATGCTCCCAGAGTTCTCATAGAGCTTTGACCCTTGTCCAAGTTCTGGGTTGATGTCACCAACTATCTACTCATCATGTCACCTTAGATGTCCTGCAGGCACCCCCAGCAGATCCCACCATCATCCTCCTCTGATCCATTTTGTCTCCACTCCACTTCACCCACCTAATCTATTCAGTCTCCCAAGGTAGAAACTGTAAAGATATCTAAACCTCTCTCCCGTATCCAGCCATCCTCTAGTTTCCATTCAATCTATCTTCCTCAAAAACCAAATATCAGATGGTTCATTCATATATGGAATAGAGAAACAAAGCAGATAAAGCCTTGACGTCTGACTGTAAAACGAGGCAACCAGAAGGGCAGGATGGCTGTGGGAGCAGGGAAGGGTGGGGTGCAGTGGAACACAGTGGAGGATTTATTGGGGCTTGGGGATGGCCATGGTGTGAAAGAAAACATTTGTAAAGGTTTGAACCTATAACCCCTAAAATGAATACAAGTTTGTAAGCCAACATTATTGCAGTAGACATAATTAGGAAAAGAACAATATCCTAACAAAAATTTAACAATAAAATATTGTGGGGTGTTTGCTTCGGCAGCACATATAATAAAATATTGTGGGTGTAAACATGAAGTTCAAGAAGACAAAAAAGAGCATCTAATAATAATATTATTATTTTTACTCAACATGGTTGTAGTTTTTACTACCTTGTGGGCTAAACCACCAATCCCAATAGAAATAGATGCTCCAGTCACTAGGACCCATTCTCTGCAGATGCCTTGAAAGATGTTGAAGATGTCAGGGCCACAAGAGGAGTGTCTGCTGAGTCATGGAATTTCTGTGGCGATGAGACATCCACTCACCAGCAATGCCCACAGTGAACTTTCCATGAGGGGCACATGAACTATCGTGTTGAGCCATTACACCGTCTTCATTTCTTATACAATCTAGAACTACCTTAACAAACACACCTGTCTTGATTGTCATGAACTTATAATTTCTATAGCAGTGCCTGGTTTGGATAGGAATTTAAACCCTCAGAACCCTGGATTTTACCAGAAAGCAGAGCTGATGTTTAAACAGCAGTGTAAGGGTCATCATTACTCTGCAGGAGCCAGACTCTGGATTCTGCCGAGAATGTAACATCTATATTACTGACACGTTCCGGTGCTATGAGAAGGAAGAAAATGGAAGGCATTTTTCCCAATTTCAGTTCTCTTCAGATGTCACAATCAGATCCTTCAGAGCCAGAATTACCTCAAGTCGTCACATTCAGAGACAATAGAAACCAGAACATTTAAGATGAGAAGAGCAGTTATACTCCCAGAAGATTCTTCTTTGTACAATCACTGACAGTTATTTAAAGAGAATAGGAAATTGAGACTGCTTAGTTGTGGGGGTGGGGGGAGGAAAAATAGGGGGGCTTAGGTTTTTGCTAAAGAACTAAATGAGGTTAAGTCATATGTCCCCAGGACTGACACTGTCCCAGGCATTGAGGTTGACAGTGGGAGACCAGTAGCAGTAATGAGGAAAGGCCAGTTCAGATAGATGACTGAGGTGACTTTCTAAATACCTCCAGCCACACCCCATTTCTCCTCATTCTCCAAAAAATTTCCTAAGCAAAGAGCCCCAGCATGCTGCATTTGCCACAGCTGTGCACAAGATGAGTGTGCTGTCACATGTCACCACAGAACACCTCCTTCTTCCTCAAAGCCTTTTTTGGTCAAGGAAGCAAAATCATACTAGTTCATCTCCACCCCATCTTTTACTCTCAATTGAAGAGAAAGGTAAGACTGGTCCTGATCCAAGTAGGGCAGGTGGCAACTGACAAGGGGAGATCTTGGGCCAATGAGATGAGCAATAGACAGGGAAATGTCATGCTGGCGGGAGTTGGAAGCAGCCTGCAGGCGTCCATGGGATTGGAGAAGCCTTAGAACTCAACTCCCCACAGACCCTGAATACAGGCTTAGACTCGGGGTTAGACACTCCCTAAGCTCTGGTTCCTGAGCATAAATGGCCATTCTGTGGCAAGTCACCTCACCCCTAGGGCCACTGCTGCCTGAAGCAGAGATGGACGCCCAACCCACGGTGGCCAATTTAGGGTCAACTAGCAGCCCATCAGAATATCTGGGGAGAGATCTCTGCCCTACAGAGATGATGGTGATTAAAGTATCCATTCTCTATGTCGAGAATATGACATGAACATAGGGAAAGAGCCAGTCTTTAGTGGCAAGAGAAGAATACAGAAAAAATAGAGAAGAGAAAGGACAGGTAGGATTAGAAAAAAACATTGAAAGGTCACTAGAAAGCAGAAACCATGAGACAAGCCTGCAGGATCTGAGGCAGAAGTAAAACATGTGAGGTGGTTGTTGAGAGTGTGTGAGACATGGAAACACAAAAAAGCGATGCCCAGAGCAGCAGACAGCGACCTCCAGCTCCAAGCCACATCCAGGCGCCCTGTCTCCAGACAGTGACCCGTCTCCAGACAGTGGGGCACTAAGTGACATTCTGCCATAATTCACTCTGGGCTCCAGGTGTCTTGTGTCCTCATCCATGTTCAGAAGTAGTGTGACTTTCCCTTGGTTTCTAAAAGACCTGGCAGCTAACTTGAGACCCCTGTTTCCTTGTTTCCATGGATACCCTACTGGCACCCACCTTACTTGAAGTAACAAAGGTGCATTCTATTGTATTCCCTACTACCAAGGAGTGTGTGTGTGTGGGGAGGGGTACGTATATGTGGTGAGTATGTGTGTGATAGTGTGATATCTGTGTGTTTGTGGTATGTGTGTTATGTGTGTGCAGTGTGGTGTATGTGATACATGTGGTGTGTGAAGTGTGTGTTGTGTTTGTAGTATGTGTGTGTGTGGTAATAGTGTGGGGTGTGTGTGGTGTCTGAGTGTGGTATATGTGTGGTGTGTGGTGTGTGTGTGTGTATTGGAAGGATGAGCTGAGAGGTGAAACAATGTGGAGGCAGCATAGCAGTGATCAGCTCCGAGGACAGGGGGTTCTGGTAGGAGAGACTGGGTCTGGGAGTAGCAGAAATGGGCAAAGTCATTTGGGCTTCTCCACACTATCAGGCCTGAGCCTGTGGCTTCCTGTGTCCCTGAGCTTCCCTTTCTCTTAAATACATCGCAGAGAAAAAGTACATGTCCCTTCTAGTGACACTTCTGATCCCTCCTTTCATTTTCCCAGAAAGTTAGCTCATCTTCTAAAGAAATTCTTGATGGGCTGTAGAGGCACAGAAAGCCTGTTTGGACGGACCTCTGTGGGCTGCTGCCCGGATTGGCAGGCACCTTCTCACAGGCCTGTTGCCTCCCTGAGTGAGACTAGAACCAGGAGGGGCAATTCCTAGTTCATATCCTTGCAGTTTCAAGACTGTTGTAACCAGCAAGGTGTCCTCAGCTCCATATCTGTGTTAATTGTTAGGCCCTTGGCAAGGGGTGTGGAGCAGCCCACTAGAAGAGCAGCTGGGATCCCCACCCCCACCTTGTGTCGGTGTGGGGGTGACTGCGCAGGCTTACCCTCTGTGGACGTGCAGCTCCCCTCTCGCCCAGTAGGAGGCAGCATTGCCCCTCTGGCGGCTCTGCCTTTTCACAGGCTGTGAGCCCAGGCTTCTGTCTCAGCAGGAATATCAGAAAAAAAGATTTTATCTTCAGAAAACACCATCAAGCCTCAAATGTCAAGACTCTCCAAGATTAATCTAGATTTCCTCTTCCTTTAAAGGTCTCAGATTTGTCAACAGAATCTTAAAATCCTAAAACCAGAAGCATAATATATCACAGGTAGCACCGTGGTTTGAAGATGAAGATATAGACCCAAAGACGCAGACTCAAATATGTATTGGTAGCTCAAATTAAGTCATCTTAACCAAAAATAGAGGCTATCAAGGAGAGGCAACGTATCTGAATAAGGTATTGATTGTCAATTTCTGAAAGGCAGAGCTGGCCTTTTTTCCCCAGATCATATTTGAGGTAAAGTAGGTTTACATCTTTGTATCTGCTCTTTGAGGTATGCATTCCAACCTCAACAAACGTTACTTTCACACTCTGCCCACTATTCCTTTTAGTAGGAAAACAACTGCAGCAGCAGGAAGGCACAGAGCAGGTTCTCAATGATAGAGGCAGATGTCCAGGAGCCCTCGGTGGCTTTTTCAGGAAAGTCCTGGAGACCTCGGTGGCTTTTTCAGGCTCTTATTGGCCTTTTTACATCATTTGTAGTGCGGCAACCAGGTACATGGCAGGCAGGAGGGCCAGGGGGTCAGGAGGCTGGCAGGCCTCCCAGTGGCCGGCAAGTCCTCACTCTCTCTGGGCTCTCTGGCGTTCTCTCGTGGCCTCTGTTTCTCCTTTGCTGCTCTGCTAGTCCTGCTCTCCTTCTTTGCTGCTTCTGTTCTGCTGTTGTCCCCGTGACACCGCCCTTATAAGCCCAGTTTCAGTGCAGGTGCGCCCACCTATGCATGCCTACACCCTACTCCAGGTGCCTGCCATTAGGCATGCATGTAGAACTACAGGGGTCCATCATTAATGCTAATGGCAGGAGGGTGGAAAAGCCTGATAATTTTCACTTACCCTACACAACTTATTAAATACCCAAGTAAACCTTTAAGAAGAAATGCGACAGGCCCCTCCAAGCAGGTCCTTGTTTGTGTTATTGGGATCACCTGCTCCTTGTTTGGTGCCTCCCTGTTGTGGAAAACATGACTGGAATGGATGGCTTTCTCTCCTAGAGGGCGGTGTGTGGGGTGGGGGTGTTGTTTGTAGACATGAGCCAGGTAAAACACCTGTAGGTGCTTAAAGGCCCTGAAACCCAAACTATAAGACCCAGTCAGCCAATACTCTGCTTATAACACAAAGGGATATGAATCAGTGATTGAAAAAGCTAAGTGTACACCATTTGCAGTGGCAACATGGATGGAGCTGGAAGGGATTATTGTAAGTGAAGTGAGCCAGAGGAGAAGGACAAATACTTGATGGTTTCACCTATATGAGAGATATAGAGAAATCCAAAAAAACAAAGACACATTTTAAAACTGCTCCTTGAAAGCTGACCAGAGATGGGGAGAGGGGTGAGTTGGGGGGACAATGGACTGTGGTGGAGGACTATGGGTGCTTTGGTGATGGTTGAGCAATAGTTATCACACCTGAGGGACTGTCAAAAAATTAACAAGGGTGTAAAATAATGATACTTCAATAAATAAATATTTTTTAAAAGGTTAAAAAAAGAAACCCTGGCCAGCAGCCAATACCCTGCTTCTACCCCATCCTGGTAATCAAGCCCATAAAACTAGGGCCCCAAAGCTCTCAACCCAGCAGTGTGGCTCAGGGCAGTTGCCACACCTCCGCTATTATATGATCCACAATAAATGTTCCTTACTTGAAACCAGTTATTGGCTTTTTCAAAATTTATCTGGAATTAATTGGTGAACGCCAAAGATCCTTCAGAATCAGTAGCAGAAACACTTGTGCAAGGCCTGTGCAATAGCCATATACTGTCAGCCACAGTGCAAGGCACAGGCATAATTTACAAGTGGTTACTATAAAAAGAAATTAAAGGTAAAAAGAAACATTTGCAATTCATTTTAATAATACTTGAATATTGAACACTGTATCAAAAATAGTATCATTTCACCATGAGATCGATAAAAAATTTGAACAGCACAACTCAGGGCCGGGGCTCCGTTCCGTGAGCAGCAAGTGGTCCTGTCCTGGATGGTGTGGAGTGAAACAACAGGCTTATTTTGGACTTGCAGAGTCTTCGGGTCATGCTGCACAGCCATCCACCCTCCTCTAGATCATGCTGGAGAAATGTCTTATACAAACAGAATATAGTGGGCTTTGATCAAATTTTTAATCAAAAAGAGCTTCCGCGATCAAAATAACCCACTTTAAACTTTACCTCTCCTCCTCAGACAAACTCCAGAAGGACACCAGATAAGCACATCATTATTATTCTTAAACAATGAGTGAAAGTGGACACCGTCAGGTCAATGGCAGTGGGAGTTTGATGCAAGAGGCTGTCCTGCCCTGTCCCAGAGGGGCCTGGTGCACCGTGACCCAGGAGTGTTTTCTGAGACATCAGTAAGCCTGCTGAGAATAAACGGAGGTTTTTCCCCAGTGCTGAAAATGCCAGAGGCAAGTTTTACAAACTCACCCTTCTTTTTTTTTTATAGGGGACAGTGGGAGAGCCAGCCAGTGTTTACTGAGGACAAAAAAGACCAAAAAGAAAAAAAAAAGAGGAACATGAAAGTCAAAAAAGCAAATGGCTCTCAGGACCTGGAGTCATTTCCAAGTGCTCAGGTATGGATAGCAGTTTCAAACACAACATCAAAATAGAGGACAGCCAAGGTCAAGCTGGCACCACCAGGGGAGGGTGAAGCAGGCCCTCAAGCCCCTCCTTCCCAGGAAAGATGTGTCCTTTCTGGTTTGTGGGTGCTCTCAATAGCAGCCTTTGAGATTCAGCGCTTAATTACAGGGCCAGTATTTGAACACCTCCCATGTCATCGGAATTGCTGTTTCCTATCTTTCTTATATACCCACCACCCCTAGTGTTAGCAGTGACCTATGAGAGTGGGAGTTTTACCCCAGAAGGTGAGCAGAACTTCTGCAGATCTTGAAGTATCTCACCCTGAAAGTAAAGTAAGCATCTTCCCTAAAAGGAAGCTGAGCCTTTCCTTTATTTATGGATCCCTCCTGCTGTAAGACTCTGTGATGAGAATTGTCTAAGAGCCTCTGAGTTGTTGTTCTAAAGGTAATGATGACATTCTCTGTATCCCCCACTGGTTCTCTATAGTAACTCATTTAATGTTCTTTGTAATCATAGTAATTGTAACTCTCTTCTGCTTGCTTTTCTTACTGTACTAATTTGCTAGGCTGCTATAACAAAATGCCTCAGGTTAGGTAGCTTAAACAACAGAAATTTATTTTCTCACAGTTCTTGAGGCTAAAAGATCACAGCTGTGGATGCAAAAGATCCTCAGCCTTGGCTGTCCAGCTCCTCCTTGAATTCCATGGAAGTCCACAGAATGCTCCTCTCCCAACCCTGCCTTTTGTTATTACTGGTTAAGAGAGCTTGACCCATCTCTTTACTACTTAGTTTGAGTCCTGTACACTCAGAAAAGTAGTATCAGAATCTTTTATTTCATGATTCTGAAATCATTCCCCCCGACCGTTTATCCACTATAAAGAAGTTCCCTTTATTTAATTCTTACAAATGACCCGCCATCCTCCAAATAGCTGTGTCTAAAATCAATCTATTTTATTCACACCAATAGCACAAAAGCTCCCTGAGGGTAGTAACTTCACCTACTTTGTTTGCTTCTGTATCCTGAGCACCTAGCAAGATACTTATTACATAGTAGTACTCAGTAATATCAAGAATGAGCAAATAGCTCTGAATGAATGTTTTCTCCCATTTCACACCTGGTAACTTGCTATCCATCCTGCTCTGTGTGGTGGTGGTGTTTCCTTATCCATATACGCTGGACATTGTCAGCAGTTAGAGGAACAGGAGGTGGGGCTCCCCCAACACAGGGCAAGGAACGCCTCCCTGCTGTGCACAGTCTAATCCAGGACACAGCCATTCATGCGGTCTGAGTGGCCGCTGCTATTCAGGGCATGCCTGGTATGCAGCAGAACCTTCCTTTGTTCTGTTTTCAAACTAGCCTCGCCACACATGAGAGCCACGCTTCTCAGCGCACAGCACTTAGGATCCAGCTACTTTTTTTAAATGTCTACTTTGGCAGTGGAATCCTCTTATTTTCCCATCAAGTTCACCATGAGTGACTTACACCCTGCAGGCTCTCAAACATGTAAGGGATAGATCAAAAGTTAAGGTGTACTAAAAAATAAATTGCAGTAATTTTTTTAAGTGAAAGTGATTAAGACAATGAAATATCATTACACACCTATTAGAATGGCCAAATTTCAGAACATTGTCAACATTAAATGCTGGTGAAAGGGTCTCCCTGGTAGTGCAAAGGGTTAAGCACAGCACTATGAAGATATCCGCAGTCACTGCAGCACAAGTTTGATCCCCAGTCAGCCAGGGAGCTGCCCACATGACACAGCAGACCTCTCCTGACCTGCCCGCTGCTCCCCTCAGCAGTGTATTTCAGTCAGTCTGCCTGTTCTGCTCCCCACTCTGTCTCTGGTGAATCCTCTCACCCCCCGCACCTATGGCCTGTACCCCAGTTCTCGTATAAATAAATAAATTAATTTTTAAAAATGCTGGTGAGAATATGAGCAGCAAGCATCATTCATCACTTGTGAGAAGGAGCGATGGTAGTTATGAGTAAACAGTCTTATGGGAACAAGCCCTTAACCTACAGAGTCTGCACTAACTCTTCAGTGTCAGAATTGAGTTAAATTGTTGAAAGTCCAGTTGGCATGCAGAGAATTGGTACTGGTGTGGAAAACCTCTACATATTTGGTGTTGAAAGTGTTGTGAATAAAAACAATTCAGTGACAAACATTTGTTATCTCACAGTTTCTGTGAGTAAGGATTTTGGGAACAGCTTGCCCGAATGGTTCTGAATTGGAGTATTTCTATAAGGCTACCAGCATTTGAAGGTGACCTGGAAGATTTGCCTCCAAAATGGCTGACTCACATGGCAGCCAAGTTGGCGTTGGTTGTTGGCAAAGGCTTCTCAGTTCCTTGACAGTGGGCTTCTCCTGGGGGCTGATCAGGCAATGATGGCTTCCCCTATAGCAAATATCCTAAAAATGCAAGATAAAACCTAACCTGTGTTTTAAGTCCTGGCCTTCTCTAAATCACACCCTGTCATTTCCAGAAGGTTCTGTTGGTTGCCCAGGTTGGCCCCAGTGGCAGTAGAGAGAATTGAACAAGAGCAACAGGAGGAAAGCAGCTTCAGCAGCCATCTCAGAGGGCAGCACAGTGCTCAAATTTATTTTTCAAATAAATGAATAAATTATTTAATTAACTCCAAGTCCTCTAAACTCCATCTACTTGGATCTAGTATTTAGTGTGAGAGATTAGGCTCCTGGCAACATGGAACTTTTTATTGGCTTTTGTGTTTTCACTCAGGAGGACCTCAGACAAATGGTCTACTTTTCTTGTGCCCAAGTCTTAAAGCAGGAGTCATAAAATCACCATGAAGTCAAATAATTTTAGAGTCATGAAGAATGTTCATTATTAAAAGCCCTCCACAGGGCTAGCCCCAGGCAACATTGTGAAGCTGGGAAAAGCTGACTTTTCTAACCTAATTCTGTAAATCTCTACCCCTCTCCACCCACCACTGCCACCTAACATAGGCAATATTCAGTTCAAAGCACAGAGACCTATATTTTGCAGAATTTGCTTTTCTATACCTTGAGAAAGTACTGGTTGATGAAAAGAATACTGTATAAATGTGTGTTTTAGAAAATTCAATCAGGCCAATTTCCTCTGGCTTCAATACATATCTCTAAATCTCATTTGAACATCTGGCAAAACTGTTGGCTTATAATGAGGAGTTGAGGTGTATAAAAATCCTCAATGCTGGGAACTTTCATGATGGTGAAAGGCTTAGCTATCTAGATCTCACAGTTAGGGGTGGAGGTGGATTTCCACACCCCATCTGAAGCTCACCGGAAGAACACATGAATTGAGAAAAGGATAGAAGGAGTAGACTTTTGTTCCATTAGCAATTACCTTGTGATTGTTACAAGATTGTGCCAGTCTGTTACAAGGTTCTGAATCTGGTCCTTGTTCTTACCTTCCTGTTATTGAATTAACCTGGAAGCCCCAACCTGCACCCTTACTACTACTCCCCAGGGATCAAGTGCATAAAACCAGGAGCTTGGCCTCTCTCAGGCTGAGAGTGTGGCTCAGGACAGTTGCCACCTCTCTCCTATTATGGGGTCCATAATAAACACTCCTTGTTTAAACCTTGAATGGGTTTCCTCTCTAAAGTCCTTTTATCACATCAATAAAGCCAGCAAGAACTCTGAAAGATTAGTAGCAAATATATCCTTACTTTAGCTTTTTGCTCAATTATCAAGGATAGTTTTGCTCAACTATCACAGCCTGAGTGCTCTCTCTATTTTCTTCACATTTCTAATGATTTTATCTTAAAATTGAATCCAATTAGGGGCCTCCCTGGTGGCACAAGGGGTTAAGTCAGCACTACGAAGCTATCAGCAGCTACTGCAGTACGAGTTCATTTCCAGACCAGGGAAATACCCACATGGCGCAGCAGACCTCTCCTGTCTTGCCTGCTGCTCCCCTCAGCAGTGTATTTCAGTCAGTCCACCTGACTGCTCCCCACTCTGTCTCTAGTGAGTGCTCTTACTTCTCCACACCTCCGGCCTACACCCCAGCTCTTGTATGCATAAATAAATAAATCTTTAAATTTATATATACATAATCCAATTAAAATTTAACTCTGAACAAAAACATTTTTTTTAATTGCGGTAACATTGGTTTACAACACTGTATGTGACTCAGAGGCATCGGACCACACCCCTCAGATGCTGGTCCTCACCCCACACCCACCACAAAGTCACCCACAGTCCTCCACCACAGGCCATTATGCCTTGTCCCCACTGGATTCTATAGTTTAAATTTCAGGTCTCCCTTCTCCTTACTCTGCCTTACACTTTCTTCACAACACCCGTTATCTACTGACATGCTCTAATTTGCTTCTTTGTTGCCTTTTATTTGTGTAGAAAAGACACTCCAAGCAGGAATCTTACTCTGCTTTGTTCATTGGTACAGTGCCTGACTCTGGTGAATGAACTGTATAATTTGGGGGTACAAAAGTGAATGGAATAGACAAAATTCTCTGTCTTCTGTAACTTATCTCTTTTTCTGCCTCTGCCCCTTCCACACGCCCCAAGAACATGGTTGCCATTTACTGGGTTAAATCCAGCAATGATGCTATTGTTCTCTGTGACCTCCCAGCATTTCCTGTAGCTGCCTAGGCACTCTGTGGCTTCTCCTTTCCAGAACAACCCAAGTGCCTTTGCTGCATAACCTAGATCCCCAGGTCATGCCACATCCCAATTTCACAATTGTTTTTATGAAAAGCAAGTTTGCCCTTGGAATGCAAATGTTCCAGAGCCCTGGTCGTGGCTTCTGAGCTATCTCTGTGATAGTACCTCTGAGCTTAGAGAATCAAACCTATTTATTTTTACTCTCAAATTGGTCAAAACAGGGTTGTAAAGTCATGCATTTTTGTCAATAAAGATGACCACCAGCCCCTTTCCAAATTATGGGGGAAAAAATGAAAAAAACAAAGCCCATTACTCTACAAAAGTCACATTAAAAGCTAGAGCATTCTGACATCCATTTAATAAAAAACAGGACATGCCAAAGGGAAACATACAGAAATGACGACTGGAATTAAACAAGCAGGCTGGAGAGGGCGGATTAAAGTTTCTTAGAGAACACAAGCAACAGCAAGAATGTTTAAAGGCGGGTTTAATTAAAGTGCATGAAAGTGGTAACTGGCTTAAGTAACAGCAACAAGCTTTCAACACAGATAATTACATTAGTGTATGTGATAGAAATTAGACATAAAGAAGTATTTTTCCAGGTAGAAAATAAAAGGAAAACAAAAAGCATTGTATGTCAAAACCAACCGAGCAAAAGACCAGAGAAATAAAGAATGTGAGCAGAGAGAGGAAACTGCTTAAACCAGCAACTAAAGGCTGTCTCGGGAATTTAAAGGAGTGTTTTGGTGGAAGGGCAGGAGTAGGGAGGGACACAAAAAAGGCTTTGTGGCTTTTGGGGTGGTTTTTTTGTTGAAAAAAGAAAGGCCAGGCATATTCGACCCTGCAAAGTTAGGCCAAAATGGCCAAAGCTGGTCATCTAGTCCTGAGCTGCTTAATAGGGCTTAATAGGGCAACCACCAGTCACATGTGCTATGTAGATTTGAACTAAAATTAATTGAAACATTATATGTTTAAAATGCATTTCCTCAGTTCCACCAACCAATTTCTAGTACTTGGTAGCCACAAGTGACATAGTAGACAATGCAGATATTGAACTTTTCCATAGTTCCAGAAAGTTCTAGAAGGCAATACTGCTATAGAACTTGACAAATGGGAAAAGCAAATACTGGTCAATATCTATACTAGCTCAACTTGTTCTCATACCCCCCTAAAGAGTGGCAGACTCGCAGTCAGAGGAAAACATTTCCCAGGGTATCACCATCTACCTACTCCTGACACCAGAATAACTTGGGTTAGTCACACCCATCCTAGGTAGGGGTAAAGGCAGTGAGGTTGCTGGGAAAGTATCTGGCCTTTTCACCTGCTGTACTTGTTAGAGGCAAGCAAGGGAAAGGAAGACTGGAGAAAGTTTGGGGAAGATCACAGCAATGCCTGCCACAAGGGGGTTAACAAAGCAGGTAGACATTGTCCTGCCTTCAGGGGCCAGGTGAGGGCACGAGGCAGCATCCATTTGTTCAGTAGCCCAATGGGAAATAGAGAGAGAAGGGGAATGTGTGTAGTTGTTCCTATACCACACCTTACATGTGCACACACACACAAATACACACCACTACCCCCACTGCTGCCACCATCATCATATAATGACTATTTGATTCAATAAGAACAATAGAACATATTAGCAAATTCTGGGCCATATGGGAGATGGATTGGATGAGACTAGTTCAAAGGTAGGAAGACCAGACTTCTCAAAAAAATCCAACTTAGCTTCAAAAGAGAGATGGGAAGTTAAATTTGAAGAGCCGACTTCATTTTTGTATCTAAACATAAAAATTATCTCCTGTCTTCCCTAAAAAGCTTAAAATGGGAATACCATATGACCCTTGCATAGTGCTTCTAGGTATTTATCTGGAGAATATGAAAACACTGATATGAGAGGACTTATGCACCCCTGTGTTCACAGCAGCCCTGTTCACAGTGGCCAAGACACGGGAGCCAAAAACCCATCAATGAATGAATGGCAAATCAATAAAATTTGATTAAGAGTAAATAAATAAAAATTACCCTCTTCAGAATTCCTTTAAGTTTCAATGTTTTATTTCACAATGAAACAGGGTTATTGCACACTTGCAAAAAGATGAACTCAGGTCCGGAGTGTCACCTAACCTCACCCTCATCATCCCCCATCACCCACAGGATGAAGCAGAATTCACGTATCCTTTATTTACCTCTACAGCACTTGGTGCAAATCCATTAAAAAGCACTGATGATTATGTGTTCCGGTGAAGTTTCTCTATTTCCCCACTAGACATGAACCTTCAGAGGAGGGCTCTCTTATTAGTGTATCATAGTGCCTGGCACATAATAGATTTCCCATGTATTTTGCAAGGAAATACAACCCAAAAATACCTTATTTGTATGCCTCTTCTTTGTCCTAATTTTAACAAATCGATAGCATTCTCCTTTGCTGAGCTATTTGGGGGCAAGAAAAGGTGACCTTACCCACATTGTACTGTTCAGATATTTAGAAGACACCAGAAGGGAGTCCTCATAAGCTTTAAGAAATGGTATAGCTACTTTATGCTTCCCTGCAGCAAGTCGATCGAGCACAGGGTGTGCCCTGAGTTGGATTTAATTGCATGACTGCTTCATTGCGGCCACAGAATTCCAAAACACGACGCCTAGAGAGTACAAACAAGCCTGCCCCTTCAAGGCAACTTCCGTGGCAAAACAGACATCTAAGCCAGCACTCCCCCCTGGAGTGGGAACGCTTTAGAAGTTGACCCTCACAATGAATTTTTTCTTTTTTTAAAAAAATTAATCTCCATCGTCACGTTAATCTTCTTTAGGGACTTAATGGATTGGTGGGTTAGAAGTCAAAAGCCATGACAGAATTTTCCCAAGAGGTATCTTCATCCACTGTGATGAAAACGGAAATGTGGGTGAGTGCCAGACACGTCGGGGCGACTTCAGTTCAAATAGAACCAGAGGTTATTGGAATTTTGAGATGCCCCCAAGGACAGACACTAAATCTACAGAAGTGGAGTCCAGATGAAGATTCCATGGCAACCGTCACTAGGGAATCTGGCCACAGTGAGAGACAAAAGAGTTAAGAGCAATGGATTGGCTTTTATCTTGTGGTATTACAAAGCCTGTAACTGTCCTTTTTCCCTTTTAGAGTTGCCTGTTGAAAAAGGGAGCTCAATTGATGGCTCGCCCCTAGTATCTGTGAGTTTGCATTACACGCACAGTGCCTCTGCTGACACTGCTTTCTGTCTCTACCTTCTCTCTGTAAGTACTTAGAAATTAGTTTAGGAACTAAGTGAGAAATATCAGAAACTGTGCACAGGGATTGTTGACTGGTGGGTTATCAAGCTAATGATTACTGATTCTTTGCATGACGGGGCTAGATACCATCAAATCTTTTCCCTTGGCTGATTGGCTTTACCAATTTTCTGCCTAGAACAGGGGGTAAAAAAGTCTCTCTCAGGGGCCTCCCCTGGTGGCGCAGTGGTTGAGCTCTGGGCTGCGAGGCTGCCCGCAGCCTCTGCAGCGCCGGTTCATTCCCCAGCTGCCAGTGAGGGTCCCACAAAAAAAAAAAAGTCTCTCAGCTATGTGGAGGATCCTCAAAACATTAAAAATGGATCTACCATGTGATCCAGCAATTCTGCTCCTGGGAATCTACCGAAAGGACGCAAAAACACATGGATAAAGAAGAAGTGGTATATACATAAAATGGAATACTACTCAGCAATCAAAAATGATAAACTCATGCCATTTGCAGCAACATGGATGGAGCTGGAAGGGATTATGCCAAGAGAAATAACATCACACAGTTGCACTTATATGTAGACTATAAGGAAACCAAACAAAAGATCAGGAAACGACAAAATTTGCAAACTGACCATAGATGTGAGGCAGACAGCAGGGGAAGGTGGGGGAGTCAAAACAGGGGAGGAAGAGCACAAGTGTCTACGGTGCTGGGTCACGGGTGCAGTGGTGGTGGGAGTACTATGGGGACTACACCTGAGGGGAGAAATAAAATATTCTACAAAATTGAACAAGAATGTAAGAAAATAAATAAATAAAATCTCTTTCCCTCTTTGCACATGCTCGGAACTATCAAAGAGGGGGTTCACTCTGCAGTTGCTGTCCTCCTGTGATTTTGCCTGCAGTTGTCCCCTTACTAGGTAATGATGATGGAGGTGAGGTGGTGGCATGAGGAAGCATGTGTTTTCAATCTACCATGATTGATTGCCAGCCTCCCAGTGCTGCCAGGGAGAGTCCCCTGTAAGTAATTGCATGAGCAAAAACATCAGTAACCACATGACCTGGAGAACATGCCACTGAGCCTTTTCTTTTGGAAACAGATGTTATTCTTCTGTTTGGTACATAGTAACAGCACTGTCCTGGGAGACTTTACAGGACCCTCACTGAATATTCCACAGAGGCCCATCCCCTGCCTGCCACTGAGGTTCTATACTGTGCCCAAATCAGTAATGACGCCGTCATCAGAACCACGTTTGAGAGAAGGATGGGGACATGCCGGGAAAGTCCTGGTCCACTTCCTCAGAAGAACGGCTCCAAATTGGATTATAAACCAGGACCCCGCTAGGAGGCCTAGTCCCCTCTGGGATTAGCCTCTCTAGAGAGTATTTCCATCAGAGTGACAGCTTTCTAGGTGACCCACAAGCAGATTGACATCCAGGAAGCTTCGGGAAGTTTGGAGGAATAGGGGCAGTTGTCCACTTTGTGCCAGGCACTGTTCTGTATGCCAGGGCTACAGCAGGGACGAAAAGGGAAAACTCCCTCTCCTTGTGATTTCGTTCAGGCAGGAATGAAACAGAACCTAAATTTAAAGGAAGAAAGACCAATTTTAGGAAAAACCTCCCCATTCATTCTAATTTGGTAAGGAAAAGAAACACAAGTGATACATTTAGGTGCCTACATTTTTGGAAACACAAGATCTTTGGAATCAAAATGAGGGAAGGGGGGCGGAGCAACATGGCGGCGAGGAGACGCTGCGAGTAAGATCTCCCATTAAAAAAAGTTAATAGGGAGGAAAAGCGGCAGGTCCCAGTGAGAACCGGGACACGGAAGATAAACGGGTGACGCCAGCGAACAGCCCGAAGAAGAAACTGGCCATAAAAGAGGACTAGAAGGGAGGGAAGCGCAGAACCCTGCTCCCCTCCCCCGCCCACAGAGGCGGCACTCTCCGACCGGCAGAGAGGAGGAAACAACAAACCAAAACGGCCAACAAAAACAAACGATGCAGCAAGCGGGACTGTGAGTGGAAAGGAACTATTGCAGCCACCACACCCCATGAACGGGAGCTGTGGAGAACCCCGCAGGATCCGCCGCGGAGGTGAGCGAACGGCTCCCGGCGCCATTGAAGAGAGACCCCGCCCCCGGGGAGGAGACCAGCACCAGCACACAGCCCCGGGCCGCCAGGTAAGCTTGTGCGGAAAGCGGCGCGCTGGAAAAACAGGCGCGGATCGCGGTCAGGATTGCGCGGAACAGCGGCGCGCTGGAAAACCAAGTGCGGATCGGAATCGGGATCGCGCGCGGAAAAGCAGTGCAGTTGAAAAGCAAACGCGGATCCAGATCGCAGCTGCCCAGGGCCCTGCGCCTGCGACCTAGGCTTGCGGGGAGACGCGCGGAGACCCTCACTGAGTGAGCAGGCCCAGGCGCCCAGGCACGGGAGCGGGATTCAAAAGGCGCCATTCCCGCGCCACTGAACTGGGCTACAGCCTGAGTCCTGGAACTGAGGGCTTTGGAACTGACACCCAGGGCACGAAACTAGGGGCGTGGGTTCCCCACAATGGTGGGGCACAAGGCAGACACAGCACCCCAAAGCCGTTGAGGTTTACCCTACCATTCCCGCTCTATTCCCTGTCCCACAGGGTGGAAAATCAGCTCCCCAAGGGCTCCAGGAGAGATCTCTGGCGCCACCTAGCGACTTGAAGCCAGCAGAGGCGCCTAGAGGAGCCAGTGGCCAGCTGGGGAGTTAGCCCACGCCGGGCCCCTTCCGACCAGTAGTCTGAGCCCACAGGGGGAGCGAGCACCCACAGCCGGGGCAGACCAGGCGCGCAGAAGAGTGTGCCTGAGACCGGACGCACAGGGAGTGTGTCCCACATCACCATCTTAGAACAGGGACATTTCTTCAGTAAAGACTACCTGCAGAAGGCTTCCTCAGGAGCCAGAGGTGAGCGGGGGAAGTTCGCCCACGCCAGACCCCCTCTGGCCTGCAGTCCAAGCCCAGAGGGGGAGCAGGAACCCACCGCTGGGGCAGACCAGGCGCACAGGGGAGTGTGTCCCCACATCGGCATTTTAGAACAGGGACCTTTCTCCAGTAAAGACTGCTTGAAACTGACAGATGACTCCTGGAGGAACCAGAGGAGAGCAGAGAAGCTCACCCAAGATGCCGGCCAGTCCCAACTACACAGTGTCCCAACGCATACGGCAAATTAGAAAACAGACAGTAGGGAGGAGAAGAACCACACGCAACCTAGCAACTCCCCATGGAAAAAGCACACCACAAAAAGAAAACCAGCCCCCAGATTGCAACGACAGTAACTTGGAAGAACTTCTGAGCCTTCCAGAAAGAGAATTTAAAATTGCCGTGATTAAAAAACTGACAGAAGTCATAAAGGAAAACAATGATAAGGGAAAAACAATCAACGATCAGAAGAATGCAATTGAGTCCCTAGAGAGGGAAAACAATGGTCAGAAGAATGAAATTGAGTCCCTAAAGAGGGAAGTAAAAGAAATGCAGGAGATCAAAGAATTAATGGAAGAACTAAAGAATTCTGGGAAAAGCAATGAAAGCAGAATAGATGAAATGGAAGAACGAATAAGTACTCTTGAAGACACAGAAATAAAAAGAACCAAAACAGAAAAGGAAAGAGAAGTATGAAGGAAAAAGAACGAAGAAAGACTTCGGGAACTATCTGACTCCATGAGGAAAGGAAATATAAGAGTTATAGGAATACCAGAAGGAGAGGAGAGAGATGTAGGAACAGAGAAAATATTCAAAGAGATAATTGAAGAGAACTTCCCAAATGTGAAGAAGGAGCTGAAAATTGATATACAAGAAGCAAGAAGAACACCAAACTTCCACGACAAAAGGAAAAATACAGCAAGACACATAATAGTAAAGCTCCCAAGAATCCAGGACAAGGAAAAAATAATGAAGCTGGCAAGAGGGAAGAAACAGATAACATTCAAAGGAAAGCCAATCAGGCTGACATCAGACTTCTCCGAAGAAACACTACGGGCAAGGAGAGAATGGAGGGACATAGTCAACAGACTCCAAGAAAACAGATGCCAACCAAGAATTCTCTATCCCGCAAAGCTCTCCTTTCTCTTTGAAGAAAGAATATGGACCTTCCCAGACAAACAGAAACTCCGGAATTTCATTGCAACTAAACCTCCACTCCAAAAAATACTACAAGGAGTCCTAAAGCCAGAACCTCAGAGGGACGAATAACAATGAAAGAAGGCCAAAAAAAAAAAAGTTATTAAAAGAATAAATAAATAAAATCAAAGGAAAGACAAACACAATGGCAAATACAGATGCTAACATATCAATATTAACTCTAAATGTAAATGGACTAAACTCATCAATAAAAAGTCACAGAGTTGCAGCCTGGATTAAGAAACAAAACCCAACCTTTTGCTGTCTCCAGGAAACACATTTAGCTACAAAAGATAAAAATAGGCTCAAAGTTAAAGGATGGAAAACAATCCTACAAGCAAATGGACCAAAAAAGAAAGCAGGAACAGCTATACTTATATCAGATAAAACAGATTTCAAACTCAAAAAGATAAAAAGAGACCCCAATGGTCATTACATTATGATCAAGGGGACAATACTTCAAGAAGAAATAACACTCATTAACATATACTCACCAAACGAAGGAGCACCAAAATATATCAGACAACTGTTATCCTCTCTGAAAACAGACATCAGAGAAAACACATACGTAGTGGGAGACTTCAACACACCACTATCAACAATGGATAGAGCAACAAGACAAAAAATAAGTAAAGAAACTAAAGCTCTAAATAAGGACCTAGAGCAATTGGGCTTAACAGACATCTATAGAACACTAAACCCCAAAAAAACGGAGTACACATTTTTCTCAAGCGCACACGGATCATTCTCCAGGATCGATCACATATTGGGGCACAAGACAAACATCAACAGATACACCAAGATTGAAATCATATCAACCATCTTTTCTGACCATGAAGGCATCAAACTAGAAATAAACCATAAAAAGAAGGCAAGGAACTTTCCTACCTCATGGAGATTAAAAACCACACTACTGGAAAACCACTGGACTAATGAGGAGATCAAAGAAGAAATTAAAAAATTCTTTGAATTGAACGACAAGGAGGACACCAATATCCTAAATGTATGGGATGCAGCAAAAGCAGTAATAAGAGGAAAATATATAGCAATAGAAGATCACATCAAGAAACAAGAAAGAACTCAAAGAAACAACCTAATCTCGAAGCTCAAAGATCTAGAAAAAGAACAACAAAAAAACCCCAAAACCAGTAGAAGAAAAGAAATAATAAAAACAAAAGCAGAAATAAATGAAATTGAAACTAAAAAAACAATCCAAAAGATCAATGAAACCAAGAGCTGGTTCTTTGAAAAAATCAATAAAATAGACAAACCCCTAGCCAGGCTCACAAAGGAAAAAAGGGAGAAAGCACAAATAAACAGGATCATCAATGAAAGAGGAGAAATCACAACGGACACAGCACAAATCAAAAGAATAATCAGTAACTACTATGAACAGTTATATGGAAACAAGTTTAATAATCTAGAGGAGATGGACAAATTCCTACAACTCTACAATCACCCAAAGCTAGATAAAGAAGAAATAGAACACCTAAACAGACCAATTACAAGCAGCGAAATTGAAATGGTAATCAAAAACCTCCCCAAAAACAAAAGCCCAGGACCTGATGGATTTACAAATGAATTCTACCAAGCATTCAGAGACGAATTAGTGCCTATCCTTCACAAACTCTTCCAAAAAATTGAGAAGGAAGGGACAATACCAAACACGTTCTATGAAGCCAACATTACACTAATACCAAAACCAAACAAGGACAACACAAAAAAGGAAAACTACAGGCCAATCTCCCTAATGAACACTGATGCAAAAATCCTCAATAAAATTTTAGCTATCAGAATCCAAGAATGCATCCATAAGATAATTCACCACGACCAAGTAGGATTCATTCCAGGGACACAAGGATGGTTTAACATCCGAAAATCAATCAACGTTATCCAACACATCAACAAAAAGAAATATAAAAACCATATGATAATATCAATAGATGCTGAGAAAGCTTTCGACAAAGTGCAACACCCATTCATGATAAAAGCCCTTGAAATTCTTGGGATACAAGGAACATACCTCAACATCATAAAGGCCATCTATGACAAGCCAACAGCCAGTATCATTCTCAATGGTGAAAAGCTGAAAGCAATTCCATTAAGATCTGGAACAAGACAAGGATGTCCACTCTCACCACTGCTTTTCAATATAATACTGGAAGTCCTAGCCAGAGCAATAAGACAAGAGAAAGACATCCAAGGAATCCAAATAGGAAAAGAAGAAGTCAAACTATCACTATTTGCAGATGATATGATAATATACATAGAGAACGCCAAAAAGTCCACAGAAAAACTAATTCAACTCATCAATCAGTTCAGTAAAGTGGCAGGATACAAAATCAACATGCAAAAGTCAGTAGCCTTCCTATACACAAACAATAAATCTGAAGAAGAAGAAATCAAAAAAAAAAATCCCTTTTTTTATTGAAACAAAAAAAATCAAATATTTGGGAATAAATCTAACAAAAGAGGTAAAGGACCTATACAAAGAAAACTATAAAACACTGTTAAAAGAAATAGAAGAAGACACAAAGAAATGGAAAGACATCCCCTGCTCATGGATTGGAAGAATAAACATTATTAAAATGGCCATCCTTCCAAAAGCAATATACAGATTCAATGCTATTCCAATCAAAATTTCAATGTCATTCTTCAAAGAAATAGAACAATTATTGATGAAATTCATATGGAATCACAAAAAACCCCGAATAGCCAAAGCTCTCCTGAAAAAAAAGAAGGGAATGGAGGCATCACACTCCCAGACTTCAAACTCTACTACAAAGCCATAATCATCAAAACTGCATGGTATTGGAACAAGAACAGACATACAGACCAATGGAATCGAATAGAAAATCCAGAAATAAACCCACAGATTTATGGTCAACTAATCTTTGACAAAGGAGCAAAGACTATGCATTGGAGCAAAGAAAGTTTGTTCAATAAATGGTGCTGGGAAAACTGGGTCGCTACATGCAAAAGAATGAAGCTTGACCACTACCTCACACCATACACAAAAATCAACTCAAAATGGATTAAAGAACTAGACATAAGACCTGAAACCATAAAATACATAGAAGGAAATATAGGCGAAACACTACGGGATTTGCACATCAAAGACATCTTTACAGACACATCACCCAAAGCAGTGATAGTGAAGGCGAAGATAAACAGCTGGGACTACATCAAATTAAAGAGCTTCTGCACAGCAAAAGAGACAATAACAAAAACAAAGAGAAACCCCACCAACTGGGAGAACATTTTTGCACCCAACACTAATGATAAAGGACTGATCACAAAAATCTGCAAAGAGCTGATGAGACTTAACAACAACAAAGAAAAGAATCCAGTCAAAAAATGGGCAGAAGAGCTAAAAAGAAACTTCTCTGAAGAGGAAATGCAAATGGCCAACAGGCATATGAAAAAATGTTCAACATCACTTGTCATCAGGGAAATGCAAATCAAAACTACCATGAGATACCATCTTACACCAGTGAGAATGGCACATATTAAAAAAACTAGCAACAACAAATGTTGGCGAGGGTGTGGAAAAAAAGGAACTCTTCTGCACTGTTGGTGGGAGTGCAAACTGGTCCAACCACTGTGGAGAGCTGTGTGGAGATTGCTGGACCTACTAAACATAGAGCTTCCATATGATCCAGCAATTCCACTCCTAGGTATTTACCCAAAGGACACAGAAACATCAATTCCAAAGAACACCTGCACCCCTATGTTTATAGCAGCACTGTTTACAATAGCTAAGCTTTGGAAACAACCCAAATGCCCAAAAATAGATGACTGGATCAAGAAGATGTGGTACATATATACCATGGAATATTACTCAGCATTCAAAAAAGATAAGCACATGCAATTTGCAGCAACATGGATGGCACTGGAAGGGATCATGCTCAGTGAAATAAGCCAAAAAGAAAAAGAAAAATACCGGATGGTCTCACTCATAGCAGGAATCTAGAAAACTTAAATAAGGGACCAGGAAAACGAATAACTATAAGAAAGTGAAAATCAAAATCAACAAAAAACTACGAACCAGAGACACTTTTAGGGGGCGGGGGTGGGAGGGGAGGGATTGGGGTCAGAATGGGGGGCTGCAATTGTATGGGGAATATAAAAATAAAATTTATTATTAAAAAAAATAAATAAAAAATAAAAAGGAAAAAAAAATTAAAAAAAAAAATAAAAAAAAAAAAACAAAATGAGGGAAGGCAGTGGCCCAAGGAGTGGAATGGCAGGTCAGTGGGGGAGCAAGAGGTGAGCCCTGCTCCCCGCCCATGAGGGCTGCGCTAAACACCCCAGCCCTGTCCATGCCGGCTCGTGATGTAACATTCTAATCTTTCCTGCCTGCGTGTTGTGTCTTGGACACAGAAAGGACATGTAATGTGCTCAGCCATGGGCAGAGGAGAAACGCTGATACCATAGCCGCTGTAATGTTCAGTCCTTTCCAGCCCCCATTGTTCGAGGCTGGCAGCGCACTCAGACATTCTGAGAAAAACACCCCTCTTATCTGAAACTCTTGTTCTCCCAGACCACTTGGATATAAATTTTAGATAAAATTTCAGACGCAACTTTGAGCAAACACACTGGGAAGAGATGCCTTAATGTAAAGTACCGGTTTGGGCAATACTGGACTTTGCTGATCTGGGGTAATATGGTACCCACTCACCCTACTTCCATTTAGAGGGCCTGTTCTCGTTTTTTTTGTTTGTTTGTTTGTTTGTTTGAGGACCCACCTTTTCACCCCGGCCCCATCATCCCCTCTGAGGCACAAGCATGTGGCCTCAGCCGAGCTGCTCATTTAAACTCCCTAAGTGATTGGTCTGAAACCTCAACATGTGTCATCAGAGCCAGGGAAACCACTGAAGTGCAGACTTGAAGCAGAAGCTCTTTCGTGGTGGATTTCAGCCTCAAAGATTGGAAATTCTAGGGCCATGGCTGTCTTTGAAGCAGTCAGGCACGGGAAATAGAGCTGAAATTGTGGGAATAATGCTGACAGAGAGAGAAAAGGAGAACCAGTGGGTATAACAGAAAGAGGGACGAGAGGTAGATCTTGGTGATGTTATTTGAACCCTGGATCAACTGTGCTTGAAGCTGAGAGAGAGCCCGAGACTTTTCAATTATGTGAAGCAATAATCTCCCATTTCTACTTTAGCCAGTTTGTATTACAGTTAAAGAAGTCTCGCTGTAATCTGGTGAGGCTACTGGCACAGAGTTCATGGGTAAGGATGCCTGGCTGATGTGTCTTGAAGCAGAAGAGGCCCAGGCCCCGCCAAATTGATGGGAGGGGATATGTACAGACAACAGAACCTTCTGGGCTCCTTCCAGAACTGGCAGTGCTAAGAGTTTGGAACGAGGAAACTACTGTTTGTGTTAAGTAATGTTGTTTATAAATTGGGGGAGGATGTGATTTGAGTGATTGCAATTAGGAGAATAACAAACTGCCTAGATTTAGAGTAGATTTCTTAGGTCTCTTGGATTCTGGAAAGGAAATGACTCTTAAGGGTTACAATGTATGAATTTTTCAAAAGATCAGTGGGTCGAGGGAAAGAACCCAATTCCTGCATCCTAAACCCTAGAGTCCTTTCCAAGTTGAAGGAAACCCCTGTCTCGGGTTGGGCTGTTATGACAAAACACCATAGACTGGGTGCTTTAAACAGTGGACATTTTTTTCTTGTGGTTCTGTTGACTAGACATCCCAGGCTAAGATGCCAGGGTGCTCAGGCTCTGGCAGAACGCACTTCTTGCCGTGCAGACTGTCATCTTCCTGCTGAATCCTCACAGGGTGGGGAGAGTCAGCTCTGCTGTCTCTCCATTTATAAAGATTCTAATGCCATCATGAGGTCCCTGCTCTCGTGAACTCATGTAAATCTAATTCCCTCCCAAAGGTACCACCTCCAAATACCATCCCACTAGGGGTTAGGTTTCAACATGGGAATTTGGTGGGGGGGGCAAACCTATAGTCCATGGTTATAACCACAATGCTGCAGATATTCACACAATGGCTGCTTCAGGTTGAGATTTCCTGCTGTTACAAACCCGACTTATTTTTTAGAGGGAGTAGTAACATTTTTTTAAAAGATTTATTTTATCTATCCATAGAAGAAATGGGGTGTAGGCCAGAGGTGTTGAGGGGAGGGGTGAGAGGACTCACCAGAGACAGAGTGGGGAGCAGAACAGGGAGATTTACTGAAAATACACTGCTGAGGGGAGCAGAGGAGAGGTCTGCTGCACCATGTGGGTCAACTCCCAGGCCGGGGATCGAACTCATGTTGCAGTGGCTGGTGATAGCTTGATAGCGCTGAGACTTTAACCTCTGCGCCACCAGGGAGGCCCTGCTATGGTGACAATTTGATAGCCTAGCACCCCAAACCCACAAGGCCCCGTTCTGTGGAACAAGTAGGTTTCATCTTGTGTTTCTCCCCAACTCCAAGTTTCTGAATTGGATATGATACTCTCAGCCGCCAAACATGCTGACCTTCTAAAGGGGCGCAGCCAGGAGAGATGTCTTCCATCTATAAAGGACCCCTACTGTAGAAGCTTAACTTAAACCACATTCCGCAATCACACCCCCTGGGAAGCAGCCTCCGTCCTAAGGAGATGATGGCACTCTTTAGCTTTTAAGTAGAACACAAGCTCCTGTAAATGTTGTCAGGGATTCTCCACGGAATAATGAGATTTGGGGATAGAATAAATACCAGAGCATACCTCCCCAAAGTTTCAAAGAATTTTTATTCTTCAAATCCTGTTTCACATTTTGTTAGAAAATGAAGTTAAAGGAACAACAAATGACTTGTTAGCTTGTTTGTTAATTAAAACAATATGGAGCAAGAAGCCCATCTTTTGTCAGCATGGACGGAGACTGCTATGTCCAAGTGATATCCTTTTAAATTCCAGGGTGTGCATTTGATCTAGTCTGAGCAAACAAGGAAAATCAAAGAGAAGGAGGTTAGGTAGATTCTCATGTCTTCTCTTAGGGTTTGCACATGATTGTAACAAATATCTCCAACTATAGTGTCTTACTATGGGACAGTTTTATTTCTTGCTCATGCCAAGTTCAACTGGCTGCTGGGCAGTCAGTCTAAAGGGGTCATAATCCTCTAGCTGAGCCTCGGGGGTGTCACTAGACTTTCTCAGCACCTGGCCAGCAGATACAGGAAGGAAGAGAGGCCAGAGAAGCAGGCAGGTGGTTAAGGGACAGGCAGGAAGTGGTGAGCATCACTGCCACATCTCTGGCCAGACTCAGCCAGGCTGAAAAAAATCTCTGTGCCCAGGAGGAGGACGATACCAGGTTGGTGGGCCTCTCTCCGTCCTCTGACCCCTGTCATGCCCATCACTCTAAGACTCTTCAATGTCATCTATCATAATGGTAGTATTTGCATAAAACTTTACATTTCAAAATCTTGTGCATGATTTCAGTTAATCCTCCAAACACTCTAATCTCCACTATAAAGATGAGCAAATTGAGGGAAGTGGAAATGAGCAGCAGAGCTGGGTCTTGAAGCAGATCTTGTGGCTTCCACAGGTCCACTTGCTCCCCCCCATACCCCGGGGCCATGTTGCCAGGCGCTTGGGGACCTGGCTCCAGGGCCAGACAGCCTGGCTGACATCTAAACTCTGCCACGGATTGACCCCCGGATCCCAGGCACACAGCTGACCTGTCTAGGCAATGATCTACCCAACGGGGCTGCTGTTGGAATCATGGTGATGTCCAAGGCGCCAGCACCCACTTCTCTTAAACATCCTCAGTGAGTTGCTATGGCAGTTGTAGGGCTGGGGTCCTCCCTCCAGAGCTTCGGTCACATTTAGATTATGGGCAGGATTAAAAGTTAAAGCACGAGCCCCCCTGGCAGCAGGGATTGGGCACGCCTTCATCATCAATGCATTCCCAGCATTTAACACTGTGCTTGAGAGCATACCTTTGCGTGAGTGGCAGAGAGAGGGAGGGAGAAAACACACTGGTGAGCTAATGAAAGTGTGAAGCTGCCGAGCACAGTACCTGGGGACTGGAGTCTCCCAGAACTTGTTTCTCTTCCTGCCTTCGGCTTCCTGGAGATATACTATAGCATCGTAACGGCTGAATCAGGGAGCAAATGAAACTTTTCAGCAGTGCTAAATGCCTCATTTCTCAGGGAAACCATGAAATACAGAATTAGAAAAGTATTTCTCAAAAAAGAGGGGCCACCGTTTCCTTAGTCTGTGGAGCACTGCGTGGACTCTCTCCCCTCCCCTGCCTTCACCCTGCTGTTCCTTCTATGGGGTGGGCAGGCCATCTGCCCAGGACAGCCTGGTGCAAGGACAGGGGCAGGGCAAAACTCTCTTTTGCTGCCTGCGCGCTTCCAGCCTGCCACTTCCCACCCCTGCCTTTTCCATCCACTTCCCAGGAGTGTGCCTGAGGAAGAACTTGCACCAGGCAGAATCTCTGACCCATTTTGGGTCCCAGGGAACCCATATACATGAGCCAGAGGCAACCTGAAAGCTCCACTTTCCAGAACAGTCTGCAGAGCTCCGCCACCAGTTTATGGCCTCACAGTTGCAGGAGCCAGAAGAGCAGAAACAAGGTGTTGGCAACCGGTTATGTCTTTCTGGAGGTTCTGAGAGACCATCCATCCCAGGTGCTGCTCCCCAGTTTCTGGTGGTTGCAGGCAATCCTCGGGGTTCCCTGCCCTGCACCCATCACTCCAATCTACCTCAGTCTTCACTGACCTTCCCCCTGTCTCTCTGAGTCTGTCTCTTAGAAAGACACCAGTCATTGGTCCCTCCCTGCTACAACCAAGATCCTTAACTAATTAATATCCATCAACACCTCATTTCCAAATAACTTCACATTATAGGTACCAAAGGGTTAGGGTTTGGACATACCTTTTTGGGAGATACAATTCAACCCACTACAAAGGAAACCATGAATGTGGATCCTATTTTCTCTTAGAGAGAAATTTCTGGGTTTTAAGGATGTGCATGAAAATAAACCAGCTTTCTCTCTGTTGCTGGACATAATTATTACAGTCTTTTTTTTCTTCCCTAAGTGCTGTAAGGAAGAGCAGAGGTTTCAGTAGCTACATCCCACAGTTTATGTATAAACAGAGGAAACAAAGGATTTATTTCATTGTGTATGGCCTTGGAGATATATACAAATTCTTTCAAACTAGGACTAATTATTTAGTTTAAAGGTTGATCATTTACTTGCCAAGGATTCATAAAATAACCAAAGATTAAAGAACAGCTGTGGATGAATTAATTTTATCCCTGATTACATGAACAAAAGCTGGAAATGTACCAGGAGGAAAAGGAAATAAATGAATTGAAAATCCTAGCCATGTACATTAGCTGTAAGCTGATCATTTTCAATCTAGTCTCCATCACAAAGAACAGTAACAATAACTTAAAATACTAAGCATTTACTTTGTGCTTGCCAACCACCGTCAAAGCATTCTACATAGATGATCTCATGTGGTCCTCACTACAAACTATGACAATTATCACTTCGGTATGGCAGAAAAGAATATGAAGTAACAAGAGGTAAGTAACTTGCTCAAAATCAAGCAGTCACTTGGAAGCAAACAGCTGGAATTTGAGGACAGGCAGACCTACCTGAGCACCTTTAAGTTTTCCTTTACTTAAAAAAAATATGCAAGTATGTATATATGCAAATATATACAAGTAAACACATATATGTACATCTACATGTGTAGTAGTTTTCTGCTAAAGGCAAAAATGTTGGGTAAAATCCTGCCTTCTATTCAGTCTTCTTCCTACCTTCCAAAATGATCATTTAACTCTATTTAATGTCCTTTGCTAAATAATGATCGATACAAAAGTATTTCTTAGGAGAGGCAATCTCCATTTTCATATTAAGCCAGTATATAAGGGAACAAAGCTGCATAAAGGAGACTGCAAGATTAAACCAAAAAAATCCAGAATGTAGGTTTGGGGAAAGAAAAGAAGAAATCTGTTGATTGAAAAAGACTTTAAAGATATAATCTTTTAATAATCAAAACAAAACAAACCAATGAACACCCAAGTATATACATTGAGTAATAAAACTATTTTTAAAAACACAAGAAAATAGCTATAAAAATCAAGAGAGTCATTATATGTGTGAAGGGAGGGTTATGACTCAGGCCAGACACATGGAGGGCTTTGGAGTCTCACAAAGTTTGTTTCTTTCTTGGGCGGTGGTTACAAGGTGTTTGTATGGCAATCTGTACGTGAGTTTTATTTTACCTTAAATGCATTAAAATTTAAGAGTAATTTAAGCATGTTATTTACAGATACAGAGGTCCACAACAGGAGAAATTGCTAGAACAAGGGACTTTTAGGTCATTGCATGGATTATGGTTGATGAACTCCTATATTTCATTGTAGATATTTTGGTGCTATTTGAGGGTTTTATTAAGATAAATTACTTTAAAAAATAAAATAACTAGGGATAAGAAAAACTTACAGGACAGTCAAAAGGATTTGATGATGTATACAGTGCACCCAGCCTTTTTCATAGGAGACACTCAAAGGAGGTTGGGAATATTTTTATTCTCCCACACCAAAAAACATATATATGCCTAACAGATATATGCACTCCATAAATATCTACATATGTAACAGCCAATCAGCTATAGAGTTTTCTTTACAAAGCTCAAAATATTTTCAGTATAAACTTCCTAGCAACTCTTTGCTGATTATGGTTATGAATCACCTAGGAAAAACCACCGCACATTCTAGCTTTGGCAATTATAGTTGACCTTGAGTAATGTAGCGGTTTGGGTATTGACCCCACACAAACACCTGCATATAACTTTTGACTCCCCCAAACTCTACTACTACTGATAGCCTATTGCTGACCAGAAGACTCACCAATAACAAAAAGTTGATTAACACATATTTTATGTTATGTTTATTATATACTGTAGTCTTACAATGCAAGTATCTAGAGAAAAGAAAATGTTATTAAGAAAATTCATAAGAGATAATAATTTACAGTTCTATACTATATTTATTGGCACTGTAAGTTTACATCATCTGTTTACAAGAAAATCCACATATAAGTGGACCCATGTAGTTCAAACTTGTGTTGTTTAGAGGTCAACTTTAATATTAGGGATGCTATTGAAGTAGGTCTGATCAAAACATTTCAAAAGAATATAGCCATCTGCCCCCAGAAGTAATCAAAATGAAAAATATTAAACTCTAAATCACAAAACAAGTATACTAAAATGTTTAAAGCTGCTTTCTGCCTTCCAACCCCATTTCTATGCCTCTCCAGTGTGGGTGGGACTTAGTGACTTGTTTCCAAAGATTGGGGTGTAGAATGGAAAAAAATGGTAAGGTTATAATGCCAAAACAGATACACTTTAGCAAGGAAACAAGGTGAATGTCAGCAGTGCTAAGGCCTGTTGACAGCACACCTGCCCCACTGATTGGATGTAATGAGAAGTGCACCCCACCTCTGTAGCATTCTTTTAAAAAATTCATCTAATACGAGACAATCCAATCTAATGTGAAACAAACTAAATGAAGGGACAGTGTATAAACTAGCCAGTATTTCTCAAAATTGTCAAGATCATGAAAAACATGGTGATTCACTTGATTGTGGCAATCATTTCACAATATATATGTATATTAAATTACTGTTACTGGCCTTTAAAAAACAAATATTCGCTGAATGAAAAAATAAAATCAGGAAAGAATGCAAAGTGCTCCAGACCAGATTAGACTAAGGAGAGAAGACACCTATATGTAGTGTGGCATCCTCAATTGGATCCTGGAGCAGAAAGAGAATAGTAGTGGAAAAACTGATAAAATTTGAATCAAGTCTGGAGCTTAGTTTATAATAACGTACAAGTTTTGGGTTCCTGGTTTTGACAAATGCATCAAGATAAAGTGTCAACATTTTAATGGAGAATAAAAGGTTAAATGTGGCTTAAATATTAAGTGGCTGTGCCTTCAGACCATAAAGCACAAAAGAAAAAGAAAACTTATCTAAACTTTCCTCTGAGCTGCCTTTTGCAGACACAGCAGAGCTGGGAAGCTTATCAGCAAGTATCCTAGCCTGAGCAAGCAGAAGCAACTAACCTTGAACGAAGTCCCAGACCAGCTGGAGCTGGGAGAAGACAAAAGTGGAGGAGGGAGGACTTTTCAGGGGAGTGCTCCCCAAAAAACACCAACGCAAGGATCCACCAACAGAAATTCAAAACTTGCATTATCTGAAAAAAAACCTCCTCAAACTTCATGTGTGAACGGCTCTGTAATTAGTCAATGAACTTCAGCCAAGTTTACATTTCTTTACCCTTAGCCCACTCCTTAGCCAAAGATGTTAACTCTTTTGTTCTGAACTCCAAATCCTCAAACTTATATACCCTGATTCCTTTTCTTAAATCAGGGAGGCAGATTTGAGTTTCCTTTTCACCTCCCTGCCAATCAACTTGCCATAAAGCTTCCTTCTCTTTACCAAAATCTGGTGTCATGGTAACTGGCTCATATGCACATCAGTTTGAGCCCATTACTTGGTAACAATATTAGGGGAAAAGAGTGAGGGGTTATACAGTAACTCTCTGTGTCTCTGAAACTTTTCTATAGATCTAAGTTGTTCTAAAATTTCAAATTTATTTTTAATGCTGCCTTTTAAATTCTCTTCTTGCAAACTCTTATAATGAAATAAAGGCTAAGGGCCTCCCTGGTGGCACAAGGGGTTAAGCACTGCACTATGAAGCAATTCACAGCCTCTGCAGCATGAGTTCGATCCCCAGCTGCCCAGGGAGCAACCCACATGGCGCAGCAGACCTCTCCTGCCTTGCCTGCTGCTCCCCTCAGCAGTGTATTTCAGTCAGTCTGCCTGTTCTGTTCCCCACTCTGTCTCTGGTGAATCCTCTCACCTCCCCGTATCTCTGGTCTATACCCCAGCTCTTGTTTGCATAAATAAATAAATCTTAAAAAAAAAAAAAGAAAGAAAGGCTAACCTGCCACATGTCTGAACTTTAGAGTGTGCCATGTGCCAGTTATGGCTTATCCTGCATATTGAATAGCTCAGCATTACAGGAACAAGGCAAGAAAACAAGACAGTTAGTGTTAGGAAGGTAACATATTTTTTTAAAAAATCATCCTGCAGAAACTTCCATTTCAAGGTAATGGGAATTCTTTAGTCTCTTTCAGAGCTGAACTCTGAAATGTACAGACTGACCAAGTTGCAAGCAAACCAGAAAGAATGGGGAGAACTCAACAGGGAAAGGGCTTGACTGGCTCAAGAGATGGAAGAAGTCCAGGGTGACCGTGAGAGGAAAAAGCCTGAGGAGAGGGAAGCACAACAGAAGGAGGTCAGAGCGTGGGTAAGGCCGCCATCTCGGTTTGGAGAGTGTCATTCAATTAATTGCCCCTGGAGGGTGATAACCCCAACAGAAGCATCATCTGACACACATCACACATCACCCCTGGTGTGATGCTCTGGAAAGGAAGCCACCAAAACCAATCCCCTGCATTTTCTCATGTGGAAACCTCAGAAAACTGAAACAGAGGAGTGTTGCATAAAAGGCTGACTTACACACTTTACTAATCCTAACGTCATGAGTTTGAGGTTACATATGGCCAAAGACATGGCAACAAAATGTGAGGGATTGGATCCTGGAAGGAAAAAAATTTCTAAGGTACATTTGGGGGGCAATAGGTGAAATTTAAATATGAATTTTATATGAACTATTAGTATTAAATGGAAGTTCCTGAATTTGATCACGGTACTATGGTTATTAGATGAGTACGCACTTATTCTTAGAGGATACAGAAGAAAATATTTATAAATGAAGGGCCATAACATGTCCAGCTTACTCTCAAGTGGGTCAGCCGATTATAATGACAGTAATAGTGGTAATAATATACATAAGGAGATTGAACCAGATATAGCAAGACATTATAATCAGTAAATCTAAGTAAAGTGCAAACAGTTGCTTATTAATCTTTTTGCAACTTTTCTGTAGGTTTGCAATTTTTCAAAATAAAAAGGAAAAAGAAACCCCTCAGGCTGCTGTGCCATGAATAGTTTGGAGGACGTAATCCAGAAGGTAGCTCCAAGCCAAAAAAAAAAAGGTGGTGTGGACTAGGCATTTGGAAACGGCTGTGCAGCGATGCCTCTGTAGCAGACCTATGTCTGGGGGTGAAGGGATGGGCTTAGGGAATGAAGATGAGGGATTATATTTACACTTGTCGGCATCCAAGTCTACATGTCGGTTTCTTTCTGATTATTAGCATCAGGCCATTATCTTTCAACACATTACAGTAATCATTAAAATCACCATGAACAGCGATGTAAAGTGTTATCATCAATATCATTATTACTAATAACTTCTTTGCATTGATGGCACGGTATTTCTTGCTGGGGATGAACTGGAACCACACACAGGAGTCCAGGATTCATTGGATATGAGACCCAGAACACTATGTCGTTGTTGAAAACTTTCCACTGGTTCTGATGCCCTGTCAGGGGGAGCCAGGGCACCAGGCGGAGTCTACACTTGGATTCCAGGCTCCCGCCCCTGCTGTGCTCTGCTGCTCTGTTGTTTCAGAACATACTCCCTCCTCAGGCCAGAGTGGGCATATTAATCACTGTTGCAGACTGTCTGACAGGCGAACAAGATCACTCAAGAGACCATAAAGTCAAAACAGAGGTGATGTCATCACTTTCATTAAGGACTGTGTTTGAAAAGGTAGTTTCTTCTCAAGTTCTCTTTCCAAGTCTCCCCCTTCCACTTTCAGATGTCTAAATCTGACTTTAAGAATAGCAAAATAAGAATAAACTTTGATACAAGTTGTAAAAACTTGTATCATGTGACTTTGGCAACAATTACAAAAAAACCCAAATCAAGGGCAAACATTTCTGCAAGAAGACAAGTTTCACAATTGCAGGAGTTGGAAACCCTAGATCCTGGTGAAAGGGTAACAGTGGAAAAACACACATTATCAACTTTCAAGCCTCTCTTGGCTCTAGGACACTTGAAAGAATTCCAAACACCAAAGGAGAAAAGACAACAAGTCTGTTACACTGAATTCTACAATCTTAAAATTATGTCTCTAATTGTTATCTTCAGATGAGGTTCCAGCATCTGCCTACATTAAACCAACAGCTTGGCATTCATGCAACTTAGTAGTTCTGAAGTTCAGAATCTGCTCTTGTCCAAAAGATTTAACTAATTAATGCAACACTTTCCCTGGACTAAATCAACACTTGCTCCTGGCTAACCCTTCTGAGGTCTGCCATAGAGGGAAACGTTTTGAGTTTAAAAAGGCTATTTGCACAGAGATATAGGTACAAAGATAGCCACTGCAAGGTTGCTAATAATAGCAAGATAAGAAAAGCAAGATAAGTTCTTTAACTAAATTATGGTATGTCCATATTATGGAATTATAAACAATGATTTTTTTTTTTTACTGAAATAGTTCTGATATAGAAAGATATTTAAGACAATTAAGTTGTGGGGAACAAGTTCCAAGAATAACATTTAACAATATTTATGCTTAAAAAGTTAAAGCTAAATACGTATATCCATGTTTACGCATCTATGTTCATATATGTGTGTATTAATGCACACATTAAGGGCCTTCCACAAACTCTTATTAGTAATTACCATTGGGGAAGAAAATGGAGTTGGGGGCAAGAAATGGCAAAAACAAGCCTTAGTAATATAACTGCAGAACGGAGGCTAGTAGGAGGCCGAACAAAGGGGTGGGGACCCAATGGTCTATGGTAGGTCTTGGGTGCCTTGGTGGTAGATGTGGCAATGAGAAGGTGTGAACCTATTTGCTAAAATCATATACAGTCTTGTAACCCAACGCTGCCTCAATGAAACAGAAAATTTAGAAAAAAGAAATAGCAAAAAAGCATTGTGAAGAGTCTTCTTTTTCCTAATCGTAGACACTGAGAATTAACTAATTTTATTTTTAAAATAACACAAAGTGTTTTTTGAAAGAAAAGATAAGGTTCTGTCTGAGTAGAGTTGGTGAAACCCACAGTGTTTTGAATAAGAGATGCCTGAATGGCACAGAAGAGAGCTGCCAATTGCTACAAATTTGGAGCAGTGTGTTCTGGGCAATCTTGGGTGGACAGGCAGGGCCTGAGAAGGGACTGGGCAACCTTCACCCTGCCCACTCCACGCCATAGGGCGTGGAGACACTGCAGTATCGGAAAGCTGGGCCTCGGCACGCCAGCTGTGCTGGCTGGGCCATGCTGCCTGCGCTGGAGGAACACCAGAGACCAGACTTTGCAGAAAATACTGACTTCATTAGACACCAGCAGCATGAACAGCTCCCAGCAGGCAAAATCTCTCTCAAAGCTACTTACAGGAAAAGTTTGCTCCAACGGCAAGAGTGATGACTTGGTGACACCAGCTCTTTCTGCTGTCTCCGTCACAGGCTGCCCAAAACAGCATCTACCTCTCCCGAGACCCTGATCTGCTTATTTCACTGGCCTACAGCAAAAGCACATGTGTTGAGCAGCTAAGCTTAGAACAGGCCACAGCAGATCTGGGGTCTCTCAGAGAGGTGGCCATGCTTTAAAGAAAAAAAGAATTAAGCTGAATAATGTCAGCATAGTCCTACTTTTGTTCATTAAATGAATCCAGGCTGCTTTACTTATTCCTATTCTGAATATATTAAGCTGAAGGAATAATGGACACCATTGTGTTCAACTCGTCCAGGTCTAATAATGAATCAATATCAGTTAAAACTTTTTGGACACTTAACATTCCACCATGAAATGCACTGAGCACTGCAGCAGGGGGCTGTATTATGCGCCTGAAATCTTCATTCCATTTCACCCTCACCACCAGTTATCAGCTAGTGTGCCAGGTACAGGACTATTATCATCATCCCTGTTTTCCAGATGAGGAAATCGAGACTGGTCAGGTACAATCTGCCAAGTGGCAGAGCCTATATTTAACTGCATATTTGTTTGGCTTGAAAGCCCATGCCCTTAACTGTCGTGTTATTATCTGGGAAAAATTTAGTCATCAGAGAAACAAAATCTTGGTTCTAAGCCACCTCATCATTTGTATCTGGAATTTGAACCAGGTACCTTGGGTGATCTCCAGAACAGAGAGCTCCAAGGGAAAATAAAAACAAAAACAGTTTCTGAAGTTCCAGATTCATTTTCTCATGTCTAGATGGGAATTAATTTTTTTGGTGTTTTGCTTGTTGCTTTATTTATTGTGCTATCACTGGTTTACAACACTGTGTAGGCTTGAGGGGCAACAGGGTCACACCTCTTCAGATGTGTTACCACATCACACCCACCACCAAAGCTCTCATAATCATGTATCATAGTCCATTGTGCCCCCTTCCTGCTTTGCTTCTGCACTCCCTCCCTCTCTGGTAGCCTCAGAACAGATTTCTAGGAATTCTAAAGTCAGATTTCTAGGAATAATAATAATGGAACCTGTATCATAGGCTGTTGTGAGAACCCATTGAAGTAACTCATGCAGGACGCTAAGCTCAGTATCTGCCACAAGCAACTGCTCAATAAACGTGTGCTAAAAATAACTAATACTTGAAAGAGTACAGTAAACCTATCGCTGGGTTCACTTAACCAGCAGAGCCAACAAACACCCAGCTGAAAGCAGGGCTTCTGGATGAAGAGTTTGAAAACCTCAACTTTGGTTCATTTTTAGTTGATGAGGTTGGAAAGGATGAGGTTCTGCACCCAAGAGCCTTTGGTTTCTGCTCTGCCTTGGCTGCCAAGACCCTGCCGCTCTGGGTCCTGTCTGCAGGGACATTCAGAGAGCTGACACGAAGCTTGCATTCCTTTCCTGCTGCAGGGAAGCACCACACACAGAACAGCAACCCTGCTGCACCACCAGGGCAATGCCCCCAGTTCCCCTACCTTACTCTAGGTGATACAGACATGGAAAGAATTGCAGGCAAGTCTTGCTAAGACCTCAGGGCTGCTGGTTCCTTACTTAGACACTGGAAAGTTTGCACTGTTATCCCAGGACTCCTTTCCTCTCTACCATTCTTTGATTTAATATAATGATCAGTGAAGTCTACTAATGGTATGTTGTGAGGGAAAATACCAACAGGAAAGGGAAGAGATAAATAGAAACATTGAGCTTGACCCCATTCCTTTGGGAAAATTCCAGAAAGGGGTGGAGGGACAGGTAGTTTTCACTTTTGAATCAATATGCACAGACTATGGTCTATATTCTCTTAGTTATAGAGGGTCATTCATTTCATCGAATTTCCCAAATAAATGTGGACACCCTCACTGAAGCTTCAGTTTCATTGTATTTCACATTAGCCATTAAACAAGCTAAGTCTACTTTAACCATAAAATTGTTATCACAAAACACTTCAAGTTAGGGCCTCCCTGGTGGCGCAGGCGGTTGAGTGCAGCGCTGTGAAGCTGTCCGCAGCCTCTGCAGCACCAGTTGGATCCTGGCTGGCCGGCAAGGGTCCCACGTGGCGAGCAGACCTCTCCTGTCTCGCCCGCTGCTCCCCTCAACAGTGTATTTTGTCAGTCTGCCTGTTCTGTTCCTCACTCTGTCCCTGGTGAATCCTCTCACCCTCCCGTGCATTTGGCCTGTACCCCAGTTCTTATACAAGTAAATAAATCTTTTTTTTAAAAAAAAAACCAAACATTTAAAGTTAGAGGAATGACAAAATAAATGGCCCATCCTTCACAGCTGGTGGTTAATCTGAACTGTACTAACACCTCATTTACCCTTTCTGGGTTCAGAGATCCTAAAGGGTTAGGGACTTGTTACCCTGGGTGACTTTCCAATACGATCTGAGAATTCCATCCATCTGATACAAGACTGTCCATAGTTAACTGTTGGGATGAGCAGAGAGGTTGTAGAGGTTCAATATTCTGTTCTCTACATTTATGCATGTTTAAAATGTCCTATAATAAAGCATTTTAAAATAAAATGTCTTTTCTAAAATCTACTTTAAAATAGATTCTAGGGGCCTCCCTTGTGACGCAAGGGGTGAAGTCTCAGCACTATGAAGCTATAGGCAGCCATTGTAGCATGAGTTCAATCCCCAACCAGGGAGCTACTCACATGGTGCAGCAGACCTCTCCTGTCTCCCCGCTGCTCCCCTCAGCAGTGTATTTCAGTGGATCCGCCTATTCTGCTCCCCACTCTGTCTCTGGTGAATCCTCACCTCTCTGCACCTCTGGCCTGCACCCCAGTTCTTGTATACATAAACAAACAAATCTTAAAAAAAAAAATTCTATCAGTGAACTTTATCAAGACCTGCGTGTGACAGAAGCCAGGCACCAAGCAGCTGAGCAGAGGAAGGATAACTCGACGTCCCCCCTGCTCCTTCAGAGCCGCTTTGCAATTTCTTTATTGAACATTCTCACATTTCCATCCTTCACCTACTCACAGCTCCTGTTCTCAGATGTCACTATAGACTTTCTGTCCAAATGGAAAAGAGAATAATCCTGAGCCTAATGTGATTAAAGTTCCATTACACATCCTATAATTTGAGATCAGCAGACATGACTACAAAGAAATGCCTCAGCAAAAGTAATGCAAGAATGCTGCAAAATACATAACAATTTTCCATAAATTCTAAAATAACAAATTAGTGCCAACCCTTTATTACTTTGGGGAACTCTTACAGTTTTTGTGCAACAAAGAAATCAATAGCTTGCAAAGAATTTTAATCAGAATGCGAATAGGAGAAACAAAACTGTATTTGCCCTCAGAGCTGTAAGGATTTAAAATCAGGCTTAGTCATGTTAGCTGTCTTACTGAGGGGCATTCTCCCACACCCTCCCAAATAAGAGACTGGCTCTCAGATCTTTCATTTCAATCCTTATATCAATCTCTCCAATATGCTGTGTTTCTTTCTTCTTTTTCTTCCTTTTCTGCTTTGTGACATCTAAATAGGGACAGGAATCAATTGTTCTCAACGCTTCACAGGTGCCTCCACTCTTGCCTGATAGCAGGCATTTATTTCACTCAATGACCGACCCTGCCTAGGCCTGAACTAGAGGACTCGGTCTTCAAGACACTCTGACCTCTCTCCTTCACCCTGGTGGCCCCTCGTTCTCCTGCTCGATCCTGCAGATAGGGGAGAGCCTGTTAAACTTAAGCCTCAATTTAGATTTAAAATGGTCGGGTTTGGTTTGTTTTTAGCAGACCATGAACAAATAATGTATATAAAATAAAAACAGGACATGCCACAGTTCAGGAAAAATTCCCAGCAGAGGGCACTAGACCCTGCACTATATCCTCAATTACCTCTAGGCCCCTCTGCCTTCTCCACTTCTCACTGCCGACTCCAGCTCTTAACTCTTGATTCTAGAAAGTTTATTGGCATACATAACAAGATCCAGACAGAACAGGGATCTTCTCAGCAGAAGATTGGAATTCCTGAAATAGACTTTGTGCCTTTCCTGCAGAAGGCACTCAGGCCCCATCTGATTAGTTTCAGATCCTGCCTCATATAGAGGTTCTGTCATTGGCTCTACAGACAGACACATGTGAGCCTGTGAGACATAAAGACGGGTGTGGAAGTGCCAAGAATGCATAGACAATGAACAAAGCCTGTCAGTCTTACCATATCCTGCTCATAACCACCATGTAATATGCCTGGCGTGCTTTGCAGCATCCATCATAACCCTGATCTCCCTAACTCTACGGGTTAGAAAAAACTGAGATCCTGATTTAGTCAGTTACTTTTAAGCTTGCCTTGGCACCCAGCCCAACACCACCACCCCTCCTGGATAGGAGTTCCTATAGATCATTAGGTGGTGGGACACTAATGACAAACCTTGAATGTGTGTGGCTTTTTCCTTCCCGCCCATGAGACGAGCAGACCCAGGCTGACCCGAGGAAGTGGTTATCTCCTCAGTTAGGGCTCCCCCAGCCAGACCACCAGGAACACAAGAGTGGTTGAACAAACTGTTTGATGTTCACAGCAGTGAGACCACACACGGTGGGCAGTGCTATAAGAGGGTGTTAGAACTTACAGGATTGGGGCTTTGGTTTGGTTCTTAGGGGAGGGTTCAAGGAATAGGGGTTCACTCCTGTTGTGTGCTTTCCAAAGTGGGGATAATTCCTTCATCATGTACATCTTAATAAATCTCATCTAACTAGCAGGACAACAAAGCTAAGTGTCATCATCGTATAAGCAGCAGCTGTGACTTGGACGTGAAGGAGGGAAAGAGATGTTTGGTATCTGGGGGTTTACAGTGACCTTGTTTTTGTCTATGCAGATAAAACTATGAAGTGGTCTTGCTTTTTGTCTCACTTCATAATGCTTTATGCTCATTTCAGCATGACCTTGTCTGAGGTTAGTGTTCTTTGAGATTGTTTATGTTCACCCAGAAACCACTGTGGCCCGGGGAGTACCAGGCCAGCTCAGAGCAGCAGGCAAGGCGGGGCTGCTGTGGGCCAGTCCCTGGCTGTCAGGAGCTGCTTTTCTGTTTCTCAGCTCCACACAATCTTGTCCTTCGTGCCTGAAAGATGTTATAGGGTTTAGGTAAAACTCAACAGTAGTACAGTACCCCAGAACTTATTTAGTTTTTGTACACTGTTGCTATTTCTTTTTTCAGGTAACCACCTCTCAGAACTTCTTATGTAAGGAACTAGTTACATGTTTTCCACTGTTGTGCAATTCTGTCTTCATCACCCTTGAGAACCTGAGGGAAAGCTTCTTTACCAAAAAATAGTCCTTAGCATCCTAATCCCAACACTATGGCCAACATCTGACTTAGGTGACAAGGCTGTGACATCACACAGGAAGCCAGTGAGGACTTGAACTCAATCAAGCCTTTAAGCTTTCTGATGCTTCTCCCCCTCATCCCTACTAGATCTCCACACTAGTACCTGGACTTGGGTTCTAGGTCCAGAGAGCTTTTCCACACTACTGCTGAGTCTAAAGTTCTATGAGAGATCCCGGTCAGGACAACAGAAAGCACATAGAACCTGAATTTGTATATGAACTAGGGACAGGTGTGGGGTCCACAGGGGACCCTCTAAGTCTCCAGGGAAAGCACACAGATTGGGACAGGGGTTAGAGTGAGACCCAAGGTCAGAAACTGAGCAGTAATGTTAGAAGGACTACCCTCTTCTGTTTCTCCGCTGAGATTCACACCTCATTATACTCCTACATTCTATATAAATTCCTATCTGAGGGCAGATTCTGTGGTGTTTGTTCTTCATAAAAACTTCCACAGACACCTCAGATGACAGACTTTAAACACCAAGCAAATCCACAAGCATGAAGGGCACAGGTTCTTCTCCATGCCACAGCCTTCTCTCCTACTTCTGCTGAAACCTCTAAAGTGCAAGTTAGCAACTTATACTTATTGTTGTTCTCTGGGCTTTGGGATTGAGGAGGTAGAAAAAGATGCAGAAGCAACTTCTTTGCAAAAAATTTTCAAACCATTTATTCTGGGATGAGGAGAGGGAGGGGTAACTTGGAGAGGGCAATAGAATGAGCTGCTTCTTCGCATGGGCTTCATAACCCATTAAAAAGTGTTTTTCTACGTCTCAGTTTGGGAAACAGGCAATTCTCAACCTGGAGAGAAGCTCTCTAGTGAAGAGATTTAGCTTGCTGCAGAAGGTATGAAGGCTCACTCTTACATTTTTCTGGTGTTTATTTTCAGTTGTCTCAGCACAGAATGTTCTCTCAGGCAAGGTCAATTAAGAGACTCTGAAACACAAATACAGTGGAGTTGGATCACAGGAGGAGAACTTGGTAAGATATATAGAAATGGTGGCTTCCACTATTAAATTATTTTGCTTTCTGCCAAATCTATATCTCAGTTTTCTTCTCCAAGGCCCCTACTACCTCGGAGAGGCAAGAACAAAATATGATTTCAATGAACAAGTGCCCAACCTTTCCAGGAAGGGCTCTCTGTGGAATTTCACACTGCCTTAAAACTGAAAAAATTCTCTCACAACATGAATCTGATACCCCCAAGGCTGCTAATAAATACTTTATTATGAATCTTCATGTGGGAAATGAGCACAAAATTAGGAATCCTTCCTACAAAATCTAATGTCTGACTCTGGTGTCTCATAACCAAAATGAAGTTTATTTTTCATTTCTCTGTAAGCTCTTAATATGCTTTGTTTGAAGCACTATTAAAACAGAGGGGAACCCAAAAATTAAAACACCGGTTGATAAGCCCATAAAATCATTAGTTCACATAGCTGAAAAATTCATGCCCTGATGGATTTTGGTTAAGTTTAGATAGTCTCTAATTATTTGGTACTAATGTAAAGAGATTGTTTAGACGTTTTATTCATAAAACCCCAGTAAGACTTCTGATATTCTGGCTCTTTTTAACACAATAACTAAGAGACAAACCCTCAGGTACCTGGCTGCCACATACTGGATTCACACAGGGTTTTTAAAATTGTGTTGTCTCTAGGAGCTGAGAGCAGGCTAAGGCAACACCAAAAGCAGGCAGGAAAGGGAGTGGGGCGCCCAGAAGGAGGTCCCAGAAAGAAAGGAAGTGAGCGACCTATTTTATCCTCAGTACCCATCTGCATAGTCGGAACCAGACTGAATACCAAACCATGCTGGGCATGATGAATTTTCCACACACAAGTAATTTCCACACTCTAAATTCTTTTTCCACTGATTTTCCTTTTTAAACAAAAAAAAGATTTATTTATGCATGCAAGAGCTGGGGAGTAGGCCAGACGCGGGGTTGGGGGTCGGCGGGGGGGGGCCTAGTGGGGGGGGGGTGAGAGGATTCATCAGAGGCAGAGTGGGTAACAGAACAGGCAGATCTACTGAAATACACTGCTGAGGGGAACAGCGGGAGAGACAGGAGAGGTCTGCTGCACCATGTGGCCAGGGATCGAATTAGTGCAGCCCATAGCTTCATAGTGCTGAGATTTAACTCCTTTTGCCACCAGGGAGGCCCTCCACTGACTTTTCTCCCAAGGCGAGAAACCTAAAGAGAGATCCTGCCTGCTTCGTCTTCCTCAAGTCCCAGCACACTGCCTAGCATAGAGCAGGTGCTAAACAATCGCTTATGAATCTTACCAGCTGAGGCACCTTTAGAGCAAGACTGAGTGGCTTGTCTTTATACTATCTCCACAATTAAATCTCCATTTGACAGATGGACAAAACGAAGAATAGAAAATGCTTTCCCAGGGTCTTCTCTTCCCTCAGCCTTCAAGGCAGGTAAAGTGACTTTCCCAGCAGGCTCTATGCCTGCTCAGTCAGGTTCAACTGAACTGCCCCAAAAAAAGACTGATGCAAAGTGGGTGACTTAGTGGCGCACTGGGTTTTTATTCCCACAACTGGACCCAGGCAAATGTATTCATATGATAATCTCCTGCCCATGCACAACACCCTGAAGTGACTGGCTGGGGAGGAATATCCCAAGGATGTTAGGGAAAGGGACAGAGGAATAAAGGACACTTGCATAGACATAAAGGGCAGGAAGAGCTACCCCAGAAGGGACAAGTTTGCTAAGAGAGGCCTGCAGCGTTGCAGGCAGGCAGCCTTGACAGGTCACGGGCAGGCAGGAAGGCTGCTGCCCTGCAGAGGGACAGAGTTGGTGAAAAGGGACACCTGCATAGTCACAGGTGGGCAGTGGATTGCTGCTATCTCAAGGATGTTAACAGCAATCTTGAGTCTCGAGCCTGGGAAGCCATTCCCTGAGACCACAGCATGTGGGTCCCCACCAGTCCCCCTTCTGATAGAACAGTGTAAGGAATGGTGAGCACCCAACTGGGGATCCCTAACTGTGGATCTCACAGCTGAGAAAGCAGCCCAGCAGCCCAGAGCCAGGACCACACATACCTTCTGTCCTAAAACTGATGCTCACACATTACAGAGCCGCGAGCTGTATCTGTGTGTCTTGTTTCAGAGCTGATGAAGGAGATTTTATAGGTAGCCACAGCTAAGCAATCGAATGGGATGTCTAATGATCTGCCCTGAATTTTTTTTTTCATTGATCTTAATTTGCTCATCCCAAGATATAAGTTTCTGGATTAATTCAGTTAATCTTTTTCACTCAAAACAGTGGTGAATTATCTCCAGGTCACTGATTTTATCAACCTTGACAATAGCAAGTCCTTTACAGATTATAATATCAAACATTCTTTACACATCCACCACTTCAAAATTGTTTGGACCTGAATATGAGATTTGCTAATGACCCCCATTTTATTGAAAGGATTTGCATCTGTGTGTGTGTGTAACATTACTTGTATATAATTCTCTAAGAAGAGAATTCCTATTTCATTTATTTATTTTTTTTGCAAACAATTTTAGAGGCAGGGTGTTAAACTGATTGAAATTTCACAAGATTGACATTATTGCTTAAAGTGCTTGAATTGGTTACATTAAAGAAAATTAAGGTACAGATTGTTTTAAATAAAAACTAAATTTTTTTTTTTTTTTTTTTTTTTTTTTTTAGCAACAAAGTCAAATGAATGCCACACAAATACAGTAACTATTTTGGTTATACAGAAATGGAAGCCAAAAATAAATAAATGTAATACTGGAAAACAGAAATTTAATTAGGCAGGAAAGTAGGAAATAATTTTCCCGGACCCATGCCATTTACATGAGTTAATCACAATAGTGCTGATAAATGCCTTGACCATATAATAGCAAACAAGGGCAAAACATTTAGTGCACAATATTTTAATACACATGAATATACAAAGTTGATCAAAATGCAATGTTTAAAGATAAAATCCATCTGTAATAAAGCTACACTCCAATATCTAAAATAAGCCCTAAGCTCCAGTTAGAACACAGTTCATTATTAGGCATGCCCATGAAATTAAGGGTATCCATGAAAATAAATGCATAGAGACCATTTCTGTCACTTTATTCCTATTTCATCTTAAACCCAAAGTATTATCAGGTCATAAAACCCAACATGACTGGTTTCATAGTCAAATCAACACCCATGTGTGTTGTTCCTTGGCTCCCTTCAAACCAGTTCACTTCGTGTTGCCTGGAAGGAAATGCATCAACATAACAGGACTGGATGTCCACATTTTACTGAACTGACTTCAAAATGTCGTCTTAGCATACCGTATCATAACCTAGATGCTATAATAGTAAATAGCCAATAAAGCAATTATTTCTCCTCTTTTTTAAGAGTGAAAGGCTATGACTTATTTTAAAACATCCAGCAGTTAAAAGAAATCAACAGGTCTTCTCAGGCCTGCTGGAAAATGATACACAGTCACCCTGGCCATTGGAGGGAATATTGCTGAGCCTTTGTGCTATTGCTGACCTCAGAACGGTCTTGAGTGTCTATACCTTCTCTCAGCTTTATGCAATGAGTGAGGGATGAATAATTAAAAAGTGTTTGCATGCTACTGTGGTTACGTAAAGTAAAAAGACTGGGCGGGAAAAATGTAGCTGCCTAGTGTTTGTTTCATTTATTGGCAAGGAAGAGGGAAGAAATTATGAAATAGTTCTGAAGTTTAAAAACTTGGAGTGTTGGTGGATAAGTGCATTTTGTTCTTCCATCTTCCTTTCCTTAACCACACAATCATTTTTAATGACTTTGCGTTATCTTCCATACTTTCTGTTATTCTACAAGTCTATCTGTGAATACTGAATTAAACTCACCTTTTCTATGAAAAAGAAATTATTTCAGTTAAGTCACTGGGAAACACTCTTTACAGATTAAAAAAAAAAAGCCAAACACATACAAAAAACCCCCAAAACAAAACAAAATGTACTGAATCTATGACTTAGCATTTAGATATTACTTCTATAAGCTTCCAATTGAAACATTTTTTCCTAATAAATTAGCTTCAAGAATCATTTCAAAGATAATTTTAATAGTTTTTCTTATTAATCAGTTTGAAAATAAATTAGAGCTCAACCATCAATCAATTCTTTAAACTTTGCAACCGGTAGCCAAATATACGGGTTATATATTGTACAAACAGTTCCCTATATCAATTACCTTCAATTGGAAAGTGTTTCTCCTTAAACACAGAATAAAGACTCACCTTCCAGGTAAGTGATTACTGTATATGTCTTGTGGAAGAAAAAAAGACAAAATATTTATAAATATGTATTTGCCCTTAAACAAGGCAAGGTATAGTTTCATCACTTGTATAAAACAATAAGCTCACCCTGTTTTTGTCTTCTCCAGTGAAAAGTAAAACATTTCACTTCAAGCATGAACAAATGAGGTGTTTGCATGCTTATTTAGTTCTGAGCAATAATCAGTTCAAGATATTTCAAAGATAAGAAATCCAGTTTTCATCTAGATAAAGTGCTATGCCTTAATTGTTGCAAAATGACCACTAACATTTTCAATTTCAATTTTAGTTCACATTATGCCAAAAGTTTGCATGTTTGTTCGCTGAATTTATTAGGTAACAAGATAATATGTTCACAGTATATCATAGTGTATGGAAGTCAACTGACTTCCCACAGGAAGCCAAGATCTCCAACTCGTAGTATTTGTAGGAAACCAAAAACCAGCTCAACGGCAAAACACCAAATCGACCCTTTTAATAAAAGGTACCAATACTCAAGTGATCTAATAAATACATATATAATAAAAGTGAAAAAGGTAAAAGTAACTATGGTGAGATGAGGTTCTTCCATAAAAAACTCTGTCTCGTCAAGCATTCTAGGAGTCTGAGCCAAAGAAATGCCGCCATTTTGTTTATCCCTCCACCTGCCCACTGACACTTCCTGTGAGCCACCTTCTTACCCAGCTAACTCCAATATTCCCTCTAGAGAAGGTTCCATATCAGCTCTGGGCCTTGCCAGTGCCTCGGTAAACAAACTGAAATGTTAAAAAGTGAACAGTTGTACAATGCAGCTGATGGTGGTAAAGGCGCAGTGCCTTCATTATTCCTGATAAAGAAGGATGTTGGCGCTGACCAGCTAAGGAGAGCTATGCCAGAGGTGGCCGCGTGGTGTCTTAGGCCTGCAACCACAGACTGCCAAACACCAGCAGGACTGGAAAGACACCTTGGAAAGCTTAGCAGTGCCAGATAAAGGATAAATACAACTCACACGACCCTACAGAAGAAAAGTATCACTAAAAACAGACAGCATAGAGTTATTTTCCTGAAACTTGGTTTTGGTAGAAAGATAAGAAAAGTAACTTTTCGCTGTGCACTAAAGCTTCCTCCTCTTGTCTGTGCCTGCGGGGAGCCCCACACCTTCTTAGCTCCTGCAATTCTAACAGCTAGGAAGGCACAGCCCGGTGCAGACGCCAGCCACCATGAACAGCTTCTCTTCACCCTGCTCCACATGGAGGATGGTTTTAGTATCGAGGTTACCCACGTTTAAACATTTTCACTTGCACAAACTTAAAGCTATAGTTGCAGCCCTAAAAGTTGAACATCTACCCAATTCTTCCATCTTCCTGTCAGAAAGAGGCAGGAAAGCTAAAAATGGGTAACAATGTTTCCAGGAACAAATTAAGGGAATGCATTGAAAGGAGACTCGGGAAGCCATTTAGGAAGTTAAGCAAAGACCCAAAACAAGACTGCAGACATTCCTAGGAAAAGTCATTCTAATTCAGCCAGATACAGCCAGTGGCACAGCATTTACCCAATCCTAAAATTAGCAACTGTTATTCATATAAATCTTACTACAATCTGATTGCAGTTAACTCTACCTCAGACTAAAATAAACCACAAGTAGTGCTGCATGTAGAAAAACACAGGGAGACAGTCAACACAGCCAGACCACTGGGACTCGGAGTAATACCGTTCGTGGGCCGCTGGGGAAGAAGGCGGTCTGCAGGGAAACCAGGTAACAGTGCTCTGAACATTTCCCCCACTTGAATTAGTCCCACAGTTCTTTAAGTTATTCTCTTGACTGATAGAATAAAATATATCCAGATTCTGAATTTTTTGATATATCTGATGTCAGGCCATAGAATTCTTCAATAGCTTGGGCATCTATTTTCTGCAATAAAAGAGAAAGAATACAACTGTTTAACATAATTACTGGGAGAAGGGAAGAAAAACTAACAGAATACACAAGAAAATGCAGTTGTAAAACACTGTTATACAGCCCCAAGTGGAGATTTTCAATAGACTTGACAGAGGGATATCATTATTATATAAATTGCAAATCACTGAGAAAGGAGGAAATCTATTAGCAACCATATGTGAGCCTTCTTTGAAGCAGCCAGGGCTTCTGTCTCTCAAATGTTAAGTTGGGGGATCTTGGGAATAACCTTAATTCACTGGGACCAACTGTGCACTTCAGAGTTCATTCCCTATAGTGTTACCCTCGTGAGCTAAAACAAACTAAGTTTCTGAGTATGGAATTCACTTGAGCTAATATTACTTTACAACAAAATCAACAAATAGGATGTTCTAGTATATAATATAAAGATTTTCAGGCCCAACAGACTGAAAAACATTTTTAAAAACTATCAATACAAGAAAATTTTGGTTTAATGAAAGAATCCTAATGCGACTTTGAAGTTTATTTGGTCTGTACCAGTGAAGTCCTGGTAGGAAGCAGGACTTACATTAAATGGGACTTAGGGTGACACAGAGACCCCATGTCTATGGCTGATCAGTGAACTGAATGAGTCTCCAATTGCATCACACCGCTCTCACCAGGGAAAATGCAGAATTTCATTTTGGTGGAATATAAATTTTTTAAGTCAGACTATTGGGAAAATGGCCTGTTTTATGAAATGTGCATGCAAGCACACACGTACGTACGCACACGCACACACACACACCCCGACTGTGCCCTATCCCTACCCTAGAATAATCTGCATACCAACCTCTACAATGTCATCATCAAACAAAAGCCAGAAGCCATGACTTTTCACAATGGTAATATAATGCCCGCGGTTAGGACCACTGGAAAAGAACAAACAAAAGAAAGTTACCAAGTTAACATTCAGTTCCTTATAAACCTCCACATTGATTCACTTTGAAAAAATAGGGGAAGGAAACACTCCCCGCTTGTATCTCTGTCCACACTGGTGCAGCCACAAGGCTATGGGGGAACACCAGATGGGGAGCAACGCTGGGCCTGAGGATGAAGAAGACATCTGCCTTCTGTGGACTTACAATCCGGTGGGGAAAACAGACATACAAATTCGGCGACTATCAATCGTCTGCCTGCTCTGTGCCAGACTCTACTCTGGCTGTCAGAAAAGTAGAGGACAAACCAAGTCCCCACTTTCACGGGGCTGGGGTCAGAGCGGCAATAACTGACCGAAAACACAAATAATGCTCGAGGAGTACTGAGTGCCGTGAAGAACAAAGCAGCGTCCGCGCAGCGGATGGAGGGAAGGGACTATTCCACGCAGTGGTGAAAGAGGCCTGTCTGATCATTTGGGCGACGAAGTGTGGGGGAGTCTGTGACTATATGAGGGAAGTCTAGGAACAGGGAGAGCAGATGCCAAGGTCTGGGGAGGACAGCGGGGGAGGAAGCCTTGGCATGTTCGCTGAACTGCAAAGGAGCCCCCTGGTGGGTCAGGGGGATGGGGGCTGGAGGTGGGGGGGATTGGGGTGTCATGGTTAAAATTTTGAACTGTTTGGAAGCCAGAGAGATTCTGAGGAATTTTAAAGAGCAACTGATATGATTCAAGTTTCAGAAAGCTGTTCAACCATAATGCAGAATATCCGTGCTAAAATAAAAAGGTATATATTCTGCAATGTGGGGAAAATAACTGAACTGTTACATTTGTCCAGCTGAGGGGGGTGCATCCTATAGTGTTACCCTCGTGAGCATTTGTTCTGTATTTTTCAATGTACCATTAAAACTGCAAGGCTGGATTTCTCAGTTTGCTTTCTTCAAACACAGATGACCCATGAGACCTGTTCCTGCCTGTCGGCAACCTCACCCACACACACGTTGCCCTCCCTGTGCGCTCGGCTCACTAGCCTCCTCTCTGGACACACATCACCCTTCACACCGTGGGCTCTGCACCAGCTGCAACTCTGCCTGAAATGATCCCACCCCAAAGTCTGCATTCTTGGTCCATTTCATCCTTGGGGTGTCAGCTCAAATGTCACCTGAGTAGACACCTCTTTGTGGCTCATTTTACTTGAAGATGCACCACCCCCACCCAACGTTGCCCTGCTCACTTCTCACAGCACTCATCAAAACTGTAATTTATTTTGCAGTGGCCTGTATGTTCTGGGTGGTGACTGGCTGGTATTTTCACTTGTCTGTGTCTCCCACTAGATCCTCAGCTTCCAGATGGCAGGCCCTGTGTACCTTGTCCACTACTGTACCTTCAGGTGGTGGCATGAAACCCAGGAAACAAGGGTTCAAAAAGCACCTGTCATGGAAATCAACGAATGAGGCTGTGCACTTGCTGCAGCCATGGCCTGGAGGGGAAGGGCTCAGCTCCCCAGCCTCCATGCTTCCAGTTGAGCCTCCTGATCCCCAAACACAGGCCAGGCGTGTTCTGTATACTAAGAACAATCCTACCTCTGGCAGGGAGGAATCTAAAGAATCCTAGTTAGTGGCATGCGTGCCTCGGCAACAAATCATCCTTACTGCGGGGCTGCTTGGGTCTTGGAGCCCCCAATTTTGGTACAGAATCCAACATCCTACTCATCCCCTACTTTCCCTAAATGGGTCTCAGCCCCTGCCCACACCAGCGCTTCCAGCGATCAGAGAACCACACTGAAAACTAGTGCATACCCACAAATCAGAGTGCTCCGTTTCCCTGTCATCTGTCCACACTGCCTCTCTGTCCATCACGGCCTGCATGACCCCAGGTACCAGGCCGCTGCCTGCCAAGACCCCCTTCCACTCCTGCCACAAGGGTCTGTGTGCACAGCTAATTTCCCCATCACTGAACCCTGTGCCATTAAAAGACTTACTGTTAGAACTATCTCCAGGGAAAACACTGGTTTTTAACTGGCCAAGAAATAAATCCTATTGAGAATGTTAAGAAAATATCCAGTGGCCTAATGTAACTCTGCATGGGTGAAAATATGAGGTGCTTCAGATGTAAAGTTACAGTTTCAGATAGCATCCAGTCCAGCTCAGGGGGAGAATTTAATCCCTCCCTATGCTGGAACCTCACATCCTCACAATCCCTCCTGGCAAGCAGAGGAAGGCTCCGGCTTTGCAACACGTCCCCATCTAGAACCGGTGGGGTTGAGGGGGGGGGCAGGGAGGCTGCATCTGCTGCACACAGGACAAGCCCCGTCCAGTGGAGCGAAGGGGAACCACCAGGTGAAGGTGCCATGCACTTTCCATGCTTATTACAAATAATGGAACAAAAGTATTTGCTCAAAGGATTTTCAACAAAATGCTTCCTCATAATGTCGCGGGTTCTTCTCTCTCTCCCTTCTAACTGTGTGCTTACTACAGTGTTGGGGAAAGAGGGAAAATTACATAAAGAATATTTTAGAGCATATTTTTAATCACTTGAAATGCCAAAAAAATTCTTAAATTGATCTACTGCTTCTCTTCTCTAGTCACAAGCCTTAAAATACTCTGGAGATCTCACTCTATATGTGACCTAGCTTTTTGAAAAGTAAAATCATAGCATTAGCATTTAATTCTCCATGTCATTTCAAATTCCTCCTAAGTTTCATCTCTAATCAATGCAGATTTATTAAATTATTTACCTTATGACAGAGCATTCTGATTATCATTATAGAATGTATTTTATGTGTGGAGGTAGGTGTGTTTGCATTTACTTTTGAGATGATAAATGAACAAGAGCTTGGAAGAGATTTCCAAAAGCACTGTTATTATGGAGTCTCATGGCCCAGGAAGCATACAACTAGGTCTTTTTGAGCACTAGGGCAACCTTCACGCTTCTCCTAAGCACCTGCCCCCCACCCCCCTTACCTGCCACAATGAACCACCACTGCAACCAGGTCGTACATGCGGTCCAGGTTCACTGCATCGCTGGAGGTGTTGAAGAGCCGGAGTTCCAGCGGGAAGACCACCCGGTAAGAGAGCTTGGTGTACCTGTGGAGCTGCTCCATGTACTTGAATCGCTTTAGGTGCAGGGCCAAAATCATGGGCAGCTTTTTTACTCTCATCCTAAGGAACCATGAAATAGAAAATCAGTAGAACCACACCTGTGAGCAGAAGAACAAATACTGTTGCCTGCAGAAGAACAAATACTGTTGCCTGCACAAGTGAAGAGCAGGAAGAGTCTAACAAATAAACCACCACTCTTGAGAATAAAAGTATGTTCACTTATGTAGAGCTGACTTATTCTTTATCTTCAGCTAACTGGAGCAAGCCAGCCAGACACAAATGCAACAGTGAGTCTCCAGTCAAAGGAGACATCCCAGAATATTTATGCCAGTAAAAAGATGCTATACAATTGCTTTCTGCCATGTCCTCTGCCTCCCAAGAAGGACTGGTGTTCGGACAATCCTGAGATAATGGAGAAGAGAGGTGGGAGCTTTTGAGAAAAGAAGTTGGAAGGAGAACAAGCAGATGGGATCTGGACCCACAGGTTCTGAGGACCTGCGAGGATGTCCAGACAAGGCACTGCTGGCCATCAGGAAGCCCAGGAGGCTCACTCTCACTTCTTACTCGTGTGCTCTTGGGCAAGTCATTTCCTTCTCTGGCAGTTTCCTCATTTATAAAATGCAGGGGTTGGCTTAGAGATATATATCCTAAACTGGGTTCAGTGGAGCACTGGATGTGTTAGTAGGTGTGGCGTTTCTGTGGTTATGTTTTGAGAACACTGCTTTGTTTTCTGAAGCTCCTCACGACACATTAACATACTTATCTGAGAAATCCCACAGTAAAGGAAGTGTTCTCTTTTGTTTGATGCAGCTTTTCCCAAACTTACATCAACACAGAAAGCTCTTTTCACTAGATCACTGTTAACAATATTCCATAAATCACAAGGACTCCAGATAATGTGGATAACTCTGCTAGAATAGAGGGTCTCCAATTACCACCCAGGACCCCCATTCTAGGAATGTCCTGAATGTCCTTTGAGTATCAATGCTGCTCAGCTTGTCCACATTCTCTGTGCATATTATTTGAAAAGAACAACATTTAGGAGAGTTTACTCCAAAATCAGAGGTAAAACCCTGTTCATAAAAACAATCAAAATAACATCAGCAGAAATACAAGATTCATGGGGCACCCTAAATGCTATAGGAACACACCACATCTTAACACATGGAATCTACCAGGCTTTTTACTGTATAAAACACCCTCAGGCCACACAGGGAGACCGAGCTGGCCATCGGTGGACTTAGATTGTAAGGACTGGAGGCACAGGTGATGGAAGAGACCTACCTCCCACCGCAATGCCTATCTCCTACAGCGACTAACCTTTTGTAAGTTTTGATGCCACAGGGAGGGATGTGCAGGTCTAGAGGTGAAAGGCTGGGAGGTTGGTCAGAGAAATGATACCAACCTCAACTGTAGATGCCTAAGGTCTGCAGACAGCAGTAATGAGCGTCTGTGAGTTACCTTGAATGTTCCACGACTCTTGTCAGGGTGCATTTAACTCACAGTAAGACTGCACTGTGATTAAAGTATCAAGTTTCTTGGTTTCTGGGGTTGGATAACAGGGAATCACTGGATATTTAAGATAGTCCAAGAGCTGTACATGGCTAGTGCTGATAAAAAGATGGGCAGCCTTAGGCCCCCATCTCAATTCAGAATGTGATGACTTTATTACCTATCCATCTACCGCCACTGTGCTACTGATTTTCTCATGATTCCTTATGAAACGATGAATATTTTAAACTTATGTCTCCAGAAAAGAAGTACCAATACTCAGGCAATACTAACAATATTACTGAATGTCTAGTATGAGTTATGTATTATGCCAAGACCTTTTTGTAATTTGTCTTTAAATCCCAAAAGGACAGCAATTGTATTTGATCACTACTTGTTTTTCTCAGTATACTATCTGGTATAGAGTAACACTCAGTAAGTACTGTGGAATGAAGGAATGAACAAATGTGCACATAATCAGACAAATGGACAACTCTCCTAGTTTTACCTTGAGGAAGGTATCTGACTCCCCAAAGTGACATGGCTATATGCACATGGAAGTGGGATTCAAAATCAGATCTGTCCTCCCTGCTAATTAGGGACCATATTTGCCATCATAATCTGACAAGGGGTTAATATCCAAAAATATAAAGAACTAAAACTTAGCAAAAAACCACCCTATTAAAAATGGGCAGGTGCTCTGAACAGACACTTTCTCCAAAGAAGACATATACATGGAAAGTTGTTCGTCATCTGTTATTATTAGGAAAATGAAAATTGAAACCATAGAGATGTCACTTCACATCTGTGAGAACAGCTATTATCCAAAGACAAGAAACAAGTGTGGGGGAGGATGTGGAGAGAAGCGAACTCTTGTACACTACTGGTGGGAATGTAAACTGGTATAGTCACAATGGAAGGCAGTGTGGAAATTCCTCAAAAAATTAAAAATAGAAATTTCATATGAACCATTTATCCCACCTCTGGGTGCTCACTGAAAAAGATACAAACACTAATTTGAAGAGATGTATGTATGCCCAAGTTTATTGCAGCACATTAAAATAGCCAAAAACTGGAAATAACCTAAGTACCCACTGGTTGATGAATGGATAAAGATGTGGTGTATATACACAATGGAATACTATTCAGCTCTGTATAACAAATAAAAATGAAATATGCCATTTGCAACAATGTGGATAGGCCTAGAGGGGGTCGCGCTTGGTGAAATAAGTCATATGGAGAAAGACAAGCACCCTATGATTTCACGCCTTTGTGGTACATAGAGACACCAAACAATTGAACTAAATAAGACAAAAATCACCTTTTTGGCTTTAAGACCAAATCAGTGGTTACCAGAAGGGGATGGGGGTAAAATCAGGTAAAAGGCGTCAATTTATCCACGTGAGGTGGGTAAAATCAGGTAAAAGGTGTCAACTGTCCAGTAAAGGGCAGAACTGAACTTTGAGTGATGAACTTAACACAGTTCACACCGTGTTGACAGACTGAAATTGACATGATGCTATAATACAATGTTATGTCAATAAAAAAATTTTATCATTAAAAATAGAGTGAATTAGGGCCTCCCCGGTGGCGCAGCAGTTGAGCGCTGGGTTGTGAAGCTGCCCGCAGCCTCTGCAATGCCAGTTCGATCCCTGGCCGCTGGGTGAGGGTCCCACATGGCGCGTAGACCTCTCCTGCCGTCCACTGCTCCCCTCAGCAGTGTACTTTGTCAGTCTGCCTGTTCTGTTCACTGCTCTGGCTCTGGTGAATTCTCTTACCCTCCTGTGCTTCTGACTGTACCCAGCACTTGCATGCATGCATAAATAAATAAATAAATAATGGAGTGAATTTAAAAAAAAACAGATCTGCCGGGCATTAAGGCCTGGTTGTTTCTCAACACACAAAGCCAGATGAGCGTATACGCACCTTTTCTGGGCCTCCTGTTTGCTGCAGCAGGTTTCACAATAATATTTCTGTTCACTACACAGAGTTTCTGTGTTGCTGAAGTCTCTGCAGAGGAAAATATTTTCATCTTTTAAAAAGTCCAAAATGTTCTTGCTATACCCTATTGGAAACCCTCTATTACCTGTAGATAGGCTCAGTTTATGATGTGGGGAAAGAAGAAATGACAACAGATCCTTCATATGAGTGGGTACCACACGGCCATTACAGCGCGTCTAGTGGATGGGGCTGTGATTTCACCGCAAGAGATTTTCAAGTGTGGTTTTATTTAATGGGGCACAAGTAAATAAGAAATCAGGGCTTCCAAAGGCTTCAGTAAAATCTCAGAGTTTAACAGAGAATACCAGTAAAGTGAAGACTGAAAATGATGGCAGAAAATACTAACCACAGCAAAAAAGAAAAACTCAACATGACACTAGAAAAGTTGGGTCCAAAAAAAGGCAACCACATAAAAGGCAAGATGACGTTATTGAGCAGTTAATGAAAAGCAGTATGTCTCAGGTGGACCAGCTTTTCAAATAGCACAAAAATAAAGACAGTAAGATTTAAAGCAATTACAAGTGCTCTTATAGAAAACTAATAAAGTCCCAAATTATCAACACATGATTGCCTCCGACCAAGCCCCTGCTCCCGCCTTCTCACACCCCGCAAGATAAGAACTTTGGCCTGATTTCTTTTGAGAGCAAATGCCATTGAGTTTGTTATAGCCGTATTCACTTCCTCATGATGTTTTTCTGTACTACTTATAGTTTTCATTTTTTAACTGTCATGGCTTTTCATTCTTTTCTGGTCATTGAGATTCTATTTAACATTCCTGTGGTATTGCTTCCCAGGCTGAAAAGAACATCCAGGATATAATAATACCCTCAGAGTCTTGAAAATGTCTGTGACATTTCCTTCTTCATAAGGAGTGTCCTAACACCAAAATGATCAGATTTTATTAAATGGAAAATGTTATTTACATGGCATTAGAGACTCAACTGCTTCAACTGAGCTTATCCAAAGGAAACACAGATCGTCCACTCATTAAATCCCCGAACATCTAGGGACACACTCTGGACAGGGTGCTGGATTCCCGGTGAGCACCTGCCCTCCAGCAGCCCACAGTTTACAGAGCCACACAAATGAATTCACAGCATCAAGCACTCAGTGCAGGGTAAACAAACTGTCTCACACAAGCCATTTGCAAAGCCTAAAGCCCCCACATAGCTGCTCAATGCAGGTAAGCCTACAACCCAAATGCTAGCCAAGACCACCAGTCCTGAGGTCAGGAGCATTCTCCAACCTCCTCCTCCCACCCGCTGCCTTCACTCTGTCCCAGCCTCTCTCCCCACACCCCTCCCTCCTGAAGGCCTGCTATTTTCTTCACATTGGCAGCTCCTTTCCAGATGCCTCCATGGCTGGCTACACTTGTTTCGAGCTCAGCCTAAAGGTCATCTCTTCACAGAGGGTTTCCCTGGTCACTCTCTTGAACCCACCCAGCCTCTTTCCCATACCTGTCTCATTTCCTTCCGAGCACTTATTCCTAACTGAAATCATCCCACTTATTGGAAGTCTTGCCTCCCCTCCATGAAGGCTGAGACCTGTCTCACCCCCTGCCGTGCCCCAGCACCAAGCACAGGCCCGCCTGAGCGAGAAGCGCACTCAAACACTCAACACATTTCTTGTCTGAACAAATGAAGCAGAGCATGTGCATAAAGTCCAGGGGAAGCAAAGAGAAATGGAAAATGAACCTGGAGCAGCGCAACTCAGGTTCTCAAAAGAGGGCAAGTATGGCAGGTGGATGAGAGTCAAGGGATCCAGACAGCGAGAATGTGAAGCACAGGTATGTGGAGATGGGGTGGAGATGCAGTGTTCCCGAGATGCTGCCTCAGACCCTCGGAGTCTCAGTGACTGGTCTCAGCCAGACAAAGTGCTTTTTAGAAATACTTCTTCTGGCAGCACAGGAGAAAGAGCTAGAAGGGTTTAAGAGAAGGCAAGGCAACAACTGAGAAGGTGATTTCACTCAACCTTCAGATTTCAAGTACTGAGTACGTAATACAGCTCCACCTCAGCTGAATGCCCCCTGACACATCAATGGAATAACTGACATGAAATTTCTTCCTGGCCTGCACAGGAATTATTCAGGCAGAATGGGGAAACTTAAAAAAGCAAAGATTCACATCCTTGGTGTGGCTACTGTCGTGGTGGGAAGGCACGGAGCAGGATCTCTATGATCCACGCAGATGGGGTAAGGAGAGTCCTGGTGCTGGGGCGCCGGAAGGCTGGCAGGCCTCCCAGCCCCCAGCAAGTCTTCACTCTTACTGGGCTCTCCGGCCTTCTCTCGTGGCCTCTGCTTCTCTGCTGCTGGTTCTTTCGCTCTGCTGTTCTGCTCTTTTTGCTCTTTCTCCTTCTGGTCGCTCTGCTCGCTCTTCCCTCCTGCTGGCATCCCTGTGATGCCACTCTTGTAAGCCCAAGCTCTCAGCCCAGGTGTACCCACTTACGCATGCCCACACCCCACTCCAGGTGCCCGCCGTCAGGCATGCATTCAGGACCGCAGGGTTCTGTCATCAATCCTAATGGCGGGAGGGCAGAAAAGCCTGATACCTTTTACCTTACCCTACACTACCCAGACAAACCTCTGTGTCCAGCTAAAAAGTCAGAACAACCGAGGCAAATACAGCAGTGACAAAGGAACTGGACATTTTCTATTCACCCTTATTTAATAAAAAAAAAATTTCCAATTATTTGTAAACCCATATAGGTAGGAAAATAGCAGAAGTTAGTGCCCAATTTAAAGCCAAGTTATAAATAACCACCATCCTGCCCAGCTGGCCGGAAGCCACCACCGCGAGAAGCAGGGTGGTGAATTCAGGGTGTCTGTGAGTGGAGACTTGGGAAATCAGCCTGCATTTGTGAAAGGGGGTGGTGACCCCAGCAGGAAAAGATGAGGGAGAGCAGGACTGCCAGCTGAAGGCTGTACAGTTGCTGGAACAAAAGCAGGCAACAAAGGCGGAGAGAATATTCAGAGAAAAAGACAAAGTGAAGGGGCCAGGAGAGGAGTCTTTCCGACACCTGGGATTAACTGCCAAAGCACAGAGCAGCTGTTGGGGAAGCACAAAACTTTCCGCAGCTCTTTAAATAGTCCCAGATGCTATAATATGGTCAAAAGATGGAAAGAGATCTCAAGAGAAATACTTGCCTTTATAAGAGAAACTATAAAAGCTTATGGAAATGTATACCAGAAAAACTGAAAGAGTGGAGAAAGATTATGTGCCCAGAAAGGAAGGCTATCTATTATAACAGCTATCATGTCCAAGTTAATTAATGCCTATATTTGACAAACTTTTGATTAAAATCTTAACTTTTTCACTCAACACGGTAATTCAAAAATTGACTGGGAAAAAAATTCTCATGCAATGCTTTCCGATAGTTTTCATGTTATGACTCACATAGAAAATGACTCCAGGGGAGAAGGGAGCTGGGGTTAACCAATGTGGCTGCACCTGTGGGAGCCACAGCTGGCAGCTCCTGGCTCTGGCCAGCCTCCCAGGAGCGGAGGACGCAACACATACCTGTAACCTACTTCACCTGGCACAACATGTGGGGACACTTTCTTCTAGAGGCCTGTGTTCACTGGATTTACCTGGAAAGCTTTAGAAACTTTAAAAACAATCTCAATGCTTAATCCTCTACCAATCAGTTACAGCAGACACTCTCCAGGTAGAAGCCAGACATTAATGTTTGAGAGGGTGGTTCCAGTGCATTCCCTGGTCTGACAGCCACAGTTCCCAAAGCTGTGCAATCACTAACAAACATGCATTTGAATCACCTGGAGCTCTCGTCAAAATGCATATTCTCACTGATTTCATTCTTCGGAGTCTCCATTTCTGGCCAACAAAGGTGCTAAGTCCACAGACAGCTGTTTGAGTGTAAAAATCTAAAACCGTGATTCTCAAACTTTGCTGGTTATCAGAATCACCCAGAAAATTAAAATGGAAGGCCCAAGCTGACTGAGGTTGAATATGACATGGGCCTTTACTTTTGCCAACCTCCCTGGGTGATTCTGACACACAGTAAAGTTTGAAAATCACGGATTAGAGTATTAAAGAAGATTTTTAAAAGGAAATTCACAAGACAGACTTAAGTGTCAGACACTGGAAAATTTGAATACTGATAATACCAAAGCACAGGTCAGAGAAACTAATATACAGGCATGGGACAATGGATGGATGTGAGTGGACTTAATCCAATAAAGAAGTTTCCCAAAATAAGTAAAGAGGAATTTTTTTGTAAAAGAGTAATTTTGAAAATAGAGGCTTTAGAGAATGAAAGAGCACTTTCCTCCTAACACTGAGCTGACCTCAGCACTGGGAAAACGGGAATTTACACAAAAGGCAGGCAGAGGGAGAGAAAAGTAGTTTCAGAACATGGCGCCCTTGAGGATAAAGTAAGTGCCAGTGAAGGAGCCACAAGGAGGGACTAAGGCATTGAAATAGAAGACAAAAAAATACCAAAAAGGCATGGAAGGATAATTAACAGAAACTTCACGTATTTTAAGTTTTTGCCCGAGGCTACCCTTGAACCTTTCAAAAGGAAAAAAAACATTCTCAGTATCCTCCTGTGATACAGATGGCTTACCTTGCCGAAGACACAGTACTTAGGTGTGAGTATCAACTTACAGCTCAGCTACAATGTGGATTTAATGGCTCTAGACCTGTATCCTGCTTAACCACTACTTACATCATCATTTCTCTGGGACAAAAGTTCAGCAAAACCACAGTGTAAGTGATCACCAAAAGCCCTTCTAGAAGGAGGTGGCTGAGATCTTAGATTCAAATCCAGCTTGATTTTTGTCTTTCAGAGTCATCAAAGCAAATGAAATTTAAAAACATCCCCTCAGAAAAGATATGTAGAGACCTTATGTTAAGGAAGGAAATTCATAATTCTAATTTTAAAAACAAACCCAAGAAAGTCAGCCAAATTAAACCATGAAAGGAGACAAGATCTTGATCATTCCATCTCTTTTGTCTCAGCTAGGAAAAGCTAATGAACCAGCTGGCATCATTTATTCCCTGGGTCTTTCTCTGCACTTCCTTCTTTTGGGACGAGCTGGAAAGCTGCCACCCCCACCACAGAATTCTCAGGAGTGAATGACAACACCTGGCAGGCTTCCTTTTCTACTGGGGAGATGAGATCCCAGGCATATGTGAGGGCGGGTAGAGCTAGGCAGTCAAGATCCAGTTTAAGAGTGATGTAAAATGGGGGTGGGGCAGTCTTCAGGAGCACCAGCCTCGATGGTCCAATCAGATGAGAAGTTCGTGTTGAAAAGACATTCTGCAGCTCTTTCACGCTCACCCATCCCAGTTTTCATATTCCATATGCCACAAGCCTGCCTTCAATAGGTGCATGGCCTATGTACCTACACATATAGACACGGAGATATACATCATTTCTCCAGGGGGAAAAAAAGGGAAACATAAATCTCTTTATAACAGGGTACCCCAAATAACCAGTTAATCCTTTATCAGGTTGGCCTCAAAGCTCCTGCTACTATCATTTGCCCTAACAGCTCAGGAATTCCCTGGAAGGGAAAGGGAAGCTGTCAACTTCCTAACTCCAAATTCCTTCTAACTCCCTCACTCAGGAAGGGGAGTGGCAAGGAATAAGTTCTTCTCATTCCCCGTGGCTAACGTTGGCACAATCTTTTTTACTCCCTGTGATCATAAAAGGATTAAAACTGGCTCTTCTTTTCACAGGAATATTAAGAACCTATGCCATAGCTGAACTATTCACAAACAAAAGGGGCCATTGAGCCTACAAAAACACTTTGCAAACAAAGACATAATCAACTTGTTCTAGACACCTGGACCTAACACATTTGGGCATAAGGACTGATGTGCCTGTCCCCAGGAAGTGCTGAGGTAGCTATCAGCACAGAGCTGTGAGAGGGAGGGCTCCAGCTCCTAGAAAGACATTGGGGCAGTTAGCCACCTGCCCCCCCGGCTCACACATGCATGGCACACAGATGAACCAAGCAGCCTTTCAACGCTGGTGCTGGTGCCTTTGCCCTGAAAGATAATTTCCTAGCAGTCAAGCACCACAGCATGTCCCTTTAATCTATTCTTCTAAAAGGTGCTCAGTAACATGAATTCTTGAAGGACAATTTTGTCACCCTGATTCCTACTAATAAAAATCAACAGTGCTTTGTTATGACCCTATAAAATATGTCTGAGCTGGGGTAACCTATACAGTGGCAGGAATGCCTGACTAACCACTTGGCTATAACAACATCCCCACTATGAGGCACTCTCCTGACCCTGTCAACTGTCCTTCAAAGCCCTGATCATTGCCTCTAATTCTCACCAGAATGTAAGTGCTGAGAGAGCAGAGGACAGTGCTGCCTTCACCCCAGGGTGAGGAACAAGACTGGGCCACCTAAGAATCACTCCCGACCTCCTGGTGGGAGAAGTGAGGAGGCAGAAGGAGAATCATGTCTTCATATCAACTTGGAACACAGTTCACTATACAAGTCAACACATAACACAGTAATGTTCCATCCCCTCAACCCTAACAAGGGGGATCGTCTTTCTCTCTATGACCTCCAGAGAATGCTGAAAATGGAGGGAAAGGCAACCCTTCATTGGACATCAGCTCACTGCCTAATTTTAAAATAACAGATTAGTTTAGAAAAAGAAAGTACTGGTACATATCATTTACTCACTTAAATTGTATGATTGTGTGTGTGTGTGTTACACTTTTGATCATGTAAGCAAAAGTATAGATTTATATTAAACATTAAACTTATTTTTAGGGCCTCCCCGGTGGCGCAGCAGTTGAGCGCTGGGCTGCGAAGCTGCTTGCAGCCTCTGCAGCGCTGGTTCGATACCCAGCCTCTGGGCAAGGGTCCCACATGGCGCGCAGACCTCTCCTGCCGCCCGCTGCTCCCCTCAGCAGTGTACTTCGGTCCTTCTGCCTGCTCTGCTCCCCGCTCTGGCTCTGGTGAATTCTTTCACCCTCCCGCGCTTCTGACTGTACCCAGTGCTTGTATAAATAAATAAATCTTAAAAAAAAAACCTTATTTTTAAACTTAATAACTAATGACTTCTTCTCCAAACCACATATACTTATTTTTAATCTCTCTTGGGTAAGAAGAATAGATTAATAGGATTACTTTCGCTTAACATAAAGGGAGATTATCTCCTGAGGAAATACAGGATTTTTTATTTTTTCCCCCACTTATTTCCTAGCCTGATCCAAAGCTCAGGGCAGTCAGAATTTACTAGATTACCTTAGACAGTGAGTAATAGATGTATTCTGCTCCACATCGACAGAAAGGTCGAGAAAATCTTCATCTTTGCTACTAACCTGAAGCAAAAAAAAAAAAAAAAAGAAGAAGAAGAAGAAAAAAAAGCATTTGGCACAAAATACTTAATAGACACAGCAGATAAAATTCGGAATATTTATAAGTAACCAAAAGCCATAACTGCAGTAAATGTCATGTGTTGTTTAGCCTACTCCTCAGCAGTGAGAGCTACCTAAAAAAAGCCCAATCTAGAGGAAATCCCAAACTCTCAATTTAACCTTATCTCTATTCCTGCTTTGGTCCAGGACTTTCAATAATTAAAACTCAACCTGATCTATTCCTCTCCATTCATCTCCCCACTGATTCTAAGTAGGAAGTACTGACAGACATCCAAAGAGTCCAGAGTGGCAGAATGATAAAAATGGAAATGGAAAAAGGACGAGATGTAGAACGCCTACTATCAGATTATCACCTTTTCATTAAGTGGTTCACGCTTTCCGCCAGTCCCTTAAAATCAGCCCCTCACTCCTGTGAGTAGGTATTCAAATTGTGAGTGGGGCCAAGAGTCCACTGCGAGACAGAAGACAGTCACAGTGACCACACACAGGCTATTCTATGGCCAAGGAAGGGGTCATCATTGGCACAACTCTGTGCCTTCTGGAGCCTTGGCTCACACTTCAGCCCAGCCCCAGCTGTTTCTTAGCCTTCCACAGCTCATACTACACCAATTCTGGGAGTTGTACTTTTCAAAGCTCACAGAATACGAAGGGCTTAAATTCTGGGGCTTCACTGGCAAGCCTGGGGTTTTCTGCCTTGGACTGGAAGGGATGAACTAGCTCAGCAACAACTATGAGCGCTCAGTCAACAGGCAGCAAGAGGACACAAACACTTCCCTAAGTATTACAGCTGCCCTGGGACCCAATATTCCACTGCAAGGAAATTATCTGAAGGAACGTTCAGAGATGTGGACACAAATGTTTTACTTTCATGACCAGGCACAGAATATGCATACCTGGCCTCTGCTACTTAGAAAGCAGATGACTTTAGACCAGTTACTTGGCCTCTCTGAACCTCAGTTTCATCTGTGAAGTAGGAAAAGTGACAGTATTTATTTCATAAGCTTGTTGAAAGGATGAAATAAAAGTAAAGTGCTTTAAGATATAAGCACTCAATAAACTGCAGACAGGTAAAAAATTTTAAATGACCTAATGTGGCCAAAAAGCTACAGATGGTTTTACTACATTGTAGGCATGATAGTAAATGAAAAGTAGGCTATACAATTATATATGTGACATGTTAAATCCAATCTTGCATAAAAGGGCATGTATATATTTGTATACACATATAATATATCCTTATCACTATCACACTGTTTGAATTTTTTAATCGCATTTATTTAAGCTTATTACAGCTACAGTAGAATGCATGAAAGATCCAAAATCTTCACCATTGCCTATACCAGCTTCTTTGCCAGACATATAACTTCATGGACCAATAAGTATGTTTCCCACCCTTGACTCTGAGTTCAGCCATGTGACTTGCTTTGCAAGTGTTAGAACACACTATAATAGAAGACATGTTACAAACAGAGCTTGAACAATTACTTGTGAAATTTCTCTCTTGCATGTCTGTCACTGCCATGAGAAACAGAAGCCCAGGCTAGTCCACTGATCCTGGGAAAAAGATAGGAGACCCATGGAGGAAAGCTATTCTCACTAAGCAGCTCCCGCCAAGCCCAATGCTGTCTGCCTACATCTTCTGCTGACCCCTGAATCACACAGACACAGAGATCATGACCAGCAACTCAGCTGGAGATGAGAAGGCTGACCCAAGATTCAAGTTGCTGTCTAAGAAAGCTATTAGTTTGAGTTGAACCAAGTTAAGCACCTTCTGAAACTAAAGAAATTCAATATGCATTAAAGAAAAATAACAGTCTCTGAAACTTAACATTCTCAATGTCCCAGATAAGATCCCAAATTATACTAAATGAAGAACCGAGAAAATGGAAGACATTTGTAAAATAAAACAACTGAGACTAATCCTGGGATGACCAGGTATTGGAATTACCAGACAGAATTTTAAAGAAACTATTATAAATTATCTTTGGTAAAGAAAAATAAATCAAAAGATAAAAATAAAATCTCAGCAGAGGAATTGAAACAATAAAAATGGATCAAATGGGAATTTCAGGACTGAAAAATTAATAAACAGGATGGACTTAAGAAGTGGAGATGACAGAGGGGAGAACAAAAGAATTTGAAGCCAGATCAATGAAAATTATCCAATGATGGGCCTCCCTGGTGGCGCAAGGGGTTAAGGTGCAACCTATGAAGCTATCTGCAGCTACTGCAGCACGAGTTTGACCCCCGGCTGAGAGCAACCCACATGACACAGCAGACCTCTCCTGTCTCGCCCACTGCTCCTCTCAGCAGTGTATTTCAGTAAATCCGCCTGTTCTGTTCCCCACTCTGTCTCTGGTGAATCCTCTCACCCCGCACACCTCTGGCCTGTACCCCAGTTCTTGTATGCATAAATAAATAAATCTTTAAAAAAAAAATAAAGAAAATTATCCAATGAGAACAACAAAGAAAAAAGATTGAAATAAAAACAGATTCTCAGAAAACTGTCAGATAATTTTCAGGGACATGTTAGTTAATATTGTACACATAATTGGAGGTCCAGAAGAAGAAAGAATAGGACAGAAAAACTATTTGGAAAATAATGACTGAATATAACCTAAAAAGACATTCGTTTATAGATTTACTATTCAAGCAGGGTTAATACAAAGATTAGCCAGGGCACATCATAGACAAACTGCTGAAAATCAAAGGTAAAAAGTAAATCTTAACAGCTAGAGAAAAATGGCACATTACACACACAAAGATGATAAAGCTGGAAGCTAACCTTTCACCAGGAACTATGGAGGTCAGGAAACAGTGGGATAATCTTTAATGTGCTGAAAAAGGATGACGACTAATGCAGTATTTTTAGATTTCATAAATATATCCTTCAAGAATAAAGACAAAATGAAGCTTCATTATAATCAGATCTGCACACAAGAGGTTAAAGTGACACCAGATGGAAATTCAGATCCTCAAGAAAAAAAGAAAAGCATCAAGAATGTACTTAATGGTATTGATCAGTGGCATTTATAAGTAAATAAACATATATAACACACAAGGTGGGTGGCAGAGAAGGAACATCCACCCATATAGTTATAAGTTTTCTATATCTCATGTGAAACAGCAAAATTATCAATCATAAGCAGACCTTGGAAAGTGAAAATGTATACCGTAATCTCTAGAGCAACCACTAAAAAACACACAAAGATATACTTTGAGGAAAATTAAAGTGGAATTGTAAAAAAACACATGTATTAATACATATTTCAATCCCCACCAAAAAAGGCAGAAAGGATAACAAGAAACTAATGGGGGAATAAAAAGCAAACAAAATGGGAGCCCCAATACAAACATTTCAAAAATTACATTATACAAGAATATAACAAATGTTTCAAGAAAAAAAAATTTCAAAATATATTTTTTAAAAAGACCTGTTTTATATGTTGTTCACAGAAACTATGCTTTAATATAAAGACAGAGTGAAAGTAAGTGAATGGAAAAAGATACACAATGCGAAGTTGTCATAAGTATGAATTCAGACTGCTATATTTATATCAGATAAAATAGATTTTATATAAAATTATAATGAAACATAAGAAGGTGTCTCTGAACAATTAGGTGAGTTTACTAGAAAAAAATATGTGGCTGCCTTTCATGACAGAGCCTTAAAAATACATGAAGCTGGAATACTATTCACCAATAAAAAGGAATGAACTGTGCTCACTTTGATAACACATATACTAAAAGTGGAATGATACAGAGAAGATTAGCATGAATTATCTCTTTGCAGGAATGACACCCAAATTTGTGAAGCATTCCATAAAAAAAAGAGAGAACTGAATTATTGACACATACAACACAAATGAACTTTGAAAATACGTTAAGTTAAAAAAATCAGACACAAAGGCCATCCATACATGTTGCATGATTCATGTGATATGAAATGTCTAGAAAAGGCAAATACCTAAAGACAGAAAGTAATTAGTAGCGGTCCAGGACTCACAACAGAAATTAACTCCCAGATACATAGGATCTTACTGGAATCATGGAAATGTTTTTAAACTAGATTATGATAATAGTTGACAACTCAGTATATTATTAAAAGAAATCACAGGATAACTTTTACAGTACATAAACTATATCTCAATAAAGATGTTTTTAAAAAGTAAAAAAATCATGGAAAGAAACTGACAGAATTTGAAAGAGAAATAAGATAGCCCCACAAACATAGTTAGATTTAACACTGCTTTCTTTATCACTGATTAAAAAAAAATACTAGGGGGAAAAAAAATCAAGAAAGGCAAAGAAGTTCTGAATTACAATCAAAACCAAATGGCAATTATAGAACACTATACCCAACAATTACAAAGTATACATTCCTTTCAACTCAGTGGTTCTCACCAGGGAAACTTTGCCTTCCTGGGCACATTTCACAATGTCTGCAGATATTTACTGTAGTCACATCCTAGGGGATGCTTCTGACATCCAGTAGGTAGAAGCCAGAATGCTGTTAAATATCCTACAATTACCCAGGGCAGCACCACACAACAAAGAATTATTGATCCTAAATATTAACAGTTTCAGGGTTGAGAGAACCCATTTTTCATGGATACCATAACAGACTATGTGTTAGGACATCAAACATGTCACAATAAATTTCAGACAACTGAAATCATATAGAATATATTGCCTAAGCACAATGGAATTAGAAATCAGTAACATTACGATAGCTAGGAAAATCCCAAATATTTGAAAATTAAACAGCATACTTCTAAGTTATGCATGAATCAAAGATAAAAATCACAATAGAAATCAAAACTTATTTTGAAGAAATAACAAAGAAAACATCAAAATTTGAGGGATGAAGCTAAAGCAGTTGCTTAAAGGGAATTTTATAGCTTTAAATGTGTACATTAGTTTAAAAAAAAATCACTTTTTTATCACTTCTGTTAGCTTTAACTGCTATATTCCTAGTATCCAAAAAAATTTCCACCATTAGTAAATACCCACGAAATATTAAATAGATGAATGAAAATTGAACAGAATTATGACTTTCTTTTTATACATTCCTAAATCTGATGTTTTTAGTAATCCACAAGTATTATATTTTTTAATTAGTAAAACTTGTTTTAAACCTAAATGGTTCTTCTCTGGGAGAAAACAAAAGGATATAATTTAGACAGCTGAGATCAGATTCTGTTCAAGATCTTGTACTTGAAGGGGAACAAAAACAAAGAAATGCTGTAGAAAGAGGTAAACCTAACTAAGTAATTGAAGAATGGTACTGTAACTTTTTCAATTCCAAATGCAAACTGCTTCCAGAATTAAAGAGTGTGAAAAAGCACACTCAGGTGGATCCACCCTGCTAGGGTTATCAAAACATGGCACTAAAGTCTTCCAAAATCCATTTGGATATTTTCTTCCTCTGCCCCACACTGATATAGTCAAAATTGTTGAGTGATCAAGCAAATTTTTTTTGCCTTTCTCTTCCAAGAAAGCTGTCAGAAGATAAAACCATTTTCTTCCCACACACAGGATCTCATTCTGGTCTAAGTGAAAATACAGCTTGTCTCCAAGGAAACATATATATCACCAAGGCTCCAATCCTCAGCAAGTGCAGGCTACATCTTATTCTTCTTTCTTTGTCCCCAATGTTGGGCATGGAGTTCACACAAAACTCATTTAAGCAGGGTAGAGAGATTCTGCTTGCTCTTCTTTTAAAAAATAATTAACAATAAATCAATTGGAAGAACATTAACATAGAGAGCATACATACAAATCATGAGTCTGCGAGGTTCTTGGTAATTAAAATCCTCATCAAATGTGCTCCTATAGGCCCCAAATCCTCTCCTGGACTTAGTAGTATAGGTGAGACTAGACAGCAGCTCCATGATATTCAGACAGGAACTAAAAAGGCTCTGGCTTAGAACAGAGTCAAAATGGTGGGGTTTGAGTGGGGCAAACTATAGCCCACCAGCATGAGCAGCCTCTGAACCCCTACTGAGGAAGTGGTCATACCTGGCCACACCACCCAGCCTCAGTCCTATTCTGTGAGGTGCTCACAAGCTCTACTGGATCAATTTCAAGCTCTGTCAAGAAGGAGCTGTATGATTGGTACTTAATCAAGCTGTTCTTTTGACAACCTGCTGGGTCTAGTAACAGAAATGCGTTCAGGGAGAAGCACTATAAACCAGAGATTTGCAGAGCGATGTTCAATGGGAAAAGGGGGGAAATTAACAACAACAAAATTAAGTTCCAATTGGCCCAGCAAATCTTATGAACCAAGCAAGGAACAACCAAGGGAGAAGGAGGCTAGACTGGAAACTCCCCACGCCTCCATTCTGGAGCGCCTTTATCAAGGTTATCTGAGTAAACTAGCACAGAATTACCCCCTTAAAATAGCCTCTCTAAGTCTACTGCAGAATGAAACAATTTGTCTCCATAAATCTCTCAGTTGACATTTGCACTGCAATCACAAGCAACATTTACAAAGGGTGAGACCCAGAAAAAAAATCATTGTTTTCAGAAAGCATGAGAGCTGGCAGAAAGAGTTTTCCACATAGGAGGGACTAGAGGCTGAGGCTGCTACAATGGCAAGGTTCCCCCAGGGGCTAATTTGCTGCTTAGGATCTAGTGCAGTTTAATCCCACTGTGAGATTTCATGGACGCAGGTCTTGGCAATTCTGACTGAAGTGCTGTCTAAAGGCTTCCTGCCCTGGGCAGAGGATGTTACTCAAAGGGACCTGTGTTTCTCATCCTGTGAAGGAAAACATTAACGTTGGGTCTTCTTTTACACTAAATTCTCCACAGTTTACAACAAAAAGCCTGCAGCTATGTATTTTCTTAGAAAGTCTAGGGCTTTCTAACAATGGGAGCTTTCTAAAAATGGAGTGTGTGGCCTCAGGAGATTGAGTTCTCTGTCCCTGGACAGTGTCCAGCAGATACTGGTGACCAACGGGCAAGGGTGTCACAGCAGGGGCGTGGCATGGTGGAGGAAGCACGAGATGGCTCCAACCCATTACAGGAGCTGAGAAAATGGAGGTGATTATCCAAATAACTGCACAGGAAAAACACTCTTGCTTCAAATCATCTCATCATCTCAGGGGATAAAAGTATGGGATTTTCAGAGTGTTCCACTCTCCATAAAGACATATTCAAAACTCACTCACTTTCCATAAACTATGTGTATGTAAACAGTTAGAATTCCATTCTAACAAGCTCTCCAGTATCATCTAGAAGTTTTAGGGGAAATCTCTGGGGAAAGGTGTCCCATCCATAGTAACCCTCCTGGAAATAACAGGCTAGGTAGCTGTCTTCACAATACAAATATTTGAGGAGAGAATATTTGTATTTGTTGGAATCAACTGACCTGTTTATAGACAAAAAAGAAAGTGCAAAAGTGAAAGAACCTATCACTTGAGACTTCCTGGAAATCTTAGTTGCCGTGTTCATTTCAGAGATAGCCACAAAGGCTAGTCTGGCTGTGCAGCCTGGAGCAGGTCTCCTGGCCGCAGAGATAGTGATGTGATGCCCACTGTTCGGCTCCTCGTCATAAGCTCATCTGAGACTCTGTACTTCTTAGAGGCTTGTAATTGTAATTATACAACTAGTTCATTTTGTCATTAATATCTGTTTTCTATGCTGAAAGTTCCAGAAAGGCCAGGCTCTTACTGTATCCCCAGTGCTTATTCCTTTATATGGGGAAAAATAAACCCATATTTACTGAACAAAAGAAGACTCATCCATACAGCCACTGTATTACCCACAAGAAAGTTGTTTCAAAATGATATTGCAGACAATAATGTGGAAAAATAAGAATGTTCGTATATAGGGTGTGCAAATTGGTACAATGTTTTTGGGAATCAGATATTTTCTAATGAAGTTAATGATAACCTCATATGACCTAACAAATCTACTTCTCTGTCTAGATCCTAGAAAAACTGGATGTACATACACATTTTATGGACCAGAATGTCATAGAAGGGTTATTTATAATTGCCCAAAATTGGAAACAACCAAATACCCATCAACTACACAATGGATTAGTGAATTATGGTCTATTCACTCAATGGAATACTGCATGGCAAAGAAAAATGAATGAACTACAGCACTGCACAACTACACAAAAGGATCTCACAAGGGATGATGAGCAGAAGAACACAGAAAAATATGTATTTTATGATCATTCCTAAAAATAAACAAAAAAACCAACTGAAGTATATGTTTAGATGGTAAGGTTCTACCTAATATTCAAAAACCTTTTTAAAAGTTATACAAACTCTTTCAAAGAAAAGAAACAAATAGGAAGTCACTATTGTACTTCAGGCAGGAGAGTAACATGGGGAAGCAAGAGAAAAAGAAAACCCAGTAGGAAGTCATTGTAGTAGTGTAGTTGGGATTGCCAGGCAAGAGCTGATGGGTGACCTGCACTAGGGAGGGAGCAATGGGGGCTGCAGGGAGTCAAAAGATTAAAAAGACACAACAGACAGGACTTGGTGCTAAAATACATCCAAGAAGTAAGGTCAAGACGGTGTCAAGGAATACTCCCTCGTTAAAAGAAAAAACAAATGGCAAATCTGCAAATTATAATATTTACAATATAGCCCTAATTTTGACATTTAAAAGTACATACATCTATTCTAAAAATAAATTCAACATCAAAAGGAATAAAAACTGCAACAGATTAAAAGACATGAAATGTTAAAATTCATGAGTTCACCAGGAAACAACTCAAAAGAAGGAAAAAGCAATGAAGTGTTCTAAAGGTTTTGGCATTGGTGGGAAAACAGCAAAAAAATGAACTAAAAAAGGATGCATGCTGTAGTCTCTAGACTAATTCCCAAAAAACTCAAACTAACAACATAATAGATGGTATATATCGTGAGAAAGTCCAGACTCATCCAAACACACAAGCTCCTTAGTCCTACAACAGCACAGTCATGGACTCGCCCAAACACCCAAATAGCTGCTGTAGAGTCAGAAAGCAGGCCTGTCCTCTGAACTCAAGTTCACCATACCACATCCTTGAAGTTGGAGCAATGGTCTGTTCTAAGTCTCACATGACCTCCTGGTGACCAAAATCTTTTCAAGGTAAGCTGATTGAGATCCAGGTAAATTTGTGGACCCTAACATTTGCTCATGGTGCAAAACATTCCAGCTTATAACACTCTACATTAGTCAGCTGAGATTTCTTGGAGGAAGATGTGCTTCCAAAAGTTTGCCCCTGGGGTTTGAACATAAAAAGAATTGTGTGCATATATTAAGAACAAACGGTAGATGCTATACCCTTGTGCAAGAAAAACTGTGCAACTAAGAACAGACAGATTGTATTCTTAGCACTTACAGTTTCACAGTTCAAGCATCGAGTTTCATTGGTGAGCGTTCCCTGAAAAATCTCATGGACCCAAGTGAGTTCTGGTTTATTATTCTCTGCAGGTTCATTCATGTTGCCATTTTTTAATTTTCCATTTTGCTTTTCCTGTTTCTTCTCTTCCTGCAGGATGTCCGCAATAGTGTTTAGCAAATAATTTAAAAATTCGTGAGCGTCCTGCTGCATGTAGTTATCAAAGAGATCTGAAAAGGAGAAGGTCATTATTTCAGTGTGTGGTGTCTGGTTCTTGAAAAGCAAATGAAAATGCTCAGTTTTACACACCACATTTCGTTTTTATGCTGAGAGAGTAGACAGGCTTGGAACATATTCATCACTATTTTGCAATTTCAGTGGGTAAGTTTTAAAAGAACTTTTGTTTATTTCCATTTCCGACCACCCTGAAGGACTAAATTTTCCATATTGCCCTGAAGTCATCATGTATACAAAATGGTACCAAAATTGTTATTTGTCCCACAAAAAAAAGTATATAAAGAATAGAAATACTTGATAAATTCCCTGATAAAATATCAATATTTAATATGTCATGACCACCAATGATCAATTATTCATTTTGTAATTTATCTAGAGCAACTGGAGTCCCTTCCCAAAGATCATATGAAACCCTGGAGCAGGCTGGAAGCAGCTTAAATAAAACACATAAGGGAGATGAGGGACACACGTGAGAGTGTGACTATCTGATAGAGTTCTGCAACCAGATACATCACAGAAGCCTATGCTGGTCCCTGCCATAAGAACAATCAAGAGATGAATGCAGCTGCAAAACTTCATTATTAATCATGTTCACAACGAGACTTGGGAGTGCTCTGTTTCCTTCTTGAATTATTTTTATTCTGGTATGTATAAACTACAGCAACATTAAAAGACAGCAATCAAATTAAAGGAGACTTTATAAAACAAACATCTGATTAACTGTACAAATCTGTTAAGTAAAGTTGAAATCTAGGATAAACAGAAGTAACAATAGTAAATATTTCTTCTTTTTTTTAAAGATTTATTTATTTATTTATGAAAGAACTGGGGTACAGGCCAGATATGAGGGAGGGTGAGAGGATTCACCAGAGACACAGCAGGGAGCAGAACAGGCAGACTGACAAAATACACTGCTAAGGGGAGCAGCGGGAGAGAACAGGAGAGGTCTGCCGCGCCATGTGGGACCCTCACAGGCCAGCCGGGATCGAACTGGTGCTGCAGAGGCTGCCGACAGCTTCACAGCGCATCGCTCAACCGCCTGCGCCACCAGGGGAGGCCCTAGCAACTATTTCTATAGTCACAAAAACTACTAATACAGAACTTCTGGAATAATCTAATTTCTAACAGCGCTTCCCTTGAAAAGAAGATTAAAAAATCAGGGGGGGAAATGGATATAGTTATTATATAAAGATATCAATTTCATAGCTTTCAATCGTCTAGCAAATAAAAATCAGAGATATTTTTAAAACAGCAGTGGCTCGGATTAGATGGTATATATTTATTCTAATCACTTATGACAGGTTTATAAAACATTACTATTTTGTTCCTTTATTGCATCAACCTATTTATTCCAGTGTCCTGCTCAGAAGGGCTCTCTTGGGCCATTTTTCCTGTTACAAAGATCCTACCAGAAAAAAAACCCAATGTGAAACAAATAAAACAATCATTCCAAAATAGCATGATAAATCTAAATTTTTTTTTTAAAGATTTATTTATACAAGCACTGGGCACAGTCAGAAGCTCGGGAGGGCAAGGGAACTCACCAGAGCCAAAGCGGGGAACAGAACAGGCAGAACGACAAAACACACCTCTGAGGGGAGCAGCGGGCACGACAGGAGAGGTCTGCGCACCACGTGGGACCCCCACCGGGGATCGAACCGGCACTGCAGAGGCTGCAGGCAGCCTCACAACCCAGCGCTCAACCGCTGCGCCAACGGGAAGGCCCAAATCTAAATTTTAAGCATATTTTTTATCCAGTCCCATTTTATATCTTCTGGGCAGGAAAGGTGAGATATCTTTTCTTTAAAAGAATATTATCTGAGGGCCTCCCTGGTTGCGCAGGGGTTATAGTCTCAGCGCTATGAAGTTACAGTCAGCTACTACAGCACAAGTTCAATCTCCAGCCAGGGAGGTGACCCACATTGCATAGCAGACCTCTCCTGCCTTGCCCGCTGCTCCCCTCAGCAGTGTATTTCAGCAGATCTGCCTGTTCTGCTCCCTACTCCAACTCCGGTGAATCCTCTCACCCCCGCACCTCTGGACTATACCCAGAGTTTTTGTATGTATAAAAAATAAAAATAAATCTTTAAAAAATATGTATTATTTGACGACTGAGTCATTCTATTTTCCCTTTCAAGGAATGGGTTCATTTTTGAAGATACACAGTCAATGCTCCTTATTTCAGAACCCTCGACACATTAATTGCTACAGTACTCACCATTTTCTTTCCTCAGCCTTGAGATGAACTTCTTTGGTGGGATCACGCCAACCTTCTTCTTCTGTGTGGCAATGCTGTGGAAGAGGTCTGCCAGGCACGTCAGCAGGTTTTCCTTCTTTTTTTGCTGGGCCTTGTATGCCAGCACATTCTCCCGGAACGGCCGGCAGAAGTACAGTGCCTGCAGCACGGAGTTACAGTAGCACGTGTTTCCGAACTGCCAAAGGACAAGGGGCGGGGTGTTCAAGCTCTTGTCCAGGATGCGCCATCTCTGCCTCTGGTAGGGAGAGGGGTAACGCCACCCACCGCCTGCTGGCCCAGGTCTCCTGACAGCAGGGTTCCACCCCCACATTAGGAAACCACTCCAGACACCAGAGACTAGCTCATCAGCAGGGAAATGAACACAAGTTTGCATCAGCCTGGTACCTCTCGAGCCCAGGAAGTTCCTAAAATGATTAGCAAGTACTCTGCCTTGATTAAGGGGAAAAAAAAAAATCTAAGGAGACCTTCTGGTATTGAAAGGAAGACACAGCAAACAAATCTACATAATATGAAGACCCAGAAAAGCAGCTGGCTAAATAAAAGATGCAACATTGCAACAAATCCAAACTTCCATGACATGGAAAATAAAGACGCAAGTCAGAAAGACATCCAGGAACTAGGAACCACCGGCTCAGGGGAAAGAGCTTCAAATGAATGAAGACTTCTTTTAGTGTTTCTCTTTCAGGACTCCCTAGTCCCCAACTCTACCACATTTCCTCATGACTCCAGAGTGGCAGAGGCAAAGAAGTGCCTTTTTATGTCATCCCCTTGTGGCTCAAAATTACTCCTCAGTCTTGTTTCTGCCAAGGTGGCCACTGTCCCAATATACCACCACCAAGGCTGTGCTCTCCTGACAGTCAGATGCGGGTCCATACAGTAATATTCTGCACCTCTCAAAACCCACGGACACTCAGATGAGGATTAAAGAGGGAAAAAGTCATCCTCTCACCGGTTTTCAACTGACTATAAAACCAACTCTGGGAAAACACAGTTAAGGCGATGGCTTTAGACTTTTTCAAATGCACTGAAATGAAAAGGGAAAAATCTAAGGCAATAGCCAGATTAATAACAGATTACAAAATGCTGTGTAAGATTAAAATAGGACACGAACATCTTCTCAAGATTGGCTGTTGGCTTGTGTGTCGTTTACCCAGGAGCAAGACAGATGCTGTGCCATACTTAACATGACATTTCTACGTATGCTAAGATAGAACATTTCCTATTTTTACATATTTTCCTCTACTTTGACACAATTATGTAAGAAGAGACAAACCTCTCTTTAAAGAGAAGCTGCAACTTTGATGAGTTGCCATTTGAAGTAAACACAAATGAAGCTATTAATAAACTCAGCTCTCACGCAGCTTCTACAAACTAGGAAGTGGTCTTAGTTCCTTTTCCTCCAGAGTCTGCATTTGGACTAACCAGGGCAGAATTCCCAGAACTTGAGTAACTATCTTCACAGAGCTCAAGCAAGGGGGCTGTGCACAATGGCAAAAATAAATAGATAAATAAACAAATAAATGGAAATTGTATCAAAATCAGAAGCCAGTAATCCCAACACGTGAGCCTTCCTCCATCCATGCTTTTCTCTTTTACTCAATGTCTCAGCTTTAACCAGAGGCCCTTCAGAACGCCTGTCCCTGACCCAGTGGGCCAGGAGACAAGTCCTGTGGAAGAAAAGGAACTAACATTTACTGAGAATCTACATGTGCCTCACCCTCCTGTCAAGGTCTCCAGAAGGAGCTTGAGTTTAACCTTCACTAGAATCCAAGAGGTACACACGGAGATCTCCATTTTGTAGACAGGGATATCGAAGTTCAGAGAGGTCAAATGACGTGCCAAGCTAGAACACAGAGCCAGTGAGCAGCCTGGGCAGAATTCAGATGTGCGCAGGTCAGTATAACTTAGACACCAACGTTCTCCCCATGAGCCCACAGGTGGCACATACCCCCAGAGAGTATTTCCAGCTCCCCCAGTGGAAATTACGCCCTATGGCTCCTGGGCATGAACAGGCTATGCTCGCAGCAATTGTTCAAGAAAACAAGTTACTATGACTGAAAGTTTATATCATGTAAAACCTTCTCCTCACCCCCCAGAGAAAGGATCAGGTGAGGATCCACTTGACCAGGGTGGGAGAATTGCTGCTGACTCCTCGGTCACAACTCAGAGCCTGGGAAGCGCCGCCGCTGACAGAAGGCAAGGCTGAACATGGTGATACAAGGATGGGGAGTTTTGAGACAAACTGGTCCCAGTTTTTCTTTTTTTTCTTTTATATATTTTTTACATCATTTCTCATTTTTGCACAACGTCTGCATTTTCATCTTGGTTATATTCCCCATACAATTCCCACCCCCCTTATCTTGACCCCAATCCCTCTTCCTCTCCCCTCCACCCCGTAGTGTGTTCCTGGTTTATAGCTGCTTGTTGATTTTGATTTTTACTTTATTATAATTAGTCTTTTTCCTGGTCCCTTATTTGCGTTTTCTAAATTCTTGCTATGAGTGAGACCATCCGGTAATTTTCTTTTTCTTTCTGGCTTATTTCGCTGAGCATGAAGATGTGGTACATATATATAATGGAATATTACTCAGCAATCAAAAAAGATAAACTCATGCAATTTGCAGCAAACTGGTCCCAGCTTTCCTCCACACCGTGCCTCTGTGCCAGGGACTACCACCAAGTTAATATTGTTGAGCAATGTGGTAAAGAGCTGGTAACACTTTTTTAAAAACTGTTTGCACTGATATTATTGAAACAAAGACACCCTGGAGTCCATGAGATGAGAGAGAATATGGAAAGGCAGACGTGGCTACAAGGACTAATAAATTCACTGTTCCAGTCAGGTGTGCAAAGGCTATCCTGGAAAGCACAGGGGGAGGAGAGGAGAGGTGGCTGTGACCCAAAATATAGTCATGAAACCTCTTTCTGAAACTACTGAGTCTTTCAAAACCTGGACTAAATTTTCCTCCTCCCGAACATTTGTCACTTTTAATAACAAAAGAGTATGTACAAGATTGGATCTTCTTTAAAGACTGGAGATGATGAAAGTGGCAGTGGAGTTGCTTCTGGGACACGAAAACATCTGATAAAAATAGTACATTTTTAAATACTTACATTGACCAATCCGAAGTAGTGTTCATTGATTGGAAACTGCTCTGGACCAATGTCTTTTTCCAGAGCAGAGGCATTGGTGCCCTAAAAGAGAAAAATAACAGAAGTCTATTGAGCATAAGATAGACAAGAAAGTAAAAATGATAGTTGGGACAAGCATCCCTGCTGGCCGCCAAGGTGTCTGGTGATGTTCATGCTGAAAGAAAAAGTGTTAAGACACAAACCAGTCAACTCACGTTGAATTAATGTCAGCCTTACCTCCTCTCCAACTTGTACTACTCGGCTTCAATTATCTCTCAATGGGGAAGGAGGCTTTAGACAAGCAAATGAACAACTGTCACTAAAAACTTCTGAATAAAAATATGTGAAGCTCAGACAGTTGCAGCAGCTTCTATGCTACACAGTGGTGCAAAGAATCCTACCACCACTCTAAAAAGTCAGTTTCTTCATTCTGACAGAGCTGTGCTATACACCCATCTGTTAGGAAATATTCCAGGTGCTGGCAACAGAACAGAGAGCAAGACAGACACCATGCCTGCTCTCAGGACCTTTGTATTTTCATGGATGAAAACAGCCTGAAAGTACATTGGACAGTATAGGAGAAGGTGACAAGGAGAGTAGAGAAAAATATAGAAGGTAATGAGGGTGGGGACTCCAGGGAGAGGGGGAGAGATAGAGGTTAGACAATTGCAGCTTTAAATAGGGTGGTCAAAGAAGGCCTTATTGCAAAAGCGAAATGTCCAAGGAATAGTGTGAGTGACAGAGAAAGACAAAATTTAAAACCCAACAAATCCACCAAAGTGAAGATAATAAAGACAGTTACCAGGCACCTGACCATGTGCCAGGGACTGCACTCAATTCTCACAACAAGCCTGGATTATTATCCCCATTTAACAGTTGGTAAGTGGTAGAGCTGGGACTTGAACCCAGGAACTGGACTTTGTAGTCCACATTCATAACCACATGCTACGTGGAGCAATCAGATCAAATGAACCATTTACCAAACCCCACAAAGGGCCAGTGTGGCTGGTTACAGGACACTGCCATTACCATCCCCCTCCCCAAAGCCCGGATGAGTCTGCTGGGGTTAGGAAAAGAGACTGACAGATCAGTGCAACCAGGTCATTGGAGGAGTGCGCAGGATCAGGCCCCTTGTGCACCGTGGTTCCCTCACGGCTCTGCAGTGTCAGTCCACAGTCATCACATCCTCCAGCCACCACAGCAGGCTCACAGCATGTCAGAGATTTGGGAGACAGGTATTATAAAAAGAAAACACTTTACAAAAATAAATCTGCCTCTACTTGACTCATAATTAGCATCTCCTGCCTGTCTCGGGGAGAAATGGCCACACAAGTGGGCTGAGACCAGTAAAAATGGTCACGCAGCAACAAGTAAACATTAAATGCAGAATAACCCAATTCCGAGGAAATAGAACCAGAGCAGAAATGGCACATTCCGCCCCCTGATAATAACAGCCTTTGTATACACTTTCTTCTAGGTTCATTATACTTTTCCTCTCCCCATCACTGAGACTAGGAGCTCAATGTTCATCTGTGTGTAACAGTTTCTCCATCTTCTCCTGTGTGGGTGTGGCTTTCATTGCTTTTACAATAATGCACCCCCAAAGAAAAGGCTGGAAAGTTTTAGGTAATACCAGGTTACGGTAGACACTATGGCGTACACAAAAATCACTAAAAAAGTTTCAATAAAGCTACATCTCAATCATAAATCAATGTAAATAATGCATATTAAATATACCCAGAGTCATTGCTGAACATTTGAATACATGGCTGAGACCCCAGGAGGAATTTCAGATATAAAAGTATAGTACATGTAGCCAGAAATCGTTAAATTTCTCTTTACGAGGTAGCTATATATTCAAGTTAATACATGACTTTTGCTATTTGAGAACTCTTAGGTTGACTCTGCTTTTTTCTACCTATCTTAATATTTTCCTTGGGAGTAGGTGGTGACTCATACTAAGGATAGCTACCCAGGGGCAGAGGGGAGACCCAGCACGCAGCAGAGAAAGGAGAGGGTGGACTCAGTGAAACCAGCTCTTTCCTCAGGTCAATCTGTGCTCACTACCCTTCCGGTGAAGCTTGCCCATTTTCTTGCTTGATACCTGCACACACATCATCCAGAGAGGTCTAGAGGGCAAGTCACCTGGGCCCTGACCCTCAGAGCTGCTTCTGCACACTGCACCTTCACCCTCTTGTCTGAGCGTCTACCCTTGCGAGGTTTGAGCCACCCGGCACCCCTTCCTCACCTCTTTTTGGCTGATCCCCCACTGACCCCTCTCACCCCATTCACAGAAGATCTACATTTATACTCTAATCCCTGCAATCAGCCTGGTGGTTTCAGGATCCTTGCGGAGGAGACTTCCCACATCTTATTCAATCATCTTTTTTATCCCCTTCCCCTTCAGCTGCCCAGTGCCAAAGACGCCCACTGAGGTCGAGCACCGCTGCTTCCTCGGGCACCCCACTCAGCTCACTCACACCTCGCTGGCCCTTTCACACCTCTACTTTCTCACTTGGAGTCCATGAGCCATGAATCCAATTGCTCTTGAAAACACCCCTTACTCTGCCCTTTGACCAAAAAAATCCACCAGTTTGAACCAAATTATTCACCTTCTTTAAACAAACACCCAGACAGATGTACAAGCTAAGGGATGCGAGTCACATGGCCCAGCCCACTGGATGCACTAAGATCCGCCAAATCCACATCCCGTGTTCCAGCATCTCTCTGGTGTACTCATTCTCCACACTGCGATGACTATTTCACCTTCCCCAAGCATATCAAAACTTCAACAGTCCCCTTGTGCCTCACCTGGCCTCCCTCTCAACAGAAGAAAAAAAATGAAACCAGCAGAGAGAAACGCGTTCAACTTTCCAAATCTTCAAGCCTAGGTGCCTCCCTCTGTTAATGACAGAATTCACTGTCCACACCAATGTCTCCTCCATTATTAGATCCTTCCTGACAGAATTTCACATGCTTAAGCCTCTAATATTAAACATACATACATACAGGCCTCCCTGGTGGCGCAAGGGGTTAAGCACCGCACTATGGAGCAATCCACAGCCTCTGCAACAGGAGTTCGATCCCCGGGCCAGCCAGGGAGAAACCCACATGGCGCAGCAGACCTCTCCTGTCTTGCCCACTGCTCCCCTCAGCAGTGTATTTCAGTCAGTCTGCCTGTTCTGTTCCCTGCTCTCTCTGGTGAATCCTCTCACCCCCCACACCTCTGGCCTGTACCCCAGCTCTTGTATGCATAAATAAATAAATCTTAAAAAAAAAAAATACATACATACGCTCCCACACATCTGCTCCGGTTACTGCCTCTTTCTCAGGCCCCCTTCATGGCTAAGCTTCTTTAAACAACTGTCTACTCTGAAACATTGACAGACAAATCAGACGATTTCTAAGATTTGTCTCAATTAATATGGTAGGTCGGGGATGAGGTAAAAATTGTCACAGCTGAGTGGAGGCTATGCGGGGCTTACTACACTGTTCTATTGATATTTTAAATATATGTATATAAGCAGAATAATGGTCCTCAAGAGATGTCCCTAGTCTAACCCCCCAGAACATTACCTTACACAGCAAAGGAAAACTGGGGCTGCAAATGGAATGAATTTACTGATCAGCTGACCTTAACATAGAGGAAGGGTCCCTGATTATCTAGGTAGCCCAATGTAATCACAGACATCCTAAAAAAATCACAAACATCCACCTTACCACCCCTACCCCACTGCCAACACAGCAGCCAAAGTGCTCTTTTTAAACACAAATCTGCTTTAGAAGACAGAAGTACAAGGACAGATCGGAGTGCTGCAATGTGTGAAGGACTCAACTCGCCTTTGGTAACTATGAAGGTGAAGGAGGGGCCTGGAGCCTGAAAAATCCAGAAAGCAGAGGCAGCTAAAGCCTCCAAGAAAAACCAGCACTGAGCTTCAGGAGTTTTCTGTCGTTTCTGCCAATAAGCTAATGATAAGAGTAGCAACAGAAAATGAATACAATATGTTTAAAGTTTTCCATAATATTCCTTAAGGCTTGTCCCTATTGCTTCACCTCCATTACCTCTCCTCAAAACAGCCCCTTCAGGATTCTACCACCCCCACTTCATTTCCCATAAGCTGCAAACATTGCCAACTTCAGGGGGCACTTTAAGCTGGTGCTTTTGGGGGGTTCTCTCCCTCTCCCCATGTCTCCCTGTAGATGCCAGGCAATCGCCATTCATATAGCTTCACTCAGCGGCTCATGCCAAACATTTCCAAGTATTTATCTTCATGGCAGAGAACCTCATTTCTGATCTCATTCAGACTGAGCGAATAGTGGTATTTTCACTTGCTTATCTCCCAGCCCTCCAAATGCAGCTCCTCAAAACTAGAGAGTTCCCTTCTCCTTTCGCCTTTCCCAATCTTTCCTTGGCATTTCTTTTTTTTTTTTTTTTTTTTTGTTTATACATGCACTGGGTACAGTCAGAAGCGTGGGAGGGTGAGAGAATTCACCAGAGCCAGAGCGGGGAGCAGAGCAGGCAGAAGGACCGAAGTACACTGCTGAGGGGAGCAGCGGGCGGCAGGAGAGGTCTGCGCGCCATGTGGGACCCTCCTCCGGTGGCCGGAGAGCAGCCGGGGATCGAACCGGCGCCGCAGAGGCCTCGGGCAGTTTCGCAACCCAGCGCTCAACCGCTGCGCCACCGGGGAGGCCCTCCTTGGCATTTCTTGTCTTAGTAAAGTGACAATGCCTCCCTCCCCTTGGTTCATGCTGGAAACCTCAGGGTCGTACGCGGCATCCCCGTGACACCCCTCACCCATCCCTCACCATGTCCTACTGATTCACTCTCCTTCGGTGTCCAGTCCAGTCTCTTCTGTTTGATCTCTCTCCACCAGCAAGGCCAGCCCACCAGCATCTCTCTTCTAAATTAAAAGAGTGGCTTCCACGTCCACCTTACCACCCCCACCCCACTGCCAACACAGCAGCCACAGTGCTCTTTTTAAACACAAATCTGCTTTAGACTCTCCCAGTGACTTCCATGGGGAAGACACTCTCACACACTTGGTCTATCACGATCACCTTCATTGCCCAAAGATCTCAAGTTCCCTCCCCCACATCACCTAAATGCTCTCCCCCAGTTCTTCACCTGATGGTTCCCTACCATCCTTCTCATGGGATTTTTCACTGACCACCCCTATGTTCAGTGAGTCCCTATGACAGAATAATGGGCCCTCATAGTTGTCCACACCCTATTCTCTGGAACCTATGAATACGGTACCTTCCATGGCAAAAGGGACTTTGTAGATGTGATTTAATTAGGGACCTTGAGATGGGGAAATAACCTGGATGACCTATAATTAATCTCAAAGAACGTCAGGTGAGCAAGGCAAAGAGGATCAGAGTCTGAGATGTGATGACACAAGCATAGTTCAGAGAGATGCTAAGACACCGCACCACTGGCCTTGAAGGAGGAAGAGTCCATGAGCCAGCAGGCAAGCAGTCTCAGGAAACCAGACACAAGACTACACATTCTCTCCTAGAGCCTCCAGAAGGTATGCAGCCCTCCTGATGCCCTCATTTTAGGACTTTTGACCCCCAGAGCTCTAGGACCATAAATTTGTGTCATTTTAAGCTACTTAGGTTATGGTACTGTCTTTGACAGCAGTGCTAGGAAACTAATACACCTCCTACATACAACCTCCCCACCTGTAGCCTCATCTATGTCTTCCTTATTTACTCCAACTGTTAGTTATATGACTGTCATCCTTGGTCCTATCTCCTAAACATGTACTGAATGGGAACAAAGAATATCTAACCTGCTCAATACTATACTCTCAGCGACTGTTAGACTAACAATACCTACTACATACAAGGGTGGTTGAATGGACGGTGGTTGATCTGTGGGGGGTGGATGGATGGATACATAGATGGGGATTGTTAGGGCTGTCTGGGTGATGAGGCCATGTAGCTGATGAGGCCTACATGGTATCCTCCACCACTTCTCCATTCTCTTTTCCCTTCTGTAAATATGTATTCTAGAATTGCTTCCTATAGAGATACAATGTCACTGATATTGACATGTGGAACCAAACTCTTGCTTCACACACTAGCATTTTCCATTGGTAACAAAGTTTTGTATATCTTTAACAAGTTCTGGAATTCAATTATGTTAAATATAAATCCCTACATGATAAAAGGACATACACGATGGGAATGTTTCATGAGATGAGGAGGAGGAGGAATACTTAGAGAACCAGGTAGTCTCAATCAAAATTTTATATGAGCATTATCTTCCCATCCTGCAATTCTACTTTCAGCAACTTATTCTACATATAAACTCACACAGGTAGGAAAACACATAGAGACTATAACAAAGACCCAAATAAGTTTGGCTTTAAAAAGATGGAAGTTTAGTTCTCTCTTCTCTGTCAGTGGCAGCACAGGCCTGATATGGTGGCTCTGCAGAGTCGGGGATTTGCCTCATTGCATCTTGTTGCGCTCTCATCCTAGAGAATCAGTTGCTATCTGTGGAGTGAAGAGGGCTACTCCAGCTCCTGCCATCAAACAGCCTCTGTCTGCATGGGGGGTGGAGGGGTGGAGTAAAACAGACAAAAGGGAAAGGACTGTCCCTTCCCTTTCAAAGTTGCTCCTGGAAGTTTCACACATCACTTCTGCTCACAATCCCACTGGTCAAAATCTAACGTAGCCACGTGGCCACACCTAGCTGCAAGGGAGCTGGGCAAACATGCCTTCCCCTGAGCAGCCATGACCTTCTTAAGTAAGAAATGGAAGTAGGAACTGAGGGGACACACAGAGTCAGTGGCACGCAGGTCCCTGCAGCAAGGTCTGTAACAGAAACTTGAGTTACTTTAGAAGTATCTTGAACTTGTTGAATAATTATGGTAGTTCATATGAGGAGATGCCATGTAGCTTTTTCAACTGCTACATGAAACTGCTTTGAAAATTGTTCCAAGATACAGAGTGTGCATTAACACATGTGAGAGCATCAACATGAGGAGGATAATACTGGAAACACTACTCATCCAATCTACAGACACTCAGCCCTGGCACTGTTTTGCATCTGAGGGACACAGATGACCAGAGCAGGCCAAGTCCATATTCTCAGTATACTCGAGAATTATTAACACTGGTCACCCATGTCTGGGAGTAGAACTGGGTGGGGCTGGGAGATGAGGTCACCATGGATACTTTTTATTTTCTCTACTCAATTGTTTGAATTTCTTACTATGAGCATGTATTATTTTTGTCATGAAAACTGAACAAAAAGTTAGCAAACTCATACCCGGCAGGCCAGTTATCTCTGGCTATGCCCCAGAGCTATCTGGCCATTCTTTTTTCTCCCCAGGATGAATTTACCTTTGATTTTAATGGCTTCTCTCACTAGGCGTTAGTTTCCTGGCTGAGAGGTCCAGTTGCTGCTACCTGTCTATTTATTGCTCAGGGTGGCAGAGAGAATCAAGTAAAACTGGGCACGCTATCAGCACTACGTAAATTGTAAGTGGCGATGCAAAGCCAAGAGATGGCGTTTCTACCGCTAGCACCCAGTATGCTGGCACAAAAGGCAAGTGGGAGGTGCTGAAAATAATTGTTATATGACCAGATGCTGAACAAAACACTTCTCTATGGTGGTAAATCACAGGGTCTGGAGGTATAAGAAACAGAGTTCTTATTTCCATGAGGGAAAAACAATGCACTGCATTTCATTAAAAATAGAATCTCGGCTGGGACAAGTTCCAACAAGAAGACTGTGATGTTAGCTCTTCGGAGCACTTCTGCAAGCAGTTCTGTGCCTGCCAAAGGGGGCTGCAAAAACACAAAACAAACAACAACACGAAGTCGGGGAGGATGAATCACAAATGCTAAGATGGGCACAGAAAGGCAAGTCTTTTTAAAGCAATTATAAAAGTAATTTATAAGGAAAAATGTGCCAGAATTTCTCCTTTGGGAAAAGAAGGAGCCTGGTTCTTACCCAGAGGGAGGCTGTCATCAGAACAATGGCACTGCAAGGTCTATAAAAGCCAAGAAAACATTGTTCTAATATGGAGGCGTCTGAGCCCAAAACACAGAGATGAGATCAGCAAGACCACTTCATGGATGAAATAACTAAGGCCCAGAGGAGTTAACTTACTTGTCCAAGATCATCCCAAAG